>NC_062574.1:20971943-21587657 GCF_022837055.1 Prionailurus viverrinus
GGAATGGGAGAGTGGACCCAACTAGAAGGAAGTGCTATGTAAAGTTCAAGTGAACGAATGAATGAGTGAGCGATGAACGCATCCCTGGTATAACATCCATGCTTAAAGGGATGAGGGGAGGAAGTTGGCCTTGGCTGGTGCCTCCTTTGAGTCACTTTATTAAATTCCCACTGCTATCCAGTGAGGTGAGGCGGATGTGGACACACACCTGTCATTTACTCCCCAGGACCCTGTTATACAGGTGCCAGTATTGCTGCTTCTCCGTGCTGGGAGCTGGAGCCCGTGCAGTGGCTTGGCTAGTGGTCATAGGGACTTTGGGCCATGCCGTCCCATCCCTACTGGCCAGATGCTGATCTGGGGGGATAGGTGGGCAAACTACTGAACATCAGGGGCTGCTGGGAGGGGGCTGTCGAAGCCTTGCTTCCATGGGAGAAGGAGGAGCTCTGTGGAACCCTGCCATTCTGAGCCCCTCAGCCAGAGTCCAACAGGGAACGAACAGACTGCCTCTTCTGGACCTCTCCGTCCACTCAAACCTCTGCTGCCCTTCAGGAGAGATGGCACAGGAAAGGCGTCTCCTGAGCGAGCGCACACAGGTCAGCCTTTCTTGGAAGGCACCTCTGCACTGATCCCGTGTGACAGTGAGACAGAGTCCTGGCCATTTTAAACACCCAGACAAAAGTGAGTGAAGATCTGGGGTGACCCCTGGGGGCCCTTCAACCAACCTAGAATTTTCAAGCCTCCCTGCACTTCGAGCCTTGTGGCCGAGGAGCACCACAGGCAAGACAGGTGGTGGGAAGGCCAACCACAGCTAGAGTAGGGCCGAGGCCCCAGGCACTGTTGGGATAGCTTGGAGTGTGCTAATTTGTGCAAGCCCTTTCATGGCAACACTTTCATAGTGCTGTTACTGACTCCAGCTTACAGATGATGAACCTGAAGCAGAGATTGGATAATGTGCCCAAGGATTCACAGCCAGTGAGAGGCCAAGCCAAGACCTGGGGGCATGGCCCCCTTGACCGGCACCTGCATAGCTATGTTCTAGGATGCTCTGGGAGCTGGGCACAGAGAGACTGCCTCCTGATGGTGGGCTGAGAGGTAGGGAGGATGGGGCCTGGCGGGTGAGTGGGGACTCTGACCAAGGACTTGAAGGAGCACTGGGACCTGAGTGCACAGAGAGGACAGATAGCATTTCCCACACAGGCTCCTGGCTGTCCTCCCACTGACGCGCTCCTAGTGACCTCACCACTTGGAGCCGGGAAGGCCCCGACGCTGCCCTTGTTACTGGGCATCGTGTAAAAGGCCGGGGTGGGCACAGGTCTCCTATTAGAGGGATGGAAATGCTGTGGAATGAGGGAGCAGTGATGGCTGCTGGGATGTACTGAGTGCTACTGGTTCCAACACCTAAGAAAGGTTCAAGTAGTGAATTTGATACTAAGTGTGGCAAACGTCGGCACAGTTTTTAAGAAGGGGGCAAGATGCAGCCTTCCCGTTGGAAAGGGTGGAAGGAAGAAGGCCCTGGAAGTTGGAGCTGCAGAGTGCAGAGGTTCCCTGATCACCACTGCGTCCCGACCAGGTAGGTGCACGTGCATGTGTGTGCACATTCCTGTGAGTGCGTAACACCCATGAGCGTGTGACTCCAGAGAGTGTGTGATGGCCACGTGATACTCATCCTTTTCATGGATGGCCCACCCACGTCCCAAAGAGAGGCCAGACCCGCCGGAACCTCTCTCCAGTGACCAGAGGAAGCATGATGATAGCATGGCATTGGAGGGAGGCCACGGCACGTAGAATGAGCTAGAGTCAGTCCATGTTTGAGTCTGTCCCCTGCCAGCTACAATTTGTATCCACAATCCTACCCCCTGCTGGAGCCGAGGTCTGGCTCATCTGCCTTCTCTTTCCATGCCCTCTTGTGCCCTGGTCACATGGAGGTGACATGCCCATATCCCGTGTTCCCCGTTAGTCTCCAGGAGTGGAGTCTCAGAGAATCCTACAGACTTGCATGTCCTGAGCTGAGGCTGGGGAAGAGACAGATCCTCAGGGCAGGCTCCCAAGTTGGGCAGGGGGGTGGGGAGGTGTTAGGAAGTGTCATCCAGACAGGAAGTGACTCAGGAGATGGCACTAACCATGACATTTCCCTTGAACTTGCAAACACAAGAACTAGGAGAAGTTACTTATAATTGGGTGATTTGGGCCAATCACCTAGCCTCTCTGTGGTGAAATGATTGGCCCCATCCTCTAATGGGGAAGGGAAGTGGATTCGAAAGGAGTGGAGGAGAGGGGAATACAAATGAAACAGAGTCTACAGGGATTTGTGGAAATTACAAATTGCGTTGGGGGCTTTTCCAGTGTTGATCCATCCAGTCATTCATTCGTGCGTTTATTCAACAAGCATGTCTTTGCCCAGAGTTGTGGACGGGTCTGAGAACACAGACATGGGGAACGTGGGCTCTATGCTCAAGGGTCTCCTGGGAGAGTTGGGGATCAGACAAGCAGGGACATATGGAGTCCAGGGTGACAAGTGCTCTGGACCACGTGTGCACAGCCTCCACCTGGGATGCAGGCAAGGGGGAGAAGTTTTCACTGCAGGAGGAAGATCTCAGGCAAGACTTTATGGAAGACAAAGTGCCTTGTTGAGCCTTGAAGGGCAGGTGTGTTTTCCTGGGCAGGTGAGAGATACGGTGCAAAGGGCACATCCAGAAGGGGGAACGCGGTGAACGACACAGAGACAGGAAACAGCATGGCTCATTCTGGGAAGTGAAATATGGCCGAAGCATGGGACGTGCAGGGGAGGGTAAATAGACATCTCCTTGTTGCTGGCCTAGCTGGGTGACCTTGGAACAAGCTGTTTCTCTGGTGTGGAAAATGTCTCCATCTGGACAGTAAAGGGATCAGATTAGATGATTCTTGGGGAACTTTCCAGCTCTGGCTGTTCCTGGAGGTATTGAATTCCCTATCACCTATGGATTTCAAGAGGGAATGGGTACCACTGGGTGGGATTCTAGCCTTTGCTGGGCATTTGAACTGGATGACCTTGAAAGTCCTTTCTGGCCCCGAGCTGCCTTGATTCTGGGACCCAGATGGGGCCTGTGGGGCTTTGCTAGGCAGCTGAGGAGGGCCATACAGGACATCTGTTCCCTTCCCCATGTCCCAGGTGGGACCCATGCTGGTCATGAAAGTCTGAGGTACACACACAGGCTGGCCACCGAATGACTCATTTTCTGGGGCAAGGCACAGGGGTACCTTCCACTTCTGCCTAATAAATTGTCAGAAGACCCCTCTGGGCCACAAGCTTGCAGCTGTCTGCTTGAAAGTGATAGCAGATAACTGTGGGCTTCAGTTTCTGCTATATTAACTCAATTTTTATGAGAGCCTCTGCTATTCTGGGCTTAGAAGTCACTCTGGTGAGACTGCTCCTCTTTGAGGGAAGCCAATACCCAGGGACAAGTTACAATATCCAGGTGAAAGGGAAGGTAACACAGAGCCTTCCCACTGGGCCAGAGGCCACACCAAGGGAAACATCTACTGTCCCTTTCATCTTGTTAGCTGATGGTGTGAGGCACAGAGCAGAGCCACACCCAGGGTGTGGGGTGATCTGGGGGAAGCCACATCTCTATAAGCCTGTTTTTCTCTCCTGTGCAATGGGGCTAATCGTGTCCACATGTACCAAATAAAATAACGCGGGTCGGGTATTGTGCAAGCTGTCACACACAGTGTGGGTGTGGAGTTAATGGTAAGGTCCCCACTTCTAGGTGATGCAGCAATGAAAATACATTCAAAAGAGATGAGGGTGGTTTTGACCACTGAGTGTACGGTATATGTATTATATGATCTTGTGGGTATTATATATTTTATAAAGTATATGTGTATTACATGATATTGTGGGTATTATAGGATATATTTTATAAAGTATGTGTATTACATGATATTGTGGGTATTATAGGATATATTTTATAAAGTATATATGTATTACATGATATTGTGGGTATTATGGGATATATTTTATAAAGTATGTGTATTATATGATATTGTGGGTATTATAGGATATATTTTATAAAGTATATATGTATTACATGATATTGTGGGTATTATGGGATATATTTTATAAAGTATGTGCATTATATGATATTGTGGGTATTATAGGATATATTTTATAAAGTATGTGCATTATATGATATTGTGGGTATTATATATTTTATAAAGTATGTGTATTATATGATATTGTGGGTATTATATGATATATTTTATAAAGTATGTGTATTATATGATATTGTGGGTATTATAGGATATATTGTATAAAGTATGTGCATTATATGATATTGTGGGTATTATATATTTTATAAAGTATGTGTATTATATGATATTGTGGGTATTATATGATATATTTTATAAAGTACATGTATTATATGATATTGTGGGTATTATATATTTTATAAAGTATATATGTATTACATGATATTGTGAGTATTATAGGATATATTTTATAAAGTACATGTATTATATGATATTGTGGGTATTATATATTTTATAAAGTATATATGTATTACATGATATTGTGGGTATTATAGGATATATTTTATAAAGTATGTGTATTATATGATATTGTGGGTATTACAGGATATATTTTATAAAGTACATGTATTATATGATATTGTGGGTATTGTATATTTTGTACATATGTATTATGTATTACATGTATATATGTATTACATGATATTGTGGGTATTATAGGATATATTTTATAAAGTATGTGTATTATATGATATTGTGGGTATTATACATTTTATAAAGTATATATGTATTACATGATATTGTGGCTATCATAGGATAAATTTTATAAAGTATGTGTATTATATGATATTGTGGGTATTATAGGATATATTTTATAAAGTATGTGTATTATATGATATTGTGGGTATTATATATTTTATAAAGTATATATGTATTACATGATATTGTGGCTATTATAGGATATATTTTATAAAGTATGTGTATTATATGATATTGTGGGTATTATAGGATATATTTTATAAAGTATGTGTATTATATGATATTGTGGGTATTATATATTTTAAAAAGTATATGTACTATATGATATTGTGTAAAGTATATGTATTATATGATATATTTTATAAAGTATTGACTTGTGAATGTATTTTCAGGAATCTACTTCTTGCTTAAGACACAGAAGAGGTGTAAGCCAAGCTCTGTGCTCAGAGAGCCTTGTATAGCTCTCTTTGCAGATGGCTATTCTCCCATGTTCCAGGGAACTGCAGGGCCACAGAAGCCATTCTGGGGAAAACCCAGCAGGTGGCTCAGGCTGTTTCCTTGGAAGGCCCACAGTGCTCCTCCACTGTGTCGTGAAGCCACAGACACACTGGCAAAAGCTTTGGAGGCCGGCAGTCCTGGGGACCCATTCCAGCCCTGCCACCTACTTGCTGTGTGACTGGAACAGTTGCCCTGTCTAAGCCACACCTGTCTCATCTGTAAAATGGGAAAAATGTTGCCAATTGTCGGTGAGGTAAAACATCCAGCACAGGATGGATACTCCATGAAAGTGGTAAATGTACTTAATAAAGAGTAAAACATATCACACACACGGCATGCCCTGGATTTTGCTCAGTGAGATATTACAGAGAATAGCCAAGCATGTGCACTCAGGGACTCTTACTCATTTCCGATGTAGGCTTACGGAATGCATTTCCTAATAGTTAATACCAATGAACTATTTAGCAAATGCCTGCTATGAGCTCATTACCATGCCAGGTGCATTGGGGGAGAGAAACAGAAGATGCCTTTCTGTTAAATAAGGCGGTGAGCTGGGCACCTGGGTGGCCGATTGAGTGTCCGACTTCAGCTTAGGTCATGATCTCGTGGTTCATGAGTTCAAGCCCCACGTCGGGCTCGCTACTGTCAACCTGTCAGCTCAGAGCCTGCTTTGGGTCCTCTGTCCCCCTCTCTCTGCCCCTCCCCTGCTTGCTTTGCCCTCCCCAAAATAAATAAATATGAAAAACAAACAAACAAGGGGGTAAGCCAAAGGGTCACCCAGCTTCGGGAGCCCAAAACAGGGCTCTCTGCTCCTTAGTGAGCTGGGCATCCAAGTGGAGGAAAAGAGCTGGGCAGTGGAGTCAGTTTATGGCCAAAGGCTGACCTGTGTGCTAACCGTGCTGCTCAGCACGAGGGGAGAGAAAAGCCACCGGGTGCCTTCTTGGTATTGGACATGACATCATCAGTCCAGACACTCGTCTTCCCTGCCTTCCAGAGAAAACGTACCCCTTTCCCTGCACAGTCCTGGCCCTAACATCTGTGGGACTTGGCACCCTTCCAGAAGGGAATCCCAGGTACTGGATGCCTGGAGTGTGGCCCGGAGAGAGGGAGGTGGACGGCTGGCTGAGGTCTAGAATGGACTCTCGTAAACACGGGGCCTGGATCTGAGGGGGGCTTGCTGCCTCTAGCTGGTGCCAGCTCTGTCTCCTCATGGCTGGACCCTGTCGCCCTGTCCTGGGGGTGCTAGCTGGAGGCCTGTCCCAGACTTGATGGTCCACCACTGGGGTCCCAAGCCCCACAAACTGACTGATGCCCACCGGATGCAGGCTTGAGAGGTCCCTTTAGGCACTATGATTGGGATCCTGGAACTGCCCCCTGGCCCCATTACCTCGCAGTCCCACAAGCCCTCCCTCCCAGCCTGCTTCTCTGGTTAGGATCACATCTTGCTTGGGCATTTCTCGGCATGGAGTCTCCTGCTTTGCCGGCATCTCTCAGCCAATCCCTGCAGAACACCAAGCAGATGAACAACGGGAGGGAGGCAAGCAGGGGCCACTGAATAGGAGTCGGGACACCCGGTGCGACCCAGCTTTGTCACTAATTATTATTTTTATTGCAGTAAAACATTCATAACAAAAACGTTACCATTTTACCATTTTTAAGTGTATAACTCAGGGCCACTCATTTTTTTTTCCTGGAAAAACCAAGAGTCCTCAGCAGCTTCAATGTCCCCATTCATAGCCACTCATTCCTTTTTTTCCTCCTCTACGAATACTTGTTGTCTAGGACATCTCCAGCACCAATGCTAATGCTCAATCAGCTTTGCTAACATGCTCTTCAAGCTGAACATCCTCAAGCCTTCTTAAGTATTTGCACTTTATTTCGTGTTTGTACTTTAAATCTATTTCGTATGTGTACTTTAAATATGTCTTCACTACGATCTTGCGCTGTGAATGTGGCTCCACGAATATGCTAAAACGTCCATCCTACAGCCTGGGGTGGGGGGTAGGGGGTAGGAAAAAGTTGTCCCCGGGCCCCTGGGGGTGTCTGGCTGGGTCTGAAAATTAGAGTGACGTAAGACAGATTAACAGGAGGAAAGCACACAAGTTGTTCTGAATGTCTGCGTGTACGTGGGAGCCTTCACGAGAGAGTAAAGACCAGAAGACGTGACCAGAACCGGAACGACTTTATACCTTTTAGACAAAGACACAGTACGTCTGTGATTGGGGCTGGGGTCGTAAGTGGTGAGAAAGAAGGGTTAGCTGACAAGGTGGGTTCGTCCAGCCTTCCGAGCCCCCAAATCCTCATCTCTGGTGTGAAGGATGCCTTCCTTCCTTCCTCCTTGAGCAGGGAGGGCACCTTGGCCATAGGAATTTTATGACCTTTGCCAGAGGAGAAGGGCAAAGGGATGGGGAAGTCAGGAAAACCTTTCTGTTTCTTTCATTTTCTCTGATTCCTTCAGCTTAAGATAATCTATATGCCAAGGTGCTACATTTGGGGGTATCGTGTTGTGAACCCCATTGGCAAAGCCGTCCTCACTGTCAAACCAATAAGCCACATCACACTTACTTCCAGACAACGAAGCCTGACATCATTTTCCAATTGGAAGGAACCCATTAACATGCCTCTCCGTGGCTGCTTCTAAATGCGGAGGGGTGCATGACAAAGCAGGTGGGCAGAGGCGACACAGAGCCCCAGACAGAAAGACTACTTTTTTTTTTTTCTTTTAAGTATTACTATTGAAGCATAGGGACACACAATGTTACGGTAGTTTCAGGTGCGCGACGTGGCAATGCCAGCCACAATTGCACACATTATGCAGCGCTCACCGTGGTAAGTGCAGTCACCATCTGTCACCACAGAGCATCATTACGGTGTTATTGACTACATCCCCAATGCTGTACTTTTCACCTCTGTAACTTACTTATTTAACTGGAAGTTTGTACTCCTAATCCCCTTCACCGATTTTGTCCGTCCCCACCCCCAACCCTCCGGCAACCGCCAGTTTGTTCTTTGTATTTAAGAGTCTGTTGTTTTGTGTGTTTGTTCATTTCTTTGGTTGCTCAGATTCCACCAGTAAGTGAAATCTATTAGCATAACAACACCCTCTAGGTCCGTGAAGCCCCCCTTGCTTTGTCCTCAGGGGTTTCTCCCTCTGGAGCTATATGTATTCTTTTTTTTCTTTTTCTTTCTTTCTTTCTTTTTTTTTTTTTTTAGCGTTTATTATTTTGATAGAGACAGAGAGAGAGAGCAGGCACACACATGAGCAGGGGAGGCGCAGAGAGAGAGGGAGAGAGACAGAATCCCAAGCAGGCTCTCACTACCTTGCAATCATGACCTAAGCTGAGATCAAGGGTCGGATGCTTAACCAATTGAACCGCCTAGGCATCCCATGCCGCTAGGCATTCTTGAATGGACCCTTTGATTGTGCCTCTCAGGAGGATGTCTCCCAGAGGCTGTGAGGCCAGCTTTTCCTCTGTGATAGAGCAGGTGGGTGAAGAAGGGAGAGCTGAGAAGGGCCATCCTGGCAGACTGTGGGCACTGTCCCAGGCACAGGACCACATGGAAACTGAGGATCTGGAGACCTGATTCTTGTACCATTCTCTGTGCCTGTGCACCTCCTCGGAAACTTTCCCACGCCTGTCCCCTCGGCGGTCTGGGTCACCCACTTAAAGACAGCTGCACTAGAGGATTCTCAATCTCCTAACATTCTAGCATCGACGTCTTGGGCCAATGCCCATGCTGAGGCTCTGCACCCGAACCCCACATCCTCCTTTGCCCAGGCCCTGCACATCTGGGCTGTTCCAGCCGTCCCTGAGGAGGGACGGCTGTTTCCTAGGAGGGTGGCAGATGGCGCCACCCCAAATATGACTGCAGGAACTCGGGACACACCACCCCAAAACGTGTCACTTTGGCGTAGTGACCATTTTGAACCGCGGGCACTTAAAAAACAGCAATATAGGGAGAGGTTTCCTGTCGGAAAGGAATTCAATGATCATAGATCCCCTCCTGGAAGTTTAATGTTTATTTATTTTTGAGAGACACAGAGACAGAGTGTGAGCAGGAGAGGGGCAGAGAGAAAGGGAGACAGAATCCGGAGCAGGCTTCAGGCTCTGTGAGCTGTCAGCACAGAGCCTGACGCGGGGTGCGAACTCACAAACCGCGAGGTCATGACCTGAACTGTAGTTGGATGCTCAACCGACTGAGCCACCCAGGCGCCCCATCCCTCCTGGAAGTTTAAAAACCAGGGAAGACGGAGTCTTGTCACAGGAGAGAGGACTAGAAGTTGACCCCACGTGTAGACAAACTGTGTCACAAACGATCACACCTCCCACCTATTCTTCGAAGGGCCTGTTCATCTTTCCTGGAGATAATTTGCTCTCCCATAAGAGGCCACACCCTCTCCCCTTTCCCTAGGAAGATGGTATTCAAGCCTGAATTCTAAAGCCATCTCTTTGGGTTCCTCTTCTTTACCAGGGTAACTCCACGTACAGCATGAGGTACACATGCTAATAAGTCCTTTATTTTCCTCTTGTTCATCCATCTGTTGGGACAGGGTCTCAGCTAAGAACTCAGAAGGGTAGAGGGGAAATTATTCTTCCTCCCTTACAGAGATCTTCGTACTAGAAATAGATACCTCATATTCTATACCACTCTGTACGTTATTTTCTCCTGAGTTGAAAGCTACCATGTGACCCGACTCATACACACCTGAACTCTATCCAGAATTTCAAAACTGTAATGACACTTTTGGTCCCTGAACTGTAAATGCAAACACACGCACAGGCACATTCACACCCACGGAAGTACAGGACGCTGGCACTCGAGCAGCACGAGGAGCCAGCCACCCAGGCAAATCTGCACATCTTTCCTACAGGGCATCAGCCTAGCTGATGGGCAGCAGCTGGGTAGGCCAACTTTGCTTTGGACAGCAACTATCAGAAGATCGGGAGCCTCACATCCCAACTTTTATGCTTAGAGGAGCTCAATTAAAGAACCCCTTGGGGCGCCTGGCTGGCTCAGTTGGTTAAGCGTCCAACTCTTGATTTCGGCTCAGGTCATGATCTCGTGGTTCGTGAGTTCAAGCCCTGCATCGGGCTCTGCTCTAACAGCATAGACCCTGCTTGGGATTCTCCCTCCCTCTCTCTCTGCCCCTCCCCTGCTCTCTGTCTCTCTCTCTCTCAGAATAAATAAACATTAAAAAAAAAAAAAGAACCCCTCACTCCATTGGAAATATGCACACACACACACATACACACTCACACACGCTTTTATTTTATTTTTTTTGTAAAGCAGTTTGTCAAAAGACACCCCCAGTGCATATGCTCACGGAGTCTGGCTTCTGTACTCCTGGTTTCCTTTAAGTGGGGGGCCCTGCCAAGCAGTGGATACTGGATCGTAAGGAGGAAAGTAGGTCATGGCCACCGGCTGGCAGTTCTCTGCATAAATCAGTTGTGGGGGGAGAAAAACCTGCCACCCGCAAGGAAGCAGGCACATGGGCACCCACATGGCCACTTCGCCTCCTTCTCTGAGGCTGAAACAGAACCCAAGTTCCTGGGGAGTGTGTTTTATTAGAACCACCAAAATGCCCGGGGGTGATTTTTTTGCCTTTGAAGTTAGCCGCTTTTTAAAGGGAAGGCAAAGTTCACAAAAACCCGTGGATGTTCTACAACTACGCCATCCATCTTTTATGAGGTTTGGGGCAGGCTGAGCACCTCCCTGTAATTTACTAAAAATGGGGGACAGCGAAGCCGCCAGCTCTTCCTGGGCTCCTCTTTGCCTCAGGAAAGGCCTCGATGTGCTCTCTTGGCTGGGCCCCTGCAGCGTCTGGCCTGGCTGGAGGGAGGGCATAGTGGTTTGTGGGTGGTTTGTTGGGTCCTGAGGTGACAGGTGAGCAGTTTCAGAGAGGCTCCTGTCTGTGGCTCACAGACCCTCATCTTTGACGCTATTCATGGTCCCGAATCCCCCCCTAATCAGGTTGAGGCCAGACACAAAGCTGTGACCACATCCTTCCCAGCCTCCTTCCCTCCCTTTCTCCTGTGGCTCTGGTCCCATTCACTTTCCTCTACACAGCACTGGTCTCGCTGTCTGTTCCTGGGAAGGTCACTGCTGGAAGCTGGAACATGAGATGGAAAACAGCCAGAGCCACAAATGTGGAAAACAGCTCACGCGCACCTGTGCTCATTCCTAAGCATAACCACATACATGGGCTAAACCAAATTGGTTCAGTGCCTCTGCCCCTTCCGGCCCTGAGAGCCCCCGCTCTATGTCAAACTCAACTCAACTTTGGAATGAGTCAGAGGGGATGTGCAAATTCAACAAAAAAACGTGGTAACAGAATGGCTTGGGGGCTCGGAACACCGGAAGGTGCCCCTTGTTCTGCTTCCTGAGGGCACGGCTATTATCTGAGCTTTTCCACTTCTTCTGTGCTGCTCTGTGTGCGGAGCTCTCCCAGGGCAAGGAACCGGCCCCATGTGGGCCCGGCCTCGGCCTCCCTGCAGCCAGCGCACCCCATCTCCTCCTTGGGGCCAGGTGGACAGGACTTTTGCCCCAGGATGAATCCAACTCCGAGTCTCGCGCATACCTGATTTAGATGATGCAGATGATGAGCTTTGGAACTTTCTGCACTGACGAGTTTTGGATAAGATTTTGGACTTGGAGGTGACACTGGAATGGGTTAATATCTTGAGACACGATGGGATGGGGTGATTGCATTTTTCATGTGGGAAGGATGTGAAGTTTGGGTGCAGAGCAGAGGGTGGGCGGTAAGGGGGCTGAATAGTGTCCCCTCAAAGTTCATGTCCACCTGGAACCTCGGGATGTCACCTTATTTGGAAATAGGGTCTTTGCAGATGTAACTCATTAAGGACTCAGAGGGTGCCCTGGATCCATGACCGGTGTCTTTAAGAGAGAAAAGAGAGGGTGGCTGGACACAGAGAGACAGAGAGCAGATGCGAGGGAAGACAGGTCAGAGATTGCTGTTGTGTTACCTGGACAAGCTAAGGGATGCCTGACCCACGTGAAGTCGGAAGAGGTTAAGGAAGAGGACCCCCTACAGCGTCGGAGGGAGCACCCCCCTGCCAACCCCTTGATTGCAGACTTCTGGGGCCAGGACGTGAAAGAATAAATTTCTGTTGTTTTAAGCTCACGGCTTGTGGTTGTTTCTTACAACAGGCCCTCGGAAGTGAACAGAGTCTGGTATGGGGCATGGAGGAGTCACAGCCGTGCCAAAGACCAAAGACGCTGCTGGGGGGAGGTCCAGAGCGCCCTCAGGGCCAGAGGGGGTTGCTGGAGGCTTCCGAAAAAATGCCACTCGGTGGCTGGTGAGTCACTTTAGGAAAGCCAAACGCCAGCCGGGGCTGGGGCTGGGGTGGCGCATAATTGGGGCCGCAGCGGTGCTCCGTGC
Source organism: Prionailurus viverrinus (assembly GCF_022837055.1). Lineage (NCBI taxonomy): Eukaryota > Metazoa > Chordata > Mammalia > Carnivora > Felidae > Prionailurus > Prionailurus viverrinus. The sequence goes on from NC_062574.1 coordinate 20,984,608, forward strand.
GGGGAGGCACCGTGGGCATGTGCTGGGCTCTGGAATTAGGCAGATTGGACACTGCCACTTAGTAGATGTGGGACCCTGAGCTAGTTTCTTGACTGCTCTGGGCCTTGGTTTTCAAAATCTGTAAAAAATGCAACTGTATCTCCCTGGCAGAGTTGAGGAAGGATTGAATGAGGTACACACTTGGCCCACGGCAGGTATCTCACGGCTAGTCCTGAGCGGCTGGTGCTGCCCTATGTGCCCTGGAGTGTAAGCTCACTGTCTCTGAAGGTCTCAGCCTCCATCTCCTCTTCCTACAGCATGGCTGTCGCTGGGGCGCCTGGGTGGCTCAGTCGCTTCCGCGTCTGACTCTTTTTTTTTTTTTTTTTTTTTTTTTTTAATTTTTTTTCAACGTTTTTTATTCATTTGGGGACAGAGAGAGACAGAGCATGAACGGAGGAGGGGCAGAGAGAGAGGGAGACACAGAATCGGAAACAGGCTCCAGGCTCCGAGCCATCAGCCCAGAGCCCGACGCGGGGCTCGAACTCACGGACCGCGAGATCGTGACCTGGCTGAAGTCGGACGCTTAACCGACTGCGCCACCCAGGCGCCCCCGCGTCTGACTCTTGATCTCAGCTCAGGTCTTGGTCTCAGGGTCGGGAGTTCAAGCCTTGTGTTGGGTTCCCTGCTGGGCAGGGAGCCTACTTAAAAAAAAAAAAAATGCATCGCTATCGCTACTTCTGCTAAGCGCCAGTGAGTGCATTCCCTGTGCCTTGGGCTGTGTCAAGAAGCTCTCATACATTATCTCATTTAATCCCCAGCAGAGCCCTGGGAGCTGATATTATCTCGTTTTACACGTGAGGGAACTAGGGCACGCCGAGTGTAGTCATTAGGATTCAAACCCAACAGGCCTGTGTCATTCTGGGGCTGCAGCCGCTTAGCGCCCTAACAAAGGCAGCTGGTATCTTCATGGCCACAGGTTTTGTTTTTGTTTTTTCCAGAGCCCCATTCCTCCCCCTGATCTACCAGAGCCTGAAGTCATGCTCTGGCTTGTTCGGGCATGAAGCCTCCTGCAGGTGAAATCCAAGAGACGGAGCTGGAGAAACCTTGCTGCTGCCTCCCGTGGGAGCTGCCTCCCGGCACTGCCAGGCTTTGGGCTCTGAAGCCTGCTCCTTCAACCCATTCATCCCTGAGAGGGGAGGAGGTGCTGGGGACTCTGCCAGGAGTCCTCCCTCCTGGCCTCCCTCCTCACTGGCCTCCCTGCTTCCTCCCTCCAGGCTATTTTTGACACTAGAGTGATAAAACGGAACCTACTGTTGCTCTGCTCCAAACTTGCCATCTTTTCCCCATTTTTTTCACTCCTAGTAAAGCCTAGTAAAGCTACCAGTGGCAGCCTGCCATGTCTGTGAGAGCTGACCTTACCTCCTTTTCCGTCCTTTGCGCCCACTCAGCTCTGGCTGCCCTGTCCTCCCTGCCGTCATCCCTGAACGCACCAGACCCGCTCCTGCCCCAGGGCCTTTGCATCTGCTGTACAGTGTTCTTCCCCCACACATCTACAAGGCACACCAATCCCCCCTTTTCAAGTCTTGGCTCAAATATGAGGCTTTTCCTGAACACCCTAATTAAAACTGGGACCCCCCCTCCCTGCCCCCACGACCCCCGCTCCCTTCTCTGCTTTAGCTTTCTCCTTAGCACTGACCCCACCTGACATACCATATAGTTCACTTATGTATTTGTTTATCCTTATGCCCCTGAGAGCCTGAGTGAAACCCTGCAGGGAGGGACTTCTGTCTGTTTTGCTCACTGCTGTTCAGTCTGGTGCCTAGAACACTGCCTGGCTCATAGTAAGCGTTCAATAACTATTTGTCAAATGAACAAATAAACCATCTTAAGATGGTGCCATGTAATTGCGTGTGGCATGACACATAGCAGGCACTCAGTAAATATTACTACCCTGACCCCCTAAAAACAATGGTTATAGATTTAGAAGAGTTTCCTGAGACCTGGGGACACGGCTGTTGAGACCTTTGCAAACCATCATAAATTTGAGCACTGGGCAGTGTTTGGTATGCCCTTGCGGTCAGCATTCTGCTTTCTCCCTCCATAAGCTCCCCTCTCTCTAGCCTCCAGGTCTTTGCATGTGCCGCTCTTAAATGCCTCTTCCTCCAGGAAGCCCACCCTGACTTCTAGACGAGGTAGGGTCTTCCTCATCGGCGCACTTCAGCACAGTGTTCCATATCAGCCTGTTAATTTGCCTGGCTACACACCGGATCTGGACCTGGCGCATAGTAGATGCCCGGTAAAGACTTGTTGGGTGAGCTTCTAACACAGAGGCCACAACGCTTTTCAAATGGGCGCACACTGAGATGATCGATCTGGATGCTCTGGGCCTATGGGTGTTGGTTCCATCTCTGCCCTGACTTGGGGTCTGCAGAGTAAGAGACGTCTCAAGTCGTCTCGGTGGCGCACAGACGACCATCCAGAAAGAGCTGCCTTCTCTACATCTTTCCCATGATAGAGATGTCAGGCCAGGGCAGGCTCGCACAGCAGGCGGGGTCCCTGTAGCCCCTCCCTCGGGCCCCACCTCATTACTGGCATTCCTCCCCCAGGCCCTCCACCCAGGTGACCACTCACTCTTCTGGGGACAGAAAAGCTTCTCCCAAAAAGCCTGCCAGGGAGACAGGAGATGTTTGGATGCCAGGCAGCTGGTCAGGAAGCAGACATGGGCCTCCTGTCACCGAGCACTGTGCAGCTCAGGCCGGAAGTGCTTCGTCTGGTGGGAGTTCCCATTTAATGAGATGCCCCCATGATCTGCTCCTGGGGCCACAGGAGGCAACCAGAGGCTGTCAGCCTCAAGGCTTCGGGAGTGGGAGGAGCTACGCCTGTGGAGAAGGCAGGGCGGGCCACCCACCTCCCATTCCTGGTCTGGCCTCAGTCTGCTGCTTCCTCTTGCTCCTCTCCCCTCTCCAGGGGTCCCTCCTCCATAAATCAAGATGCTCTTACAGCCAGGTTCTTTGTCCTCTTCCTGGCTAGCCCTCTCAAGGACAAAAAAAATTGAAAACTGAACTTTGGCATACCAGCATATCTGGGGTATATGGCTCTTTGGCTAACCTGACCATCTGAGTACCTGCTCTGCCCTACTAGTGAGGCGTGGGCAGGTGCATTCCGCGTTTATCCCTGCCACCAAACCTGGGGAATAGGATTCATACATCTTCTTTTATAGATCAGGACACTGAAGCTCAGGTGGCCGAAGAGAGCGGTTCAAGGTCGCACAGCTAGTACCCGGCAGAGCCGTATTTAAATCCAGGCTTCCTCATTCCAACCTCTTCCTACTGAACCATGCTGGGGCTCTCTGTCACCGGTTTCGTGCAGGGGCCACCTGGGCAGTGGACAAGAGCTAATAAGACTTAGAGTTCGCCGGTGCTTGAGTGGAGGCACAGTCGGGAAATATAACAAAACCCTCCACATCCACCCTGGTGATGTCTCGTCTTCCTCTGCTGTTTTTCCCGGTGGTGCGGCTTCTATCCCCAGCCCCACCTCGGGCCCCTCTCCTGTCCTCTGCTGTCATGCCACGCGGCCAGGCCCGTTCCCTCCTGTGCTGCCTGATTGTGGGGCGAGTCCATATGATTTTAGGGTTTGGTATTTGTTTAAGAAGCCATTTTCCCACACGTAGAGGCCACCCCTCATCTAGACCTTATTGGTCATGGGGACAACATTTTGGCCTCCATCTTGTTTCCTCTTTTCTTCTCGTTGTTCAAATGGTTCTGAACGGGGGCAAGAAAGAGGGCGGTATTTACTCTACATTCTGGAAGACCCTAGCAATCCTGTGATCTAATTCCATTCGAATCAACCCAGGAAAGCTGCTCTGAGGATTCACAGGCTGTGCCCGTGTCACAGAAGGCATGGCCCCGTGTTCTCCTAGGCTTCGCCACCAAGCCAGGGAGGCCGAGTCGAGCCACGAGACCTGTCGGGCGATTGTCAGGTGGGGCCCTGGAACGCCTTCATTGTGCCATCAATCGGTCACAGAGGGATCTGTCTAAATCAATATCCTAGTTGACAGCTGCCGCAGACAAATGGAAAACCCAACTTCGAAATATTGGAATATGATAATAGATATTCTCCACTTGAACTCTGAATCTACACGGAGTGGAATCTATCTTTTCAGCGAATCAGAAGGTCTTTACTGATCTTTCACGAATTTAGGGAAATCTTAAGTGCCTGCTTAATTGTCAGCACGACCCTGGACAGGAGGTTTTATTATCCCCATTTCACAGACAAAGTAAATGAGGCTCAGAAGACTTTAGTCAACTTCCGGGATGACATAAATTGGATTTAAAGCCAACCTGTGTGGGTTCCACAGCCAAGCCCACCCTAGCACATCTCTCTGCCTCTTGAGAAACAGGAGAGCATTAAATCCTTGACATTCATGAGAGTAATCCCAGACCTCTGGGAGCTCCCACTTTACAAATTCCACTTTAGCATATAATCCCTTCCATAAAACATCTGTTTTCTAGCTGAGACCCATCGTTTCTCAGTCCTATCTCCACGGCCGACAGTTAAGGCTCACTCCGTGTGGGCTGCTGCATAAGAAAGGTGAGCAGAGAACCAGGGGACCGTGAACGCTCACTGCCTCGCATCCCCCGGCTCCTTGGAGCACCTGGCAGAGACCATAAGGACGTGATCTATCCGTGGCAGTGGTCAGATGGCCGCGTCCCATCGTTGAAAACACATGCGTGCGTGCACACAAGTTTCCACACTCCTGTATCCCTGAGTTCTGAGCAGAGATACTAAGCCGGGCTATTCCCAGGAGACCAGCAGCAGACGACAGCGCTTCCCAAAGCCTGGTCTAAATAGAGATTTTTAAGTTGTACATTGATGGACATCTCAGTTTTTAAACAACTATGCACTTTATAATGACTATTGGAAGCAGTGTAACTAGCACATCAAACCCCGATTTCGTAGATGATATGGCTGATTATCCATCGATAATAGTGACACACAGTTTTCTCCGAAAATATATTGAGGTAAACAAAGTGAGTCGGCTCAAAGGAAAATGTTAAGTAAATGTGGTGCTAGGTACCTGGTGATGGTAAAGACCCTGCAGGGGGTCTGCAGGTGAGTGAAGTTGGGGATACCCTGGCCATGAGGGTACAGTGTGGGCAGGAGTTGGGGACACATGGATGGGGAAGAAGGCTGAGGCCACCTCCTGGAAAGGTATGGAGCCTCAAAGATGGGAGGGAGGGCTTGCATTCTGGCTGGTAGACAGAAGAGAAAAAAAAAAATCCCAACCCTGCTTCCCCATCAGTAATTATGTGTGGAACAGACTGTGTGTAATGGTGAGGGAATTCAAAGTACAGGGAAGATCCCTTTGGGAAGAATTAAACAAATCTTCTTTGAAGAGGTGAATATAAAAACAGGACCCACTCCTGCTATAATCGAACATTCTCCTAGGGCGTTTTTTTTCTTTATCAACTTTTTTCATGTGGGAAATTTCAAACATAAGCACAGGTAGAGAGAAGAGTATAAAAAATGTCTTATACCCATCCCAAGCTTCTTCCTGATTAATTTTAACCCTGTCTGGGAAGGACCACCTAACTGAGAGGTGGGAGAAATGGGTTCTAGTTATAGCTCTGCCACAAATCAGCTGTGTGACCTCAGACAAGTCACTTAACCTCTCTGAGCCTCTGTTTCCTCTAATATAACCTAGGGACAGGGATCAAATGATGTCCCAGGAACCTCCTGGTCGCCCCACTTCTGCAAGGGCAAGGCTGCACGTGGTGCTGACCAATCTAAACTGGCAAGATCTTTCTACCTTTTTATTCTTTCCATAACCTTACCCATGGAGACAGTCTGAGGAACTTGTGGAGACCTAGTACACGATCCTGTTAGGACAGACACTCATGCCAGGTCAAGTACCCCAAGGCCTGTGCTCATCTGGAATGAGGGAAGAAGGAGAGCAAAACCAGATTTTTGGAAAAGCTATGGAAAAATACCGGCTGCGGATTGGCCGTACTGCGGGACAAGTGTGTATGTGCCTGTAGTTCACAGTGGAAAGGCAGGTTAGGTGAGCATCCGTTGGTTTGAGGAAAGCACGTGGATGCCAGACTGGAAAATGAGGCCTCTGGGAAGCCTGTGGAATCCTGATTTACACAACTGGGTGGCCTTGTTGGTCGCATTAATCAGATCATTGTCTGCACGAGTGAACACATATAAAACGCTTAGCATGGTGCCTGGCATGGCATGTATTAGATATAATTTTTATGATTTCTATTTTCCATGCAGATGTTTAACTAAAGGGCTTAAGCGCACACGTATAAAGCTCGTACACAATCAGCTTTGGTAACAAAAGAGCAGACAAAGGCATAATAATCTGCTTTGCCGGGATAATCTATGCTCCTGCATGGCAGCCGGAGGAACTCAGCAGCTCTCTGTCTCTGAGTGGCCTGCTCACCTGGCCGGCCACACCTCACCAACCGTGAGCTCTCAGGTGAGCCTTTTGTGTGGGGTCCTGACCTTCAACACCGCCTTCAGCATAGAGGAGCGCTCCTACGGCTCGCCCTGCCTTTCTCACCGGCCCAGCATCTCTGTTCAGGTGCAGAAGAGACAAACGGGATGGCTGGCATGTTGGTGGCAAGAGGGCGCAGGAAGGACAGGACAGGAAGTGGGTGGCTCTGAGTTCTGGTCTCTGTTGGGCTACTGTGATCTTGGGCGACACGCTTCCTTCAAGCGCTCTTGACTTTGGGCGTATAACAAAAGGGCTGAACTGGGTTATGGGGGAGATTTTTAGCATCAACATAGTCTATTCTTAGATAATTATCACATAGTAATGGTAATGATAATAATAGAGATCACAATACCAAAACTCTAGCAATATCAAATGGTAATCCATGCATTATAAAGACTCCCAATCAGGTGCTGATTCCTGGGACCATAAGCCCTATTTACTCCTCCAATGCATTTGCACAGAGCTGGACATGGGGACACATGCTGTCTCATGCTGAGGAGCCAATACGTAGGCTAGGGGAAGAGACAAGGAGATCAGGTACAGTTCCGGCTATGACGGAGATGGGGACAAGGGCCTGGGGAGCCCAGGGGGCTGCCAGGACCCTAAAGAGGCTGGGATTTCTGCTCATCTTCAGGTTAAACATCTGCTCTTTCACACTGAGCCACTATGGGAAACTTGATTCATTTGACGACTGTTTGCTGGACTTCCAGGCAGCTCCAGGCACAGTGCTGGCCGCTCTGTCTCCTCCCTCTTGGAGTTTAGTGACAAGGGAGGCAGGAAAGAAGGTGCATCACGTATTGCGTGCAGAGCTATGGAGGAAGCTCAGAGATGATGTGAGAGGATGCAGGGACAGGAGTGCCTTGGAGATCTGGGGGTGCCTCCCTGAGGAGGTGGCCACTGAGCAGGAGACCAGAGGCTAAGAAGGAGGTGCTGGGTGAGGAGTCAGGGAAGGGCATGATAAGAAATGTGCCAAAGGTGCAGAGCGTCCCAGGGCTCCAGGAATTGGGGGGGCCAAGAGGCAGGAGCAGCGAGAGGGAGAGGGTGTGTGGTGAGGGTTGAGGCCAGTGAGGGGGGTACCCCACAGAAAGAAGCACTGAAGGAGGAAGCAGGGGAGTGGGCTGATCCGATTTGCCTTTTCAAAGGCACACTGGACCCAGCAGAGGATGGAGTGGAGAGGGGGCCCATTCATGCGTTTCATTTCATTTCGTGCAGGAAGACCAGTTTGGGGGTGCAGAACCACCCAGCGAGGGGGGATAACAGCAGAGAGGTGGAGGGAGGACAGTGGGTTCGGGCCACATGTTGGGGGTGGGCTCAGCCGAGGGGGATGATGATTAAGATGTGGGGGCTGGAGGAGGGAGAGGGAGGGGGGATCGCAGAATGGTTCGCAGGCTCCTGGCCCAAGGTATGGGGCAGACGGAGGTGCTGTGCGCGGAGGAAGAAGGCAGGGAGGAAAGACAGCACACGCGGCAGCTCACGGGTGCCATGAGGATGAAATGAAATGATGTGTGAGAACGCCTTGTATGCAACAGGCACTCCATAAATGCCGGTTCTGACATCCGCTTCCTGTACGTAAAATGAGCTCCGACGCCGTGCGGTAACTTTACTCAAACCAGGCAGGCGCGGCGGCCAGACCAGTGGGCAGAACGGGGTTGAGGAACAGCCAGACAAACAGCAGGCACTGTGCCAGGGGCAGCCTTGCAAGGGGGCGGCGGGCTCACCCCTGCCCTGGTCAGGAGGAAGTGAGGCAGCCCTCCGCACTGGGGCCCAGGTGAGGTTGGGCAGCAAAGAAGCGGCCACGGAGCGCGGTGTAGACTGCTTGAGTGTTCACGAAGCACTTCTGCCTTACAGTATCCCACCTGATTCCTACCACGGCATGGAAGCAGAGCCATAATCTCAATTCTGGGAACAGGAAAACTCAGGCTTACAGTGCCTTAGGGACGTGTCCAAACTTATCAGCCTTTCTGATTCCCCACTGAGTGTTCCCCACCACAGCAGATTTATGCATCAGCCTCAATGCAGGCCCTCGGATCTACATTTCAAGAGCCTACCAAAAACAAACCCAAAACAAAACAACAACAACCCAACCTTCCCCCCCCCCAAAAAAAAAACCCAAAAAAACCCCCACCAAAACCAAAAAAACCACCCAAAACCTGTGGCCTGAAGATATTTATTGGCTCCAAATAGGAAAAGAAAAGGGCAGAAATGAAATAAGTGAATGTTTATTTAAATGGCTACAAAATGTAATGTTGTGTCGACTTCATTTATTGTTCCACAGAGCACATATTAAAATTTCATTATGTTGGGAAATAACGTGTAGGCTAGATTCTCCTCACTCTGCGAGAGTCCCAAAGTTCGCAGGACGGTTTGTTTAGAAATCAGAGCCAGTAGCGAGTTGGATGAGCACCTTGCGGTTAAGAGACAACAAAGTCAGAACTTCCATAATCCTTTCAAAGCGCGCCATAGCAGAAAGTTACATCTCACGTGGGATAAGGGGTTTGTTTTAGAGAGGTCAGCACAGAGCGCGGTGCAGCGCCCAAACACAAATGTCTAGGGCTTACGAGATCTTGGGTGTCCAGCTGTCAGGTCTCTCTTGGGCCTCTTTTGTAAGTTTACTCGGTTTTTACGAAACTCTGAATCCAGAAAAATGCCTGGAATCGTCTCTTGGGTTTTGAATCTATTACTAGTTTTTGGAAAGACTATTTATTTACAGGAGGTAGAGACAAGAGACAGAGAGAGCAGAGGGGCTTCCAGAAAGCCAAGAGGGGGGAGCCCACCTGTGTCCCCAGACAGCCAGGAGGCCAGTAAGGAAGTGACTCAGCAGGAGGAGATTCCCCCCCAGGTTTTCCTGGGGCAGAAGGAGTAAATCGACCGAATGGGTATTTAAGGGCAGGAAGGTTATGAGTCTTGCCTAATAACAAAGACAGGTAAGGTTTGGTTTCATTGATTATTATACACATATATGTACACACATATATGTACGCGTTCATGCAGCAAATTATTTTCCAAGCATCTCTTCTCTTGCTCTAGACATTTGGAAGACACCAGTGAACAAAAGAGACAAAGAACTCTGTGCCCCGGGGAGCTTATATTCTGGGGGGTAGATAGTACGTGGAGTCCGGGAGATGGGTAGAACACAATAAACATAATAAGAAAATGATATGGGTTGTTACAAGGTGCTAGACGGCTATGAAAAAAAGAAAAGCAGAGTCTATTGAGAAGAATTTGGAATGCCAGGAAAAGAGGGGGTGCAGAGTGTGGTTAAACTAGAGTGGTTATGGCCAGCCTCACCGAGACAGTGAGGTCCAGCTTGAATCTCAGCTCTGAAGGCTGCAAAGTGGTGAGGGAGTGAGCCGTGTGGATATCTCAAGGAAGAGCATTCCAGGCAGAGGGAACAGCAAGTGTGAAGGCCGTGGGGTGGGCGTATGCCTGGCCTGTTCACTGAAGAACAAGGAGACCAGTGTGGCTGCGGTGGCCGAGTGCATGATAGTGAAAGAGGTCAGGGCAGGAATGTGGACAAGAGGAATTAGCCACTCTAATGACTAGCTAACGACTCTTTGAATGAGAGAGGGCATCTCCAGAGGGTTTTGAGCAAATGATTAATGTGATCTTATTGATGCTAAAAAGAATGTGATAAGAATAGACTATAGGACAGTGTGTAGGTTTCCTGCAGCTGCTATAACAAATTAGCACAGCCTGGGTGGCCTGAAACAACAGAAATTCATTCTCTCTTGGTTCTGGAAGCCACAAATCCAAAGTCAGTGTCACTGGGCTGAAATTAGTGTATCAGCAGGGCCACATTCCCTCTGGAAGTCCTTGGTGAGAGTCTATTCTGTCTCTTTCAGCTTCTGGGGGCTATGGCATTGCTTGGCCTGGGGTCACATCACTTCAGTCTCTACCTCTGTAGTCACATCATCTCTGTGTGTGCCAGGTGTCCCTGTGCTTTTTAGAAGGACACTTGTGGTGGCATTTAGGGCGCACCTGGATAACCCAGGATAACTGCTCCATCTCAACAACCTTAATCATACCTGCTAAGCCCCCTTTTCCAATAAGGCAACATTTGCAGATTGCAGGATTAGAGCCTGGTATGTTTGGGGGCCACGATTCGGGCTCCTCCAGAGGGTAAGGCGTAGAAGCAGAAAGTCCCATTACGATGCTTCTGGAGTCATCTGAGCAAGAGATGGTGATGGTTTGGACCAGGATGGGGGCAGTGCAGGTGGTGTGGGGTGCTTGGATTCTTGGCGTATTTTGAAGGTAAGCCCAACAGGAGCTCCTGACAGATTGGAGGTGGGGATGTGAGAGAAAGAAAGGGGTCAGAGCCAACTGCAAGACTTTTCCTGGAACAACTGGAAGGGTGCCGGTGTCCTCAGCAACACACAGGAGGCTGTGGGCTGAGGAGGATTCGAGAGTAAGAACAGAAATTCAGCTTTAGAGATGGGACGTATGAGGTTTCCTCTAGACACATGCACAGGAATGCGGCCTTGGAGAGTCTGAGGGCTGACTCAGACTGGGAGGGCTGACAGAGGGCTGGGATGGAGACTTTAATTTTTTTTTTTAATGTTTATTTTTGAGACAGAGCATGAACAGGGGAGGGTCAGAGAGAGAGGGAGACACAGAATCCGAAGCAGGCTCCAGGCTCTGAGCTGTCAATGCAGAGCCCAATGTGGGGCTCGAACTCACAGACCATGAGATCATGACCTGAGCTGAAGTCGGATGCTTAACTGACTGAGTCACACAGGCGCCCCGACGGGATGGAGACTTTAACTGGGGGGCATCAACATGGAGGTGATACTCAAAGCCATGCAACAAGAGGGTATCAGCAAGGGAGCACATGAGTGGCCAGAGCCCCGAGAAACCCCAACACAGGAGGTCAGGGGGAGGGGCAGCAGAGGTCCGGTGGAGGGGACTGGGAAGGAGCAAGCCCTGAGACAGGAGGAGGATCCAGACAGGTCCCATCCGGGAATCTAAGCGAAGGAATCACATCGAGGAGGAGGGGAGATAACACGGCCTCCCAGCTAAGACAAAAAACTGAGCAGAGGCCCTGTCTTCTGCCTGCATCCCTCCCTCTGTCCAGTCTCGCTCCAGCAGGGACATCTGGCAGATGGCCACTCACTCTGGAGGGGAGGCCCCTTGCAGCCCATAGATGTCAGCGTGAAGCACCGGCCGCAGAAACTCAGTTCTGCCAAATGTGAGGTGAAACCGTCTGGTCTGCATCCAGCATGCCGTGGAAGAGGCTGAGCAGTCCAGACGTCAGACTGTGGTTCAGGAGCTGCAGGCTGGGGCCCTCTGGCCTGTTGGCCTGCAGCTGGGGGCCTGGGAGAATTGGGAGAAGAGCAAATGGTCCCAGAACACAGCGAGGGTGGGATTCTGGGGGTCAGAGACCCCCAGGAACTAATCCTGCATCTGACCCTTGCTCACTGTGAGAACCCGAGGCAAATCACCTATCCGCTCTAAGTCTTAGTGTCCTTATTTGCAAAATAGGACTGCGAAGATCTACGTCCCGGGGAAAGTAATAAGACACTGTGTTCAAGTTGCCAAGAACATCGGAGGTGCTCAAAGAATTTCAGTTCTCTTCCCCCGTCTTGATTTGAAACTATTCGGGTCGGTCTTACCATAACACCCACTCAAAGGGAGATGTCTCTTTCTGGGAGAGCCAGGAGGAGTGGGCAGCCAGCTTGAAGACTCGGAGGCCAAAGCCAGGACCCCATTCCTCATGTGGGGCTGCTGGCCTTCTGTTTCAATTCCAAAGGCCAGCCCAGCATAGCCCAGCCACTCAAAAACATGTGTCCAGCAGGGGGAACTTGCCAAGAGTTCACAGCAAACACTGCCTCTAGACTCAAAGAACTGGGGCATGGGCCCTGTCCCCAGTCCTGTTCCTTGCCCACTCACTGTGTCCTTGGCAAACCACCACCCCTCCGTGGCTTTAGTTTTCCAACTTGCGTGATGAGGGGTTTGAGCTACATTTGAACTATATTGGTCATTTTCACCTTTTTGTTTTATAGCAAGAGAACACTCTAATTTTTTTTAAGCCTTATGTGGTGCCCCGATGTTTAAAACAGATAGAGGTGCCCTGGTTAAAGTGGAGAGGGGAGCCTCAGTCTTGCTGGGCCAGAGCCCCCTGAACACCCCAGGGTGGCCCAAGGACCTCCATGGACCCTGATGGCTCCAAGGAATGGATTTTGAGAAATTCTGACTGAAAGCAAAAATTGCTAGTGCCTCTGACTTTAAAGCTGTATGCGATTGGTATTAGATAAATGGGTACTGATGAATATGTATTTGAAATGGCTATGTGTAAAAATGTGCTTGTGTGTAAGCCTTATTTCCATTTTTAACCTGCTGATAGCCAGCTCAATTCTGAATGTCTTATGCCTACTTGTTAATTTCTTGATGTCAAATTTGCTGCACAGTTATATTTTGAAGAAGGAGTGGCTTCGTATTTGTAGTTGGCTAAAAATGCTTTGACTAGGAGAGAGAAATAGCAAGACCGATCCTGAGATATAACTGTTTCTAAGATCTCACACAGGTCAAAAACCCTCAAAAATGATAACCTTTTCTTGGGGTCAGTCTCAACAATTTCATGAAGCAGGTTCTGGGTTATTAAGAATTAGGGCAAGTGCTGTTGTCTGATAGGGCAGGAAGGAGAATAAAACCAGCTTTAGTTGAGCACCTACTATGTGCTCCTTATACCTTACGTTAGTTAATTCTTTGACCAATACTACAAGGGTGCAAACATTATTATTATCATTTCATATATAGGGAGACTGAGGCTCCGAGGGGTAAAGTGACTTACCCAAGGTCATATGGCTAATGGGTTCAAGATTCAGACTCAGATCTATATGCAAATACTGTGTTCTTCCCACCCCACGTTGTTTCTAAGGGCAAAAAGTCCCTCTGATTTCAGTGTACATTATTGAATTGTATTAAAAGCAATCCCTTAAAAAAAAAAAAAAGCAATTCCTTTTATGGTTCTGCAATTTGTTGGTTCAGCTCCAGCCCTCCCGTCTATATTACTAATGCTAGTCTCCCATGACCCCGTGAGGTAAGCAGATCGAGTACCATGAAGCCCATTTTCTGGATAGGAAAACCAAGGCTCAGAGAGATGAAGTGATTTCCAGAGGGTCACCCAAAGCATGGGAAGAACCGGGGCTTTGCGATTCCCTTCAGAACCTTCTCCCAGTCAACAGTGTGAGCCCTAAACCGCAGGGAGTTCGTGCCTCTTCTTTACTGGAACTCATTTCGTTTTCAAATTGTACCAATCTTTTTTCATCAGGGCGGGCTTTTCCTTTATTAGGCATTCAATTTCCCTTCCGCTCATCATTTATTTGCCTCTGCTTTTCATTTTTTAAGAGGCGAAAGAAATGCAAATTAGCAAATGAATGTCATGCATAATACCGCAGGCTTGCTACAAACAGCTTTTGTTACATACAGTCCACTCGCTCTAGGACAAATTACTCTACACGGACCTGCTACACCTCTCTGGGAGTGTTGACGCACATCCAGCCTGGAGACCACTTGTCTTGCCGATGGCCTGGCGGGAGAGAACAATGGCAAAAGTGTGCTTCTGTTTGGTCTGTCATTTGCAAGCTTAATTCCTGCGCTGTTTCCCTGAGCTGCAGGAAGAGGTGTTGGTAGAGCCCAAGGAGGTAGCACTGATGATGTCCCAGCGCTGCCTGTAGGGTGTCACCTGGGGCATCCCCTTCCTTCTTGGCTTTAGCTCCTGAGCCACCTGACCCGGTGTGTTTCTCACCCTGCTCTGTTTCTCAGCTCTCCTAGCTGGAGTTTTCATGCTCTCCCTTCTCTGTCCAGCTCTTGGGCTGGTTATGTGTTCTGTTTCCTTCTTCCAAGAACTTGGCTCTTCATTGGGCTATGGCTGCATGATTTTAACAACACACTCATGGGCTGCCTTGGCCTCTTAGATTTACCGAGGACCTTCCTGCCTTCTACACTCTGCTGTTAAAGGGTCTGATGTGTCCTCATGGGTGGAACCCAGATACACCTGGATCCCTCAATATTCATATGCTGAGCTCTGGCAGAAATAATAGTTACCACTGATTGCATGCTGGACACCATGTTAAGTGACATATGGTTTTACCCACAGGCAATCCTGCCTCCTGACCAGCATGCCGAGCTTCAGGAACTCAAGACCAAACAGATGTATTTCTGACTGTGGTTTCTAGCTTTATGTTGGTCGTGGGCATATCTAGACACAAGCATGCATGCACACACACATGTGCACACACACAAGCAGCATCCCCCACTGGTATGTGGGGAGTTACATGAACATGACCAAAGTTGAAAATGAAAAATCACCATCAGGTCGGCATTATAAGCGTCGCATAGAAAATATTCCACTTCCAAACAGTTCGGTTGATGGATTTTCTTACATTTTTTTCTTTTTTTCCACTTAAGGTTGCAGATGCTTACAAGAAGAAGCAAAACTGTCTGTCTAAGCAGCACGGCTCGGCGTTTACTGGCAGATATGATCATCTTTGGATTGGCCAGTCAGCCTGGGGACTCAAGGATGAGGTGGGGTTGGGGTTGGGGAAGATTTGGGGGGAATGGGTGACCATTCCACCCCTGAGAGACCGGTTTTCACAGAAAGGTAAGGAAACTGAGGATTTGATTAAAAAGAGGACTTTTAGAATAAGTGAGATGCCCAGCCTCTTCTTCCAAAAGCCATAGGTCTCCTGATTGGACCATGTGTGGAAGGTGGCCTGATCTGGGGGTGTCCTGCTCCATGATGCTGAGACCATCAGACTGGGGATCACTGAGTGAGGAGGCATCCTTAAACCTGCCCATGGTTTATACAATTAAATTATCTGTCCGGTTCTAGAATTATGTGAGTTCCCAGGATCTTGTTTCCCCTGAAATTTTTTAAAATTTTTATATGTTTATTTTCGAGAGAGAGAGCATGAGTGGGGAAGGGCAGAGAGAGAGGGGGACATAGAATCCGAAGCAGGTTCCAGGCTCTGAGCTATCAGCACAGAGCCTGACGCGGGGCTCAAATTCACAAACTGTGAGATCATGGCCACCCAGGAGCCCCTGAATTTCTGTTTTTGGAACCACAGGTCATGGAGGGCAATTGCAGAAGAGAGGCACAGATTTCTCTCTGCAAGTGTTCCAAAACCGTCAAATTGCTAATGGTTCCACTAACAGGTGCTCTGAGGTTTGGAGGTGACATCTTCCAGGTGAGAACATCACAACTGCCAAAAGGCTCAGGCAGCTGCCTAGAAGTGGCATTGGCTTGCAGTGGCAGGGAGAGAGAGGGCTGGCTGAGTTTTTAGGATACCAGTCTAAAAGGTCAGAGAACCCTGGTCCAGGAATTTCTTTGAAACGTATAACCCTTGGCCCCTGCCTCCCATGTACCTTCTCCAGTCCTGCTCCCAAATGTCAACAGTGTGACCATCTGAAAAGGCAAACCTCAAACAAGGTTATACCATCTCCCCTTCTCCTCCTGGATGGAATCCTTCAGCAGGCTTCCTTTGCCTTCTGGACAAAATTAGTCTTTTAATCTAGCCAAGACCCTTCCAAGAGCTGGCCCTCATCTCCCTTCCCCACCCAGCCCATCAAACCTCACGCAGGCTTTGGATGCACTGAGCTTCTTCCTCCCTCCAGACCTTTGTCTGAGCTATTCCCTCTGCCTGGCATCCCTTTTCCCCTTTCTTCTCCATCTGGCTGACTTCTTTTCATCCTTCAGGGTTTTGCTTAGGTATCACCTCCTTCAAAAAGCCTTCCCTGATTGTGTCTCCCATCTCAAAGGCATAACAAACTGAACCCAACTTAAAACTTGTTTTAATTCCTCTCAAGCTTCCTGTTTTAAAAATATTTAATACATGGGAATAAAACGTAACAACAATACATCCAAAGAGCAGGATACAAATAAGCACACAAAATGGTATCATTTTTATTAATTATTCCGACACAGACCTATGCATATAGGCGTGTGAATGGGTGCAGAGGAAACGGACCCAAAGAAACTATAGCAGAGTGCTAACAGTGGTTACCACTGGCAGAGGGCTTATGGGTGATTTTTACTTGCTTCTTTAGTGTTTATAAGTTGCCTACATTTTGGGGTGCCTGGGTGGCTCAGTCGGTTGAACGTCCAACTTCGGCTCAAGTCATGATCTCATGTCTTGGGGGTTCGAGCCCCGCATTAGGCTCTGTGCTGATGGCTCAGAGCCTGGAGCCTGCTTCAGATTCTGTGTCTCCCTCTCTCTCTGCCCCTCCCTCGCTTGCACTCTGTCTCTCTCAAAAATAAATAAACATTAAAAAATATTAAAAAAAATAAGTTGCCTGCATTTCATATGATGAACTGGGCCATCTTTATAATTAGATGAAATTTAATTTAGGAAAGAAATAGTTGTACTGATTATTATGTGTGAATATAAAGAAATAAGTTTTCAAAAAGAGAGTGTCAGATCTAAATGGAGGGATGTCTGTGACATATAAGTTAAAATAGCAAGCTTTACACTAGTGTATATAGTTTCTCATTAAAAAAATACACAAACAGGTGAATATATGCATACATATCTATGTCTCAACAAGGAGTAAACTAAGGACTGATATTCACACCAGTCTGGATAATGTTGATTATCTCAGGGGGCAGGAGGTGCAGATAGGGTGGCCCTTGGCCTTTACTGATCTTTGTAGGGACTTATTTCACTTGCTATTGTAAGCATGTGTCACTGTTGTAAATATTTTAAAAAATCAAACAGAGAATAAAATACACAGTGTTGTTTCCTTAAAGGAATTTGTTAACACTTAAAAACATTTTTTTAATGTTTATTCTTGAGACAGAGAGAGAGAGACAGACAGACAGACAGAGCATGAGTGGGGGAGGGGCAGAGAGAGAGGGAGACACAGAACCCAAAGGAGGCTCCAGGCTCCAAGCAGTCAGCACGGAGCCTGACATGGGACTCTAACTCATGAACCACGAGATCATGACCTGAGCCGAAGTCGGATGCTTAACCGACTGAGCCACCCAAGCACCCCTGTTAACACTTTTAATTTGGAAATTGTTTCAGACTTAGAGAAAAGCTGCAGGAACACTACAAAGAAAAATAAAAGGAACCTTCACGCACTCTTTACCCAGAGTCATCTATTACCACCATTTTGCCCCATTTGCTTTATGACTTATTCTCTTTGACAGTCATGTTCAATTAACACTAGGGAAAAAGATTCACACTAGGTTTCTATATCACTATTTAATGTCAGAATAATTGCCACGGATATGAGTGGTCATTTTAGAAAAGTACATACTATTTCTCAGGCTACAGACATGCTATATGTATACAAAAATAGATACAATCAAAGTCGTTCTTTGCAGTACTGTCTGCTGTAGGAAAAAGCGGATGCCACCAAAGGATCTGGCCACTGTGACTAGTAAAATAAATGATGGCAAATTCATACAGTGGCTTGCTGTGAAGCAGTCAAAAATACAAGTTGGATTTGCATGAGGTAATATAAAAATATGTCTAAGGTACATTAAGTAAAAAGGTGCGAAACAAAGTAAAGATAATAAAAAAAATATAAACGGACACGAAGAAAATGTTACTGTAAGAGAACACCTATCTTCTTGCCCCTCTTAGAACATCCGTTGGTGTGGGAATATGGAAAGAGGCCATTCCCAGTCCCCCGCAGGTTTACCCAGTGGGTGGAGGTGCTGGGAAACCTTTCATGCCCTGAGTAGTCTTACCAGTGCCTTTTCCTTAGCAGGCTAGGTCACTGTGAGGCCCCTGGCTCAACCCAGCCCACAGATGGGCCACCAATCATCACAGGTGGCTTAAAACTTGTGTTAACATTGAAAAAAACAGAGAGATTTCACATAAAAATTCAGATTCCTCGCCCATCTGGCAAAACTGAGGCTGCATTTGTGAGTGTAACACTGGGCAGCAGACAGGTGTGGGCTGCCTTTAGCAGGTGGACATACTCCCTTGGCTAGGTCCCCCTAATCACAAAGCCCACTTCTGAGCCCACGGGACTTTGCAACTCCCACTCTGATGTCTTATAGGGAAGGCCCCTGGGGAAGTAGGATTGGAACATCTCTCCATTTCAGCTCTCAATTCAACAACAATATTTTCTACTGGAGTCTGTCCAAGTGTGTCCTAACAAGTTCCACAGCAGGAGGAGGGCTGTTATCTCCATTATAACATAACCCATTATGTAGGTGAAGATAGTTGTGGCTCAGAGAGGTGAGGTGACTTCTCCAAGGTCACACAGCAAGTTAGTCTCAGGGTCAGGACAGAGCCCAGAGTGCCAACCTCCTGGCCCAGTGTGCATTATGTTGCCTCCCACACACTAGCTTTCAGGTTGGATATGGCTGAGAGTCAAGGGGCTAGACGCCCCATAGGCACAACCCAGCCCTCCCTCCTCAAGCACCATCTCCTAAGTAAGGCAAGAGGGCTGGCATGTATTTAGCTGGCACCAAGGTCCCTATCACCCAGAAGAAGCAGGCATAATAGCAACGCCAGCCACAGCTTCATCTGACAGGCAGTACAGGGCAGAGGAGAAGAGCACAACTCTGAACTGTGGCATTAGCACGTATTATCTGGATGACTTTGGTCGAGTTATTTGTCCTTCTGTCCCTCTGTTGCCTCATTTGCTAAGTGGAAATTATAACAACAGAACCTAGGCAAAGGACTGTTTGGAAGATTAACTGATGTGGAGGTCTTAAACAATGGTATATAGTAAATGCTCAATAAGCATAAATGTATATAATTACTATATGGTAGGGACTATGCTCAGTGTTTTTCATGCTTTATCTCCATTCTCTCAACTGGAATCAGGGAAGTGCCATTCATTCCTTCATAGCATTCATTCATTCAACATTTGTGGCGTGTTCTTATGTTGGGTGCTGTCCTTGGTGCTGGAATAGAGCATTAAAACTACAGAAAGCTTCCATTCTTGCCTTCATGAAGCTCACGTAGGGGTGGGGACACAGACACCCAACCTACCAGGTAATCAGCAGTCAGCTGATCCATGCTGTGAAGGGAAATAACAGGGTAAGGGACAGAGAATAAGGACAGGTGGGGAATTAAGTAAGGAATTCGAAGTAGTGTGGTGGGGAGGACTGCTCCCATGAAGTGCATTTCAGCAGAAACCTGACTGAAGTGAGAAAGGGATCGGTAGATGAATGCAGGAACAGCATTCTTGGCAGAAGAGAGGGCAGGTGCCATGGCCCCGACATGGGAGCAAAAGGCTGGCGATGCGGGATGTTCGAGAAGCTGAACAGAGGTCTTCGTGGCTGGACCCAATGAGCAAGAAGGACAGAGGCCAGACACAGGGCAAGGAGGGAGGCAAGGGTCAAGCCTTAGACTCTGCTCTCTATTTTGCAGAAGAAGAAACTAAAGCTGAGAGAAGTTAAGTAGTTTTCCCAAAGGGATCAGGCTGATGAGAAGTAGAACCAGGGATTGGAACCCAAGACAGTCTAGCTACAAGGCATGTATTCTGTTGCCTTGGGCACAGCCAACCAAAAATACAATGGAAATCTAGATACACTTATCCCACCCTGTTAGTCTGCTCCAAACTGTCTTCTGGGAAATTAGGCACAGAGTAAGGGGCCCTGGAGGGGGAAGGGGTGCATGTGTATGTGCAGGGAGGGCACACAGAGTGGAAAGGAAGGGACTCCCTTTCTCTCCTGGCACACTCATGCTCAGCTCTGGTCAGTCACTTGGGGTACTGGTGAGGGCTCTCAGGGTTTATATGAGAAGTGGCATTTGCCCAAAACATATCAGTTCCTGGGGCATCTCAGAGCTGACAGTTTTAAAACACCAAAGGCACTTAAATAAAAATAGCACATTTCTAAATGCAATATCCTCTTTGGTAATGATATATTAGTCCTCTATCTCTGGTGGCATTATCTTATACAGCGATATATTGCACTGTTACAATTCACGCCCATCAGTCTGCAAAACCAGGGTCATAAACCCCTGTAATTTATAACAGATTCTTGCAAATCTATGTATTATATATGTGTAGATATCATAGCCTGGCATTCCATATGCAGCAGCTACTTGGTTCAGAAGTGAGGCTGAAAGCCACTCCCCCCAACTCATTCCCCAAATGCAGGGCTCAGCAGGCAAGGTGAGGTGCACATATCACTGCCAGACCCCCCAGACTGAGCAGTAAATTAAGCAAAGGGCTGTGTTTGGGTGGTAGAGGAAAACAAAGATTCTAAAGTGACAAGATTTGGTGGAATAAAGGGGTGACAATTTAGAGACCCAAATGTGAGTCTGGGCTGAATCATTCATTTTAGGGTCCTACTAGGCCATCTGATCATATATTCCCATTAGATGCCATGCACTAAGCCAGAGATAGGGATGTGCCCTACCTTCCAAGTTAGTGTTTCTCAAACCTCAACATGCATATAAAGCACCTGTATCCTGTTAGACCACACATGCTGGGCTCCAACTCCAGGGCTTCTGATTTGGGGCTGGGGCCCAAAAGTTGCTTTTTAAAAAAAAAAAAATTTGCACTTATTTTCTTTTTAAGAGACAGAGCACAAGTGGGGGAGGGGAAGAGAGAGAGAAGGAAACACGGAATCCGAAGCAGGCTCCAGGCTCTGAGCTGTCGGCACAGAGCCTGACGCGGGGCTTGAACTCACAAACCATGAGATCATGACCTGAACCGAAGTCGGACACTTAACTGGCTGAGCCACCCAGGTGCCCCCAAAAGTTGCTTTTCTAATGAGTTCACAGGTGATGCTGATGCTGCTGGTCCTGGGACACTTTGAACCACTCACTCTGTTCCACCTGTTCCAGGTGACTTTGGGGACCTCCATATAAAAAATGCAGAGAGAGAAATGATCTGCCCAAATTATCACAGCAGGACCAGGCAGATCTAGAGATACAGCCTGGTCTCCCAAACCCTGAGGTCAGTGCTCTTCCTTTGGGCCACACTGCCTGTCTTTCTGGCTTTGTCCCCAAGAATACTGCAACCACAGGAGCAACCACATTTAGGGGAGGCCATAGGGATGCACGCAGCTCGCAGCACAACCAGTCTGGAACATTATCTCTGCGGGGGCCAGTTGGAGCATTCGACACAGGCCACTCTGAGCTTCCCAGGGCTCCCCTGAAGGTCAGACAGAATCATCTAATGGCTCCTTGAAGGGAAAATGATGGTCTGATGGTTTTTTCCTGCTGAACTTCAACACCTCCAACAGCCACACGATAGATCGCTGCTGCCAGGGGGCCAAGGAATACAGGTCTGTATTGCACTGAAAGGCAGAATGCTTTTTCATAAGAGGTCGTGAATGACTTACGGGATGAAGGTGGCAGGCAGGGATGCCATGCTGGGTTGAGCCCTGCAAGCAGAGACCTCCAGATATTCACCTCTCCCTGTCCCAATGCCAGCTCCCCGCCTGCTTCTTCCGGAAGAACCCCATCCCTCCTCAGGGCTGAGCTTTTCACCACTGCCCCTCACTGGCTCCCAAGCATTGCAGGTCCTGGCCCCTGGGTGTCTGCACATAAATGAGCCTGGGCAGGCCAAACGTTGGCCTCCCTCTGCCGGTTAGCATGATTGCAAAGACGCTTTATTGCCACTAGATTGCTCTTCCTCGGGAACCGCCTCTTCAGACCATTTTAAGCCTCTCCGACAAACATTTTGATTTCATTCCTTATTGCTCTGATCCGGCTGCAGACCCTCACACTCCTGATTTGACTGCAGACTTAGAAATAAATATCTCAGTATGCCTTAGTCAAAAGACCATTTTTACCAAGTAAAAAAACCTATTTGTGACCTAAATACTATCCTGGCCCTCCACAGCTGATTTTCAGAAACCTGGGTTTCCGGCATCATTAGCTTTCCCTCCATCACGTCCTTCCATGGTTATCAGAGTTACCACCTACCCTCCTGAGCGAGATAGGACACTTCAGGATGAATATTGTTTCCTGCCT
The DNA here is from genome assembly GCF_022837055.1 of Prionailurus viverrinus. Taxonomy (NCBI): domain Eukaryota; kingdom Metazoa; phylum Chordata; class Mammalia; order Carnivora; family Felidae; genus Prionailurus; species Prionailurus viverrinus. The sequence continues at coordinate 21,006,979 of NC_062574.1, forward strand.
TCCCCTCGTCTTCTGCAGCCACAGTATCTTCGGGTCTCCTACTCCCGCCATTCGTTTCTTCCACACCTGTCCTCCGAGCTGCAATGGTGCCTCCACTACTGGGTGTTGGATTCTTGTCCTCATACAGCTTCCAGGGTCTTGGGGGAAATGGCAAGGAAATGAGGGACCGGGCGTTGTCAGTAACCCCTTGGTGACCCGGAGAAAGTCAGTCAACTTTCACTGAGTGAGCAAGGCCTGGTTCTGGGTCCCAGGAAGACAGTCAGCCATGCAGATCATTGTAATAATAGCCCAGATGCTCACAGCACTGACCGTGACCAAGTACTTTAGGTATGTTGGCTCATTTAATGCGAGGAAGTAAACACTACTATTATATTAGCCATATGTTGCACACAGAAGTGACTTGTGAGCAGCAGAGTTGGCATCTGAACTTAGGAAGTTGTCCTCTTGAATTCATGCTTTTAATAGACAATCAGAGTCATGAGTGTGATGGTGGTGAACGTGGGGGCTGGCAGCAGCCTGCATTCAGAAGCATCTCCAGTCTCAGAGGAAGCTGGCTGGCCCACTCAGGCCCTCTCTGAATCCATGCAAGGTGCCCATGGCCTCTCTTGGCCATTCAAATGTGACTATCGGGGGCCCCTCCAAAGCAGCATCTGGAGAAAGGAGTAATGAAGGGGAGCTGGTGTGTGACCCAGTTGTCAGGCTGAGGACTGAACAGTCTGTGCTAAGAACAGGCTGGTAAGTCCACGTGGGCTCCGCTGAGCTATGGAAATGTGTGGCCGTTCCAGCACCCGCTGCAAAGGGCTGCCCAGCCCGGGAATAAGTTTACCAAAACTCACCTGCCTGCTTCAAAATTTACTGACCCCTCTGTACCCCACCAAGGCCTCTTTCCCTTTATTTCTCTTTTCTTTTTATGACTAGAAGGAAGGAGAGAAAGAAAAAGAATGAGGAAGGAAGGAAGGAAGGAAGGAAGGAAGGAAGGAAGGAAGGAAGAAAGAAAGGAAGGAAGGAAGGAAGGAAGGAAGGGAGGGATAAAGTCTGTAGCTGTTCAAATGCCTTCTAGTATGAATCTCCTAGCCTGTCTGATTCAATGTCCCCCTCCCTCCCAAATTCTGGGCCTCAACCACTTTCCAAACTCACCTATCACAATCTCCCAAAGGACCATTCATTTATTGAAAAGTAATCTATGTGTCCACAACGAAACAGATACTCTGCTAGACTCTGGCGAAACAGACTACAATAGACAGTCCCTGTCACTGATAGACATTAAACAAATCCACATTTACACAAGCAAATGAGTAATCACACATTGTGCTGAGTGCTATAGGGAAAGAGTAAGTTTCCTGGGAGTGAAAAACAGGGTTGGAATGGGGGAGAAAGCCTTTCCAACGCGCAGGGAGGAGTCCGGAGTGAGAGTTTAAGGCTGCCGTGTAATGAGGGATAGACACCCAGGTTTCACCAGGCAGGTGGTGTCAGAGGCTCAGCAGAGAGTCCAGAGGCTTTTGAAGAAATGCATGGCTGTTTGCTCTGTAAATGAGCTATTTAAGGAGGATGTTATGGATGCTGCTTCGTTCATTAACTGGACTGTGAGCTCCCTGAGGGACGGGCATCTGTTTGTTATTCATCTGGGTATTCTGGCCCTAGCTGAGTGCTTTGTGTTTACTTATTCACGTAGACACCGCCCAGTTACACAGGGGAGAGCCATGACCTCTCAGCAGCAGGTGTCGAGTAAAGCGTGTTTATTTTGCACACCCCACCTGCTGTCCCACAGAGCCATGAGGATACAGCACATCCAGAAGGACCACTCACACCATGTGCTGTGAGTCTGGGCTGTGCGTCCACAGGCCTTTCTGTAAGCTGCAATTTTTGGCTTTTTGTGTTCTGGTTAGTCAACCCTTTTCTCCAAAGAAAATCTTGCGTGTAAAATCATGACGTGAAATGGACAGAAGCAGAGAGACTCAGCCGGAGCTGAGCCAGAGTGGAGCGGGGCTGGAGCCCTGATTGCTTCATCCTCCCCCAGGCTCTTCTGGGGAGCCAGTTTGAGGCCCCTCGGCCCAGACATTCTCTGGGACGGGGTGGCCCCTCTCTGGCCCCAGGAGCACCAGGTTGTGCCTGTTCCTGTTCAGCCTGGGCCCTGGCCTTCAGTGAGGGAGCCATTCTGCTGCAGGAGTGACCACGTCTGTCACGTGCCCGGATGCACTGGGCGGTGCAGGCCTGGGTGTGTGACAGCTGGCCCACCTGTGGCAGAGCTCTGCTCCTCCCCACTTACCTGCAGGAGGAATTCATGCAGCTCCCTGTAGGGCCCCTCTCTGTATGCTTCCCCTTCTGGGGCAAAGGAGGGGGGCTGCCGTGGACAGGGGACAAGGGGAGTCTTAAGCGACACCCGCCGAGTAGCAACAGGTCCCCAAATTGCAAGGCAGGGAGCCCGGGGGAGAAAGAGAGGTGACAAGTGGACGGAAAGGCAGGAGGTTTGGGCTAGCATCCCACCCTGCCTCCGGCCAGCTGTGTGACCTCGGCAAGTGACTCACCCACTCTGGACCTCTCTTTCAGCATCTATAAAAGCCACTCCATAATGTTACTGCGATGACTGAGTGAGATAACATGAGTGGAATAAAACAGTAAGAGGCACAAAGCATATGCCGGGTGTTTGTAAAACACTTCATGAGCTATGATGTCACTGCCGTGAGGAGATGTGAAGGGCACACAGGATGGTGCCCAGGACACTGCAGGCACTCAGTGACACCTCTTACAGGGGTGATCGGCAGGTTACCATGGATCACACTATGTATGCAGCACGGTGCTAAGGGCCTCGTGTGTATCACCTCCACTCAACACTCACAAATATCCCTACAAAGTTGGTACGATTATTCTCATGTTACAGATGAGAAATCCAAGGCACAGAGAGGTGAAGCAATCCGCCCAAAGACACACAGCTAGTTATGAGAGGAGGTGGAAATTAAGTGCAAGCTGCCTGACCCCAAACTCGAACTCCCAACCATAGTACCCTGAGCCTCCCCTCCAGGCCACTTGCAGCTCTCAACATGTAGCAGGGGGCCGTGTGCAACAAGCAGACGTTTCTCCCATCATACCCACACTCCACCAGGCTCTGTTTTCCGGAACGGTGCCAGATCCAAGGTCAAGAGATCAGGGTTTTGCCCTCTGTGTTTCCACCCAAAAGCTCTTGGGTGGCTTGGGTTAAGTCATCTCTCTTTTCTCCAGGCCTTAGTCTCCCTGATACAATGTTTTGGGCAGGAGGAAGAGTGTTTGCAGCACAGAAGCCGGACCATGTCGGCTTTGGGGTGTGAGTACAGGATTCGAAATCCGAATACTTACTAGGAAGATCAACAGTTTGGAGAAAGTGAGAGCCAAGGCAGAGTCACCTGCATGGTGGTGGTGGTGGGGTGGGGGGTGGGGGGGTTGGGGAGGGTGCCATTCCCAGCACCGGCCTAGCTAAGGCTTCTGGGATGCTCTGACTCCTCCAACGTTCTGAACACCTGACCGTGGTCACGTGAAGGCTGGGGGTGAAGACGGAGGTAAGAACTGTGCACTGGGAGACCCTCCCTGGGCCTCGTGATTCCAGTCCAGCCGAGCCCTGCTGCTCCCCAGATGTGCCCTTTTCTTCAGGGCTCCTTCCCTTCAGGACACGGGCTGTTTTCGTCTCCTGGAGTGTTTGCATCTGCACGCTGCCTTATCTGCCTGGTCAGTTGCTTCTCAAGGTCCCTTGAGGTTCAGCATGGGCCCACCTCTTCTAGAAAGCCTTCCCGGATTAGGTGCCTTGACTCTGGTTCCCGTAGTCCTGGGTTTACCTCTACCTTGGGAGGATCTGGCATCAGGTGGTTATTGCTGGTTCAGTCCTTTGTCCTCCCATGTTCAGTCCTTTGTCCTCCCACGTGGCAGTGAGCCCCCGGGGGCAGGCGCATCACTCCCCATTGTCTTTCCCAGCACCTAGCATCAGCCAAGAGGGCGAGGAGGAGGAGCACCGATGTGGGAGAACAAAGGTCTAATATGAGATCTCTTTGTTCAAGGCCTATCACCTCATCACAAGCTTCTCCGCTTCACCTCTTCACGAGCTCTTCATCCCATGGAGACTGAAGTCCAAACTCCTGAGCCAGAAGCCTGGGAAAAGCCCCCTGGCCTCCCCTCCTGCCCGGTGGCCACAACAGTCTCCAGTTCCTTCCCACCCAGAGTCCCTCCGGTAGCTTCTCTCCCAGGGAACTTCACACTGTCCGACCCCTTGTCACTTAGACCTTGGCTACAAGGCTGCTCTCTGGACAGAAGTACCCTGACCATGTGGCTCAGCATAGTCACCAGGTCACCACCGCGTTAGTGCGACGCACAGCACGCATGCGACTTTACCCTTCTCCCCCTTCTACAACATAAGCCCCAGAGGGGCAGGAGCCTGGGCTGTCCCTTTCTTCCCCGTCTCCACAGCACCGAGAATAATGCCTGACTCAGAGCAGGCTTTTAACAAATATCTGCCTTATGGAAGAATGAAAACTAAGTTCCCTTCCAGCATGAGCCACTTGTGATTAATGGAAACAACAAACTCTGTTTTCCATTTGGATTGAAAAGAAGGTCTGCTCTTGCATGTAGTTCAAAGAAGCAAAAGAGAGTAGAAATATGCTTCCCCCCCTCCCCCCTCCCTCCTCTCTCTCCTTCTTCCCTTCCCTCTCTCCCACCGTGGTGGGAAGCACTGCTGGGGGCAGGAGCTGCCTTCCCATCATCCCCTGAGCTGTAACAGAACCTGCCACCTGGTGGTCTCAGTCCTGACCCGGATTTATCCGCCATTTGCACACCAACGGCCCCCTCCCTAAGCGTGCTTCCCCAATATCTGGAACCAGACACTAAGTGGATGATCGCTATGATTAAACCGCCTTTTAATTATCCAGTGAGATGTCAAAGGTGTGCGCCATTGTGACATTATAATGGACTCGGACTCCCTCGCAAAATGTCGGGAAAGGTAGGGGACCATTACCTTGTCAAAACGTGCGTTCCTAGGGGCTTTATTTCCAGTACACCAGCTAATTTTTCAAGTAGCACAGAACGGAGGCGTGAAGCCCCGTGGTTGATGAGGGCTCGGGCTCCACGTGATTTAGGCAACACAGGACTTGGTGGATTCTGGTAGATGTGACAGATCGTCCGCTTTTGGAGATTCATGGACTTCTCGAACAAAATGAAATTCGTTGGCTCTCAATCAACATTTCTTGGTTGCTCACTGGGCAGGGGGGCTCCAGGTGGGCAGAAGCTTGGGCAAGGATGGGGCAGGACCACGAAAAGAACACACTGGTATAGTCCCACCAGGGCTTTGTTTGGTTAATGAGACAAGCACTGGCCAAGGATTTACTATGCCAAATAGGGTACCAGGCAAAAAGGTGACACATGGACACACACAATGCCCAGAGGCAGCAGGGAGTGCTGGTTTGGATTGGAAATAATAAGAGCTGCTTCCAGGCCCACAGCTGTCTCTAACAACTTGGGCGACTTTGGGTAAGTCAGCTCTTGGGGTCTTGGTTGACTCAACTCTCAGAGGATGCTTGGCTTGAATTGTTTCTAAGATATGATGCTATAGCTGATGACTTTATGTCACACACCCTCACTCATGATGGATCAGCACGCATCCATTTGTCACCGTCTCTGAAAGCCACACCGGACTAGAACCATGAGGGATATAAGGCAATCTGACAAGGCTTTTGCTTTCAAGACACTTCGAGGAGAGCCTGGACCCCAAAGGCAAAGCAGAAAACAGGCAGCAGTTAAGGATAATTCCTGTTTACTGAAGGCAAGGGCGATAGGAGTTCGGGGAAAGGAGCAATCAGTGAGGGTTTGGGAAGGGAAAGGAAGTGACTGCTTTGTGGGGCAGGATGCCCGGGAGTGTAGGGGAGACAGAAGGCAGGCCTGGTGGGGGAGAGTGAAAGGTGAACAGGGGCATGATGGGAATGAGTGGCAGGGGCCACTGAAGCCACAAGTCACTGGTGCTGCCTCCAGGGACCAAGGACTCATCCGATCTGCCTGCTGGGGACGGTGATGGGACATTGAGCACCCAGAAGCCATTCTCTCTTCTTTTAGCCTCAGTACCTTAATTTCCTTTTAGGAAGTTACCCATGCCTCCCTGTGCAGGTTTAGAGGGCTTATGCATCAAAGGACATGTGACCCAAGCTATGTCAACTGGATGTTCTCTCCAGGACTTCGACTCGAATGCAGTTAGGCCTGGGAATCAAAAGTGCTTAGTGTTCATTCATTCCAGGGATAGGGTCCTGATCTGAGAGGGAATTACTGCTACCTGATAATCCTGTGGTTCTTCAGTTCCTGCCTTTTCTTAGCATGGTTTTCCAGCATGTATGTGTGTGTGTTTGCCTGTGTGCATGTGTGTGTGCACGCATGGTGCTTGTGTATGTCCCACCTCCCTAACTAGTTTGGTACCATGTTTGGTACAGGAAATCCTCACTCAGTGGTTGTCTGATTAAACAAAGCACTGTCAGGACTACTGATTCTGTGAGCTCCCTGATATCCTTCTAATATAATCAATCCCTTTTGCTTAATTTAGCCAGGGTCAGCTTCTATTGCTGACCAACAAACCCTAACTGATAGCCATCTATACATTCAACCATTCACTCATCCATCCATGCATCCATCTATCCACCCACTCATCCATCCATCCATGAATGCATCCATCCATCTACTCATCCATCCATCCATCCGTCCATGTACTCATCCATCCATCCATCCATCCATGCATCCATCCATCCATCCATCCATGCATCCATCCATCCATGCATGCATGCATCCATGTATCCATCCATCCATCCATCCATCCATCCATCCATCTCTCAGTCTATTGTTGGGGTGATGAGGACCAGTGGGAATTAAGTAAGGACAGACAAGGAACACAAAGTTAAAGGGAACCGAGAAAGCCATAAGGAGTTTAAAAATTAATCCTATAACAACAAGCAATTTCGTGTAAAGTAATAGAACACAGATGGCCCACTAGATAAAGAAGCATCAGGGCCAGCTGGGGCTTACTAGGAGGGCTCTTTGGAGGAAGAGACTTTTTAAGAGCAAAGATTGAATGAAACCAACACATAGAGATCACCTGGCACCATGCCACACGATTTTATGGAAGTGATCTCCCTGGTTTCCCAACCACCCTATGAAGTAGGTGCCAGCAAACCCACTTTGTGGAGACTGAGGCTTGGAAAGTTTGGGCAACATGATGTAGATCACATCTATTAAATGGCAGAACCAAGAGTCAAACTCAGGTCTTACTGCTTCCAACACTCTTGCTCTCTCCACTACGCCACACCACCTAAGGGGGGTCTTGGGGTAAGTCGGTGCACTCTCTGGGATGCAACTGCCTTCTCTACAAAAGGAGAACAGGTGTGATACCACCTGCCTTTTGCCTGCAGGAGCCCACATGCCTTGCATTGTGAGCAGTGCCCTAAAAGTGCCAGTCCAGGAGCTTGCTTCCCCTGGGGCCCTGTGTTTCACCAGACCCAGACCAGTTTTTATGTTGACTTTTTGAGTTGAGATTCTTGCACCACGTGAGTAGTATCTATTCAGACCCCTTACCTACCTACACATGGCACAGACTTACTGACCCTAGTTTTTGCAGGAGATTTCCCACTCCCACCTGGAACCCCTAGTGGACACTTTATCTTCCTTATGCTTCTGGATGGAGTTTTCTATTCCTCTTTGATAGACAGGACTGCTCCTCTAGAGTCCCTTATGCAGAGGCTCTGTCTCAGGTCTCTCTCAAGTGTTAACCATGCTCTTTCATCTCCTAGGCTGGAGCCTAGGACCTTGTCCCACAGACCCCAGGAAGACAGCTGTGTAGTTACTACCCTGGATTTAAGGTCCTTCATTCTTTCTAGAACCTGAGGCTAGACTTTCCTTCCTCCTTTCCTTCCTTCCTTCCTTCCTTCCTTCCTTCCTTCCTCCCTTCCTCTTTTCCTCCCTTCCTTCCCCCCTCCCTCCCTTCCTTCCTGTTCTTAACAACATTGGGAACAGTGGTAAAAGTATTTTCTGTTTGGAGCAGGGGAGAGCCCTAGTCAGCATAGACAGCCTCATGGCCCAGAGTTCCACCACTTGTTGATTCTTCCAGGGAGCAGAGGGGAGAGGTTCAGATCTGAACCCACTCACTCACTCACCAGTCCCAGCAGGCTCTGTGGTCCAGGCTGGAAGCCCTCCTCTCCAGCTGTGTGAATCCTTCTCTCTTACCTAACACGCCCGGGCACTTAGCCTTCACTCCAACCAGACACTGAGTCCATTTACAACCTTTACTGTCCATGGTGAGTGATTTTTTTAACCAATAAACTGATTCATTGCAAAATCAATTGGTTAAAAAATACCTTACCTTTTTCCCCACCCAACCACCCACCCAAACCCCTAGGTTGGCAAGTTAAGTCCATGAAAAGGAAGAAAACCCTTTGATCGTATAATCATCTTTTACATCTCAAGATGATAAGCTTGCATACTGATTATAGAGCTAATTATGTTATAATGAGCCCATTTCCTCATCCTAGTCCCCTCTCACCAGAGGGAAGAGTTTTCTGGCTCCACTCCTTGGTAGAAACTAGACCCACCATCCCCCACCCCCTCCGTCCTCTCTAGGCATTGCTTCCAGAATAGCCTTTTTGAAATGCAAATGTGAGCCTGTCAAACCCAAGCAACCTGTTTGAAATTCTTCTCTGGTCCACCCTCACCTTCCTGGGGTCTCAAACTCACGTGATAGTACTGCACCTGCGCGAATGGGTTTTATTCGGTCTACATGGAACTTTAAACATTTTAATTAGGATGCCCCTAGGCAGGATGAGTGTATTCCAGTTGGCCAGTGGCCTTACTGTTTCTATGTGCTTCTATCTGGCTATTCCTTACTTTACCTGTCTCAGCCTTCAAGACAACTTCATTTCTAACCCCTGAATGAAGGCCGGATTGCCCAAATAAAACCGTCCCTTCATAACTTGGCCTGACTGACAACAACTCTGCCCAGCTGAACAATTTCAGGAAGAATACAACCTGCTTCTGTTTACTGAGCAGCTACGCCAGGGCCAGCGGTAAGCACGTTATAGACATTATCTCATGTAAATTGCACAGTAATGCCACGCAGGATTGGATGCCAAGGATCAAGAAAGGTAGGGCTTGCCCAAGGTCTGAAAGCTGAGAAATGGCAGTGTCAGGGCCTGGATTCAAGTGCATCTGGTTCTAAAGCTTGTGCTTACAACCTCTATGCTGCTCCGACTTCCATTTCCAAACTGGCGACGGGCCTGCCCTTTGTGGGTAGCTCCCTGTTGTGCAGTGACAGCCCTTTCTCGTATCCTTCTCTTCCAGACTTCTATGTCAGCCCTCTCCTGGTTTCCCTTCCACCTCCCTGACCTTTCCTTCTCATCACCCTTTGCTAGTTCTTCTGCTTCCTGACTCCTGAATGTTGCCGTGCCCAGCTCCCGGTGCTCAGCTCGATGCTCACCTGTCTGCACTGTCTCCTTCCACCACCCTGTGCAGTCTCATTACTCCTAATCCTGCCATTGCACAGGTGACTCCCAAATCCCTATCTCCTGCCCCGAACTCTCCCTGAGCACCAGGCTTCTGTGTCCAACTGCTAACTAAGATGCCCACTGACTATTTCAATCTGGGCATGTCCAAAATGTTGAGTTCTACCTACCCCCTACACACATACCTCTCCTGTCCCCCAAATCTACTCTCCCCTTGCCTCTCAGTGCATGAAATCAACATCAGCCCAGAAGCTCCTGCCGCAACCTGGGAGTTAGTTCTTCTTGAGTCTTTTTTGTCATGCTCTACAGACAATCCAACATCAAGTCTCACTGAGTCCTCTCTCAACATATCCCAAACTGGACCACTCACCATCTCCACCATGAAAACATGATCCAGTCCACAGCATCTGTCACCCCAAATACTGTATCTGCATCCTAACCTGTCTTCCTGCCCCCATTCTTATCCGCTCTTATCCAACCTTTGAAGCCAGAATGATCTTCTTAGAGAATATATTAATTCATGGTGCTCCCATACCTTTTAAACTCTCCAGTGGCTTCTCACTGCCCTGGGAGTAATCTCCATATTCAGTCCAGCCTACAAGGCATGTTACAATCTGGTCCGTGTCTACTTCTCCAACATCAGCTCATACCATTCTCTTCTTCTTCCTCTCTGCTCCAGAATGAACAGCCAAGTTCATTCTCATCTCAGAGCCTTTGCATCGTGTCCCCTCTACCTGGGACACTCTCTCCCTAGCTCTTCTCCTGCTTGTGTCCCTCTATCATTTAGGTCTCAGTTCAAATGTCACCACTCCAGACAAGCCTTCCTGACTACACAACCTGAAAGCATCTTGCGACACCCCTCTCCATCACTCCACATCCTACTGTCCTAGTGCATTGTCTTCAGAGTCTTTATCATCATCTAAAGTTATTTACGTGTACCATCTATGTCCGGCACCCCACCCCACCATCTTCTGGACTATAAGCCCCGTGAGAGCAGGAATTATGCCTGTTTTGTTTGTTCTCTGTGGTCCAGTGCTAATAGGTTCTGGCACATAGTAGGCACGCAATTAATGCTTGCCGAGTAAAGGAAAGAAACTTCTAAAAGGTGGACTGAGTTCTGAAATCTGAAGTTGATTTTAGGAAAACAGTTATTTACTGGTCGCCTAGTTTGCATGCATAGAAAAGCATAATGCTCTGAGGAAAACTGTCTTCTTATCACATGAACCCATGGGCTCTACACTGTACATGGTAGTACCTCATGACCACCATCATCACCATTTTCATAATCACCACCACAACTATCACCACCACCACCATCATCATCACCATCATCACCATCACCACCATCATCATGACTATCACCAAGATGACCGTCACCATCACCACCACCATCAGCAGCAGCATCATCATCATCATCATCATCAACATCATCATCACCACCACCATCATCATCATCACCATCACCATCATCACCATCATCATCATCACCATCACCATCATCACCATCATCATCATCACCATCATCACCATCACCACCATGATTATCATCACCATTATCATCATTACCATCATGACCATCACCACCATCATCATCACCATCACCATCATCACCATCATCATCATCATCATCATCACCATCATCATCACCATCATCACCATCACCACCATCAGCAGCAGCATCATCATCACCACCACCATCATCATCATCACCATCATCACCATCACCACCATGATTATCATCACCATTATCATCATTACCATCATGACCATCACCACCATCATCATGACCATCACCATCATCACCATCATCATCACCATCATAACCATCATCATCATCACCACCATGATTATCATCACCATTATCATCATTACCATCACCACCATCATCATCACCATCATCATCCTCATCACCACCATCATCATCACCATCATCATCATCACCATCATCATGATCATCACCATCATCACCATCACCACCATGATTAACATCACCATCATCACCATCACCATCATCATCACCACCACCATCATCATCATCACCATCATCACCATCATCATCATCACCATCATCACCATCACCACCATGATTATCATCACCATTATCATCGTTACCATCATGACCATCACCATCACCATCATGACCATCACCATCATCACCATCACCATCACCATCATCACCATCACCATCATCATCACCATCATCACCATCACCACCATCAGCAGCAGCAGCAGCAGCATCACCATCATCACCATCATCATCATCATCATAACCATCATCATCATCACCACCATGATTATCATCACCATTACCATCATTACCATCATGACCATCACCACCATCATCACCATCATCATCCTCATCACCACCATCATCATCATCACCATCATCATGATCATCACCATCATCACCATCACCACCATGATTAACATCACCATTATCATCATTACCATCATGACCATCACCACCATCATCACCATCATCATCCTCATCACCACCATCATCATCATCACCATCATCATGATCATCACCATCATCACCATCACCACCATGATTAACATCACCATTATCATCATTACCATCATGACCATCACCACCATCATCATGACTATCACCACCACCATCATCATTGTCACCAAGATGCCATCACCACCACCACCAGCACCACCACCATCATCATCATCATCACCACTAAGATCATCATCATCAGTAACAACAGTCTCCAACATGGTAGTAATTTGCGCCAAACAAAACAATTTTTTATACATTATCTCTTTGGATTCTCAGAACATTCCAGTGAGGGGAGGTCAGTCCCTACGTGTTGTCCACATGTTATAGATGAGGAAGCTAAGCCTTAAGAGAGAAGACACTTGCCAAGATCTCTCAGCTTCGAGGTGAAATTGAAGTGACTCAAATCCAGCACTTGGGCTGCACACCCCCTTCTGGCTGAACTGCCTCCTTCCTTTGTCACCTGCAGGCAGATGAGGCAAGCCAAGCCCAGGACTCACTCCTGTTTTAACAACACCCACCTAAGAAATCGCCCCCGAGTCTATACATTTTCATTCTGACCATGTAGGAGAGGGGATAGCATTCCAATGGCAATCCATTACCACATTTTACGACTGCTAAAGGGGGAAAAAAAATAAAAGCTTAAGGTGAGTTTAGGAGAACTTTTTGGTTGGTTAAAGGAAAAAAATTACAAAATTAAAAGAGTGGAAAAAAATAAATTACAAGTGACTGTTTTTACTGCCTGAGCCTACAAGCTGGAGTAGAGAATTAAAAAGTTATATAGCTGGGGTTTCTAACCATGACTTATCACAGACAAATCCTCCATATTTATAGCTTTTTCCTTTTTTTCCATCTCAAGATAGTAAGCAATCCCCTGATATAGGGTTGCTTCTCTCTGCGCGTGAGCCCTGTGGGCCGTATGTGCTCAGCAGATCTGTCATGGCTGAGAACACAGTGAGGACTTGGGGCGGATGCGGTGGGGGGGGTGGTGAGCAGAGGTGGGTGGTGGGGAGGTGTGTACTCTGTGCAGAGCCCAGTGAGGAGAAAGAAGGCCCTGGAGAAGTAGAACAGTAACAGCCCCTGCTCTGTGCCAGAAGCTGTTCTCTCAACACATTTGGTCCTCACAATCACAAATACCACTAACATCCCTGTTTTACAGATGGGGCTATTGAGGCCCACAGAGATGAAACAACTTGCCCAAGTTCATGCGCAGTCAATTGTGTTTCAAGGTCCCTGTCCTTAAAGACTTTAAAAACAAGCTGGGCCGGTGGGTGGGGGGTGGAGGGTTGGGGAGGAAAGGATAAAAGGCAAATGGGAGAAATCACGGAGGGAGGCAGTAAGCATTAAAAGAACATTTGCCTTGTGCCAGGCTCCACAAGGAATTTTGCCTGGCCATCTTTTGTCTTCCTCACAACTACTCTGTGGAAACAGGCGGTATTCATACCCATTTAACGGATGAGAAAATGGGGCCCAGAAAATTAATAAAGCACCCAAAGTCAGTTTGGAAGCCGCACTGCTGGAATTCGAACTGACGTCTGTCTGCCTCTATTACTTCCTGGCTGGATGGCCTTGGGCTAGTTACCTGAGCCTCTGTCTCCTTACCTGGGCAACAGGAATAGCATTCGCTACTCTCAGGCTGACGTCTCAGCCACTGGATGGCGGCCCCTTGTAAACCACATGGCACGGTGAAGCAAAGTCTGGTCCAGCACCCTGCTTACAGGCAGGCAGAGACGAGCTTCTAGAGAGGAGATTGAGGCCCAGGGATCCCAAGGAGACCCTCACGGACACAGAGCCAACACAAAAGAGGTTGAAACTGAGCCTCCTGCCTCCTAGTATGGATTCCCAACATTCACTGGTAAGAGGGAGCCTCACTGGGGAGAGGATGAGACACAAGCAGGTATAAATTATTGACAGCAACAGATCTAAACATGGAAACAAGTGACCCTGGATTTCAAGGTCACTGTCTCTAGCCTTTTTCAATGACACAGGCTCCTAGAACTCACCTACCCTAAGGAAGACTGCATAGATCAGTTAGTCCGGGGACTCTCAACCTCTGGGGAAAAATACCCATGTCTGGGCTCTACCTCAAGCCAATGAAATCAGAACCCCTGGAGGTTGAGCTTGGAGCTTTAGTAACATTTTTTGAAGTTCTCCCAGGTGATTCTAATGTGCAGACAGAGTTGAGAAATAACTGATTTATGATCTCCTTAATTTTCCAGATGTGGACCAGAGGCCCAGAGAGGGACACCTGAGGGCCCAGGGTTGCTCAGTGCTCAGTGGCAGAGTACAGACTCTAGTCTCCTGGCCACCAGCTGGGGTTCTTCCTCTGCTCCCTTTACCTCTAATCATAGGACCAGGCCATCCTGGTGTCCCCCTTGTGCCTGAGGTCTTTCAGACGGAAGGTCCCCTTCCCCCGGCCCCACTTTCCTAATTCTCTCCTCTCCTCCAGCATCTCACATCTCTTGAGAAAGTCCTGGGCACCTGGGAGGCCCAAGCTGAGTCACATCATACGAGTGTGCACCTGGGCTGGTCTACACCACTGCAAAACGAAATGGCGAACTGAGGCAATTACCTAATGTATTAGCAAGCCGGTCCCTGCGGCACTCCTGTGAGCCAAAGTAATAAATACAAAATGGTAATTTCTCTCTGGAAGCCTGGCTCCGGCCTCCCACTCAATTCCCCTCCCACCCAGAAGTCATATACCACTGCCTGGTTGTCCTCTCCTGCATGGGGCGGCAGTGATTCGGAGTTATTTAAATATCTTGGGGAAAACTTGCTTGTCAAAACCTGAATCATCCTACAGAAGTCTCAGTTCTCCTCTACAGCTTACTTGTCTGGCCAGAACAGATTCTTCTAGCCTTCAGTGGGAAGTAATAAAAATGCTGTACAGGTATTAATTAATGACTCCAAGCGGCTCACAACTTTGAGTATGTTAGTATCAGCCCTGGAAAGAAAGTGAGAAGCTCTCAGTTGTAGCTCAGACTTGGTCCCTTACTAACTTTGTGACCTTTGTGACTCCACTTGCCTGGGATTTGCAAGTTCTTCTACCTTCCCTGAGAGCTGTTTGGCAAATCCAGAGGATGGATGTGAAACCGTTTGCACAGGCTCCAGCAATATCTTCCCATGATCACACAGCTAGCACGTGGGGAAGTCAAGACTTGAAGCCAGAGCCCTTAGTCTTAACCACTGTGCATTAGAGCATCTCAGGGCATCAGAGGCTACGTGCCTCCCAAGAGGAGAAGGACCTAATTCTTCCCTGTACGGAGGCACCAGGAAGGGGAGAAGATGATAAGGCTGAGTCTTGAAGGATGAGGACGAGCTTTCCAGGAAGACAAGAGGGTTGCAGGACATCTCGGGCCGAGGGGACAGCAGGTGAAATGTGGCAGAATGCATGATGTGCGGGGGTGAGGTCTTGGAGCTTACTGGGTGCTTGGTTTCATCTTGCAGTGGGGAACCACATGGCAACTTTAAGGAGGACAGATTCTCAGGATAAAGATAACAGACAGCTAGTTGAGTTTTTCAGCACTAAGCTGGAGAGGCCATTGAGGGTTTAGCCTGTTGCTTGGCTATAGGATATGCAAGGGCAAGGAGACCGAATTGATGACTTTGAGTGGATTCACTTTCATCTCCTTAGAGCCAGCATGGTACCCGGTATACAGAAGGCATTCAACGAATGTATGAATGGATAGTTGAATCTGAGAGTCAGTGAAGGAATAAAAGAGTGAGCAAAGGAATGAATGACTGAATTAACAAGTGAGGGTATGAATGAGTGAATCAAACGAATCGCCCAAGGCATGGTCTGGAAGCACCCTTTGTAATTCTAACAATTCCAATGGCCTCGTAGCAACAAAAGCTCAGGCTTCCAGCTGCATTACCTAGGAACGCCCTGTTATTGGCAAGACTCTTTCAAATTGAAGGCTTCTCCCTGTCAGTGGCAACACACTGCACAAAGACAAAGATTGATTACTGTGATCAAGCTAAAGGCTGTCCTTCTTGGACTACACCTTTCACGGAAGGGTCCAGTGATATCCACAAAATCAGGAAAGGGTGCAGAAATGCCTCGTGTCAGCTCGTCCTCGTGGGGAAACTCATTTTGGAGGTATGTCACTCCATTGCCATTTCTCTATTCACACGGTCTCCCTAAATGACTAGTCATTTCAGCATCATATAAAGATAAAGGAAAAGAGTTATCTTTAGTCGTCGTGCTATCTGCATTTCTAAGCTGGTCTAGTCTGGAAGAAGGGGCTTTGCTCTTCAGGGCAGGGTTCAGGGTAAGGTGGTCCCTTCTTCCCCTCTTACTCCACACTGCCTTTTCCTCCAGCCTTCTAGAGCCTTCCTACTTACAATGTGGTCTGTGCACCTGGGTCATCAGCATTACTTGGGAGCTTGTCGGGAATGCAGAGTCTGAGGTCCACCTATGAACCAGAACCCGCATTTTGGCAATATCCACAGGTGACTCTGATGCACATAAGTTACTGAAGTTTGAGAAACTCTGTCTGCAGCTGACCCAGACACCTCCGAGCTAAGAATTCAACTCTCTAGACCGGGTTTTACAAAGCCCTGCTGAAGGATCATGGAAGACTTCCCCCAGGAGGTGACAGTGACAGACCCTTGCATAAGGGGCACAGATTTTGTCTCCAAGTTTTGACTCAACACCGTGGGCAGGGGAAGTACCAGAGTGGAAGTCCGAACTGACCTGGGTCTGGTACTAGGTAGATGACCTTGGGCAGCTTAGTTCTCCCTCTGCGCCTTTATTGTCCCATCTGTAAAATGGGAACAATACTTTCCTTTTTCTGTAATGCAGTTATCATGAAGACAAACAGAGGTGTTTGCAAGCCCTCTGTGAAACAGAGAGGCAGATGAGGGGCCTGTTTTCAGTGTGGACAACCAGCCACTTGGACCTGACACCTTAGAAGATGAATAAGGAAAATCCATCTGGGTGTCAAAGGTGTAAGACCTTGCCGTCATGAAGATTAATCAGCAGAGGAACGTGGTGCTAATTAACCAGGATGTAGCACTCCAAAGAAAGGGCCCGGCCATGCTGGTCTCACTGAGCTGCCCTTAGACAGAGATTTGCAATTGGATTTTTGAGACTGTGGGTTGTTTTTTTTTTTTTTTCCTGCTTACTTGGAGTTATTTTTTAAAGGAGAGCTCAGCCTAAGGACCTAAGGCTACATTGCATTAGCATTCCGAAGGTCAATATTTCCAGAACTGCCAGAATCATGTTGTTCTCTCACATTGTGTGGGTGAGAGAGGCAGCCCCATTCTGGAAGGAGCCAGATGTACTCGCAGAACAAAGAACAGACCAGGAGCTGAATCTCTAGTGCTGGAAGGAAGGAGTCCCCCACCTCCACCCCACAGACCTTTAGCTTGCCGTTCCCTCTGTCATGAATGCTTTTCCTCAGATCCCTGAGTGGCTGCCCCTTCTCAGCAAAGATGACATCTCCTCAGGGAATAAATCCTTCCCTACCCCTGTCTTCAAATAGCCTCCTGCCATTCTCTAGCACGTCTTTAACTGTTTCTCTCCACAGCATTTATTTGTTTATTTGTATGTTATCTGTGCCACCCTCTACCCCTAACACAATGTTCTCCTGAGATCCTCAATCGCCTGGAGTTGTGTGTTAAAAATACATTGCTGGACCTCTCCCCTGTGAATTCTGACTCAGAGGTCCTGGGTTGAGGCCAGGGATGTTTAAACAAGGCTTCCCGATGATTCTGATCATCATGGAGATCATTCGTGGGACTCTAGAAAGTGAGCTCCGTGAGGGAAGGACCCTGTCCATTTCCCCCATATGGCACATCTAATATGATGCCCCCTGCACACAGGCTCCCGACAACTCTTCACGGAATGGGTTAATGAATGACCGAAGGAGTCCACATATATCTTGGTGCTACCAATCCTTTCTCCTGCTTCGGCCATTCAGTATCCAGACGGAGCACTTGTTACCTGTGGGGAATGGCACTAGGTGCTGGGGCAGCCACGAGACGGAGCCAGGCGTGGCCCCTGCCCTCAGGAGGTGATGATCTGATGACAGGAAACCGGCTATGCGAAGAGGGTTGCAATAAAAGACCAAGAGAGGAAAGGGCCTTAAGAGCGGCATGAGCAAAGTGAGACTCAGCTGATCGAAAGGATGAGCCCCTTGCTTTCTGGACGGTTTACACTGGAGGAGTGGCCGGGAATAACCTCAGAAAAGGTGGGAAATTTTTCAGACGGTACTTTTGCTTCATGGGTTTGTTTGCATTGGTTAGACCTGCATGTGGTTAAAACATTCAGACCACAGGAAAAGTGCAGGCAAGAAGCCAAGAAGCCAAGAAGCTTCTCCCACCCACCCTGCCCATCTGCCCCTTCCCCTCATCGGAGGCAGGCCGCATCAGACCTCATGCCCACTTCCCCGGCATTTTCAGTGCACATCTAAGCACACGGCCTGTAGAACAGACTGGGCTTGCAGGCAGAGACGGCAGATCGGGCATCCAAGACAGCAGCCCGAATAAATGCACGGAACTTGAAAAAAAAAAGATGAGCACCTCCCAAGTGACTTGGCTTTGTGACTCAGGGGCGACAAGAACCTCTGATTCCAGACGGGTGGGAAGAGGGAGGTGAGACAAGGTAATACGTAGCTTCCCACCTCACTGGCTGGAGAAGATTCTTGGAGCAGGTGACAGGGGAGGGGAAGCGGTGAGGGAGGTAGCTGGAGATCAACGGAAATGAAATATGCAAGACACAATCTTCTAAGAACATGACGAACAAATCTCCATCACCATTCCCCATTGACCTTAGGAGCTTTGGTTGTGTCACCTGTAAAAAGGATGTAACAGTACGGTCCCCAAGAGCAGTGTCATGAGGGCCAAAGAAGACAGATGGGAGGCACAGAGCTGGCACACAGTAGGCCAGCCCTGCCTTATCTCTGCTCCCTTATCCCACCTCCTGCCAACCAACCATTACGCCCAAGTTGGTGGCAACACCTCTGTAGAGGCCTTCGCCGACCCCAGCTCTGTCGTTTATTCTGGCAAGTTTCTAGTTGCTCTCCGAGCCTCGGCTTTCTTGTCACTGCTTTCGTGGTGCCCCAGTGAGCAGAGCTATAGTGACAGTCAAGCCTTCGCGTGTCACCCCAGGCACGCAGGGCACCCACCTAGCTTCCGCCCGTTCGTTCCCCTTTCTCCTCAGTGTATCAGCTAATGCAGCTCCTTGGCCACAGGGACGGTGCTCTTGCCTTCCCAAAGACTTGATAACAGCAGATCGGAGCCTGAGACCCTCACCCCAGGCTGGCATTTTAAAAACAAACCTACTTAGATGTGAAATATGCAGTTGTGCTTCTCTGGCTGGTTAAAATATTTGATGCTCATTGAATATTCAACCACAGAAAAAGGCTCTCACTCCATGTACTGTCAAAAATGTAATGTAATTATAGCGATGTTAAATATCCCCAGCTGTTCTGAGATATTTGAATCTTAAATCAAGCCTGACTGTACCCACCCCGGGGTTGCAGCTGGAGATCTACACCAAGTACCTTACAAGCGCAGAGCTGGGGAGGTGAGAACTTGGGGTTAGGGTCTCCAAACCCATCTGTTACATCTGGGTTTCACCCTCAACACGGATATAAGCTCCCCCAACCCGAGCTGGAGGCAGCATCGCCAAAGAGATCTATGTTCCTCACCAGGCCTGTGCAAACCGGCAGGTCATAAGCATCTATCCAAATAGTCTTTCAAATCCATGTGCAGGGAGCATAAAGAGAGTGTAAAATAAACGGTAATAAAGTGAATAAACACGCGTCTCACTCCAGAGCCTTTGAGGTGCTTCTATAAATCAAATTCTTGCCATAATTTGCTCTGTGAGACTGTGCTGAGAAGCAGCATCAAACCTCATCTGCTTTCCTGAGCAGCAGGCTTAGATTTATGGATGTGAGTTCACAGTGGATGCCCGTGCCATTTCAAAGTGGGAAAATAATTTTCGTTGGGAGGGGTTCCAAGAGAAGATTAAACCCTTCACTTTCAGAGATCAGAGTATCAACAACTTTCAGATCAGATATGCCACTGGAATCAGAAGGGGATGGCCAGCATACATATTTTGGAAAAAGACTAAGTTCTCCGAGGAAGAAGCAGATACTGCTGTGGCATAAAAGCATCATCTATAGGCTTAAGCACAAATATCCTCAGGGTCTTTCAAGTTTCCCCGGTGACTTTCAATGTGACCTTGACCAACTCATTCTCTCTTTCTGATTTTTTTTTTTAATGTTGGTTGGGGTACTCAATGGGGGAAGAGACCCTAAAATGCCTTGACCTACCCATAGAGGTGGGGCATGGAAACTACAGGAGGTTCTTCGCTGAAACTCTGGCGATACAGAGAAGGCCATAGTTAGAACGTTCTTCTTCTGGGGCCTGGAAGTCTCCCTCAAAAGGAGTGAGCGCTGTCACCTGTTAATAATGATGATGAGGACGGCAGTGATAGCTTACCCAGTGCTTTTACAGTCAAGAGAGTAGGGCCACTTTCTGAATTGATACTCAACTTTTATCCACCAGCGCTAGACCATAGCTGGCTCTTAATATGTAATTTTTGGATGGATTATATGTTGCCTGTAAGTCTCAGAACAACCCTGCTTGGAGGGTGTGATCTCTGTCCCACAAATAAGGAAACAGAGTCTCAGTGAAGGTAAGCAACTCCCCAAGAGACACTCAGCAGGGACCTGGAGGACCTGGGCTTTGAACTTGAGGGTCTCTAAAGCCTGAAACTGCCTCCTTCCTGGTCCTCCAACCACCTCCTTTCTAAGTCTGGGCTCCAAGTTCCCAATCTTGCATGAATGTAAGCATGGTTAAAATATCTCACGTTGACCATTTTTGAACCTAGCTACATGGTTGTTCCAGGTTATTTTATTTTCGTCGTTTTGGGACAGCCCCTGATCCAAACCTACCCAGCCTAGTTCACTATGTGGGGTCAGGTGTGTAGCAGAGGGAGTTCTGTACAACAAACGAGGCCTATGTGAGTTTTCTGTTGCTGCTGGGACAAACTACCACAAACTTAGTAGCTTCGAGCAACACAAATTTATCAGAGTAGAGTTCCGGAGGGCAGAAGTTTCCTCCAGAAGGTGGAGGTGTCAGCAAGGCTGCATTCCTTCTGGAAGCTCTGGGGGAGAAGGTTTCCTTGCCTGTCCAGCTTCTAGAGACCACCTGCTTTCCTTGACTCATGGCCCCTTCCTCCCCCTTCAAAGCCATCAATGCAGTGTCTTCAAATCTCTTTCTGACTTCTGGTCTCTGATTCCATGGTTACATCTCCTTCTTTGACTCTGATGCTCCTGCCCCCCTTATAAGGAAGCTGGTGATTATGTTGAGCCTACTAGATGATCTAGGATAATCTCCCCATCTCAAAACCCTTGACTTGATTATCTGTGAATCCCCTTTTGCTCCTTAAGGTAGCGTATTTAGAAGTTCCGGGGATGAGGATGCGGCCATCTTTGACTGGCCATTACTGGGCCTACCTGATGGCCTTTGCATTGTGGTTTGATTGACATGCTGGCCGGGCCAGAGTACACAATCACATTCCATGTGCACATTCAGCAACCCAACGACTCGGACATGACTGCCAGAGCCTGCTGATCCCTCCTTCTCAGCATTCATGGGACTTCAAGAGCCCACAGCATTGCCCCTCAAAGTGTGGTCCATGGACCAGCAACATCTGCATCACACGGGAGCTTTCAGAAATGCACATCTCAGGCCCTGTTCCAGACCCACCCAATCAGGGTCTCTGCAGGGAGCCCAGGAATCTGGGTGAGCTCAGGTTGGAGAAGCATAGGCCTACGGGGCTCTCCATTCATCTACAGCGAATTGGAGAATGCTGGAACTGACCTGCCTGGGAAGGAGGGGAGGTCTCTGGGCAGAGATCAGGAAGGAAATCAGCACCGATTCTCAGCAGCCAGTTTTAGCACTGATCCATCTGCAAGGCACTCGGGGGCCCATTGCTTTTCCCCTAAGAAAATCTTCCAGGGCTTTTAAACCCTTTTAAGCCCACCCGGGAGCAAGAACAGAGGAGCTGGGGAAGAAGAGATATATAGGAGCCTTAGGAGTTCTGGTGGGTCATAAGCATCTGAATTCAAATGGAGATCTGAATGCAAATTCTGGCTGTTTCTTTTCCTGGGCCATGTGACCCTGGGCAAATCACTACTCCTGTCTGAAGTGAGGCAGGCAATAGGGTACAGTCCACATCCTCCATTGTTGCGGGGATAAAATGAGACGGTAACGTATAGCATGATATCCTATCCAGGTTGGAAATGCAAGTTTGCTGGCTGAAGCTGGACCGGGGGTTTCTTTTGGGGAACAACTCTGGTATAGTGCCAAGAGCACTGACTTTGGAACTCAAAGATCCAAGTTTCTGTCTCTGACCTTGGGCAAGTTGCCAAACTGCTTTGCACCTGTTTCCTTATCTGTACCAGGGAGAGAAGAAGACTTCCTTTCCGGTCTGTTGCCAGGCTGAGATAAACTAATGAATGTAAAAGTGCCTGGCAGAGAGTCATAGCCCAATAAGTGTGTGTGGAATCAGGGGAAACAATTTACTAGGCAAATTAATAGTATACACAGTGGTGTCAGGGGAGATATTTGACATGCTCAGGAGAACAAACTTCCCCAGTACGTTAGCAGCCTCTATTTGTTTTACCAACAAGTCATGTTCCAATTACGTGTGAGTCGTCTCTTTGTTAGCACAGGTCTGAGCTGGATCTCAGTTTGGCAACATTTCCTTAGCCAGGACTACAAGTTACCAATGTCCTTGAAAGAATGAAAATAGTCATTTAGTTCTGCTTATGGCCACGTTAAGACTCGTCACAACTCCTCGGGGGGCCTGGGTAGCTCAATTGGTTAAGCATCCAACTTCGCCTCAGGTCATGATCTTGTGGTTCGTGGGTTCAAGCCCGGCATCAGGCTCTGTGCTGACAGCTCAGAGCCTGGAGCCTGCTTTGGATTCTGTGTCTCCCTCTCTCTCTGCCTCTCTTCTGCTCTCTTTCTCTCTCAAATGAATAAACATTAAAAAAATTAAAAAAAAAAAAGACTTGTCACAACTCCTGATGACCTTGTGTGGCTGATGGACTGGGAGGATGCACGTCTGTCCCTGCTCCTGTGCTCTGAGAATCAGTCTTTCCTTCTCGGGTTTGCAGGCCTTAGAACCCAGGATGACTTCCAGGGCCCACACAAATCCGCAGCAAAAGAGACTTCAAGCGACGGTCTGAAAGGTTGTGACGGATACCTTCTACAGAAGGGTTGGTTCCTAGCAGCATCTCTGAGTGTTGGCACAATAGCGTCATAGAAAAGGAAAAGAACATCAGCTTTGGAGCTGGACCTACCTTTGTTCGAATCCACACTCTGCTGCCCTCCAGCAGTGACTTTGTGCCTCCCCAAGCCTCAGTTTTCTCGTCTGTAAAATGGGCTCCAGGACACCCATTCGATGCTGGTGAAACTGACATGAATGTTTACATAACAGGTGCCCAGTACAAACCCTGGGCCGTCACATGCCCAGTAGCTCTTTTCAGCCCCCATCACCCTGATGAAGCACATGGTCCTCTGCAGGCCTTCTTACCAGAAAGAGAGAAAATTCATTGTCGTCTTTGTGGCCCACTGCTTGGCACACAGTAGGCACGCAGTGCATGTTGGTTGGTTGAATCTCTGAGCAGCTGATCCAAGTGAATCACTTAGGAGAATCCAAGCGATGGATGTATAACCAAACGGCCTGGTTATTCCTGCGGCCCTTCTCAATTAGACAGGCATCTGACTGACGCGTTCATGACTGGCCACAGCGGCCCCCAAATAGCCACTATCAGAATCAGCCTGACGCTGGTCAATTTGGACATCTCCAGACCTGAGCAGAGTTTACATTTGATTCCCTAAACTAATTTCCCCAAAGTAAAATCACTGGTAGAGTTCTTTTCATGTTCCTTGTATAAATGTCTATTTAATCACCATCCTGTCTCCAGCACTCCAATAACGTGTACATTTCCCCCTTAATCACTGCTTCAGCTCTGCAAAGAAACGAAATGGTTGGCCGAAAAGCTCGGGCCATCTGCAATAGTTAAGCCCTATTTTCCCCTGACTGCTCACTTGGATGGAGGACTTCTCGGCTAAGTCCCTTTGGTCATTTGGCACGTGCCCTTATTTCACAGAGGAAGATCCTGAGGCCAGAGTCACTGAGGTTGCATTGGTCTTCCCACTGTACACAACCCCCTCCCCCCACCCCCATGCTGCTCCTTCATCGAGCTACACAGCGTGCATCTAGCTGCATGCACCTTTGTGGTCGTGAGGATTTGGGTTCGAATTCCAGCGCTGTCATCTGCTGGCTCTGTGACTCCAGGCAGACTACAGTCCCCCCCCAACCACCCCGCCGAGAGCTGCAGTTCCCTATCCATAAAGTGCGAACGATCACACAACCTTTTAGGGTTATCCCTAGAACTGAGATGGCAAGAGGTACACGCCCAGCCCGGGCCTGGAGTATCACAGCTGCCCAGCACTATTTGACTTCGTCCTTCACTCAGAACACTCACCGCAAGTAATAATGGAAATAGCTCACATTTATTGAGTCCTTTACTTGGTGCCAGAAACTGTTGTAAGCATTTTACATGTATTAGCTCGTTTATTCGTCTTTTCTCCAAAGGCAAAAGTATCTTTCTTGCCTCCCTAAAGCCATCCATCCTCACAACTGCTGTACGGCCTGGCCTAGCACCATTTCAACAGAATTTGCTGATTTTAAACAATATGTTGCTAGAATGATTTCTTGTTTTCTGTCGCTGGCTCAGAGCAGCCAGCCTGCTTGCTGTGACAAAATGTGATGAAACCAAATGCTGTTTCCTTGGCTTTTAGTACATACGACTAGCCCAAAATCTGGACTCAGGGTTGACCCCAGCACAAGGGGGTGAGCGATGGGGGAAAAGTGCAGGGAGGGGTGGCCCTGATGGAGGTAGGAATGGGGGTGGGCCACAGATGACACAGATAGGGACACTCCATGGTCTAAGAGCCAGTAGCGGAAGGAGTCAGAGATTTGCTACAGAGTTAAAAAAAACCAGCTTGGCCCCCAAACATCACGCCATTGCATTATCACAGGGTCCGCTCTACTCCTCAGCACCTCCAGCCCCTCCCTCCAGGTGCCCTGAACCACTCTCAGGATCTAGAAGCCTGTGTTCTATCTTTTTTTTTTTAATTTTTTTTTCAACGTTTTTTATTTTATTTTTGGGACAGAGAGAGACAGAGCATGAAC
The DNA here is from genome assembly GCF_022837055.1 of Prionailurus viverrinus. NCBI lineage: Eukaryota > Metazoa > Chordata > Mammalia > Carnivora > Felidae > Prionailurus > Prionailurus viverrinus. The sequence continues at coordinate 21,032,192 of NC_062574.1, forward strand.
GGGGGAGGGGCAGAGAGAGAGGGAGACACAGAATCGGAAACAGGCTCCAGGCTCTGAGCCATCAGCCCAGAGCCTGACGCGGGGCTCGAACTCACGGACCGCGAGATCGTGACCTGGCTGAAGTCCGACGCTTAACCGACTGCGCCACCCAGGCGCCCCGCCTGTGTTCTATCTTATCTGCACTCTCGTTTGTACATGCTGTCTCTTCTCTCTGAAATCCCCTCCCTCCTTCCTTGTCTGCCTTGGAACTCCTACTGATGCTTCAAGACTCAGCTCAGATATCACTGCCTCCAGGAAGCCATCAGAGAGGTCCCCAGTCTGACCGAGGTACTCCCCTAAGCTCACCTAGCAGCTCCACGCTCCTTCCCGGTATCTCCACACACCTCTTTCCTCAACAAGAATGAATGGAGGACACACTGCGAGCTTTATTTAGTTCTATAGCCCCCAGCAGCTAGTATAGAGCTTGACATACAGTTGACATTCAACAGACGCCGGGTGATTGAGTGAATGAACCAGGAAATGAGCATATCCCCACTCAGAGAAGCGGTCATGATAAGATATGATAATTACATTAAGAATAATTAATCACTGCTACCCCCAGATACTGTGCCAGTCTCTTTATCCAGATTATACAACAGCTCTCATACACTGAGCACCTGCTGCTATGCAAGAGCCGGACAGCGTCTGCACACATGTTATCTTCAGCCCAGCAGTGTGGGGCAGGGCTGCCCGAGGCACACAGCTAGAAAGGGGCAGTGCCCGAGGCCCAAGCTAGGTCTGCCCGACACTTCCCCCTGAACCGTGCCTCCTGCCAGAGAGGGTCCACTGCTCTTGGTTCTTCATGCTGCAGACCCTCAACAGCCTCTGTCAGCCCCTGCTCCCAACCCCTCAGTCCCTCTTTGCAGGCGCCAGTCCCAGATAGCTCGGCCTCGTGGTGCGGCGCCCTGTCCACTCCCTGGGAAGGCTGCTCCCCTCTGCTCCCTTCCCCCCCCCCCCCAGGACAACCCAGAAGGGCCAGGGTGTGTTGAGCCCGAGGTCCACAGCTGGTGCCAGGGAAACAAACGGGCATTCGGAAGCGGGAGCTGCTTTGTCTGGCAGCGGAGCGATTAACCCTTGCGCAGCAGCAACAAACAGAGCGGCTGCAAATAAACACATCCCAAATGGGCCTGGAGAATAAAGGCCAACTGACACCTCTCCACCATACGCATCTCTCCCTTGCCAAGTTTATTTCCACAGGTGATACAAGCTAGATGGAATGAGGCTTTGGGGGCAGCCAGCATACTCCCCCAAAGGCTTCTCCTGAAGCCCCATTCTCCACCTGTTGCACTGGTCCTCTTAGGGGTTGGGAAGCAGAGGGATCCCGGTGCTCAGCAATGCTGCTACCCACTCTCTCCCCCTCCAACCCCAAAAGGAATAAATGCCCAGAAACTGCCTGGGCATTTCCTTACGAGAAATGCCTTCCACTGGTGTTCCTGGGAGAAATTAAGCCAAGAGTCTTGGAGCGGGTCATCCAGGACAACAAGGAGTCTTGGGGGGTACCTGGTGAAGGAATTCATTCCCCAGACCTTTTCTCAACACTTACTATGTGTTGGGCTCTGTGTTGGGTGCTGGAGAGATCAGGGGAGTCAGACATGACTCCTGCCGGGGTCTGGAGTGGGGGGAGACAGACACAGACCAGTAGGTAGGTGTGAGGGCTGACATCCAAATGGGGTGGTAAAGGGGCAGAAAAGAGGAAGGTATCAGTTGCTTGGTGATGAGAGGGGCAGAGTGGGGCAGTCAGGACAGGCTCCAAAGTAGGAGAACCCCCAGGGCTGGATGCTGAAGGATGACTCGTGTCCTGGGGCAGACAAAGCAGTCTGTGTGTGTGTGGTGGGGGGGGGGGGGAAGAGGGGGGACTTACAGCAGCAGAGAAAGGCAGAGAGGCCTGGGGAGCGGTAATCCAGACATTGGGAAGCCTGTTGGCAGAGTTTAAGTATGTGGTGCCAGAAAGGGTGTGGCAGGAGGTAAGGCAGGACACAGGTGCAGCACCTGAGAACAGTGGATCCACCGAGGGGTTTTAAGGAGTGGGATGATATGCTTTGAGGGGACCTTTAGGAAGACTACTCTGACTATAGGGCATGCGATGGGTGCGGAGGGGAAGGACCACGGAGCCGGAGGCCAACAGACCAGTTAGGAGGCTGATGCCATTTCAAGGCAACATTTTTATGGGGGCCAGCACAATTTTCAGAGCTCTTACCTGTGCATATACATGCATTTACGCATCCATCTCTCTGTCTTCCTCTCTCTCCATCGATCCATCCATCCATCCCTCTACCCACCCGACCATCCATCCATCCATCTATACACTCACAACAAATATGGTATTTTGGTACCTCCACTAGAGGGAGAAGGAAACTAAAGAACAGAGAGGCAAAGCCACTTGTCTGAAGGCGCACAGTAAGTGGGAGGACTTGAACCTCAGCGCAGTTGTGCTGCATGCTCTCAACCACCGCACTATTGTACTACTCCATCAAAGACGACAAAGGCCCAAGTCAGGGGGCCTATGTAGTTAGAGGAAAATATGCCTGATGGGCCAGCTCTGTATCTGATGCTCCCCCGAAATAGCTTCTGGCTTCCACGGACAGAGGCGTGCAGCCTTTAATGTGAGGTCCTTGGAAAAAAAGCACGAAATGTTAGGGGACTGGAAAGTCCCCAGGGCAGGGTCATGATAGGAAACCACTAGGGGTCCCTTGAGTGCCCAGGAACACATACTTGGGGAAGGGAGGTATATCCTTTGCTGGGGTGTGTGTGCGCCTGCAAGCTCTTCTAATGAAGGGAGGCAGGGTACCGGCGAGTAAGAGAAGGGTGTACCCCAGTGGGAAGGGGCCTGATCGCTTCAACTCATGGCCGTACCTGCTAGGGAGACTGAGGTCCGGTGGCTTCTGAAGGGGCTGTATGCTTGCCGCAGCAAGCTCCTGTTGCATGGTGGGGTCCCGTAACATGTGGCCAAGGTTATGATGGCCTGTACCACCTGGGGCAGCTCTGCTTTCCACTCTCCCGGCCATGCTCCAAGGCAAGGAGGGATAGGAATTGGTAGGCGTTGGGGAGAGCAAGAATCCTGCCCAGGGGTCTTCTAATAGAAGAGAGGTCCAGGCTCAGAGAAGAAGGCGACGTGTGGCTTCTGTGTGATGCATCTGATGGCATGCAGAGTTAGACTTGCAACTTGGCTGGCTCTGAGCTTTGGACAGCCTTGAGGAGCCTCATTTTCCTCATCTTTAAAATGGGAATGAAGCTCATTGCTAACACAGAGGTTGTGTGAATGTCAGATGTGAACACTGGCTGTTAGCATGCCATTCTGCCCTCTTCGCACAGCCATCGTCAGAGATGCACGATTCTATTTGGCGGGCCGTGTTGTACAACTTGAAGTGGGAGCCAGGGGTTGCTGATAACCGAATGGAACGTTGGACTTCAATCTAACTTTAGGGGCTGCTAGGTTGTGGTCAGCCAAACAATAAACAAGGCATCGCTACTCTCTTTCCTTCATCTCTGTAGAACTCAGAATTGTGTTTGAAGTCTGAAAGGAGTCGCTTAGCAGCACACGTTAACAGCATTCAAAGGCATGCTGGAAAGCCCAGAAAATAAGGGATGTTTTGGAAGTGGAAGAATCAGGGACGCCCCACATAAACCAAAACAAGGAGGATAAGATTGGAGCCAGGGTCACCATCCTAGACAGGGACTTGCCCAATTAGCCAATCAGAGGCCTGGCCTGCCTGGCATCCGGGCCAACACCTGTTGGAGCAGCCGCATCTCTTTACCATCACAGGAAAAGCTTTGTCAGACACAAGACTCTCAGGGGTGAGGCAAAGGGGCTGGTTAAATCATCATCAGAGCATCGCAAATAAACACACAGCCAACCTTCCCCGCACTAGTGGAAAAACCCAAACCCACCTAAGGGGCATTTACACACGAATGACTGGACAGGCTTGTCCCACGCTGGGGCTTGGCACAAGAACTCCTCCACGGCAGACCGTGCGAGGCAGATACCTTCTGTCTGACAGCTGCATTATCCAGACCCACAGCGTGGGGGAACCAGCACAGCAAATGGTTTACAAACCAGGAGCACAGCTTCTCCTGGCCCCTGCTGTTGGAATCAATATCTCTCTACTAGGCTGCTCTCCCCACTGCAGGGGCGTGGCTCCTCTAGACCAGGGCCCACGCTCAACTCATGGGGTCAAGGGCCCGGCTGATGCCCACCATGGCTCAAGTCCCCTGGGTGCTTGAGACAGAGCTTTGAAAAAGTAGCAGAAGGGGCTGCCGACTCCTCCACCTCACTGGCTACAGCTTTGGCATTGGTTAACATCCTGGGCGTTTCCTCCAAAGTTCCCCCTCCTCCCCTCCAGACTCCAAGTGCTTTGGAACTCAGGCATAAGCTGCTTAGAGCAGTGCAGTTCTGCTGATGGCTCATTTTTAAAGAGCTTCCTGATGGTTTCCCCAAAGACAAGCCCACAAGTAAGACGTGCTTCTCTCTCTTCCCATCCCTTCACCGCGGACACAGGGCAGCTGCCTGCAGTCCTGTGGACCTGGGGGTGACGTCCGGGACAAAGAGGGCTAGCACTCACAGAGGGGACCAGAAAGAGCAGAGTTGAGGGTTTGGGGGCTAACACAGGAAGGAGAGAGGCCGGGACAGGCGAGCGAGGCCACCCCTCCTACAGTGGTGTCCAACTTCCCACAACCTGGAGGTCACGGCTCAGGGGACCCAAGAGCGGGTTCCGCCTGGGCGTCCTGGAATGATGTCACAGCCAGCGGCCTGGTGTCCTGCCCGGGGCGGGGGGGGGGGGGGGGAAGGGGAGGGGCGGGGAGGGCCTACTGACTCTGGAGCATGGGGGAGCAGGGGGGAGCGGGTGCGCGCGGAGGGCAACTCACAGAGGAGAAGTTGTGCGGCCCGCAGAGCTCGCCCCGGTACTTGCAGGAGAGCAGCATGTCCTCGAGTTGGTGGCCCAGGCGGTCCATGAAGGCGGCGCTGATGCCCTCGAAGTGGCGCGGCGGCAGGAAGAGGCGGAAGTCGGCCAGCTTGCGGAACCACTGGCGGCGCGGCTCATCGCCCCGCAGCAGCTCGCTGACCAGCGGGCGTGCGGTGCGGTTGGGCAGCAGCAGCCCGAGCCAGTGGCCGGCGTAGTAGAGGTCCCCCTTGGAGAGGCGCGGGAAGCGCAGGGGGTTGTTGTTGCACACGGTGACGGCGGGGAAGGGCAGCTGGCGGCTCCACTCGCGGTGCACCCGCGTGTGCGACGGGAAGCTGAGCCAGTAGAGCAGGCGGTTCGAGGACCAGGACAGCAGCAAGCCGAGGGACGTGCAGAAGGCCAGCACCCACAGCGCCCGCCGCTGGAAGGAGCCCCCCGCCGCCGTGCGCCCGGCGCACATGTGCCGCAGCCCGTGCAGTTTAGCGCGGCTCAGCGACGGCCGCCCCCTGCGGGCGACCCCCGGCCCCTGCAGCGCCCGCTCGCGTTCGCCGCCCCTGTCGCCCCCGGGCTGCCCGGCCGCCGCCACCGCCGCCGGCGCCGGCTCCTCGCGGGCCATGCGGAAGCGTCCCGGGCCGGTGAGCGCGGCCGCGGGCAGCCGGGCTCCGCCGCTCCGGCTCATTCATTCAGCCCGCGGCTGGCGGCAGCGGCGGCGGCCCCGGCCGGGAGGAGCCGCCATGGGAGTCCGCAGCAGCAGTGGAAGCAGCAGCAGCAGCCGCCGCGCGCAGCCCGCGCCAGGGAAGCGTGCGCCCGAAAGGAGCTCCGGTGGCGCGGCATGCCCGCCCGGCGCCGCCGCCGCCGCCGCCGCCTCCGCGGGCGCCCGCCCGGGACTGAGCGCTGCCTCGGCCCGCCGCCCCTGGCTCTGGCCTCTCCCGAGCGCCGCGCGGGCTCTCCGGGCCCCTAGTCTTCCTGGAGAGTGCCTGGCCCGGCCGCTACCTCTGGAGGGGCCCCACCGGGCGCCGCCTCTCCGGTGCCCGGGCGCTGCGCCCGCCTCCCCTCGTCCTGGACCTCGGGGGACCCTGCGCCGAGTCCCCCCTGCTCCGCCTAACCCCAGCTTTTACGCTGGTCCGGGGAGAGCAGCCACTCGGCCACCATGCCTGATTTGGGCATCCCCAAGGGCCCCGCCAGCCCAGCCGGTAGCCCAGCGGTGCTGGGACCCGGGAGAGAAGGCGCCGGGGAACGAGCGCCCCCAGAGGCGCACCGCGGCTCGGGCGCGGCGGGTGGGGTGGGTGTGTACCGGGGCGAGGGGTCGCCCGGCCCGCTGCTGCGCTCTTTGCCTTCGCGGCGAGACCCGCTCGCGGCTCCTCGGGCTGCGCTCGGCCGAGACCCTCGAAGGCTCCCCGTAAGTCCCGCGCCGGAGCCCTGCGTGCGACGCGCCCTCTCTCGCCCGGGGACCGGGGCTTCTCCGGGAGTCCTGCGGGAGGCTGCTTGCTGCTGGGCTCCTTCCGGGCTGCTGGCCAGAAGAAAGTGTCGCTTCTCCCCTCGACTCTCCGGGGTGCCTCGAGTCTCCAGAAAAGCCCGGCCTCGCTGTCCCCTGCCTGTTCTTCTCCCTGCCCCGGCGGCGCCAGGAGCTGGGGACTGCGGAGCCCCGGCTGCACCTCTCGGCGGGGTGACCCGGACTCGCTGTTCCGCGCGTCCTTCTCTCGAGACTCCGAGCCCGCGGCGGCGGCGGCGGCGGCGCCGGCTGCGCTCCTCTCCCGGTTGCCCGGCCCTCCTCCGGGCCCCGGGCGAACTTGGGCAGCGGCCGCGCGACGCTGGCGCGGCTCGGCTTCGAGCACCTGCTCCTCGGCTCGCTGGCCCCACGGCTCCGGGCGGGCGGGGCGGCGGCGGCGAGCGCTGTGCGCTCCTGGAGACGCGGTGCTGACGCGCCCGGCTCCTCCTCGCTGCATTTTAATTCCTGGCCACTGTGGCCGCTGCACACCGAGCGGGAAGCCTCTTGCTGGAGCTGGCCCGGTGGTGGTGGGGTGCACTGCACAGATGTGCCGGGTGTGCGGGCTCGTGGGAGAGGTGTGGGGCAGAGCCGTTGTGTTTATGCGGGGCCGTGTGTGAGAGCACTTCGGAGTGGGAGACGGGCCGTACGGAGTGAGCCGCTGTGTAGTGTGGGCCTGTGTGCAAGTACACAGTGTGTGTGGCGACGGGAGTCCTGCGCCCAATACGGGGAGTGTGAACGGGTATTTCTGTCCATCTCCTGCATGTGAGCTCGTTTGCAGACGATGAACTGTGGTTATCTGAGTGTCTAGGACAGCGTGTCTGTGACGGTGTGTGTGTGTGTCCGGGCGCTTAGTGGGTGGTGGGTATGAATGGGTGTGTTGATGGGTGTGCGGATGCATAGCAATGTTTCTGGGTGTGCTGTGTGCGGTGCATGCTGTGTGTGTTGAGGTGTGGGAGTGGTGACTGGGCCTCTGGCAGGATGGGTTCTGCCTCTCACGAGCTTCCCAGGGGTGCCCCCCCCCCCCAACTGGGCTGGGAGCCCTCAGCCAGCACAGCTCTCCCAGGAGGGCAGGAGGGAGGAGTGTCACTTCCCAGGACAGGAGGTTCCATCTCTGCCATTCTCACACCTGGGATCCTGCAGCCAGTTGGTTGACGTCGCCCTCCCCTCCTGGGAAGGCTCAGGGCTTCCACCAACCCCTGGGAACCTTTGGACGTTTTTTTTGTTTTGTTTTGTTTTGTTTTTTTTAATTTTTTTTTCAGTGTTTATTTATTTTTGGGACAGAGAGAGACAGAGCATGAACGGGGGAGGGGCAGAGAGACAGGGAGACACAGAATCGGAAACAGGCTCCAGGCTCTGAGCCATCAGCCCAGAGCCCGACGCGGGGCTCGAACTCACGGACTGCGAGATCGTGACCTGGCTGAAGTCGGACGCTTAACCGACTGCGCCACCCAGGCACCCCCCTTTGGACGTTTTTATTTAGCCTTGAAGCATACAGTGCAGTGCTAACTTCACTTCACAGGCGAGACTGGCAGGCCAAGGACTTGGCCAAGGCAATACAGCCTGCAAGTGGTGGGTTGGGATTCTGCACCCAGGTCCCCAAAGCCCTAGCTCTTTGTACTGCACCCCACGGCCTTACGGTTTGCACTCTCTGGGCCAGGCGCCTTGAGCGCAGGGCAGGAATCCTGCTTCTGCAACTACCTGGCAATGTGTGGTGCGCGGTGGGTCTCCACCCATACCTCAGATTGACCCCCTGAGGCCTCCATGCGAGAGCTGACACTTTAGCCCCATTACTCCATGGGATAAAGGAGTTTTCCAGACATTTTCCAGAGAGTGGATTTTGATAGGGGTTGTGGGGTGGGGTGAAAGGATCCCAAAGATAGCAGGGCACTTAGTGAAGTTGGGGATTTGGGGGTTTGGGCCTGGAGAGGAATCTCACCCACTTTGTGATGACTTATTAAGGGTGCTCCCGGCAGATGTGTTGAATTAGCCTCCGAGTATCTGAACGGTGCAGTGCTAGGCCGGTTTTCCCTCCTCAGTGACCTGGGGGGGGGGGGGTTGCACATCCTGTTGGCCCGGTAACTCCCTGCATCTGGTCTCTGGGGAAGAGGACATCTGAGCCCCAGTCAACTTTACTCACCCACACACATATTTGCACACACACACACACACACACACACACACACATGCACCTACCATACACACACCTGGAGGCCCTTCTCATTCACCAGCAGAAAAAGCTAGTGAAGTGGGTTTTGCTGAATTTCTGTTTTGGATTTGGTTCCTCGGAGCTGTCTGTTACTGGCTTTGGGATGGGGGGAAGGTTCTGAATCTGCCAGTTTTGTGGGGCTTCAAACAGAGCCTGGTCCTGGAGGTCCTGCGGGTTGCCACAGTGACACACATCCCAGCTAAGGTGGGGCCACCTTGTGAGCACAGTGCAGTTGCTAAAGCAGCAGCTGGGGCGTATTATAACACATCAGACTATATTATAATAAGTAACATTTTCCTGAGTCCTAATTCTAGGCTGGCACAGAGTTAGAGAAACCTTTAGGACGTTTTATGTTTCTGATATGTTCAACTGCTGGGGGCTTTTCCTTTCCTGGCAGTTTCCCCTTTGAAATGTACACATGCTACTTTTTGCTTGCCCGAATATCTTCTGTGTCATGGGTTTTCCCGTTAATTCTCCAGATGGATTGCTTTTCCGGAGAGAGAAGAGACATCCCGCACAGGCTCCCGGGGTCTTGGCACAGAAATCCAGAGGTAGACACAGGGATAGCTGGTGACCTTAAGCAAGGATCAATGGCTCTCTCCCTGGCACACATAGGCAGTGAGCTCCCTACCCCCCACACCCTCCTGGACCAATGCTTCCACCAGGTTGGCAAAGTCTACTCTTTCTTCAAACCAGCTTAAACATCGCCTCCTAGGAAATTGGATCCATCATAGCCCTTGGGGGAGACCTTGTCACTGTGTGTGTCCAGGTTTTTCTTCTGGATGTGAGCCCTTTGAGGACAGGAACTACACCTCGTTCATGTTTGTGTCCCTACCTCTCAGTTAGTGCCTAGCACATTGATGAAACACACCAAGACAGGGAGAGGGGAAAGGAACTAGAATTTCTTGAGTATTTCTGTATGCCACGCTTTGCACTGGGCATGTAAACATATTTAATTTCTCACTCCAACCCTGCAGGGGAGGGGTTTTTGTCCTCTTTTTTACATTTGTGAGCCAAGGGCTCAGAAAGCAGGAATTGAACTAAGCTCTAACTCATTCTTAACATTTTTCCCTTTCCACCATTCTGCTTGCAAAAGTAGAACGATAAATAATAATAAACATGTAATAAAATATGAGGTGCCTGGGTGGCTCAGTTGGTTAAGCGTTCAGCTCTTGACCTAGGCTCAGGTCATGATCTCATAGTTCTTGGGTTCGAGCCCTGCGTCAGACTCTGCATTGACAGTGCAGAGCCTGCTTGGGATTCTCTCTTCCTCTCTCTGCCCCTCCCTGCTCTCCCCTCTCCCCAAATAAATAAATCAACTTAAAAAATAAAATAAATACAGGACTTCTTAAGCACTAGGGCCTGTTGTAAGTTACTCACACTAAAAACCAGGGTTCTAAGTGTTTAATCCTCAAAATAATCGTATGAGGTAAATACTATGACTTTCTCTACTTTAAAGAAGTGGAATCCTCGCCACAGAGAGGTTGAGCTACTCACCCTAAGCCACACAGCTACTAAGCTGCAGGACAGCTTCTGAATCCAGGCAGCCTAGCTCCATCCCCCATGCTCTCAACCCCTACCCCTTACGTCTCTGCCCTCACAGCTACATTGAATGACAGCGCATGTGAATTAGCTTTCCCGTCCTGGCAGGCTCACTTGGCCAGATAAACACACTCACGAGGCAGCGCACGAGCTGACCCACATAACCTTTCCACCAAGAAATTAGAATTTAGCGTTGTGATTTCCCAATAATAAGCTTTTAAGGAAAGCTCCCTTTTCTTGTCTATCTCTGAAACATCTGTTGCTCTACACCTGGCATCCTGGCTTTCTCTCCTGCATGATGTTTCTCTGCTGGCCAGCCAGCCCGCATTCTGCTGTGCGGCTACCACCATAATTACATGCTCTTTCTCCCATCAGATGAGTTTGTTGGGAGGGGGAGGTCAATTTAGGCTAATGTGACTTTCTGTTTTTATAACCCACTGTTTGGAGCCAACACTCTCGTTGGCTTGATCTGGCTTCACGGGAGCCCCCGGTGTTCCTGTTTACCCCTCATCCCTGCTACTCAGGGGCTCGGCCTTGGAAACTGTCTGAGGGGCCACCTACCCCTCAGGGTAGGCGCACAGGGGAGCTCTTCAAAATACTTTTGGGAACCAGAGTATGCTGATGCCGAAAGGGGTTCCAGCAGTCTGCCTGCCTAGCAGCCTCTTCAAGGTCAGTCTTTTCTTCTCAGGGGAAACGTTACCAGTCATCGAAACCATTTATCCTGTATTTTCTGCCCTTGAAGTGGGATCTTGGAGGTCAACGACCTTGACATGTGACCACCCAGCCCTGCAGAGCGTGAGTCCACCAAGCCCTTTACCCTGGACCTGGTCCTCCCAGACCCCAATCTTCCTTCTGTTGGCTGTGGGTTCTTATTTGCCATCTTACCTCTGGGATTTAGTGTAGGTGGTGGGTGGCGAGAGAAGACAGTAACAATGGGTTCTGGGTGTCCCTGCTTAGAGTGCCGAGTGCACTTTCTTTTAGGACTCCACTGCTCATGGTAATTAATCAATACGACTTGTGGCACTAGAGGACACTGATCTTATGGGGGCAGGTGGGCTTTATGTGGGTTGGCCTGTGCACCCAAATCTCTTTTTTCTCTTTCTTTTGTTTTCCATCTCTGTACTGCCCTTGGCTCTCTGTCACTCTGCCTCCCTCTCCCTCCCCTTCCTCTTTTCTCCTTTTCTTTCTTTTCTCCCAACCTCTGCCTGAAGCCTAGTGGTGCTATCTTATACCTCCTTAGCTCATGCTACTGGTGGCCTCTGAGGTCATCATAGAGGTGGCTGTAGAGTGACAGGACCTGAGCAAATGTCCAGTGGTCATGATAAGGATTCCTGCACTGGTGGACAGAGCAAGGAGGACTTCTCCATTGTGGTTCTTAGCCTATTGCACAATCATTGGTCCTCCCTCCTGCCTCCCCCCAACCTTGGGGCTGGCATTGGAGTTGCTCGTCCATATTACCTTTCCACGTGCCTTGGCATCTCTACTGCTTTTCCCTCTCACTGCATGGCCTTCTTGTGTTACACTTGACCTCTCCTAGTTCCCTCTTTTTCTGGGCCCTTTCTTAGACTCACCAGACATCCATCTATCTATTGATCTATCCATCTATCTATCATTTATTTATCTTGCCCTCTTGGCCATCCTCATTTTATTGGAATTCAAACTCTCAGCTGTCCACCCTTCACCAGCACTAAATCCCAGGGCTCAGAGAGCCCACAACCACCAGAGAAAGATCACGGGGCTGGAAGGACAGGCCCAGAGGAGAGAGCGGGGAGGTTCGTGCTCTGCAGGGCTGGAGGGAGCTCTACTGAAGCACAATGCTCCACATTGAATGGCAAATCCTGAGAGCTGGGAGCTGGATATTAAATCTAATTGGACCCCTTCACTCTCACAGGGGGAGGAAGCCGAGGTCCAGAGAGGGGGGAGGCTTGGTATAAATCATTCAGATCCCGAAGAGTGCAGAACCAGAATCCAAATTCCAACTTCCAGTTCCCTCTCTGCTCACCCTATGAAATAACTTTTTAAAAATCCATTTTGAAATCAGTAATGTATTCACATGGTTTGAAAAAGACAGAAGGATAAAGAATCTGGTTAGAAAGTCTGTCTACCCCTTCCCCTCCCCCAGCCACCCATTTTCCCTGGAGGCAACTAATGCTATCAATTTGTTGTATAATCTATTAGCGATACTTAGTGAGTGTACATATGTGTGTTTAGTCTCCATATGTCCCCCTTTTCTTACACGAATGCTTGCATTCTGTGAATACCATTTACTAGAGTAATTGTAGTCCATGCTTTTCACACTTCCCACCCCCCTTACTTCCCTGTATTTTCAGTTGTTTTATGGTTGCCTCCCTCTTCTGTTATTTCCCCCAACTTCTCATTTCCCATTGTCCTGCTCTCCCATCCAACAAGGACAGAGGGTCCTATGACAAGGTGGTACACAGAGCTTGTCATTTTATTATCAGATTTTTCATTAACTCTTTGCTAGAAACACTGATGGCTGGAAGCTCTTGTGGAGATAATTTCAAACAGCAGGCAATGCAAAGATATATACCTTTGCCTCTGAAGAATATTAGAAAATGTATTCACATAGGATTTCATTTCCTGGTCATATTCTACTTAGACTAATTATAACACACACACACACACACACACACACACACACACACACACACACAGGGTGCCCTGAGCCCACAGATCTGGTTAGTTTGGAGAGGTGGTCCAAAGATGCATTGGTTGGCAGAGAAAGCCAGTTTGGGATTCAGAAGTTTCTGTGATTAATACAGAGTGAGTAAAACATACCACAGAGAGAACCATAGGGTGTCAATGCCTCATGATCTTAATGACCATGTAGTTACATTTAGAAGAGGAAATTGATGTACAGAGTTTAGTAACTTGTCCCTGGTCACTGGGAAGTTGATCTGATGATAGGGATGATCGTGGTGATTATGATGATGATGGTGTTGATGGTGGTGATGATGGTGATGGCAATGATATGGTGATGGTGATATTTGATCACATTGATTGATCACTAACCATGTGTCAGGTACTGCGTTTAGTGAACATGCATTAGCTCACACAATCCTCAGAGCAATGCATGAGATATGTACCACCATTACAGCCACTCGACATAGGAGGAAACTGAGGCAAAGATTGGATAAATAACTTGTCCAAACAGTGGCTAAACTCAAGCCCAGGTATTTGGGCTCTAGAGTACAAGGTCTTAATTAAGTTGGTTGTAATTAGTTGAAAGTGATAACAGTACAGGTATTTACTGAACACCTAGAGCATGTCATGAACTGTCTTTGGCACTGGGAATGTGATGTCTATTCAGATTGGTCCCTGCCTCAGCTTACAGTCTAGTGGACAACGTGGGTAAAACATAGATAATTTTATTTTTTTTTAATTTTTTTTAACCTTTATTTATTTTTGAGACAGAGAGAGACAGAGCATGAACAGGGGAGGGGCAGAGAGAGAGGGAGACACAGAATCGGAAGCAGGCTCCAGGCTCTGAGCCATCAGCCCAGAGCCTGACGTGGGGCTCGAACTCACGGACCGCGAGATCATGACCTGAGCTGAAGTCGGATGCTTAACCGACTGAGCCACCCAGGTGCCCCAGACATAGATAATTTTCAAAGCATGATAAATGCTGTCCCAGAGGTGATCACAGAGTATTGAGGGGGTCCAGATTTTCCCTCAATTGGTCTGAGCGTTCTCACTACAACCTTCCCTGTCTTCCACTTAATTTCTCTATTTTTTTTCACATTCTCACCCCATTTCATGGAGAACTTTGTGACTCTGCCCCAGGAATGAATCTCAGAGCCAGAATCTCAGGCCAGAGGCCCTACTAGCACAGCCTCTTGCTGAGGCTGCCTTGACCCATGATACCCACGATGTCCACACCCACGTCCTCCTCCTGACGTGGGTTTTTGTGTCCCCAGTGATGTCTTGTTGACTGGGGACATCCACTTCCTAAGCTCAGGCCACCTCAATAATCAGTCTTTCCCCCCAGCATTTCTTACCGATCATTGGCTTATTCTGGGTTTAAGCTTGAATAATTGGGCCTTGGTTGTGACACTGGCCATAAAGTGAGCGCAGCAATGGAGGCTTGCACACTTTTCTACCCAATTTCCCCTCCCATACACATAACAAAACTCTCATTAAAATAGTTCAGCGTAATAACCTTCTCTAGTAGTTACCATACACTCATATTATGAAAAGCATGCAGTTAAAAACAGGACTTAATGAAATATAAAACCCCAGGTACAATTAGGCATTTTATTCACAATTCCTTGACTATCTCCTTAACTGTTCTTGGCCGTGACCTAATCCTACCCTGGCTCTCACCTCTCCTTTAGGGAGCACTAAGGAACCAACCCTGAATCTGTCTTGCAGACAGACCTTCTGCAGTGACTCAGATTTAAGGCCAGGTTGATTTGTCAAAAGCCTCCCTCTAGGCTGCTTTTCCTCCCAGCCACAGCTTTCCTCTGACTCAGCCATTAGCGCTGTGTTTACTCACTTTCCCTTATAAATGACCTGGCCAAAACACTACCTTGGGTTTCTCTACTCCCAGTTTATCTTGTCTGTCCACCCACCAGAGGAGCAGAAAGGAAAGGATTTAAGTACGTTCTTTGCAGAGGTGCGGATCCGTGTGATTATCTAAACAGAAGACAGGAAGAGAAGGGCAGGACAGGGAAGGTGGGATAAGGGAATGGGAGAGGAGGGAAAGGGAGGAGAGGGGAGAGGAAGAAGATGAAGGAGGAGAGGAGAGGAAAATTACGCAGAGTACTTACCACCTACTATTATGTGCACCATGTAATGATTGTTCATGATGACTCTCCCAGATGGGTAATAGTCCCATTTTATGGATGGGGACATAGAAGCCTTTTCTTTCCAATCCCATTCTCTCTGTTGCTAGTTTAAGCACAGCTTAAGCCACAGTAACAGCCCGAATCACATAATACAAACATTCACTGAGCTGGATGTCAAGCACTGGGTAAAGCCTCATTTTCCAGATGATGAAAATGAAGCTCAGAGAGGTGAAGTCACTTGCCTGGAGTCACACAGAGTATGTCACACAGTGCAAGAGCCAGGATTCCAACCCAGGTCTGACTCCAATGTGTTGGTAATTATTAGAAAGGCAGGAAGTTGGGAATTTAGAAGGGGAAAAAACCAAAGTGGGTGGTAGCATAATTCAGAGTTTGGCAAAAGTCTTTGGGGAGATGAAGTGAAAACAGAAGCTAGGTTCTTAGTATCTGCTGTGCATCTGGAGCTATGCTCTTCCCAGCTTCCATGATACCATCCCAGGCAGAGCTAAAACTATACAAGCCTAGTGGTTGGGAAAGGTGTAGGGTGCCAGGCTGAGAAGGCCGCACAAAAGATTTCCTCTCTCAACATCCAAATGACCTTACATGTTAAGAGCCACCACATGGCCACAAAGTAGGAACTCACCTTTACAAACCATGGGTTTTCAGCCTGTTTCCTTCCCTCCTTCCCTTCCTTCTTTCTTCCCTCCCTCCCTCCCTCCCTCCCTCCCTCCCTCTCTCCCTCCTCTCTCCCTCCTTCCCTTTTTTCCTCCCTCTTTCTGTTTCTGTCCTTCCTTCCTTCCTTCCTTCCAGACCCCAGCCTTGCTTTCTCCTTTCTAATCAATACTTCTTTAGCCCAACAGTGTTTAAGTTAACTCATTTTGTATTTCTCAGCAGCCTACAACACTAACCCATAACATTAGATTCAAAACAGTTTCCCGAAAGTGCTTGGAGTTATAAAGGCAAGTTCATAAACTTCATGTGTAATAAGAGCCATGAAACAGTTCATACCCTTTCATCTGGCAATCTCACACCCCAGTAGGTTCCCTAAGGAAATAACCCAAAAGTAAGGAAAAAGCACAAAGGTATTCACAGTGAGGCTTTTCATGATAGAAAAAAAAAAAAAAACAAACAAACAAAAGTAAAAACAGTTCATATGCCCAACAGTAAGGGGAAGGGCCGAACAAATTATGGTGACACTGTCATTGGAAAGTGAGGTCATTAAGAACAAAGACAAGGTAGGACAAGGATGCCAATGTTGTTGAGTTGGATGTGAAATAGCAGAGTTAACAAGGTCTGAGCGTATGGGGCACACCCACCCGCTCACCTCTTTAGGGAAACATCTCTTCCCACACAAACAATGGTCAGAGGGGAAGGAGGAGAGACAGGGTTTACTAACAAGTAGGTTCTTTTGGTAAAGTTACGCCGATTTTAGACAAACTAAACTCCAGCAAACTTGCCAGAGCTAAGCTTGGAAAGAAGGTACATTGGTAGCAGAAGGTTTTCTGTCTCTATAAAGTGGTACCACTTGGTCATGGGCACTGCAGCCCCAGACCTCTTGGCTAAGCTCACCTCTCCACCCTGGCAACGCCCACCAATCAGTGAAAGTGAGCTACCCAGGCAGCCCTGAGGTGGCTGGCTACAGTCACCCTGCGTCACGCCCAGCCTGGTATGTTCCTCTTGGCTCCTTACTCCTGGATCCCCCCTGAGTCTGTATTATCAGGCTCCTCCTCCGGGACCTCCACTTTAGTCTCAATCCCAGCAACGCCGCACATGATAGATGCTCTGTGACCAAACAGTGACCCGTAATAAAAACTGTGCCAGAAGCGAAACTGTCCCCAATAAAGGAGGGTCTTTGGGTGGGGATTGCCTTGGAGGTGATGCTTCCCTTGTGTCCTTTCTGCTTGCTGTGTCTCGTCATCTGTTCCCAGTCTCTGCCTGCAGACCTTACTCTGACTTGTGATTAAATTCTTGGCTGGACGACTTGGTTTGGTGCATTTGACCCCGGCTGGATCTGGACAGCGTGAAGGGCCTGAGCATTTCCCCCCAACTTACAATCATGCTTCCGTCTTTAACTATGGTTGGAAATCTGCTTGGTCTCAACAGCCATAATACTCTAGTTTCTAGGTTACAGGCAGCGCGGGGAGATGAGGAAGAATACATTTGAGCAGTCGGAGCAGTGACAATGCCTGCCACAAAACTCATAATAATAATCATAATAATAGCCTTAATTAATTGAGGCTAGCAATGTGGTAGACCTGGTGCTGGGGACTTTGCATGCATTATCTCACTTAATCCCCACAGTAACCTGAGCGAAGTACAGAGACATTATCATTTCTATTTGTGCTAAGGAGGAATCTGTGGCTGAGAAATAGCAACTGAATTATTGAAGGTCAAAACCAAGTTTTGCTGATGTCAAATCCTCTCTCTCCCTGGTAACCGCCCCTCCCCCGTCCCCTCCCTCCCCCCCCCGCCCCCTCCCCTCAATCCCCCCCCCCCCCCCCCCCCCGCCATTATACTCTATAGTCTTTCAGGCACTAAAGATACTACCACATGGTTGAAGGACCAGTGAACCCTTGTCCTTAACGGAGTATGCTTACTCTTACTTTATATACAATCCTGATAACATGCTTGGGTATTGTTTTCTCAGGCTCCCGGGGAATAAAAGTAATATATGTTACAAAAAGAAACAAGGAGGCTTAAGATTCAGGAGGACTGATAGCTTGAATGTGTAGCCAAAGCCTGACAACAAAGGAGCAGACAAAAACACTATAAAAACAGATAATAGGACTAAAAAAAAAAAAAAAAAGATGCCATTTAATGCTGGGCAAACTCCACACATCTCAAACAGTCCTGGGCTTTTTAGCCCAAAAATAATCTTTGGAAATTATGATCGACTTGTGTCACCACAATTACATTTTGTTTTGTATAATTTGTATAAGAACATAGAAAAGGCTGGCATGCACTTCAAGAGGAGTTTTAGCCAAATGGTTCCATTAAAAAAAAGTTGTTCTTCAAGGAGAAAATAAATCCTTAACTCTTGGAAATGTTGGCTACTCTGAAGAATGACTTCTTTCTTTGGGAAAGAGAGTATAGCTAACAAAGGTTTTACTCTCTCATTGGCCCATTGTTTCCGCTCTCACCTTGAACTTTCTTTGTCGTCATTTGCTTCATGGCCAAACAGTGATGGGCACCTGGCTTTCCATTCCAAATTAATTATGTTGCTGCCAGTTGGGCTATGTTGTGGGTGTTTAGTTCTTCTATAAAAGGGACTTTCGTGGTATTTAAACGTTTCTATCTCTTTTCTGTTTCTGAAACTGAAAACAATGACAGACCAGTTTTTACCACATTTCATTCCCCTGGAGGAAGAAACAATAAAAGAGAAACAGAATTCTCGTTGAGAAACCTGTTCTAACGCTCATGTCTCCATCGGAAACCTTTCAGGGGTTTGTTCTGGAGGACTTGGAAGTCTTGTGCAATAGGCTGACAGGAATAGGAAGAGCAGAATTCCAATTTACCGAGGAGTGCCAGAAATCAGAATATCTCAACGAATGCAACTCATCTACTAGCTTCCTGAGTGCACACTTCCTTTGGAGTGTTTGTGTGTGTGCATTTGTGCGTGCGCACGCGCGAGTGTGTGTCTATGTCTATTTTTCCCTTTTGCATATTTACTCATTGATTGATCCAGAGAAATGTGAAACGTCTGCACTGCTTTATAAAGTATTGACAATACGTCCTTTTAAATTTGGAACTAGAATTTTACTCATGGGAAGTGACATTTCCGTCATGAATTCTGACTCTCTTTTTAACCTAGAAATCTTGGAATTATCCTCAGCGAAGCCGTCACTCCCACCACATTGCATCCATCACCTGAGGCTGTCGGTGCTGCCCTCCTAAATCCTTCTGACGCCCATGGTGATGCATTCTCATTGCTACCACCTTGGTTTGGGCCCCTGTGGTCTGCAGCTGACAGCTTACCCTCTTATGAAAGCTTTCACTGGATCCCTTGCCTCTGATTTCCACCCTCTCCAACCCAGTCCCCACTCTGCCATTCTGATTGTGTCATCCCTTGGCTTAAAATCCTTCAATGACTCTCCACTGCTTATTACAGAGCTTCACAGCCTGTACGTTGGGTCACACAATGGGTTATAGGAAGTGCAGGTATTTGGGGGTCATAGGGCAGGCTTGGGGCAGCAGGAGTCTCAGGCGCTGCTCAAGACCACAGCCTTGTCCACTTGCTCCAGGGTGCTGTATAGATAGTTTCTATTTTGTTCTTGAAAAAAGTTCCAGGGAGTTCTGGGAAAGTCTAGCTTATAAAGCTCTTTTCACTCTGGCCCATCTACCCACCTACACCCCCCCCTTTTTTTTTTTTTTTTTTTTTTTTGCTTGGTGAACTTGTACTCAGTTTTGAGACCCTACTCAACATTCCCCTTACCCCCCACCCCTGCAGCTTTTCCCTCTTCTGCAAACAGGATTAACCATTCTCTCCACTCTGCTCCAATACAAGCCAGCTAGGGGAAATCGGGAAGGCTCCTTAAACTCTCTGAATCTTAATTTCCTCATTTGAAAAATGGAGATAATAATATCTGCTTTGCAGGGTTAGCATAAAGATCAAATAAAATAACATATGTAAAGCATTTAGCAGAGCTTGGCATATAGAAAGCCTTCAGTAAATATTTGTTGAATAATAAATGGTAGCTGCTATCGTTAACTATCAAACTGTTATCAGTGCATTTATCCCATAATTGTGCAATGGTTGTTGGTTCCTCTTTTAGGATTTTCCTATGCACTTCAGTGCAACAGATCCTGTCCTGCTGGGATGTCAGTCCCATGAAGGAAAGGATCTGGAGCTTGTCCACTGGTGTATCCCATTGTAGACTTCAGTAATACTTGCTGCACATTCGCTTTCCTCGTTTGGCTCTTGTGAGGGTCAAGCGCCATGAGGTGTGTGAAACACGCTGAAAATACAAACATCTTGCGAGTATCTTACATATCTAGGAATTAACCTTTCCTTTCCATTCTTTGTCTCCTGGCCGATGCTTGGGTTGAGCTGCCGGCATCTAAACCTGCCTGCAGGCTCATGTTGCCTGGGGCGGGGGTGGGGCATGTAAGTTCGGGGGAAGTCTGGTGCCCACATACAATGCTAGCACTCTTATTGGGCAGAGGTAACCAAGGCAGACATTCTAATTTGTATCACTGCCTTCAGAAATAGAAGAGACATTTATGGATCTGTCAGCTTGGGCTCTTAGGCTTGTAGCACAAATGCAGTTCTACCCTTGTTCTCCAAGCCATGGTGTGATTGTCTCTGTCAAGGAGAGTCACCTTGGGAAGGGCAGGTGAGGGCGACTCCAGGGTAGGCTTCACTTCAGGTAAGAGCTGGAAGCTCTTTAGTGATCAGCTGGTCCAATCTCCTGGGGCTAAGTTAGAGAAAAGGCAATTGCGCCCCAGACAGCGTCAGTGACTTGTCCAAGGTCACACAGCCAGGGACTCCCCTTAAGTATTCCTTCCTTCCACTTTACTACAGTGTCTATAACAGAGGGAAGGAAAGAGAGAGTTCCAGGCAGAGGAAATAACAATACCTGAAAACTATTGAGGAAAGGAAGTCTATTTAAAGGCTTCATTCATATAAATTTGGTAGCTCAGGTCTGTGAACAGAGGCTGAGAAGGTAAAATTGTTTGTACATGAAGGTGAATAAACAAATTAAGGCACAAAGGAGGCGTAAAGCCACACTGGTGCGTGTGGGTGTGTATATGTGCGTGCAGGTGTACTTTATTATTTAGATAATGATGGGGAGGATTTTATTATATTTTTTTGTTTCATTTGCAGGAAATTTGAGTGAGGGAATATAAATAATATGAGGCTTTTAGAAAATTAGTTTCTCAACAGGTAGGAGAAGGGATTGGAGGTCGGAAGCAGAGAAGACAGGGAGACCATTGCAATCTTCTCTGCTTGAATTGATGAGGGCCTCAGCACGTGGTGATGGTGGGAATGGAAAGCAATATTACCAAGGAATATCCCCGTGGAAAAGAATAATTAAGGGATATGTTTGAGAGACACAGAGCAAGAAGAATCAACATGAGGCTCCTTAATGAAAATAGTAACAATTAATCAGGTGCCAAGGTGATGAAGTGAAAGTCAGACAGGTAACAAGCGTGCAAACATCCTTTAAAACGCTAACGAGCCCAAAAAGACAGGAAATCTTAAACAAAGGAACTTCAGCTTTAATAAGAGGGATTTCTTGGCTGGGATAGAGAATCAAGCTAATTGGGGAAAGAGGGACTCAGTGGCTTTCAACTTATTATTTAAGAAATCTCTAAATTTATGTTTCCTTTTAATGAGATGGTGTTTCCTCAAATCTTAACAACCGTGCACGGTTCCTTTACTTCACCTACCCCCTCCCCTTCTCCAAGGGGAGGCAGGCCTTTCCCAAGGCTCAAGCCCTGGGTTCTAGACAGTGGGCATGTTTCATCCTGCTCACAAGATTTTCTGCTTTATGACCCTTACTTTTTCTTCTACATCTTCTCTCGCCTTAACCAAAGTCATTGGGATCTGATCTTGGAATTCCCTTCCTTTGTGATTTCCCAGGCTCTGCTGGGTTGCCTTATTTTAACACCTCTCCTGATATTGCCTTTAGCCGGCCCTGCCAGCCTCAGGATCACGAACCAAACCCTGGTTAGGGAGCCTTGCCCAGGAACTAGCATACTGTAGATATACAATAATTCTGTGTTGCTGAATGGGCGAATGAGCAAACGATGAATGGAAAAAAAGGCAGGAAGGTAGGAGGAAAGAAGAAATAAAAGGAGCAGTTTTATGCCACGCATAGATTTCACCTCTATGATACCAAAGAAGTTGGTTGAGCTGGTCTATTTCTGGTGAAAGGCAGTGCCACCTACATATCAAAGACATTATGAATCATCTACATAATTTAAGAGCCATTTTTTTTTTAAGTAGAAAAAATAACAAGATCGAGTAGGTAGCTTCAGTGAACTGGTCAGCCCATTCAGTGGTAACTCCATGTCCTTCATCAAATAGATACGGTCTGAGCGGACTGGCCCATGGAGGAGCTTGGCATCACGGTAGCTGCTGACTATATACGTTGAAAGGACCCCACTGATTTGGGGCTGGCAAATTCTTGCCACGTTGCAACGAGCGATAATGAAGCGGTAACTCTCTGCCATTGCCAGCACCTCCTGGTTCCGTGGCTACATCTCACAGCTTCTCTCAGTTCTCTGTTTGCCATGGCCTCCTTCTCTTCTTCTTTTCCCTCTTACTTGTCTTCCCATTCAGATATTGACTTTTGAAACTCCTGGTTAAATATGGCGGATTGTCTGTGGACGCGTATCTTTTATCTCTATAAACCCCATCAAACTAATAGAAAAAATCCAACACTCGAAATCCATTATATTGACTTCCATTGACACAGATCATCTCACAGTGCCAATGAACGCTCCTGTATCTGTTCCTAAGACCATGAGATCTTAGGAAACGTTTCATCCTTGACAGTAATTTCAAGTGGAGAATATGCTTGGCATGTAGTAGGCATTAAATAAAGATTTGATGAAGAATCCTTATCCCTGGAGGATGTTTTGTTCCTAGAATACCATTACTCCTCCCCACTCTATGGAGTCAAGGAGGATGATGCCTTTGTCAGTCAAAAGTTGTTTCCAAACTGAGTAACAGAATCACATTATCACGGCATTATACTCACTTATTGAAGTATATTATATTATTCTAATCAGTATATTATATTACCATTAGAGTATATCATATTGTTCTAATATTAATATGCGATATTATTATAATACCATTGTTTGATGGTTGTCCATTGAAGCCTGGGTGTTTTGAGCCCTTGACATATCTTAACTCCTGTGATATCCATTTGTATGTCCAATCTGTGGTGGTAAGAGAGGATATTTATGCTCGGGGGAGGGTGCAGGTGGTCCTTGCAATGGCAGTGGTACTTGGGAGTCATAAGCTTTGAGTCTGTGTCCCAAATCTGCCACTGATTTATCCTGTGACTTTAGGAAAGTCACTCTTCCTCTCTGGGAATAAGTCCTTCATTTTTAAGAGGACACAGTTGGGCTAGATAATCTCTAGGATTTGTGTTTCTCTAAGACTTGTAGACACCTGAGCTCATCATTAACCTTAGACTGGAGATGCCCTGTCTCCCTTCAGAGCGATCCTGAGCACTAACACTGCCTCCTTAATTCAAGTGATGAATGTACATCAACAAAGGCAGAGGCTAGAGACTAGTGTTGATCTGAGGGAACAGCCTGCTCTTTTATCCTCAGGCTTAGAACCTATGTGAAAAATGCCTCTGAAGAAGTTGGACACTGTTGCGCGTGGGTTTGATCCTTACTTTGTATCTTCTGCTGTTCTCTCTTTTTATGTTTTTCCAGAAGGGGAAAACTACTCAAAAGAGTCCAAGACACAGAGTCTTCTCTTGGAACGTACACCTGCTGATTTCAATGGTGTTTGTACACAAGATTGCTTGAGGGCTGGGAGGAAAATTTTTCTTATCCTTTTATATATAAAGAAAGGGAAAGTTGCATTTTTGTCTTAGCATTACTAATCTGGTCCAAGAGCTAGAGCTTTCTTGGGAATCACAGAGCCTGATTTTCCAGCCTCTGGTTAGAGAGGCAGATGGGTAAACACAGGACTGTCAGAACTCACTCTGGGTTCAAAAGACTTGGTATGAAGCTCAGAGTCTCTGCATGGCTCTGGCTCCGTCTGAGATTGGGGAGGCAGCATTTCGTTAATTGGGCATCTTCTGTGTTCAAGATGCCCCTTGGCTGCCTTGGAGCTCACCTGGTCTTTTGAACTGCTTCTAGGTCTCTGGGGGAGAATTAGCCCATTTCATAGACAAGATAACTGACCATTGGAGCCGAAAGAATTTGCTCAGGGTTACAGATTAAACCTGAGATTTCAATCGTGTCTGTTTGACTCCCAAGATTGTGCTGTTTCTATGAGATCATATGTTTCCCATTCATATTCTGGTTGCTTGTAGCAATTGTTGGGTGTGTGTGTGTTTGCAGGGAGGAGGTGATAATAACCAGTATGGGGAAATGCCAGGCAACCCAATTTCTGAGCATACATTTGTCTCACGGGCAAGAAACTGCTGATTCATCATGTATTCTGTTTGCCCTGCTATGAGCAGAGGCTCTAGGAGTGTGGAAGATGGAGGGGGAACTCCTTCTCATCCATGCTTGGGGAGCTCAACTCATTAGAACCCTGAAATGCAAGTTGGAGTGAGGTGGTAGACAGCCCAGAGACTAGGAGGAGGGCTGGAAGTTTTCAGTGAACACAGAGAGGAGAAACTTTCCTGCCTCAAGCTACATATCTAGGCTTCCCTTTATCCCCCGTCATCTCCCCTCATCCCCCTTCCTATACCATATGCTTTCCTTGGAGAACCATCTACTTTCCTGGTTTCAGCTCATGGATGACGTGATGACTTTTAAACCTACAGCTTCTGCCAGATCCTGCTTCTGAGTTCTAGGCCTGTGTATGCGATTCCTTTTGTATGCTTCAGCGGGTGCTCCTCAGACACCTGAAATTCAGCATGACCAGCATCGACCTCCTCACCTTTTATTTCCCCAAGTACCTTCCCCTTAAGTTTCTCACCTCAGCAGATGGCTCCACCATCCACCCAGCCACCCACGCCAGAAACCCAGGTGTCCTACTTGACTTCTTGCTCTGACTCCCATTACCTGGAATCCTGCTACACCCACCTATTATCCATGCTGCTGCCAAAGCAGAGCACCTCACTAGTCTTCTCTAGACCCTTTAGGGACCCCCTTGGCCTTCAGAATAAGGTTTAAGCTCCGCAGAGGTCTTCGGGAATGATGTTAAGCACAGAGCGGGGCAGGGGAGGAGGACGTGTAAGGACCTAGGTTTGAATATCAACTCTGTAATGTGTTACATATGCGACGCTGGGCGAGCCATAACATCTCTCCAGCTGACTCTTTCCTCGTCTTTATTGTGGAACTACCAGCACTGGCATTGTAGATTTCTGTGAGAATTTAATCAAATGAGAGTAGCATGTGTAACCTGTTAAAAACCAGTAACATTATGTGCCTGACATGGAATGGCTTTGAATGGTAGTGTTCTGAACTGTGTTGCTACACAAGAAGTGCCATGGTGTCCTAGCTTCTGCCTTACGGGGGATTCCAATTCATTACGGGCTTCAAGGTAGGAAGTGACTTTTCTGCCAGATGTAGTATATCATGCCTTTCCCAGCGCACAGTGGAGAACATATCACAGAACCTACCCATGGAATAACATGGCAGACTTATCAGAAAGGCCCCAGATGCAGAACACTTAAAGTCAGCCAAATCAAGTGTGGCAGGACCGCCTGGTCACCCCATGAACAAGAAGGGCAGTGAGAAGCAAGGACAGTACATTCTTAGCATTTTGGAGAGAAGTAAATGTATCCATAAAGATCATTAGAAAGAACCAGTGAAGATAAGAGGCAAATCCCGGGGTTTTCCATTATTGGTAGGCAAGGAGTGGAAGTAAACCGCGGCCAAGGCAGTGTGTCCCCAGAGCAGCCCCTCACACCTGGGGAAGAATCCTGACCAGACCCAAGATGTTTCCTTAACCACAATGGTGAAAGGTTATTCTTATACTTTTGAGTTATTGCTTATTTTATCATCTGGTATCATAATCCACTGTATGGATGGTTTGTTGTAAATAATTATGCCCAGTAAAGACAGAGCTTTTTCATCGCAGCAGTGTAGACCTCTTCATTCTCAGCAAATACCTGTGTTTTCTTCACAAAATCCAGAGCTAAAAACCCTTCTAGTTACGTATGGATACCTGGATGGAAGGGCTCCTGTGTGACGTGTTAAGAAATCCCTTCCCTGGGAAGCTGATGGAATCTTTGCTTTCATAGTTTTCTCTCTTGTACTTGCCTATTACATATGCTGTTTGAAGTTTTCCAATTGTTTCCTGGCTGAATCTAGGGAGAAAGAGACTTGTCTCTATCTGGGTCAGCATAGCTAAGAGGGAGAGAGCCATCCTGAGACCCCACACGGGATGGTGGCAGAGATTGCTCTGGCCAGGGAGTGTCTATGGAGGGATTTCTGGTAGGACTTGGGCAAACAGAAGGTGGAGACTTGGGCAAACAGAAGCTGTCCTTGGTGACCCCTTCCGGCAGGGACTTCTCTCACAGAAGACACGTTAGTCTTTGTGGATTATTCAGGGTTTGTTTCGTCTGTGGTTATATGTGCATGGCAAGGTCAAGAAGAGGAAAAGCTAGACGTTGGCTTGGCTTTGTGGCCCCCCTCTTTGCTTGTTGTCATGAAGTTGGGTCATGTTACCACTCAGACCCTCAGTTTCCTCACTGAAACTCACCGAAAGGCTATTTGAGGAATGAAGCTAGCTTAGTAATTGCTTAGCACTGTTTTGGATAAGATAATGTTAATTTCCTTCTTATTTCTTTCTCTTTCCTTCCATCCCAGACCAGGAGGCGGGGGACTCTCTGCACAATATTATCCATGTCTGCTGGGCTTTCCCAAGGACAAAATTCCTTCCTGGCTGAGCAGGTGTATTTCCAGGAACATGGGCTTTTTGAGATGTGGATTCGAGATGAGAGTCTACGGTTCTGCCCCCAGGTGGACAGAAAGACAGTAAGATGGCCATCAGGGTACAGAAGAATTTCTACTACTTCAGCTCTGAAACATTCTCACTGAAATCTGCCCTTCTGGAGAGGGCTGGAAGGCGGGGGTTTATTATGTAACATGGATTTGATGTTAGGATTTGCACACTGAGTTTTCATTACTGGGCCTCATAAAAGCAGAAGAGCTCAGTGGAAAAGATTAAAAAAAATTTTTTTTTTTTTACAAAGATAGACAAGTCAGGGGGTCTGACATATTCTCCACTCTGATTCTTAAGGACAAAGATAAATGGAAAAGAAAGATTCTATTTTTATGCTTTGAAAGCACTTACTTTAGGTCAGGAAAATAGCCAGTCTGGATGTTTAGTCCTGTCTATATAGCCTGGACCAGATCTTTCTTTCTTTCTTTCTTTCTTTCTTTCTTTCTTTCTTTCTTTTTTTCTTTCTTTCTTTTTTTTTTTTTTGCCTTTTTATTAATTGGTTTAGCTGACCACGTAGGGAGACTTGGAGGTTGCAGGAAATGTACAATCTTGTGCGATCACAAAAGGATGAAGGAAATCAGGCCTCCCACAGCAGAGGGAAAAGTAAACAGGTTTTGGTATCAAAGAGACCTCAATTCAAATCTAATTTCCATTCCTTACTATCTGGGTGATCCTAGGCTCGAGCCTCAGCTTTCCCATCTGTCCAATAGGGGTAATTGTAACTACCTTGCATTAAATGGGACATTAAATGGGAGACAGTGTCTGATACCTCGTGGGTACTAAGTGAATGATTAAACAAACACAGAATGCAGACCAGGAACTTGCCGAGCATTATGATGATGCTGTCTGAAGAGTGCATCACAGATGGAACTCAGGGAAGGAGGAATTGTAAGCCTGCCCACTGCAGCACTTATTCTGAGATTTGTTCAGAGTAAAGGCCAAAAGAAAAGCCAGATTAAGTATAGAGCACGTTTTGTGTTGTTCTTATATATCCTCCTTTTTGTATACCAAAAAGCTTTGAGGTATCTTGAAACAAAGTATATGGATACAATAAAAGAGGACATTCCAACAAAGCATATAAAAGATTGGGAGAGTATATATTCTAATTACTTGGCTGAGATAGTTACTGAGTTTAAGGATAAAGTTTGGGGCTTCCTGATAACAAGCCAAGAAGGGAAAAGAATGGATTAAATGATTATCATCTTCTGAGAAAATACATGATCCTAGGAAAGAAAATGTTTCCTTGGCATTACATTCCCAATGGAATTTATCACAAGACCCTGAGGCATTCATGACACTGCACCTAGTATTTGTTCCAGGGACTGACATAGGGAATGCCGTCTCCACCATGACCCTCCTACAGTGTGCTCCATGGCCTTTGTCATCCTGACCCTTGAAGAAGGAAGCCAAGGCAGGTAACAAATCATGGCAGAGTATTGGCTTGAACTTAGGTTCAGATCCCGATTCACTTTCTAATTGTGGAACTTGTGACTTGACTTGCCTTCACCTCCTTGCAAAAGAGAATTCATCACACCACATCCCCCCTCCTGTGGTGCCATTCTGTGCACTGGAAGAGGAGACAGGTGTCCGACACCCAGCTTGGAGGCTGACACAGAGGAAGTGCTTCATAAATTGGATCAGTTTTCAGGGTGCCTGGGTGGCCCAGTCGGTTGAGCATCTGACTCTTGATTTTGGCTCAGGTCATGATCTCTTAATGTTCTCAAGAGTCTCTCAGCTGTCTGCACAATACAGTGCAGATTCCTTGGCCAGACCTTCAGGACCCTATACCCTGGGACCTGCTATCCCCAGCCAATACTCTCCAACATACACTCTAGGCTCCAGGCATCTTAAACTCTTGACCTGTCCAGGAATACATAATGCCTTTGCACAAGCTCCTTCTTCTGCCTGGAGCAACCTTCTCCTCCTCTTCCTGTTCAGTTTCCCCTTCCTGCTCAGTTTGGCACACAAAGTCATCCATTCCTTAAGATTGTTCTATTGGTCCTTTCTGTCAGGCCATCTATCTCTAGCCCGAGAGTCCGTGTCTCTGTATCTGGATACCCTCCGTGATGCTTTCACATTCTCCTACAGTATTTTCTCTCTTTCTCTTGCTGGAGGATGGGCTCTTTGAGGCCAGAGATAGTGCCTGTCACGTCAGCATTTCCTTTAGCGCGAATTGGGAGCTAGTTGTCTAGTGCTAGTTGGTGCCTCCATTGTACCTGGTACACGTGCCTGACTTCACCCTTGCAGCTGTAACCCCCACATCCATTCATGCGGTGGACTTGAGCTCTTTGAAACAGGAACCTTTTCTACCTCATGTCAGCATCTTAAGTGTGTATCACCTGCCCACAGTGGGGGAATGAATGGTTTTTAAGAATGAGTTAATACATTCTGGGTGAATGAATAAGTGAGGATCTCTGGATATAGTATTACCCACCTACCCTTCAAATGGGGGGAGAGTGACATTTTAATCTATTTACATTTCAGGTGCATCCAATTAAATGTAGCTCTCGGGAATTACATCTTAGGTGGGGATTAGGTTCCAATATGGCACATAAGGTAAAAAGCAAATAAAAACCATTCTTGAGAATCTCTCAGGAAGGTACCCTATTGGGAGTAGTATTTCTCAGGTCCAACCTCTTTAGTTTCTCTTCTGCATTGGCAAGGTTAATTTTCTTTAGTGGAGCCCTAGAAAAAAATAATTAGCTGGTGTTCCAGGGTCATTCCGCCGAAAATCTGTATCATTAAACTCTAGACCGGGTTGGGAGCCCACAGGGAGGACCCAGAGGGAGGAGGTCATGAGGGCGTACCTGCTGGATGATGACTGGGTGGAGGCTGAGTCTTTGGGGCACAGGTGGTTAGAAAAAGCTTACACTGGGAGATCAAGGTAGACACCAAGATGGAGTCTAAGGGCAAAGACAGAAGTGGGCTAGGGATCAAGGAGCCAATGCAGGGAGACAGCATGTGTCCTGAGATAAAGGATAGAGAAACGAAGAAGGTGGATTGTAAAACGTCGAAGCAGGTTTCAAAAGCAGAAGCCAGGGGGGCAGGAGGGGAGGTCTGGGTTCTATAAGATGCCACCGTGACAACCCAAGAGGGTGCTCTAGGACGTCAGGCTTGTGTAGCTGCAGTCACCCTCCATGCATGGGCTCCCCTTGCATGGCTCTTTGTGCTGCTGCGCCCTTGGCTCGTTCAAGAAGTGGTGATTCTCGGATTCTACAAAATATTTTAATTGCAAAAGTAAAACTTGTGTTATAAAATTCAAACTTCAATATTGAAGCATATAAAATAAAAATGAAGAGTCTCTCCTACGTCCCTAGTGCCTCCAGTCCTGCTCTCCCAGGGGAACTAACCAGCGTTAACAGATTGGTATATATATATATATATATATATATATATATATATATCCTTCCATGCATATTTTAGGCACACACACTCAGACACACATTCACGCAGTGTTTTTTTTTATTATTAAAAGATGCTATTGTTACCTACATTCTGTTATGTGTTATTTTTTTCTCACTCAGTGATATATCGTGGCGGAGTTTTGCATCCCTAACTTTTGCACCTGAAATCGCTCAAAGCGAAGTAAGCCCATTAAGGTATCTGATGCTGGGAAGCTATTAAGACCAGATCTTGATATTCTAAGAAAGCTTTTTTTTCCCATCCTACTCAGTCTGTTAGCCCCAGTGAACTAGAAATTAAAGATTTATGTGGCTAATTATTATTTTTTGAATAAAAACTTAAGGGCAAAGCTTTGCTGGAAATATACACGGTAATTGTGTTTACAGATCATCACCAGTCCTGAACAGCAATTCACGGTATAAAACTCAAGTAATTAGAACAATAAGCCCAGGTTAATTAAAATACTGGGTAACATTTGGGCAAGAGTAAAATCCACTTTGGAGAGTTTCCAGGCGCACATTCATTTTGTAGGCACTTAATTCACCCTGGGAGCTGGTGCTGACAAGGTAAGACGTTCGGTGCTAATCAGCACTGGTCCGCCTTTGATCACGCCCTGCACATTTCCCTTCTTTGGCTCCAGGACCAGCTTCAGAGAGCAGGGTCCAGCCGCTGGGTCCAGCACTCTGTTGTTTACACCTAATCTTGGGTCCCATTCTTGTGTTATTACCGCCCATGCCACTTGCCTTAATGGTTATAGGCTAGCTAATTAAAGCAATTAATCAAGCCCCCAAGAAGTTTGGATGCTATGTGAAGTTTTTTCTGCCTTTGCCCTCCATCCAGTGCTGGGGGCCCAGTTCCTTTGGAATTCTGTGGTCCCCATGCTAGTCAGAGGATCTGGCATGTTCGAATGGTTCCTCCTGCTGCCTGCAAGGGTTCAGATGAGCTCTGATGGTAGAACTTCAAGGTCATGCCTCTGAAATGCTCTTCTGAGCAACCTCTGCCCCAGGTTGGGTGAGTGGCGCCTCTGCCATTCTTCATCGACCACACTGCATTTATCAATATCCCTTTATGTCTTTGGGCTCCATCTGTCAGACTTGCGTTTTTCGTTTTGTACTTTCAGAGCTTTGTCTAAGACCTGTATACAGGGGACGCCCAATAAAAATCCACACCCCCTAGTTCCTTTCCGCCTAAAGGCTTTTGGCTAAGGAGGATAATTAATTCAACAGATATTTATAAGGACCCCTTTCGGGTTAGGTTCCAATATGGCCCACTGCTGTGGGCACTGTGGGAAATCAGAAATGGTAAGATAGGGCTCTTACATGCCAGGAGTTTACAAGCTAGTGAAGAGATAAAGCACACTTGCAAATGGCTGTGAGACATGAATCCATTATAGGATAGAAGACCAAAGAAGGTGCCATGGACTTTCTAAGCAAGGGTCCTCCAAAAGGGCTTCATGGAGGAGGTGACATTTTGGCCAGGCTTTTGATTTTTATGAAACTGATTTGGATGCTGAGACTTGTGTGTGTGTGTGTGTGTGTGTGTGTGTGTGCCTATATATATAAACTTGTAAGTGGGGCAAGGAGAAGAGACTGAGATGCTTGAAGGAATAAAACTTCCAGCACAAGCAAAGGCACTGGGTTGCATGTATGCAGTCTTGCATTCATCACAGACATCAAATATTGTTGGGGCAGCCGCTGGCAGCCCAGGTGGTGTCCTGGGTTAGGATGGACCCTCTGCAACACCGTGGGGTAGGTGAATTTCAAGTTCAGCCTTCCCTAGTTGCCTTCATCTTTCCCTTCGAGGGGCATGCCCCTCCTATCTTCCCATTTCTGGAGAGGGTCTTTGGGTTTTTGGGCTTTCCAGACTTCCTTAAATGCCCATTCTCAAGAAGAGATCAAAACTCTCTTTTCCTATGTGAGTTTGGGTTCCAGGCTACCTATTATCACTTAGTCTGCTTTAGCGTGGAACTGATTTCACCTACTACAGAGCTGGGAGGGGGATGTGGTACCAGAACAAGGTCCCAATGTGCACTAGGCTTTCTTCTACTTCTATGGAACTGACCAAAGGAGTAGTTTCCCCTCCCTACTGCCCTGCCTCATTTGGTCTACATTTCACGGTCACAAAGTCAAACTGTATTCCAAGGGACAAGCTTCCTCAGCTTTTGCTTCTGGTTTTCTTTCTCATTACTTTAATTAATAGAGTAAATAAAGACAGCAGGATGCCTTTCTAAGACTGAATTTGCTTTTCTTTCCCTTCTCTGCTCAGTGAGGGTCTCTGACTATGGTGAGCAAGGTAAGCCAGTGCTGTGGCTCCTGGAGGGGGGCTGTGCAGGGGCACAAGAGGGTAACTTCCCGTGTCTCGGGATGGTAGCAGGATAGCCCCAACCATAAATCTGGAGCATGTCTGTGGGAAGGACTGAAACGGCTGATTATTTAAGAAGTACAATTCGTGCAGCCAGTAGGGATCGTTTTGGACAAGCTCAGCACAGACAGAGTGGCCGCCCCACTCTTCAAGAGTCCACAGTGTTCCCCATTAGGGGGAGGAGCAGCTGCCCAGGATTATCTATTGGGCTACAAGGGACCAGCCGATCACAGTACAGACCATCCCAATGTGGACAGGGCAGAGTCTGGGCTTGCCCCGTGTTAATGTGGGATACAGCCCATCCCCTTTCCTGGTCTATGTAAATGCTAGGGATTTGGAAAAACTCTACGGGGGGAGAACTTGAAAACAACAAAACAGACTCAGAATCCTCAAGCAAAGTAATCCTTTGTGACCTGGGATGTGGGCTTGGGGCTTTCATGGGGCAGTAAAAAGCAGAGGTCGTAGGGACCGTCACAACACCTGCCCCAGCCTGGTGTCTGTGAAAGTGTCGTGGTACAATCAGAAGCCGGACATCTTCCAGACAGACACTTCCTACTGTCTAACATGGGTTCTCTATAAAATTCACTCGTAAATCTTGAGTCATGCTTTTCTCAAAGGAGGAGCTCTGTGGCTGTATTTTTTTGGTAAATGAGATTTTGTTGAGCCATTCATTATTTCAGCCAGTGGGCTTAGAGCAGCCAAGTCTTTCAAGCTTTAAAAGGTCTAATTTTTTATTGGGACAGCTCTTGGTGCGTCATTGTTACAAGCCTAGAGATGGTGCGGGTAGTAAGGGTTTTCCAGGCCGGCCTCAGCCTCCCGTCTCACCTTCCAGTTGGAGAACCTGAGATGGAGGGAAGGTGATGGAACTTCCCGGAGTCAGGGAGTGAGTGAGACAGGGCTGCAGCGGGTGTGAGGGCAGTGTGGAGCCGAGACGGACGATACTCTGCTGGAGGGTTTTCTCGTAACAAGCACATTGTCGTATTGGCTCATTCTGCCTTTAGAGTTGGCTGGATTCCATATGTAATTTGCTTTCCCGTGTGGAAGCCTGAAGTCATGATGTGTCTGTTCTCTGTTGGAGCTCCAAATATCCATTTGTATTCTCCTTTCTCTTCTGGCGATGCGTCTTTCATGACCGCTGAAGGTTCGCTGCTCGGAAAATCCTTTCCTGTCACCCCCAAGAGAGCGTGTGGCTCTCTGTACCCAGTGTACTCTTATATGCCTGTCTTGCTCGAGGATGCCATTAAGTGCCTGTCATCCTTACTCTACCTTGAACTCATGATAGGCAGGGCCAGTGGTTGTATTTCTGTGTCCGAGCACCTAGCACATAGTAGGCATAGGTAAATATTAATTGAATGAATGCATGTGCCATTGTTTCTTTGGGCCTAAGTGTAATATTTTATATTTAATAAATGCATAGTTAATTTCTGTTAAAGAACTACAAAAACTTAGTCTTGTACATTCTCAACATGTCAGACACGGAGGCAATGATTTTATAAATGCGGAATCTGAGGCCCAGAAAGGGAGTTGACTTATGTAAGGATGCACAGCATTTCCATATCAGAATTAAAACTTGAAAATTGGGCCTCTGTGGAAATACAAAGCACTGCTTATTATTTCTGTGCCACCATTTGGAATATTTATTATTTAGTTGCATGAAAATACATCTTCTTATATTCCTTTGAGCATAAAGAAAGATTAAGGATTATGTTTATTCTTATGATTTTGTGTCTTCCTAACAGAAATCATTTTGCTTCTTGCTGGAAGTTAGGATCAGAAATGGCCATTTCCCAGTCTTTGAGGAAAGCAGGTCATAATTACTTTCTATCAAATTTTTGGTAGAAATAATCCCCTCTTACATGGGGACAAGATATCTACTGAACTTTCATTACACATTTTCTTCTCACTGAGTTTACAGTCCCCTTGATGAGAAGCGTGATGCCAGCTTAACTAGAGCATTGAAAATGTGCTGTTCTCTAAGTCATCAGCAGATTGTGGGCACCACGGTTTGGACCAGACATCTCACAGTGTCGGAAGTTAGGGAATAGCAGGAACAGTGGCCAGTATTGGGTCTCAGTCTGCCCAAGATGTCATGGCTCCCCCTTTAGCTGTCTGGAGCCCAGGAAAGACCACCATGGATCCATGATCTGCCTTCTACTTCTAGAGAATGACATATGACAGAGGAGGGACAGGCCCAGAATGAGTCAAGAGCAGGGGCCCTCTCTTGTGAATCTGCTTCCGAGGACTTGGGGGTGGAGGAGGTGGGTTGGGCTTTATTCCCATCGCTGCAACTCTGGATCCTGGACTTCAGATCTTGGGAAATCAGAGCCTGAGCCGGGCTGAAAGTGGGGCGAAGTCAGCTCTGTGCGTGGGTGAGAAGTGAGTCTGAATCACCTCACTCTCCCTCCTGAGTGACAGGAGAGAAGCCAGCAGGAAGTAAGATCCAAATGTTGCCAAAATCCAGACAGAGAGTCTTGTCCGCTCAGCCCTGCCCTTGTGGTTTTCAACAAGGCTCTTTCCCTTAAGCAGCTGGAGCTGTTGGTTTGCAGTTCATGCCAATTCATTGCAGCAAGCCTCTATTAAGTGCCTGCTGTGTGCCTAATTAATCCACTGGGGTGATGCAAGAGAAGTAGAGGTCTTGACCCCTGCTTTCCATAGACTTACCATCTAGTAGAAAGATTCATTCATTCATTCCACACTTTCGAAAAGCCTACCTTATGCTCTATACAGTATTAAGTACTGAAGGCAGTGATGGTTAAGACATAGCACCTCCCGTGAAGCATGCCATGGTCTGATAGACTGATGGGGGAGACAGGTGCCTACAGAATGAGTGAGAAGGGCTGGGAGAACCATCCAGTGGGGCAGAAGCAAAAAGGAGGGGTACCTCGCCCAGCCCAGGCTCAAGTTAGAGGAGGTAATATTTGAATAGCATCATGAAGGATGAGCAAGAGTTAGTGAGTGAGGAAAATAAAATTATGTGTGTACTGCGCAATTTTAGGAGCCAAAATCATCCCCTATTAGCGGGTAGGGGACGGTTTAATGATTCATGGGAATAAAGGACTAGAGCATTTGAAACTGTAACTATCTCTGGCTATACCCACAAATAACTGGAGAATAATTAAAAAAAGAAAAACATAACAAAAAAAAATAACAGAACTCTCACATGCTGCTGGTAGGAGTGTAAATCGGTACAACTGTTTTTGGAAAACTGGCAGTATTTGCTAACGCTTAACATATGGCTACCCTATGACATAGTCATTTTACTCCCAGGTATATATACCCAACAGAAATGTATGCCTGTGTTTACCAAGAGTCATGCATTAGAAGATTCACAGCAGCGTTATTCCTAATAGCCACAGCCTGGAAAATGTCACAGTGACCATGAATGTAGAATGGATACATAGATGGTGCTCTATCTGTGGAGTAGAGTGCTGTGCCACAGTGAGAATGAATGGCCCACAGCTATTGCAACAATATGGACAAGTCTCATACAAAAGTGTACGTGCCATATGACCGTATTCTTTAAATTTTTTTAAAATGTTTTATTTATCTTTGAGACAGAGAGAGGCAGAACATGAGTCAGGGAGGGGCAGAGAGAGAGGGAGACACAGAATCTGAAGCAGGCTCCAGGCTCGGAGCTGTCGGCACAGAGCCCGACGCGGGGCTCGAACTCACAAACTTCGAGATCGTGACCTGAGCCGAAGTCAGACGCTCAACCAACTGAGCCACCCAGGCGCTCCTCATATGACCCTATTCTTACAAAAAAGTACAAAAATAGGCAAACTCATCTATGCTGTTAGGAATGAGGATAGTGGTTATGCTTGGTGGGAGTAGGAACCGGAGACAAGCATGGAAGTGGGTGCTTCACTGGGGTCAATGATGCTCTAATTCTTGGCTTGGGCATTGGTCATGCAGAGGTGCCTGCTTCATGAGAGCTCAGCCAGCTGTATGCTCACGAGAGTGCACGCCTTGTGTGTGCACCAGGCTTCAATAAAGAGTTGCAAGCCACCTGTAATGCTGGGAGGGACTGTATGTCAGAGGCTGACTATAAGGGCTGTGGAAAGGTGGAGTTCAGAAAAGGTCCATGGTGAATTGGGTCCTTGTGGGTGCCTCTTCTCTCAGAAGAGTGGGTACTTAGAGGAGGCTTGGCATCCTTGTGTTATTAAATCAAGCACTTCGTTTTCCCGCAAAGGAGGTCTCTTCTCATCCATTTAGCTTTTGCAACAGAAATGACAGATACTTTAGGAATGGGGCTGTGAACAGAGGAAGGTTTTATTTTTCACATGGTTAAGTCTCTGTCCATTACCAGTGGGTGGCTTGACTCTCTGTCCCTCAATGTACACATCAGGAAAATGGGGTAACAATCTGGGACTGTTGCTCTGAGAGTTGTTGCTGATTCACTTCTAACCCCAGCAGGATGAAGAATGTGAGGAGACCATACAAATTCCGGAGGTCATTGTATCCTGACGCAGGGGGCGTGGTGGCCAGGCGTGCCTTATCTGCTTGAAGAGAACAGAATCAGGATGCCAAGCTTCGTGCCTGCTGCATCCCTAGGAAGCTCTCATCTCAGCATTTTACATCATCCCCTGACATTTGGCCAACCCCCTGAGCCCACCCTTGTGGTCTCTTCCTCCCGTGAAGACAGAAGCCCTGGGACCCAACAGTGTTCTCAACAGCACACAGGCTGTTTCTCTCTCTTTCCTAGAGAAGAAAGCCAGGGCAGAGGCACGTGAGGCTGATGTTAATTGTTCTCTCAGGCTCCTAGCATGCCTACTGCCCTCCTCACTCCAGATGCCAGGAATGTCACAAGAAAACCACCCTGGAAAGCCATGCGATGTAACCTACCATTGTCCCTGACAGCCCAGGATCCCAGCTTGGCCTAGAGCCACAGCAGAGGGAGAGGAGAGAGAACAATGGGCTGAATGTAGACTTCATTTCACCTCTGTGCCTGATGCTTTCTTCCGACGTCTTTTTCAGCATTGGGCGACTATGTATTGAGTACCTGCCAGGGCCTGGGCACTGGAGATGCTACAGCAAACAAACAAACAAAACTGGACCCTGACTCCATGGAGCTCACATTTAAGTGGGGAAAATAGCTGTTAAACAGATGTTCACACATATGAATAACAACCGGTTGTGTGATAAATATGGGAAGAAAGAGAACAAGGATATCTGAGAGTGTATAATAAGGCGACCTAGACTGCTCTGGGGTAGTGAGGGGTGGCTCTGGAGAGGACATGACTTTGAAGCCAGCTCCTGAAGGCTAAACAGGTGTTAGTGGCTAGAGAACATGCAGGGAAATGTCCTAGGCAGAGGGAATAGCTTGTACAGAGGTCTTAAGGCAGGAAGGAGAACGCCATCCAAGGGAGCTAAGAGAAGGTCAAGGTGGCTGAAGTGTGGTGCGTGAGCACAGAGATCAGCCCAAGAGCCAGCTACAGAGGTAGCCAACACTCAGGCCACAGAAGGCCTTGTGGGTTGTGGAAAGAATTTAGAAACTGACTTAAGAGTAATGGGTGTGGCTATTGAAGTGTCTTAAGCAAAATAATGATATGTGTCTATTTGTGTTTGTATTTGATTTACTTATTTATTTATTTATTTATTTAATGTTTTATTTATTTAATGTTTTATTTATTTTTTGAGAGAGTGAAAGCAAGGGAGGGGCAGAAAGAGAGGGAGACAGGATCTGAAGTGGGCTCTGCGCTGACAGCAGGCAGCCTGATGTGGGGCTTGAACTCACAAATGGCGAGATCATGACCTGAGCTGAAGTGGGATGCTCAACTGACTGAGCCACCCAGCCGCCCCCATTTGTGGTTTTAAAAAGGTTACTCCTGCTTGTGGGTGGGCAGTGGATAGGTAAGGGATGAAAAGGTCCAAGCAAGATGAGTAGGAGGTCATGGCCTTGATCCAGGCAGAGAGTACGGCAGATTGGATTAGAGGGGTAGAGGCTGTGACAGCAAACAGTGGAGAGATTAGAGCTACAATTTGGTGACAGAATGGCTAAGATTTAATGACGGAAGGGACGGGTTAGGGAGACGGAGGTATTTATTACGTCTGTGCATGATGGGTGTGTACAACTGGATGGGATGGCTGATATGGGGAAAATGAGGAAAGCAGAAATGTACAGAAAATTCTAAATTCTGTGTTTATCTTAATCCTTGGAGGGGCTCTCCCTCAATAGATAAGAAAGTTGAGATCCAGAGTGGTTAAGAAACTCAGCCAAGGTCACAGAGCAACAAATCATAGCACCCAGGTACTTCATAGCTGATTTCAGAGGCTCGTGTCTCTTAGACACCACATTCCTGCAGCCCGTCACAATTCACAGAGCAGTTTCAAATACGTCATCCCATTTTTTATTTCTACCAGGACAACCCTATAGGGTAGATGAAGCATATGGCATGATACCATTTTTATGGGCAAGGAAATTGAGGGCATTAACTTGAGCAACGTGTTCGAGCTGTAACTGGTGTGGACAGGATTGGAACTCTGGTCTCTGTGACTCCCAGAGCCTGCTTTTCCCACCGTCACCCCTCGCTGCTGAGTTCGTAAATGCTGGTGTCAGATCAATTGCTTGGTGGACTAATATTGGGCAATTTTATTTAACCTCCCTGCTCCTTAACTTCCTCACCTGTAAAATGGAGAAAATAATACGTCTCTCGGGCTTGTCACGAGTGTTCCATGAACAGATTGTAATGCATTGAGCATAGCGCCTCACACAAAGCATGCGCTCAGTTCTCATTCGACAGGAAGCTGTTACCGAGCATGCACTTGTTGGGCCAGGCACCCCCTTTCCCTTGAGGAAAGGCAGCGGCTCCCACAGCTGCGGAGCGCCCCAAGCTGCTGACCAGCTTTCCCCCAAAGGACATCCTTCCTGTCTCTATCAACCTCCCAGAAGGACTTCGAGTTTCCGTTCTCCCTGCTGGGCTCCCACGGCCACAGACAGCCCATTGCAGAGTCTTGAGAATCTTTCCTCAATGATTCCTTTCTCCTTTCTCTTTTCTTCCCCATCCCCTGCGATGCTCTGATTCAGACTCATTTCCCTTTGCCTGATCCTCCCACAGCAGCTTTCAGCTGCCCTCCCAAGTGCTTGTCCAATGAGGTTTGTAATCTCTTGGGTCTTCTCATGGTCTACACAACATCACCACACCCCTTCATGGAGAAACCAGGCATCTCTGCAGTCTCCTGACAATCTCTTTTGAACTCATCTCTCAGTGTTATTCAACAGGGACCCTTGTCTCCAAACAAAAAATCCAACCACCATCTCCCAGTGTGTTACTCATAATCCTCTCACCACATTTCTGGTCACATTGTCCCTCAGGCCCAGAAAGTCTCCCTCTGTCCTTTCTTCTCCCCCCGCCTCGCTCCCCACTTTTTTAATACAATTTTTTAAAAAGTTTATTTATTTATTTATTTTGAGAAAGACAGAGTACTCAAGCTGGGGAAGGGCAGACAGAGAGGGAGAGAGAGAATTCTGAGAAGGCTCCGCGCTGTAAGCGCAAAGCCTGAGGCGGGGCTGGATCTCCCGAAACATGAGATCACAACCTGAGCCCAAATCAAGAGTCAGATGCTTATCGACTGAGACACCCAGGTGTCTCTCCCCCTTGAGGCTCCACTCAAGTCTCACCTCCTTTGCGAAGCTGCCCCTGATTCTTTAGGCTAGAAATCTCTTCCACCGATCCTCAAGGTGTTGATGGCATTTTCCAGGCCTTGCGGGCTGCAGCCATGATGCCCAGCACAGCACGCAATACACAGTATGGTGCCCATCCACCACCACCACCTATGATATCTCTGCTTTTGGTACCCCTGCTCCTATGATCGAGCCACCCAGTCTTCAGTGGGCACACACGATCCTCACTTTCTCCCTGTCCTATCCTTTAGAGAACTCATACATTGCTCTCCCTCAGGATTCCCTCTCAATCACTCTCTTTGGCTCTCTGTTCTCCCCTCCCCATGGAGCAGGAAGAATCAGGCCAAAGAGCTAAAAAAGAAAACCCTTGTCTCCACCTGCTCCCGTCTTCAATACAGTTGTTGTTTCTGAGGTTGTTGCCTTTTTTTTTTTTTAAATAGAGATTCAGCAAACCCTGTGATACTTTCTGATTGCTATATATACATATATTTATGCATTAAATTAGTCTCCAGGGGATACCCTGCTAAATATAGTAATTATGTGAACCAGAATATTTTCAAACACCTTTCCCTCCTTGCTATTTTTCCCCTTTCCTGGAGCTGGGGGTGATGCTGTTGGGAAAGCTGGGTGGAACCTTGCCCTATGGGCCAAATGCTTTCCTTATTTAAGAATAAACTTCTTGAAGAGGCACAAAAAAGCCCAGAATCCAAGGG
The DNA here is from genome assembly GCF_022837055.1 of Prionailurus viverrinus. Taxonomy (NCBI): domain Eukaryota; kingdom Metazoa; phylum Chordata; class Mammalia; order Carnivora; family Felidae; genus Prionailurus; species Prionailurus viverrinus. The sequence goes on from NC_062574.1 coordinate 21,072,861, forward strand.
AAAATAATGGCGGAGATGCTTAGGTGATGAAGGCAGGACAGCATGCAGTAGTTGATACAGTCATGGAGCTTTGAACTCTTCCACCTTCCCTTACTAATGGTATGACTGCAGGAAAATCCCTTACTCTCTTAGGACCTCAGCTTCCTCATCTGTGAAATGGAGGCATTAAGACTTACTCTGCAGGGTATTTTAGGATCAGGGATACATATATGCACAGTAGATAGTAGGTATTTGTGAAGCGGTGGCCATTAGTGTGATTAGGCTATTAATTCCTCCTTGGCTGAGAAGTTCATTAGCTGTACGGCTGTGGAGTTAATGGGACTCTCAGCCCACAGTGGATAAGGAAGGCCTAAGCTACTGGGTGTAGCATCCAGACCGAGGGTCACAGCACATCAGATCGGGAAGGAATCTTAGAAGTCCTCTGGGGAAAGCTCCCATTCTACAAATGAGAAAATTAAGGCCCAAGTTTCAGAAGTGGCATGGCCAAGGTCAAGAAGTTCATCATTACAGCCTGGTATCTTGATCGATTGCCCATATAAGTCCTTCACATGGTAGTCAATTATATTTTAGTGGCCACTGCATGACCTCTTTAGAGAGGCTTTTCCTTCGACATACAAACTTGAAACATGAGAATTTGAGTCCAAGCCTTGGCTTTGTCCTTAATAGCTGTCCCTTGACTTTGGACAATACATGTAGCCTCATTCGGCCCCGTTGTTTTCACCTTACCAATGGGCAGCATCATCTTGGCCTTGTAGGTTTGTGAGGATCAGAGGTTTTTGTAAGTCTGTGGGCCTATGCAGAACCACCCAGGCAGGTGATTGTACCTGTCCTCTCCTTCCAGAAGGGAGTTGCCTTCAGTAGGGAGAAGGAGGAACACATCTGGGACAAGGAGGAAAGGTCCTGTCCTCCCACCCTCTACGAGTTAGGCACACATGAGTTCTTAGAGATCCTATCTGTCCCAATGGGAAAGCGGTGGGGTTCTCATCATGGCTCCACACCTGGGTTACTGTGTGGCCTGATATCAGTTACTTTCTCTCTCTCTCTCTCTCTCTCTCTCTCTCCTTAAAACTGTAAAAGGGAAGTGGTTGTAGGACCACATGGTCACTAAAGCCTCATCCGGCTGTGAGCCACGCTCCCCAGCTACTGAAATCAGCACTGCCCATTATGAGGTAAGGAGCTTTATCTCCTCAGGGCTGAAGCATCTAGGTTTGCCCCAGGCTCCTCACTCCACCCTCTTGGGGGGTCCTCTGGGAGGGGCTTCTGGAACTAGACACTGCCTGTCTCCTAATTTTCCCAACTCACTCTGAACTTCTCAGGTGACGGGGCATCTGGCCTCTGGTAGGGCTGAGAGAAGGGCGTTGGGCCCAGTATCCCACAGAGTCAGTGATGAGCCAGGATCATAAGAATCAAAGATGCATGTATTGAGCCAGAGCCTATACACGGACACTACCAGAAGGAGACACTCCAGGGGCTCAGCCACCTTAGCTCCATTTTACAGACGAGGAAGCCGTGTCCATGCGATGGACCCAACCACAGGGCTCCTAAAGACAGCTAACTCTCCCTGACTCATTTAACCTCTTGACAACACTATTCAAGGCATCGCTACTATTATCTTCATCATCCAGGTAAGGAAACTACAGCTCAGAGAGGGTAAGATTAGCTCATTCAGGTCTGCACAGCAGGTAAGAGGGGGAGTCAGAATGTTTAGTGTTTGTTGTGAAAACCTCACTTATTATTTCATGTTTACTCCTCCAGCTGCCTCAGTTTCTTCTGAATAATTACTTTCTGAGTCACCAGAGGCACTGAACTGAATGACACAGATGAAAGGCACCCATTTTATTTTGCCACCTGTTTTGATCTGCACTCTTGCAAAGGTCTGTACTGACTCACGAGTCAAAGACAGGCCTTTGTTATGTTAAATAGCAGTAATTCATAACCCACATGTTAAAAAAAAACTACGAATTTTATTTACGCATTTTCTTTGTACCAGGTAGGGTGGATAGCAGCATCATTTAGTCCTTATGTCAACCTTCTTGTTATCCCTATTCTATAGATGGCAAGGAAGGGTGAGAAAGACTAGCTGAATGCCCAAAGTCATCCTGCCATCAGGTGACAGAGCCAGGATCCAGCGTGAGTGACCGTCATGTGGTTCTCAACCTAAGCTGTGAATTAGGATCACGTAGGGAGCTTTTGGAAATTAGGATGTTGTGCCCTCCCCCAGACGAACCGAGTCAGGACCTCTGGGATGCAGAGGGTAGAGCATCCGTGTCTGGTAAAGCTGACGCTCAGTGAAGGCTCAAAATTGCTGCTTTACTGGCAGAGGATTCTTTCCCACTAGCTGGTCATGCCAAGTGACTAAGTGGTGTCAACTTTCCAGAAGCCCCCTGTGGTTATGAGGGTTGCCTCAGCCTTCTTGGTGCCAGAGAGGTAAATACCAGAGCTTCCTGCCACCAGCGCTGCCCCACAGATATAATGCGAGACATTTATGTACTTTTCCATTTTCCAGTAACTCTGCTTTAAAAAATCTGTTTTTGGGGGCTCCTGGGTGGCTCAGTCGGTTGAGTGCCCGACCGGCTCAGGTCATGATCTCATAGTTCATGACTTCGAGTCCCGTGTTGGGTTCTGTGCTGACAGCTTGGAGCCTGAAGCTTGCTTCCGGTTCTGTGTCTCCCTTTCTCTCTGCCCCTCCCCCACACCTCAAAAATAAATAAACATAAAAAATTTTTAATAAAAATCTGTTCTACTTGATTTTTAAAATTTAAAAAAAATTTTATTTTATTTTTTATTTTGAAAGAGATAGAGAGCAAGCCAGGGAGGGACAGAGAGAGAGGGAGGCAGAATCCCAAGCAGGCTCTGTGTTGTTGGTGCAGAGCCCAGTGTGGGGTTTGAACTCACGAACTGTGAGATCGTGACCTGATCCGAAATCCAGAGTCGGATGCTTAACCGACTGAGCCGCCCAGGCGTCCCTCTAGTAACTCTGTTTCAAACGAAAGTGAAAAGAAACGAGTGAAACTGATTAGCAAAATCAATGTTTTATCTAACCATATATATATATATATATATATATATATATATATATATTATTGCAACATATAATAAACATAAAAATAATTAATAGATGTTATACATTCTTTTCTTTTTTTTTTTTTTTGATCAAGTCTTAGAAATCTGTCAGGTATGTTATCCTGACAGCTTGTTTCACTTTGGACCAGCCTCATTTCAAGTGCTCGACAACAACAACGTGGTGAAAGTGGCTTTAGAACATTTTCTCTGGCCCTTGCTTCCACCCCCAAGGTCTCAGATTCATACAGGAATTATCACAGTATGCCCAGAGAAAGTGTCCCTCATTGGATTTTCACGGACTTGTAGGTACCAATCTGTCTTATTACCTACACACAGTCTCTTCAATCTGTGATAAAAAATCTCTGCCCTCCCAAACGCCCAACGATTACCCCCATAGCATTAGCTAGTACCTCCATCCCATCACATAATGACCATCGTTGTGTATGTATGGTGAGAATATTTAAGCTTTACTCTCTTAGTAACCATTCCACCCACTGACTGTTTACGAAGGGTCTAGCCTTGGGCAGAATTCCAGGAATTTCACTTTGGCAAGATGATAGAAGGCCAGCCCTCCTCCCTTCATACTCCTTTCTTGGTTTGTTTCTAAAAAGTGAAATGTCTTGAGAAGTAATTTGATGATATGGATCAGGAGACATAAAAAAAAAAATATCCATTCCCTTTGACCAAGTAATTTCCTAAGGAAATAATCTGAAAGAGTAGAGAAAGCTTCATGCCTGGAGATGCTTATCGGGGTCTTATTTACGCTATGAAAATAATTGGACACCCCCCAAATGTTCGGCGCTGCTGGGGTGATTACAGAGGCTGAGCCGAGTCTAAAGAGTGGGAAATCATGCAGCCATTTAAAATACTATCAGAAAGTCATCATAAAGGAGACTTCTTATGGAAAAACACAAAGGGGAAAGAGTAAGAATCAAAATTGTTTATGCAGGATTGTAAGCATGGAAAAATATCTCAACACAACAAAATAACAGAAAGAGAATACACCAAGGAGCTCAAAGTAGTTTTCTTTGGGTGGTATTATGATGGGCAATTTTTCCCTTCCTTTTTTCCACTTATCTGTATTTTTTTGAAACATAGTGACTACATACTCCTTTCATAATAAAATAGGCTCTGTCATAATAAGTAAACAGAGTTAAGGGGGAAAAAGAAACTTTAAAAAGCAATTAGAAAGTCTTCTGCATGTTAGAAAAATCGTTTGGCTACGCCTCTGGGGTCCCGGGGGAGGGGAGGGAGTAGCAAAGGGGATTATGGGTGTGGAGGCTCCACTGTTGCCAGGCAGATTTGCATTTTGCACACTGATGCATCATTTCTGACAATTTGCAAAGTCTTCCTAGGGCCTTGGACTGGGGCTGCCCCTCAAACAAAAAGCCAGTTTGTGAGGAAGACCCCTCTTCAGTGGTGTTGACACAACAAACTCTTTCTTCAGCCTGGAGCTGCAAAAATGGACGTATTCAGCGCCCTCAGGAAGAGGCTGGACAAGGAGAGGCTCAGTTGCTCTAAGTCTAAAATTAAGTGTCTGAGAAGAACAACTATTTTCGAATCCCCTGGGCGGCAGCATCTTTCGTCTGAGTTTGAAACCCCGAGGCCTTCTAGAGTCTACGCTTTCCAAAAGGGAGCCTCATAACCTTTATTGTAAGGTAAGCTCCGAGGAGGGGCGTTGGCTGAGGCATCTTAGGAGACAGGTGTTAATGTGCCCATTTCATAGACAATGAAACTGAGGCTCAGAGGGTGTGGAGAAAGTCACTACAGGAGTGAGGGGCACACCTGGGGTCTAAATTCAGGCCTGCCTGGCTCCGAAGCGGATGTACTTCCATTGTGTGACATCTCTGCCTTCTCTTTTCGGCTCTACTCTGCAGGGGCTAAGAGGGGGAGGGCATGCCTTGGAAGACAGAAAATCGGCTGCTGAGTTGGCCCCCAGTCCTGCCCAGTTAGATTTTCCCATTGCTGGGTTCTCACAGTTTAATGCAAAAAGGGAAAGAGACCCGTCCCCCAACGGCCACGGCCACGTAGCCTGTTCCAAACAGACCCCATCGGCAATCAACCCAGCTGGCGCCCAGTCCTCAAAGTTGAGGAAAGGTTGGACCAAAGAGGCCATTCTTATCTGAAGGGAGGATCTTTGGCCCTCCCCAAACAAGGGGAGATGGGCTGTGTTATTTGTAGGGGTTATTTAGAATGCAGGCAACTGTTCCTTCTCCCCACATGAGCAACCCAACCCAAGACCACGGTGGCTCGGGTGGCTCGTGTGTCATCCTCTCCTGACAAGGATTGACAAAGGGTCCTCTGTATTCGGCAGGTGATGGGGGTCGTCTCCCTGTGGGCAGCGGAAGACTGAGGAATAACTCAGGCAAGCTGCACACATGCAGGCTGTCAGGGTGATTCACAGAGTAATTACTGAATAATACAGTGTAAACTATTAGGAGATAATAACAATAAGTCAGGATTGACTCATCGCTTTGAAAACTTGGGGCTGCCAGGCCTGCCAGTTATTTGCTCTTTCTCCAAGTCTGTAAAACAGTGTAATCTGAGCCAAGTCTGGCAGCTGGATTCAAAAGAGACAGATCTATTATTCCTTTTTTTTTTTTACATTAAACTGTGAGAACCCCAGAAATGGGAAAATATTAATGCAAGCAGTTAGGCTAATATCAGCTCAAGTGTCCAGACAAAATGATAATTGTCAGCCACCTAAAACTGCTAGCTATGGGGTGGGTCCTGAAAGCCAAAAATAAAGCCAGGGCAGAAGGATGGACATGCCTTGTTCTAACGGAAAGGAAAACAAAATAACATAATGAAAGCCAGAATTGCTGGAACGCCTACTATGTGCCAGGTAATTTACACACGTTCCCTTCACGTTCTCACAAATTAGCAATTGGGAAAGCTTGGTCTCATTTTTGGGTTGAAGAAACTGTGGTTTAGTTTAATCTAAGTAGTGCAGGCGAAGTGACAGAGGTCGAAGGTAGGGGAGATAGGTTTCACACTCATATATGAGGGGTTTCAAAATCCAGGCATTTTCCACCACTCCGGGCTGTCCCAGGAGCTGTCTGGGTGGGTCAGGGGACGCATAAGCCTGGTTGACATCTGGGAGAACCTATACTCTTTAGGGGCTTCAAAAGAAGAAAAATGCCATGCCCTGTGGCTGCCACCAGGATTGACCACGTGCATGACAGAAGCAGGTCCAAGCACAAGGGGGTCCCCAGCTGAGGGGCTACAGCCACATGTGCATGAATGTGACAATGTTCAAGCTCAGAATTATTGATCAAATACTCAGGAAGCAACTATGTCACGTTAGGACTTCGGGCCACAAAGATGACGAAGACAGTCCCTACATACAGTTCAGCCTGCCAGCTCCCATCCCCAGACACACAAGTGCTACACAGAAACAGGAGACTCATAGAAAGGGGAGGAACTAAGGCAGAGTTTCTTTTCTAAAAAAAAAAAAAAAATTAATGTTTATTTATTTTTGAGAGAGAGACAGAGCACGAGCAGGGGAGGGGCAGAGAGAGAGGGAGACACAGAATCTGAAGCAGGCTCCAGGCTCTGAGCCGTCGGCACAGAGCCCGACGCAGGGCTCGAACTCGTGAACCGTGAGATCATGACCGACTCAAAGTCCTATGTTTAACCAACTGAACCACCCAGGCACCTGCAGAGTTTCCTTTGAATGGAGGTGGCATTAGAGTGAAGACTTGAGGGGTAATTAGGAAAGAAAAGGAAGCGTTTAGAGAGAAGAGCCTAAGTATGCAAAAGCACCAGGCACCAAAGTTTTGGGATGCCAATGTGCTGTGGCAGAGTGGGGCGTGCACAGGAGGAGGGAGAGTGTGATAAACTAGGTACCACACACATGGTCTGGGCTTGATCTAGCAGCAGTAGGGAGATGGGCAAATGGACTGGTGATGACTCTGGGAGAGTTCCTCTCAGGGCAAGCAGGGTGCAGGATCCAGATACAGTGCCTAGAATCCAGGCCTGGAAACCAGGAGGTCTGGAGGGAGGAAGAGAGCCAAAGGGAGGGAGGGAAGGGACTGGAACAAAGGGGGAGGTTGCCCGGAAAGCCTGGGGCAGAGATCTAGGCTGTGCCCCGTAGCGGAAGGAGGGAGCAGGGAACAGTAAAGGGCTTCCCTTGGACCAGAGCTGTCCGGACCCGGGATTTCCATGGGCAGCTCCCTGGAACTGATGAGGCCCCAGCCAGCAGCTAGTTTTCCAAAGGTGGTCCTGGAGGCCTTCTGGTATTTCACCATACGTCCAAAACTTTGGAGCTAGTCTCCCTGCTGAGTTGTCAAATCTCCCCTCTGCTTCTGTCCCTGCCTTTCAGCACCCCCACCCCGAGCCACTCCGTGGAAGAGTGGGGCGGGGGGGTGGGGTGGGTAGGAGCAGGGTGGTCCTGGCACAGTCACAGACCTGCATCTGCCTTCTCAACCTGCTGCTGGCCGTCCCCTGGCCTCAGACACCTCCCTGCCCCCAGGCTCTCTGTCCCTCGAGACAGTTTCAGGATCATTTCAAAGCTTTAAAAAATGGGGTTTATAACTCCAGCGTCTCTAGGTCACTCATTTATTCTGTTGAGGTTCTTTATTCTTCACAAGTTAAGAGCAAGGAGAAATGCCACGTCAAGCTGAGCCAAGCCATACTGGATGAAGCCTGCAGCAAAAGGAAAAATGACTAGTGCTAAGCCTGTCTTTATTTAAAATGCAGATCTTTTGTTCATCACGAGGTGTTTCTTTTCTGACCTTAATTTTGATTTTTAAAAAGTACTGTATTTAGGGGCGCCTGGGTGGCTCAGTCCATTAAGCAGCTGACTCGATTTCAGCTCAGGTCATGCTCTCACAGTTCGTGAGATGGAGCCTCGAGTCAGGCCCTCTGCTGTCAACACAGTCCGCTTTGGATCTTCTGTCCCCCTCTCTCTGCCCCTCCCCTGCTCATTCTCTCTCTCTGTCTCTCTTCCTCACTCTCCCTCTTTCTCTCAATAAATAAACTTTAAAAAATGTATAAGAAGTATTGCATTTAAATCTGCTTTATCTTGAGATTTTTGGCACCCCTTAAGTTTTTGCACCCGGACAAGGGCTTCCTTTCCCCAGTGCCTGGCAGGGGCCTGAAGGAGATGAGTGCCTACTGTATGCTTTACAGAAATCCCTGGTTGGTCCTCACAGGGCTGTGGGGGGGTATCATTCATCCAGTTCTGCAGGTGAGGACCGTGAAGCCCAGAAAGGTTAAGTGAGTTGCTCAAGGCTTGCCTGTGTCTGGAGAGCGATCGGCGTTTCCAGGTTCTGTCTGAGCCTCTCTCTCTCTCTCTTTGGAGAGCCGGCTGGAGCCTGACTGATTCTACAAAGCCAGGCCTGTTGATTGTGGTGTAACCTGTCACTCACGAGGTAACGGGGCTTCTGTTGGCTGCTACAAAAAGGTACCAGACGGTCAGATTTGTCAGTGTGCTCATGGCACAGAGGAGCCGGAAAGACTCTGAATCTAGACAAATAGCCTTGGTTCTTGAGACAGAAATATTCCTAGAGCAGAGAAGGGTGATTTGTCAGGCTGCCTGGGCCGGATGGAAATGTCTTCCGAGAACATCCAGCTCCCTTTTTAATTTGGGGCTCTTCAAACACCCCACCAGAGCTGGCTTTATGCTCGTGAGTGGTCCTGCCCTCTCAGAGGGGGGCCATGGGAGAGATAAGTGGTCCCAGGGCCCCCGTCAGGCCCTGCCATTGGCACTCTGGTGACGGAACAGCAACAGAACCCAAAGTGCTTGGACTCTGCAGTCTAGCAGACCTGGGTTCAAACCCTGACTACACCACTTCATAGAATAACCATGGCTACCATTTGTTGAGGCCTGCCTAGGCCACTGGTGGCCTCACAGAGCCTCATCATGATTCTGCCTTCTATGGGTGTGGAAACTGAGGCTCTGAGAGGTGTTGTTGCCTAAGGACATGCAGTGGTTAAGAGCAGAATCCAGATTTTCAACCTAAGGTGGACTGACTCCGAAGTTCTTGCTAGGCTTTCCCCTGGGAAGCGTGGGACCTGGGGCAAAGCCTCAGTTTCTTCCACTGTTCAATGGGGCTAGTGATGCTGTCAGCATTTTTGTGAGGATACAATGAGGTCATGCATTTGGTGAACATCCATCGGGTGACCGTACTGCTCTGGGCCCCCGCTGGCTCTGGAAGCAGGAGGATGAAGACAGGTCTGGCAAAAGGGAACTCACAGGCTACCAGGAGAAGCTGGGAGTAAACGGAGATGGGAGCCTCCCATGAGAGATGCATGGCGGAGGACAGCTGGGCTGACCGGGAGGAAGGGTGTAAGCGGGTGAGACCCCCAGGGTGGCTTCTTAGAGGAGGTGACATCCATCTTGGGTTTTGAAGAAAAGCGGGGAAAGGTGATTCCAGGCAGTAAGTGCAAATCAGAGGTACAAAGGCCCGCGTGCGCGGGCATGGCCAGGGGTGCTGGCGAGAGCATGCATTCCTAGCGGGGGGAATTGTTGCTGATGGTGAAAATCAGTTCTTGGGGAGGAGGGTGAACAATCTTGGATATTTTAACGGTTTGTGGCCTTCCAAAGGGTCACGGTGCACAAACAGATATACAGCATATTTGAGATACTAAAATTTCTTGGGAAGATGAGGAGAAAAAGTCTAAAAAGTCTCTGTAGGCTACAACATGGTTGAACCTAGAGGATACTACGCTAAGTATGCTAGGCATAAAAGATAAATACTGCACACGATTCCACTTATGCGAGGCCCCTAGAGTCGTCAAATTCATACAGAAAGAAAGTACAGTGGTAGTTGCCTGGAGCTGGGGCGTAGGGCCAAGGGGAGTTATTGTTGAATAGGTCAGAGTTTCAGCTCAGCCAAGTGAACAATTCTGGAGATTCGATGTACAACAATGTGAATATACTTAATGTGATTGAACCGTACACTTAGAAACGTTTAAATGGTAAATTTTACATTATCTTTCTTTTCACCACCGTAATTTTTTTTAACGAAAGAAGAGAGCCTCCCTAGGAAAAAAGCAACCATCGACAATACGTGGATGAATGGACGTGGTCCGATAAAAAAACCTTATTTACAAAGTAGAGTGCGTTTGGATTTGGCCTGTGGGCTGCAGTTTGCTGACCCCTGCTATGCACTCAGGGGACCCAATCTGTATTTTAAGAGGCCACTTTGGCGTCTCCATTTGGATCGGAGAGAGTGTGAGATCGTGACCTGAGCCGAAGTCGGACGTTCAACCAACAAAGCCACCCAGGTGCCCCTTAATTAAGAACTTTATGAACTTTCTAGATAAGGTGAGTAGGGCACGAATAATTATCAGCATCCCTAGCTTGCATCCGAAGAGACCAAACTCTGGCAGATTAAGAAATTGGCCCCTGACAGGGGTCCTTCCCACCCCCAGCACCCCCCATCCCCACCTCGAGGTGGGCCCCTCTTCTTTCCCTATGCCAGGTAGGCAGTGTCTTTTTTTTTTTTTTAATGCTTAATTTACTTATTTTGAGAGACAGAGGGAGAGAGAGAAAGAGAGATAGCATGATCTGGGGTCTGGGGGTGGGGGCGGAGGCAGAGAGAGGGAGAGAGGGAGAGAAAGAATCCCAAACAGGCTCCATGCTGTCAGCGCAGAGCCTGACTCAGGGTTCGATCTCACAAACCGTGAGATCATGACCTGAGCCGAAACCAAGAGTCAGACACTTAACCAACCGAGCCACCCAGGTGTGCCAGAGGCAGGGTCTTCTGAATGGGGGTAGGATAAAGCTGCCTCTCTTTTTGACCGTGTGCACACCCAGGGCTGTGATGGCTCCAGACCCTGACACCCTGGGAAGGGAAGAGATATACCTCTTTGACATCATCTTAGCCACAGCAAGAAGAGCCAGAGCCAGATCTGGCAGTGGTGGCAATCAGAGAGCTATCTGATATTCCTCTGTAGGTCATTTGTTAGCAAAATCTGCCTGCTCTCCCCACCCCCCTCCCCTGTCAAACCTCCCCCCCCCCCCACATTTCATAGCTTTGATTCATTAAATCCAACTGCTGGAAATGCAGGTAACACTCAGAATTGTATTTTAAGCAGGCAAGGATTGACTGCTTTAAAGGTGGCCCCTCTAAAAAGGTTAATATAAATATAAATGCACCTTAAATGCCTAATACATAACCAAGTGCCACAAATGTGGAAATGTCAGCAGCGCTAAAACTCAGAGAACAAGAGAAAAAGACAGGTTGCCTCTGCTGTCTGCTGTATGTTGTGAAGGTCTGTGCTGCTAAGCCAGGCTACCAATTGGGCTGGTGACACACCTCCAGGTCCCCTTGTGGCCAGCGGGCCATTGGGCATGAGTGGATCAGAGGAAAAAAAACTACTGTCAGGGTCTCTTAAGCTGCCAGAGTTTGGTCTCCTCAGATGCAAGCTAGGGATGCTGATAATTATTCTTGCTCTACTCACCTTATCTAGAAAGTTCAGAAAGTTCTTAATTAAGGGGCGTCTGGGTAGCTCAGTTGGTTGAATGTTCGATTTTGGCTCAGGTCATGATCTCACACGGCTCCTGAGTTTGAGCCCCACATTGGACCTGCTGCTGTCAGCGCAGAGCCCGCTTTGGATCTTCTGTCCCCCTCTCTCTCTGACCCTTCCCCGCTCACGCTCTCTCTCAAAAATAAATAAATCTTTAAAAAAAGGGTTCTTAATTCACTATGAATCCCACCACAAGTGTTGGGTAATGCTATTTTTCTCTAGCACCTAGATCAGGGCTCGGCATGAAGTCATTGCTCAATAAATGCTCACTGAATGAACATTTCTTCTCTCTGCTTACATCTTTAAAAAACATTTTTAATGTTTATTTTTGAGAGACAGGGAGACAGAGCATGAGAGGGGGAGGGGCAGAGAGAGGGAGACACAGAATCCGAAGCAGGTGCCAGGCTCTGAGTTGTCAGCACAGATCCCAATGCGAACCTACAAACTATGAGACTTGAACCTACAAACTATGAGATCATGACCTGAGCCAAAGTCAGAAACCCAACCAACTGAGCCACCCAGGGCTCCCCTTACAACTTTTTCTTCTTCCCAAGGTCTGTACTGCTTTGAAATTGGCTTTCATTAGTTTAGATTAACGCTAAAATTTCAGGTATGACTTCCCCCAGGGTGTGCTGGTGTTTTCTGGGAGATGATGTCAGAGAGAAACTTTTCTAAGATTTAAAGGAATAGATGAGTAATAGTGGAATTTCAAGTGAATCAATAGTGCAGGGAAGGAGGCATTCATGATCCTCAAATTAGACTGCGGAGGGGGTGAGACTTGGTGAGACTCCGGGCACACCAAGCGAGTTCTGTGTAGTATGTGTGTGTGCGTATGTGGGTGGAGGGAGACATGGGTGTGTGTGAATGAATATGTGCACATGTGTATGCATAGATAAGCCAGGGCCAGGATTAGGTTAAAGCAAGTGAAATGCTGGGGAGCATGGCTTAAGGAGGCACTTATTCTCGGGTGCTAACCCAGCTCCTGCGTGACCCCGGGAGTGAACGCCTCTGTAAATACCGTGTCTCTATGTGCCTCACCCTGGTCCCAGCCTTGGGATATTCACACGTGTGTAGGGAAGGGGCCTTGTTTAAAATTAGTTCACGAGGAAGAGCCAACATCCTGATTCTGAAAAGTCTTCCAAACCAAGGACAGATTTCCTTAAATTTTGGATTTAGAAGAGATGATTAAGGTCAATCAATCCAATGGCAATCAAATGTTAATGTGCATCAAAATCTCCTGGCCAAAGCTAGTTAAACCTCTAGATTCCCAGGCCCAGGCCCAGGCCCAAGATTCAGGGCTGGGGCCCTAGAATCTGCATGTTTGATAGGCATACCTACTCCTCATTTCAAGTAATTCTGATGTGGGTTGTCCGGGACCACCCACAGAGAAACTCTTATAGTTAGGGTGATCGTGCAATTCATCATCCAAACCAGGTCACTTTGAGAATGAAAAGAATTTGTCACAGCTTAAATCAGAGGGTGGCAACTGTGCCTGTTTCTGTAATAAAGTTTATTGGAGCATAGCCACGCCATTACCCATGGCTGCAGAGTTCTAAACTGTAATGGCAGAGTTGAGTAGTTGCAACAGAGACCACATGGTTTGCAAGGCTTAAAATATTTACTCTCTGTTTTTTGTTTTTTTTTTTTTTTACAGAAACAGTTTCCAACGCCTGGTTTGGATTACTGCTCAACAAAAGTTTACTTCGCCTCCCCCAGCTCTTCCTTCTGTGGGCAGAGTATGCATCTCCATGTCATTGATATTGGGCTTAGCCATGTCTCTTACTTTGGGTGATGGGGTGTTAGGGACATGACATGGGCTTACTCTCTTGTTCTGCTCTCATGCCAGTGAGAAGAACATGTCCTGACTAGCCTGTGCGTCCATGGAGAATGAAGGATACGTGAAACAGACCCAGACCCAATTCACTGTGTACAGCCAAGCCCAGCATATCCACAGACTCACGAGCGAGCATAATGGATTGTTGTCTTAAGTCATTGAATTTTAGGGTGGTTTGTTAAACAGCATTATTACAGCAATCACTGACTGATACTGAGACACTATCAATAATTACTCTGTGTTTACAGGCATAATCTGGAAATGGTTACCTTATCTATAGTCTAACCATCCTCCTTGCACGTAGAAGGAAGCTGAGGCTCAGAGGGGTTGGGGTTGGGCCAAGTAAATTTTGGGTAATTCCCGGCTGCCTCCCTGCACTGCATCATTCAAAATTGGGTTGTGGATACACAGCTACACAACCTCTGAAGAGAGATGCTTAGCGGTCCTTGAGATAAACTGGAGTGGGCTTAGGGTGAGGTGGGGTCAGGTTGGGATTTTCCCTGAGTGCTGATGCCCCTTTGCCAGGGTGCTGGGTAAAGGCCTGCCTCAGACCGACGACGTCTCTTGAGATGAATGCCCCTACCCACTCCTGAACAAATAAATAGCAAGAAAAATGCAACCCAAGGGAAGCAGCACCAAGAATAATTATATAGCAGTCACATATTTTGATTCAAACTTAATGTTGCTTAGCAAAAGAAAATGTGCTGTGAATAAACAGAGATCAATTCATGCCACCAGCAAGTGGCATGTGACATTAGCAGGAGATGTCCTTAAGTCCTTCTGAGAGCCTCCACAATCCCACTCCCATGCAGGACAAGGGCCCCCCTAAGGGGTTCCTCGTGAGGAAGTTTGCAAAGTGGAAGGGGCCACCTGTGAAATCCTGACTCTGTTGCTAGGGATTTAAATTGCAAACTGGTTTTTTGTGGAGGGGTGTGTGTGTGTGTGTGTGTGTGTGTGTGTGTGTGTTTATGGGTACCTTTGTGCAAGTCTGTGTGTGTGCTTGTGTTTTGTGTGTGGTTCTTGTGCAGTTCTTGGTGTCTGTATATGTTCATATGTATGTATGTGGGTTTATGTGTATGATTGTGTTGTCTGACATTGTCAGGGTCCCTCTGCTTGCTTGCTGCCCTTACCTAGAGCCTGGCCACTCCTGGGAGAGTCAGATGACCACAATACTGTCCATTGACTGTTTAAATCCACATGAGAACTGTAAGTGATCAGTAACTCTCAACTCAGCCTTCCTACCCAGAAAAGCCACAGCTCTGGTTTGGGGGCTTGCAGGGCAGGGAGGTGACGTTCCCTGATTCAGTCCCATCCCATCATTTTTGTGTATCTGAGGATGACAAACCTTTGGGGAAAACCCATACCCTCTTCACAGCTCCCCTCCTGCTCCTACCCATTAATTCCAGACTGAGTCTGCATCTATGGCTTATACCCATGATGCCATGCCACCTTCTCCTTCTTGGGGACCAGGACAGATCTGGATAGGCTGGGCAAGACAGGGTTCTGGATTGATGTTGGGTGGGCTCGAGATGCTACTCAGAGGGACCAGAAGTTCATATACCCAAGGGACATATGCAAACTGTAGCCTAATAGGTGAGTCGAGGTCTTGTCTAGATGTGGGTTCAAGCAGCTGGACTGAGGAATAGGAGGGAAACTGAGACCAGCCAGAGACCAGGAGTCAGCAATCCAAGTTGGGGCAGGTAAGAGGGCAAGGCAGGTAAGACACAAGACTGTGAACATTCCAGAGGAGCCAGAGTCTCATACGGGGCCTGCCCAAATGGCCTAGAGCCAGGTGGGCCTGCTAACACGTTCAGGGCTGGACTAGGCTGACAGTTGGTGGGCTTCTCCTCTAGGAAGCTTTCCATAACAAGCCCATTGTTCTTCAACCACACATTGAACCCTGATTCTACACTCCTCAATCCTCTCCAGTGTAGCTCTGTGATTCTTAACAGATTCCACAGGCTCTTCTAAGAATTTGTTCAACTTCTCTGGATGTTTCGTCTCCTCCACGCGCTAGCTGCCTATGGTTCAAGCCACATCCTTGACACTTGTCATCGACTTGCTTCATTATATTACTGGTTTTTGCATGTGTCCAAATCTCTTATCTCCAGCCAGACTGAAAGCTCCCTTGGCACAGAAAAGTGTCTGTCTCATCTTTGCCTTCCTTCTGTGCCATACACTTGCATGGACTCAAGCCACCTTTTGACTGGTGGGTTGATGTGGCTGTCAGTATCACAAAGCCTTCTGTACATGAGAGACATTCAGCCTTAGCCATATTTTCTTCCTCTGCATCCTTCAGTGTCAAAATTCTGTGACGCCTCCACCCACAGCCCACAGGCTCAGCACTGCCTAGTTCTTGAGTCAACTCAGTTCCTCACTCCACCCTTCATCACCATCAGCTCCACCATCCCCACATGTGCTCACCCAAAATGCATTGGATCTCTTCTCCATGGAAAAGTCATGGATGGATCTGTATGGAATCCCTGTGGAGCTCCTTCATCCACATTTTCCCTCCCATACCTGACTGTCCTTTACCCCTTTCTGTTTTGCAGATGATCATTCTTTAAGACGTGCATTAGCCATCAATCACTTTCTCTGTGAAGCTTTCCCTGATTCCTCCAGGCTGATTTTTGTGCTCCAGTCTCTATCCTCCCATGGGACCTTGCTCATCTCTCCTGCTAGCACTTAGCATGTCATGGCGTCAAAATCGACTTAGATGTCCAACTTCCCCATGAGACAGGAAGGCCCCCGAGACAGATGGAGCAGAGTGGAGACAAAAGCAGGGCTGGATATCAAGGGGTCATTGGCAGGAATGTCCATTACTGGACAGTGAGGACTATTCTGCAATACCACCAGACACATACAGGCCAGCAGCAGACAGTCACTGTTATCTGGCAGGCAGGTGGCACCAGGAAGGTCTGGAGCAGATAATAAGTTCCCAGGACACAAGCGTGGAGGTAGCTGTCAGTGGGGACAATGCCTGATCAGAAGAACTGAATAAGAATTCTGATCTGGCCTAATCTGGACACTTGCCCCTTTGTGACCTTGAGCCAATAGTTTAATCTCTTTGGGCCTCGATTTCCTTGTAAACTGGGGATAAAAATCCCTGTCTCACGGTTTGGGGTAAAGGTTAAATGAGAAAATGTGTTTAAGCAGGAGTCACAGGGCTTCCTTGACTATGGTAGATCTCTCTGGGGTCTCTCCTCCCACTTATCCCTGTTCACACATTTCTTATGTCATTTATCTTCTATTCCAGAAATGTATTTATTTATGTCTGTTTGGTGAGTAGATTGGGAATCCTTTGAGGACAGAGATGAGACTCAGCTCTGTATTCTTGGTACCTGCATGATGGGTGCCAACATACACTTGAATGAATGAATGAACAAATGAATGAATGAATGTACATTCTTAGTTGGGGGAGTCAGGCCACTATATGTATAGCAAAACCTTGTTTTTGGGGGGAGCTGAGAGCTGAGCTCGAATTAGCAAATAAAAAGAAGGTTTTTAAAGCAAAACAAAAAAAGTTAAAAAAAAAACTTTCCAATTTATAAGCCACCAGAACTTCTAACTGACAAAGTGTTTCCAGATAGAGGTCTTGCCAGAGAGGCTGTGGTGTATAGATAAGTCTCATTTGTAATTAGTAAGTGTCCATTTGCATTCAAATGCAGTAAGGTGCTCAGACTCTTAAAAATAATCTGTTTTCTGGAGAAGGCTAAATATTACCCTGTAATCTTGAAGATTAGCAATTTTTGTTTCTTGGTAACATTTTTTCATGCCTTCCTTCAACAAGTATTTATTGAGTTCTTATTCTGTGCTAGGTACCATACTAGGCACTGAGAACATAACAGTGATTAAGGTGAGATGCCCTGTTCTCACATATATTATGATCTAATGAGGAGAGATAGTCAACAAATTAATGAATAAGAAAAATAGGAATGGAACATACGGAGCAGAGATTTACAACAGGGTCATGGTCATGAGCGATTGGGTGACTACTTTAAATTGGGTGGTCAGACCAGGGGGAGAGGGAATTCTTACCAGAAAGAGGAGCTGGTGCAGAGGCCCTGAGGTGAACAGGAGATTGGCATATTCAAGTAGCAGAGGAGGTGGGGAGGAGGATGACGTAGTAATGTTGGAGAGGAAAGTGAAAGCTGAATCATGTAAGGCGTTATAATCTCTGGGGAAATAATTTGGATTTTGTTCCAAATGCAATAGATGGGTTTAAACAGGGGAATGACATGATCTGATATATTTCTTTAAAAAAAATCTCTCTGGCTCCTTCAATGGGAATGGATTTTAGGGACCAAGAATGGAAGCCAGAGACCAGATAGGAGGTTATTCCCATAATGTGATGAAAAACAGTGGTGGCTTGGAGGAAAATGTTGGCAGCAGAGGTAGAAACATGGAGATATGCATGTACATTTCTCAGTGGATTTTGGAAGTAGAATCAATAGCCTTTGTTGATTGATTGCCAGGGGGAGAAGGCAGTGAGTCGAAGAGAGGGATACAGGTGCCTCCAAGATTTCTGGCTTGTGATAGGGTGAACCGTGGTGACGTTTTCTGAGATGGGAAAGAATCAAGGGGAGGGGACAGTCTGGGATTTTCTCTGTGTCTGCATGCATTTGTTTAGTGGACATGTGTGCACATGTGCTTGAGCAGTGGGGACAGCAGTGTTTGGGAATCAAGGGTTTAGCTCTGGCCATGCTAAGCTTCGGGTGCCTGTTAGCCATTGGATATTTGCAACTCGAGCTCTGAGAAGTGATTAAAACTGGAACTATAGACCTAGGAATTATTTACATACAGATTACCAAGGAAAAGGAGTGTAGATAAAGAAGGGAAAGAGACCCCAGACAGAGCCCTGAGGCACTCCAATATTTAGAGTTTCAGCAAAGAAAGAAGAACTGGCAAAGGGGAGCAAGATGGAGGGGCCTGTAAGGTAGGAGTAAAACCTGAAAGTGAGCTGTCACCAAAGCCAAGAGAAGAAGAGGCTCCAGGAGAGAAGGAGGGATGGACGGTGTTGACTTCCACAGTGTGAGAATAGATAAGTGACAGACTATGGGACAACCAGTGGCCGTGGCCGTGGCTTGGGTAGGGTCCGTGCTGTGTTGGGTTGCCCACATGACTAGGATAGGAGACAGAAGCGTGGACAGCTCTGGACACCCCCCCCCCTTTTTTTTTAAAGAAAGTTTCACTGTGAAGGGGAATAGAGAGGTGGAGTGGTAGCCAAAGAGTTAAAATGGTGGCCTGTGTGCTGCAGGTAGATTTGGGAACCAGTTTACACATTGAGGGAAATGATGCCAGAGAAAGGGAGAAAGGAGCAGTGCAAGGGGGTGGGACTGAATTGCAGGGGCAGGCTCTTTGGAAAGGAGAGATAATGGCTCCTGGGGCCATAGGAGGAGAGGTGGCATTTGAAAGGGGCACAGACACTTCAGCCCTAGAAACAAGAGGGGTGATGGAGAAGAGTGCAGAGGACATCCCTTCAGTATGGAAATCTGAGAGCGTGTGTACCTACACGCATCTAATCGCATGCAAGCATGAGATAAGGACTGTGGCTGCTGTGTGTATTTTGGGGGGAAGGATGTAGGAGTTTTGAGTGGAGGCTAGGAGGTGTGAATAGTCATTTTGAAGAATGGGCAAGTGAACTCACTCGGAGAGCGTAACAGGATTGCCAGGCAACACTGAATGCCAGTTTGAGATTTCTGGCCGTGAATTTAAAGCAGGACCCATTGTCCCACGAACGTGCGTTTTCCTCGGGTACCTTGCAGCAAGTGGAGAGTCAGATTTAATCACGCTCAGGGCTTGCCCCGTGCAGTAAGAAGAGGCAGAGGTGGCGAGGGAATTAAAAGTGTTGGGTAGAGAGTGATTATAACGACAAAGCATGCAATCAAAGAAAGGTCAAGAGAGGGGATGGAGGTCATCATGTAGGAGCCTCGACGAGGTCACAGAATGGGGAAAGTCTGAGCACTGGCAGGAGTGAGCCAGTAGGATAAGAAGCTGTCATCAGAGGGGGATACTTAAAGTCAAGATTTCTCAAAGGTGACGCAGCCTTTGTCAATAATAGGGTCAAGATTGTGAACGTGGAGCTCCGTAGCTAAGCAGCAAGGGCGGAGCATCCATGTGGATTCTGAAGTGATAGGTTGTTAGAGAGGATACAGAGAGAGAGAGAGAGTGCGTCTCACTGAGGTAGGGGCAACAGGGAAGGTCAGCTGGTGGTAACGGCTGCCCTGACCTCCAAGGAGCTGTGCACGCATGTGTGCAAGTGTGCACGTGTTCGCACGTGTGCACGCATGTTTAAGTACAGAATATACATGGTGAGGAGGTAGCACTTGGGAGGGAGGGGGAGGAGATCTTTCAGCCCTTGAGTACAGATAGAAATGAAGGCGAAAGGGCTGAAATGGACCAGAAGGTGAAGGAAATATTCAGAAAAGGGTTGTAGCTGTCGAGGTGTCTTCTGCCCATAGATTGCAAGCTATGGAGGGTGCAGCACAAGGGTCGGGGGTGGGACTAGGAAGTTCGGCGAGATCAGCAGATGTGCACAGCAGTGAGAAGATGCAGTGCCCTAGTGAGGGACACCAAGGAGTCTGGGGCTTTTAGTGGGGATGGCGCTGAAGGGGGTGTGGTCCCTGGAGGAGCAGTGGGATGGTCTCTCTGGAGAAGACGGGTTCACATTGGACTCTTCTTTGGTTTTTTTTAATGTTTGTTTACTTTTGAGAGAGAGACAGAGTGTGAGTGGGGGGAGGGAGACACAGAATCCCAAAGAGGCTCCAGGTTCTGAGTTGTCAGCACAGAGCCTGATGCAGGGCTTGAACTCATGAACCACGAGGTCATGACCTGAGCCGAAGTCAGACACTCAACCGGCTAAGCCACCCAGGCGCCCTGGATTCTTCTATCTTAAGGCTTCATGGTGGGGGTCAAGGGGGTGGGATTGAGGAAGTACCTTGTGTAAGAGTGAACTCCATCTAGAGCAGGATATCATGTGTCCTCAGGCCAGACCATTGAGGTAAACAAGAGAGTCTGGCTGGGCCACCACTGGAAGGAGCCACTTCAGTGCTTCTCAAACTTTGATATGCAAACAAAGCACAAGGATTCTGATTGGATAGGTCTGGGGTGGGATGAGGCCCAAGGTTCTGCGTCTCCTACGAGCTCCCTGGGGATGCTCTAACTGCTGGTCCAGGGACCACAGTTTGGGTAGTGAGGACTGTGGTCGGCTGAAGGCGGCAGCTGCTTCTCTCCTGGATGTGTTGTCACACGAGAATGAAGGCTCACTGTTGTTTCCTCTTCTGATTTTTAAAGAAAAGCCAGAAATCTGGATTTTTATGTAAAATCATCCCATTTACAATTATTGGCAAATAATAAAACATTCTGTAAAACACTGGAGGGCCAAACAAAGCATGCATTGCACCCCGCTTACGGCGCATCAGTGTGTGATTTCTGATGGAAAGGAATTGGGGAGCACTGGCCTGGGAGTCAGCTATTTCGGGTCATAGAATTTCCTCTGCACCCAGCACTCGAGGTTACCATTCCTATGGCTTCTGAGTGTTAAAACAGTAGTTTTCCAGGCACCTGGCCTGACCTCTGCTCCTGCCAGGCTGTGTTCATCCCCACTTCTGCAAAAAGTTGTCTCTTCTGCTTCCATCATGTGGAATGAACGGCACCCCGCCCCAGTGTCTCCTGCTGACTTTCAAAGTGGTTTAGACGGTGGAGCTCCTGAAAGTCTTAGTTTTTCTTTGTGAAATGCCCTGAAATATTGACATATTTAATTCTATCATTCAGACCTGGAACGATTTTTCTAGCAGGAAATATGGCTGTATTATACGTACGCAGCTCTCTGCCACTCAAAAAAGGAATAATCACACATAAAATATTTTGAAGAAAACACATTCCTGGTTTCCCATTAGCATTTACTTCCACTTGTTTATTCTCTGCATCACCCACAGCACTCACTCGCAGATAAGTAGTAGCAGGCACCCAAAGTTTAAGAATAGTTTATGAAAAAAAAAAGCCCTCGATGTAGAAAAAATTTTACCCATTAAGCTAATGTGTTCTGGGAATGGAAACTTCTATTACTCTATTTTAGTGGCGAAAACCCTCCACTGGGCTTGTGGAATGCCAGTGTTCCAAGTAATGGAAAGTTTGCACACGTCCCGTTCATTTCTCAAAGTCTAGGTGAAAGACTCACTTTCTCTGCTGAGTCTTCTTGGGTTCTGCCCGTTCTTCTTCATCGCCCTCAGCACCTCGTGCTTCATCCAAGACATACACTGAATTCCTAGTAACATGCCATCTCAGATGAGTGTTGCGGGTATCTGTCCTGCTGCCCAGCCCTAGGCTCATGCAGGCTGGGACTGTGATAAGCACCTATGCTGAGCCAGCTAACGAACATAATCCTAACTTCTCTCCACATCTCAGGACTTTGGCAACTCCTAGCCTCCCACGAATCTGGAGACACTAAGAATCTGATGATGTTACAGCTTCTCTCTGCAAAAAAATGCCCAACCATATGAGATTTCATCATAATATGGGAGGGGGAGGGGCGCAGACGGGCATGTCTTTGAACTCTCTGGATCTCCCTCATTCCTAGTATAAGGACTTTCCACTTCCCCTGTAGTGCTGAAAACAGCATAGACTTGGGCGTCAGAAAGCCCTAGATTCAAATCTTGGTCCCATTACTTACTAACTGCATGACTTGACAAAGTACTGAAGTTCTTTAAGCCTCAGTATCTGTGTCAGGAAAATGAAACAAATACCAAGATCCCCTCCCTATTATAGAGCTGGCATGCAATGCTCAATTACAGTTAGCTCCCTTCCTCTGCTCTCTTCTGTGCCTGCACGCCCTCCATACTTTCAATGGCCCACTGGCTATTGGAGACTGACCAGGCGTTTGGACAGCATGACCTACCCCACTGCAGACGTAAGAGCAAGGAGGTCAAAGCCTGCCTGGAACTCTCCCCTTCAACACACCATCTCCTCTCAGGCTGCCATACTAAGCCATTCAGAAAACATTAGCCCCCAGGTGGAGATCTTTCTGCACAAGTCTTTCAACCTCTCCTGATCAATCTTGCCCCTGTTACATGGTCCCTCATCTCCAAGGTCCTGAGCTTACTCTCAGGTGGGATCTTCCCTCTGAGCAAACCCCCACCTCCTAGCAGCTCTGTCGTATGTGCTGAAGGCTCATGTTCCCCCTGTTTCCAAGCTGTTCCCATGATTGCAAAATGTTTGATTGTGGAGCCTGTCAAAAAGCATTCATAATACAACTTTATTTCGTGGAGAAAATTTCCATGGGAAATCAAAGTCTCGGGAGGGCTGGCGCCCTGCATTTACAATCCTTGGGCATTTTAGAGCTTTTCTGGAGGATTCCTTTATCCTTGCACTCAAAGCAGGGTGGAGGGGACTCTGGGGGTGGCGTGGGGTGCCGGGAGAGATGACGAGTGAGGAGTCAGAGAACTGGGGTCTGGTCCTGTTCACGAATGACTGTGTGACCAGGAGCAAGTTTGCTGGCAGTTGGTCCTTAATGCCATCTTCCTTCTGCATTGCCTTTGTGATGCCTCGTCCTCAATCTCCTATATAGTCCTCCCCTCTAGCTTTCATCTTGTTACTTATCCTATCTCCCTGTGTGAGCCCCTCTGCTCTAGTAGTTCCCATTGCAGCCCCATCCCCCGGGGATGGCTCCACAGTCACTATCTGTATCCATCCCAATCTCCAACTTTACCGCCATAAGGACATCTTGCAGGCACGCAAAGATCAAACGCGGCACACCCAGCACCAACACGCAGTCTTTCCTGCAACCCCTTCTTTCTTCTAGGTTTTCTGTCTCAGTTATTAGTGTTCTTCTTCTCTTCAGGAACAATAGGTCTTGGGAAATGTCTAATCAGCCCCTCCATCGAAGTCTGTCCAACACGCACTGAACTGGAGTGTGAGATGCCTTGGCAGCTGCCCAACGTGGTCTATGACTGCTCACCTGGACCCTTCCAGAGCTCTCCTCCCTAATCTCTTCTTCCCATGGCAGCCAGCCTTTCCTGTTTCCTCCTCACTAGCAGTGAGGTCTTGGGTGATTAAGGCAATTCTCCCCACTTCCCTAAGATGGAAAGATTCAGAGAAGATGATCTCATAAGACCCTTCTGGCCCCATTGGTTTTTCATTCAGTTACTGTCTAACTCCACTGCTCAGCACCCCGTGACAGAATCTTGCCCCTGGGTTCTTTCCTCTTCTCCAATCTCCTCCCAACTGTTTCCAGGAGAACCTTCCAAGACTGGAGGAAATCTTACAGTGTCCTCCATGAGTTATTCCTGCCTGCCTCCCCCTCTGGCTTCAAGGTACTTCCCCAGGTGCTTTTAGTTCAAGGTACACATCAGTGCTCCATAAGAACTCACACTCACTGGAGGGGGGCTCTCATCCCTCTGCACCTGCATTTTTTCTTCCAGCTGTTGGAGTCTCTTTCCTCACTCCCTTTCCTACTCTGTCCATGGTCCTTTACCTTCTCTTCCCTGGGGTCTGTTGGTAAACTTGTCCTTATTCTTAAGGACCAGGTCAAGCCTCACACTTCCTCTGGTTAACAGCATTTACACATCTGCCCCCACTTACACGTCTGCCTCCCACTGGCTTCTAAGCTCCTTAAAAATCCTGATAATCCATTCCCAGAGCCCAGCACAATCCTGGCACAAAACACAGGTTCAATAATTGTATTTTGACTGAACGGTTCCCCAAATCTATGAAATAACATCTATGACAACCTCCTTATTTTGCCATTTAAGACACTTACCACTCTGGATCTGCCCACTGTTAGTTAGCTTTCTGTGAAGGCACTTAAGTCTCCACACCATTCACTCTTCCATAATCATGGCCTGAGCACGCCCACCACCACTGTAGGACCTCCTGCCCTCCGACCTCCACCCCCTTCTCATCTGTCCTTGGAGGCCCAACCTGATGTCACTTCTTCCTTTTTCTTATTCTCAAGCCAGGACTCACCCCTCACCCCCCTCCTTAGGACTTCCATAGGCCTTTGATTCACTTTTAATTTCCTAACACTTTGGGCCTTGGAATAGAGTGATGAGGTAAATTTAACTCATCTGGTAATTACTTGCTTTTTGGGACACTCTGGCCACGTACAGGGTCTCCATCAAGTTGTAGTTATCCTGTGTACTATGGGTCTGTTAACACTCTCCCAGTGATTGTCCATGGGCATCTTAAAATTCATTCATCCCCATCTCTCCATCCCCACAGCAATTCTCTCGTGGCAACCACCCATCTCTTCCCTGAACCACGGCAAGAGCCTCCAACTGGTCTTGTGGCCACTGCAGCCAGTGTGCGAACCTGACCAAGTCACCTCCTGCTTAAAATCTTCCATGACTTCCCATTGCTCTTGGGATAAAGGCCCAAACCCTCACTAGGGTCTATCATACCCCTCTGCCCCTCCATCCCCGTACCCAGTGTCATCCCCCATGTTCTCTGCTGCCCCTTCCAAGTGCTCTGGATCCTTTCCCACTTGAGGGCTAGGCCAGGCTGTTTCTCTGCAGGGAACATTCTCTTCTTCAGCTTTCCATAGTGAGCCTGGTGACCCCCTCCCCATCCCTCTGATCTCTGCTCAAGCCTCTCACTCTACCCACATGCCAGCTCCCTTGATTACACACTCTGTGTTTGCCAGCCTGTCAACCTCCTGGCATAATTATTTGGGGGAAGAGGCCATGTCTTTTTATGCACCACTGTCCCCTCTCCCTGCTCTTCCCCACACACATGCACCTAGCTCAGCGTTCAGCAGAGCAGACACTTGGGGCATGAGCACTGGTGTGCATGTGTTGCCTATAGCAGACCGAGAGAAGGGTCTGCATCTTATTTACCTTGGCTGGGAGCAAGAAGGACGTTGTATATGTGTCTGTGTGAGTCTGGGTGAGTGTGGGTATATCCAGAATTTCAGCTGGTGGCAGATAAAATAAAAGCACTAAAGCCCATGCACACAAAGTTGAGAAGCAGGACTGGAGGAACAGTCTGCAGTCAAAGCTCCTGCGAGCAGGACATAGCATAGGCTGGTGCCTAGGGCTCCAATGCAGGCTGTCCCAAGAGATTCTGGGGCAGGATTTGCTATTGGCCGTGGGAACAGCGTTGGGGGATGGGTCATTTAAAGGACCAGGCTTCTTCCTCCTAGGATGTGCTTACCACTCCTTATACTCATAGCTTTTGAGATTATAAATTATTTGAATGTAAGGATTGTGTTCTATCTTGGTTTCCTCTGCTGCCATAACAGCTCTTGAGCCCTGGTAAGATTCACTCATTCATTTGACATTTACTGCACAACTACTATTCATTTATTCATTTATTCATTCAACATTTACTGTATACCCACTGTTTGCCAGACCTGAGGCTACAGTTGTGAAGGAGGCAGATGAGTTTTCTGTGTGTTTAGAGTCTAGAGGGAATTGGACAGTACAATCAGTGCTGGGCCAGGAAAGATCAGGAGGCAATGGGATCCCAAAGAAGGGGAAATTAACAGAGAGCTGGGTGGGGGGGAGGTAGTGATCAGGGAAGACTGCCTGGAGAAAGTGTTTCCTAAGCTGAGACTTGACAGAGGAGTAGGAATCAGCCAGGAGTGGGGGAGTATCTGAGACAGGGAAAAAGCATCTGAAGAGGTTGAGAAAATTCCACATCATTCACTCATTCACCATGGCAGGAGTGAAAAGATTGCCCTGGTAACAGGAGGTGCTGGGCCAGGCACTTTAAGAAACTCATTTTTAGTGAGTTTCCAGGACAGTCCTATGTATGGATCATCATTCCATTTTTCATAGAAGACTCAGGAAAATTCAGAAGCTCAAGGAGGTTTGCCCAGCTGTTCAGCAGCTGGGCCAGGTTTGAGACCTATGGCTCAGGTCTTTCCCACCCTGTGCCACCTCTGGAGGCTGAGGCCAAGGATGAGGAAAGGCAGCCCTGCCGGGCAGATGCTAGAGCTAGAAGCACCAGCACATCCACAATGATGTGGCCACAGCTTGCATTCCTAGGCCCACTGGCGGATCCCCACAATAATTAGGTTTAGCCTGCTGCTCAGTTGGGGTGGGAGGGGAAGCTAGAAAGGCCACCTCTGCGAACAGCACTTTTGGCCACAGAGTGTGTTAACCTCATGTCTTAGTATTCAGCTAAGGCCTCCAACCAGTTGCTCTCAGAGTCAGCCTCTGGCTGCACAATTTGGAAGAAGCTCCACAGGCATGAAGGCCTCATTATGTAATTAGGTCTTTGGCAAATGAGCTATTCTTCAGCCACTGCAATCAAAAGGTTTGATGCAGCTCAGGGCTCCAAGGGGATGGTGAGTGGGTGTCTCTGTTGCTAATTGCTGTGGCTGCATGATGACTGTCACAGAACAAGGAGTATCCAGGGGGCCCAGCCTCTTGGAGGAGGAGGGAGACCCTTCTTTCCTTTATCTTCCTATAAGGATCAGCTTGGGGGGTTAGGGATAGGGATTCTCAAACCTGAGTGTGCATCAGGATCACTGGGTGGGCTTGTCAAAACACAGATTTCAGGGCCTACCCCCTGGGTTTCTATTGAGTTGGTTTTGAGTGAGGCCTGAGAATTGGCATTTCAAACAAGTTCCCCGGTGAGGCTACTGCTGCTAATCTGGGGACCCCACTTGGAGAACCACTCTCTAGCGAGGACTGAAGCACCTGATCCCCAGCTTTCTCAGGAAGACTCCCTTGCCAGACCCCACAATCAGGGCTGAACTCCTTAGTCCTCACATGTGCATGGGGTCTACAGTGAGTGTCACAATTTAGTGAGGGAGGGAAGGTGGGAGTGGTTATTCTTATTTTTCAGTTTAGGAAGCAGAGGCCCAAGTTCCCATGACTTGGGAATAGTAGAGCTGAGTCTAGAACTTATGTCTTCTGTTGCCTCCTTCAACAGTTTGCCAGGCTTCCATTTGCATAGGCAGACCTTCAGCAATTGGCCATTTCCTTTAGCTCAGGGCAGTAGGATCACTAGCTAGTTCCTCCATTCTTTCCGAGAACTCAGCTAGACCACCTCTCCTACCCTCTTTCTAGCTGGGTAAGACCAGCCACCAATTTCTCTCCGGTGGGATGTAGTGGTAATGACGTATATCTCTTCCAAGCCCGGACCATATTAACTTTCCATGTTTTTCTCCTAATGTTTACATTCCTGCGTGCTTACAGATGTCAACTTCCAAGGTGACCTTGGAACTCATGAGAACCAGGGTCCCAACTATGTGTGTGGAGGAGAGTCACCCATGAGTTGAAAGCTACCCAGAACTCAATGTAACAAACTTCTGTTGTATTTAAGCCACTAAAACTTGGGGGTCCATTTGTTTTGGCTGCTTTACCTGCTTTAATTATAATGGTTGGTTTTCTTATAGTATGATCCATTTCTTGTACCAAAATCGCTTGCTTTCTAAGAAGGCAGATTTCTGTGCCTCTTCCTATTCCCACTGCAATGGATTCCTAGGACTGAAGAGTTTGGAAATCTGTATTTTAAAAAGGATCCTGGTAGTTCTTATGAACACTGAAGATTGACAACTATATTCTAGATCTGGGGTTGGCAAATTATGGCTTGTGGCCAAATGTGGTCTGCCACCTGTTTTTATACAGCCAGGGAACTAAGGATAGGTTATACATTTTTAAATGGTTAAATAAATCAAAAGGAGAATAACAGAATAGTGTTTTGTGACAATGTGAAAAGTCTTGTTGGAATACAGCCATGTTCACTTGTTTGTATACTGTCTTTGGCCTCTTTCAGGCTTCAATAACAGCTTGAGCAGTTACAACAGGGACCATCTGGCCCTCAGAGTCTGAAATATTTACTATCTGGCCCTTTATAGAAAGTTTTCTGACCCATGTGCTAGATCTTAAAACTCCACTTTAGAAGATACCTTCTGTTGAATGGTAATATGCAGTCATGACATCATGACCTGAGGACTTGAACAAATGAGAACAAATATTATCATTCATTCATTCATTTATTTATTCTTTTAGTAAACATTTATTGGATGCTCTTGGAGTGCTGGGTATTGAGATGCAAAAGAGAACATGATAGGAGAATAATACATAAGCTTGGCAATTATGCTGTTTCCCTTATAATGTCACTCATTAAATAAAAGGCTAAGCATTAACCAACATCTATTTACTGTACAACAGTGTTACATATTGTTGCTGAGGGATTTTTGCACAAGACATTATAGAAAAAGCTCACTCTAGGAGGTGAGTACACCTATTGAAGATCCTCCATTTTACAGGAATAGAAACCAGTGAAGACTGAACTGGAAGCAGACAGAGTCAGATAATTCTCTGTATTTTCTTTTTCAACATGGAACAATATGAGCCAGTAGAAGAGGCAAAAAGGCCTTGAAGGACAATATCCAAGAGCAACAGTGGAAGAAGAAGAGACTCAGAACTCCTGGAGGCCATGTAGGGGAGACAGATGTGGTCTAGATATATTTAAACAGCATGGCCCAAGAGACTCAGAACTCCTGGAGGCCACATAGGGGAGACAGATGTGGTCTAGATCTATTTGAACAGCAAGGCCTTGGCCACTCAGCAAGCTCAAGGGCAAGAGGGGAGCAGTTTTGCTTTATGGGTGAGAATCAAATTCTAGGTACCTCTTCAGTCCTGAGGTCCCCTACTTTTTGTTCTCATTTGTCCATGCCACAACAGAAAGGCCAGCCAGAACAAGCTGAATAGAATTCACTCCATGCTAAGGGCAGGGAAGGGGGCAGTACCAACTGTAATATGATCTGGACAGAAATGTCTGAAAGCTCTAGTCTGGGGTTGGACTGTAGGTAAGTTGGAAGGGGTTTCTGGATAGCACTCATTCTCAGTATCAAGTAGAGTCATGATTTTAGGTCAAGGAAGTACATGTAAGTCAATGAATTGAGTTTCTGAAGCAGGATCCCATTTTAGAAGAAAGAGCCAGATGAAAACAAAGCAATACTGTTATGCCACCACTACTTACCTGATCTAGAGCTCAGGGCCAAGCCTTAGTTCTGATGAGCATAGCTAGAAGTCAAGGCTAGAACCAGGACAGAAGTTCAGACAAGCATTGGAGGCCAAGTAGGGTAGCTTAGGACTCAAGAGGTACCTGGATCGTGATTCTCATGCTCGGAACAAAATAGCCTTCTTTTTTTTTTTAACGTTTATTTATTTTTGAGGCAGAGAGAGACAGAGCATGAACAGGGGAGGGGCAGAGAGAGAGGGAGACACAGAATCTGAAACAGGCTCCAGGCTCTGAGCGGTCAGCACAGAGCCCGACGCGGGGCTCGAACTCACGGACCGTGAGATCATGACCTGAGCCGAATCAGACGCTTAACCGACCGAGCCACCCAGGCACCTCAAAATAGCCTTCTTAAAACTTGTGGTATAGCTAGCTGACAAAGTTCCAGCCAAAATTATGTAAAAGAAATCATTGAGGAAACTTGTTGAAAAGTTCCTCAAAGAGCACTGACTTAAGGGGGCCAGGATATCCTTTTGCTCTCCCTTCCTTTCCTGCTGCCTCCCAGAATACAGATGTGATGGGTAATGCTGCAGCAGCCATCTTGGGCCATGAGGTGACTTTGAGAATGGAAACATATGCTAGGATAGGAGACTGGTTATCTAATAACCCTGGAGCAGTCACACCAGACTTTGGATTGTCTATGTCCAGACTTCTTTTATGTTAGATAAAAATAATTTTCTATCTTGTTTAAGCCAGTTATTTGGAATTTTCCATTACTAGATGCCAAAATTACTCCTTATTGATACTTCACCCTATCCAGTAGCATTTTCCAACACGTGGTCTATGTGTCACTGATAGTACACAATACAACTTTAGACAGTATTAACTCACACAGGCATGGGTCTATGATTATGTATGTATTCTAATATATACTGGAGAAAATATATCCAGCACTTCAAATCTGTGGTTTCATGGATAAGATTCAGGCTGGTATTTATATTTTAAAAAGTAAGTCAATTTAAATTAAATGGTTGAAAAATAATAGAACAATCAGCTTATAGGAATGGCAACAACCAAGAAAGCTGAATTAAAATAAACTATTGGGACCTCATCAAAATAAAATCTTCTGCACAGTGAAGGAAACAATCAGCAAAACTAAAAGGCAACTGATGGAAAGAGAGGAGATATTTGCAAACACATATCAGATAAAGGGTTACTATTCAAAATCTATAAAGATCTTATCAAACTCAACATCCAAAAAACAAATAATCCAGTGAAGAAATGGGCAAAAGACATGAATAGACAATTTTCCAAGGAAGACATCAGATGTCCAACCAACACATGAAAAAATGCTCAACATCACTCCTCATCAGGGAAAGACAAATCAAAACCGCAATGAGATACCACCTCATGCCTGTCAGAATGGCTCACATTAACAACTCAGGCAACAACAGATGTTGGCGAGGATGCAGAGAAAGAGGATCTCTTTTGCATTGCTGGTGGGAATACAAACTGGTGCAGCCACTCTGGAAAACAGTATGGAGGTTCCTCAAAAAATTAAAAATAGAACTACCCTATGACACAGCAATTGCAATACTAGGTATTTATCCAAGGGATATAGGTATGCTGTTTTGAAGGGGCACAAGCACCCCCATGTTTATAGCAGCACTATCAACAATAGTCAAAGTATGGAAAGAGTCCAAATGTCCATCGATGGATGAATGGATAAAGATGTGGTATATACATACAATGGAGTATTACTCAGCAATCAAAAAGAATGAAACCTTGCCATTTGCAACTATGTGGATGGAACTAGAGGGCATTATGCTAAGAGAAATTAGTCAGTCAGAGAAAGACAAATATATGACTTCACTCATATGAGGACTTTAAGATACAAGACAGATGAACATAAGGGAAGGGAAGCAAAAATAATATAAAAACAGGGAGGGAGACAAAACATAAGAGACTCTTAAATATGGAGAACAAGCAGAGGGTTACTAGAGGAGTTGTGGGAGGGGGGATGAGCTAAATGGTTAAGGAGCACTAAGGAATTTACTCCTGAAATCACTGTTGTAGTATATGCTAAATAACTTGGATGTAAATTTAAAAAATAAATTAAATAATAAAATAAAATAAAATAGAAGGACAAATTTCAAAACAAAACAAACAAACAAACAAAAAAAGAAAGTAGAATTAGGAGCACCTGGCTGGCTCAGTTGATAGAGCATGTGACTCTTGATCTTGGGATCATGAATTTGAGGTCCATTTTGGGCATAGGGCTTACTCAAATTATTTTTTAAAAAGAAGGTAGAGGGGTGTCTGGGTGGCTCGGTTAAGCGGCTGACTCTTGATTTTGGTTCAGGTCATGATCTCAAGTACGCGGGATTGAGCCCCACGTTGGGCTCTGTGCTGACCTTGGGGAGCCTGCTTGGGATTCTCTCTCTCCTCTCTCTGCCCCTCCACCACTCACTTTTGATTTCTCTCTGTCTCTCTGTCTGTCTCTCTTTCTTTCTCTCTCTCTCCCTCTCAAAATAAATAAATAAACTAAAAAAGAAGAAGGTAGAATTGGAATAATTGAATGTTTGCAAGGAGTGCCATAGGGAATGGTGCGGAGATTGGACCTGTCTTGTTTGGGCAAACCAGTGCTTACCTTGCCCACAGCAGATGTTCAGTAAATTTCTGAATGAATGACAACATATATAACTGTCTCCATGAATGGCTCCAGCTTTTTTCAGCACACCTGTTGCTTCTCCTATAGCCCACTCCCCTCCCCACCCCAAAGAAAGACCCTAAGTTCTTTTCTTGTATGTTTTCTCCAGTAGTCTAATATGCAAGTTTTCTTTTCAAAGCACAAGGAAGAAACCTACTCTTCGGGCTTTTATTTTTCAGGTTTTATTAAACGGAGCTATTAGCCTCAGCCATTTTACAATTCCGTGTTGATCTCTTTCTTGCACCGGCTCATTGGTTGGGCCCCATTTCGTGTGGCTGAAATAAAAGGAAACTGCCTCCCATATAGAAGATCTATGGCTGCTTGTTTCTCTTGAGCATAAATATATTTATCACCTGTGGCCAGACAGAGCCCTAAGGAGAACTTGTCTCCTGAGAATGGGAGGAGAGAGGAATTCCCTTGCTTTCAACCAGCTCAGCCTACATCAGGGAGCTCCCACTCCAGATACCTCTCTTAGTCTCTGCACTGCCCCAAGCCCAGCAAAAGAATAGGAATGATGCCTTGGGTTTGCACACCACCTTACAGGTTTCAGAGTGTTTTCAGATCTCCTACCTGAGTTTCCGCCTGCACAAGGACACGTGCTTTCACGCTTACTGGCCACTTCAGAAATCCAGGAAAGGCTGAGAGGAACGTTTAGATAAGGGGAGGCTTAGCCTGGAATGGGGGACAAATGGAATATGTAAGGAGGAGTGATAACATGCTGGATCCACACTGAGATGACCTACAACATTACAGGACTGGGGTTGAGAGGGCGAATGGGAAGTGGTAGGGGATGGTGGAGAGAGAGAAATATAAAGGTATAAAGGACAACCCAAAGGTCTTGGGTGGGAAGGCTAAACCCACTGAGAATTGGCTAGGGCAAGGTGAGAGCAGAGGCTTGTACAAAAGTGGCCCTGAAGGTAACAGGTGGGGTGTGATTGGGACAGTAATAAGCAAATAGTTTTCTGCATGTGTAACTTCAGGTTAGCTCTGTTGGCACTCAGAAATGGGAGATGTTCACAACAATGAACTTCTGGAAATCTGGTTTTTAAATGTTAGAATCTGTCAGTATGACCTCTGTTGGTGGTAAATACCCTACCTGTAATAACACCCAGTATGAGATCTGAGCCTCAGGGCAACAACTGTGGAGGCCTGGCCAGGATAATGTTCCCATTCTACACGTGAGATAACTGAGGTTCAAAGACTTTCATCCAAGGTTATACTGATGACGAGGAACAGAATCTAGTCCAGAAGTCAATATCCCATCTCCAAGCCCATCACCCCAGTGCCTCTGCAATCTGTGACTCATAGAGTAAGGAATCTGGAATACTTTCGGGACCATAGAGGGTGGTTGAAGGTATTTGCCGATGAACTGATTGAGTTGTAACCTTGGTAAAGCAATTATGTCCCTCCCCTTTTGACTCCTGCCCCTTCAGCTGTGTGGCTGGCATCTCTATCTACTCGACTCTTCTCTTCTCCTTGACCTTTACTTCGCTTTATTGTCCTTCCGATTACTTCTTCATTTCTCTCTTCCTCTTCCAGACAAATTTCATTAAGAGCAGGATTTGGGGGTTGCCTAAAGGTCCGCTATGTGTTATAGCACACACAGGACAACTAGGTGGGGGTGGTGGCGTCTCATCCCTTATTTCACCCTTTCTTCCTATATAACTGGCTGAGAGCCAGGCTCTGTGGAGGAAGCAAGAGCAAATAGGAACTTAGGGGGTCAAATGTAGTAATTCTCAAGTAATTCTCTCTTGT
Source organism: Prionailurus viverrinus (assembly GCF_022837055.1). Lineage (NCBI taxonomy): Eukaryota > Metazoa > Chordata > Mammalia > Carnivora > Felidae > Prionailurus > Prionailurus viverrinus. The sequence goes on from NC_062574.1 coordinate 21,106,613, forward strand.
ATGGGCTCTGGGCCCTTGGAGATTCTGATGAATGATCTAGCCTTTCTCCCCTCAAAATGCACATGTTCCCTTTCAATCAAAGTTTTGAATGAAATTGCAGGGATTCTCAAACTCCCCAAACAGCATTCTCAAATACTGTCGTGGCCCAAGGATCCATGGTTAAGTAGTGGTGTGAGGGTTACAGATGAGCAAACAATGGGTGGTGACTATAATGTCATCAGATGTGGAGAGGAAGAAAGATAGGGCAGGGGCTGGAAAGGTGTCTCGGTGCTGCTGGGAGGAAACCAGGGAGGACAGGTCCTCGGGGCAAGCTTGGGTGATGTTGGCAAATACAGCCTGGTGAGGGCAGAGAACCAGGGTTCCAACCTGGGTCAAGCAGAGACCTTGCAGATAAGAAAATACTTTATCTCAGTGTGTCAGTCCTTCTGAAATGGCAATGATAACACTTTCCTCACAGGCTCATAGGAAGACCAAGAAGGTGATGGGTGGGAGAGCCTTGCTCCTGTGTCTGTCTTTATAGATCTTGTACTCCCTCAGAACAGGGGCCTTGCTTGTTACCTACCCTGCATCTGACAGAGCAGGCACTCCTTAAATGCCTTTGAATAACAGGTCCCAGAGTTGGTACTGTTTGAGCATCTGTTGAATAAATAAAGGCACAGAGGGGCAGAAGGAGGGAGGAAGTGGCTTGATACATCCCGAGAGGGGTGACATACCAGTTCTGCAATTGCCCATCTTACACAAACAGGCATCTTCCTAATAATGTATTTGTGTGTAAATTGAAGTCTGATAAGAAAAATCTTATTCTCCTAATGACTTTGATAATAATTTCAAACATGCTTTGCTTCTATTTCCTCTTGATTGAAAATGGGAGTTACCTAATATATTAGCCCCTAGAGCATTTTTCCTTATGTAAAAAAAGAAATGCTCAGAAAATCAGTTCTTAAGTGTATCAGTAGTGATGAGGGGGGAAGATATGATCACGATCACGGATAAACCTTTACCTTTCAAAAGACTATCATTTGCCAAGGGGAGATCCTTCAGATGTCTCACCTGCTCACCCACAGAGCCTCAGGTGGGGGTCGGGGAGAGTAAGAAAGCTCTTGCATCCAGGCTTCTGAATTGAATTATTAGCTCATTTTACGGTTTAGGAAAAGCACAACCTCGAAAGATTAAGTGGCCTGCCCAAGGTCGTGCGGCAAGTTCACTGCAGAGCAGAAAACAGTGACCATCGCTGCTACAAATGAATGCTAAGAGAAAAACTGTAGTTTCGTAAATCCCGGGTGACTTATAATGTAAAAAGTGCTCTCTCTGCTCCCAGCCCTTTCTGAGCTTTGCTGTAAGGAAGGATGACAGCAGTTTGGCACACCTGGGTCAAAATTCCAGCCCCACTTTCCGAGCTGTGAAGCCCATGTCGGTCCAGCCTCCCTGCCCTGGGTCTGTGTGGTCTCCACTTGTAGGTCAGTTGTGCCCTGCTCCTGGAGCTGAGTGCTGGGAAATTAGAAGAATCCAGAGAAAAGTTGCCACGGCAACAGGAGAGCAGTGTGGCGCTATGGAAGGTGATCTATTGCTCAGAGCACGTCAGAGGGTTTGCTTATTTGCTTCCCATCTGGGCCCTCCAAGCTCCCAGGCATGCATTGGGGGAATGTTAATGCTACCCCCACCTCCTCTCACTCTTCCCTAGGGTGGCCACCTGCGCTCTGGGCACCTCCCGCCACCAGCCTCTCTGAGCTAGTAGCCATAGACAGTCTAGGGAGCTGCTTTGGTTTTCAGCCTCTTTCTTCACTGGGTAATTGTCACATCACACCTCAGAGCTGGAAAGGAGTCACAGAGACCTTTTTTGGTCCAATACTCTCCTTTGACATGCAGGGAAACTGAGGCCCAGAGAAAGACAGTGATTGGTTTAGAAACACACTGTGGATAATGATGTCTTAGTCTACTTAGGCACTGTAACAAAATCTGCAGACTGGGTAGCTTCAATAACTGATATTTATATTTCCTAGTCCTGGAATCTGGAAAGTCTAGGGTCAAGGTCCTGGCTGATTTGATTCCTGGAGAAGGCTTACTGCCTGCTTGCAGATGGCTCCTTCTTTTGTGTGTGCTCACATGGCCTTTCCTCAGGGAGTGCTCATGGAGAGGAGGTGAACTCTCTGGTGTCTCTTCTTAAAGGGGCACTGATTCATCATGAGAAACACCACCCTCATGACCTCATCCAAACCTAATTACCTTCTGAATGTTCTACCTCCAACTGCCATCACCCAGGGGGCTAGGGCTTCAATCCATGGATTTGGAGGGACACAAAGCTACAGTATGTAACTATGTCGAAGGGCCAGAATGGGAACTCACAGTCCAGTGCTCTTTCTGTAACACCATGCTGCTTCACTGAAGCAGGTCAGAAGGGTGAGTTAGAGGCAGGAACCATAACATGGTGACTTGGCCAAGTCACTTCCCCTCTCTGAGTCTAATTTTCCCATTCTGATTAGTGAGGTATTGGACTTAATGATCTATGATTCTCTGCTCTATTTACAGAAATGATGTTTAACCTTTTAATGACTTGAAGATAGGTCAGAGTGAGACTCCCAATCCAAATCCTGTGATCCCATTAATTTTTTCTGGTGTCTACTCAGAAGTAATGGCAGTTTTCAGGAGCCAATGAGGGGCTTAGCCATGAAGATCTCTCCATAACAGTGTTTGGGTGCCATGACACTTTTCACACTGGATAATTATCATTTGTCATCTGTCTCTTCACGAGGACACAGGCTTCTCTGGTGGGAAATGGACCTTGCTTTCTTGTGGCCCCCTAGTGTCTCCTGTAGAGCCTGACACAGAACAGGTACTTGGGTAGCCTTTGTGATTTGAATGAATAAACCCCACTTTACAAGATTCAGTCCATGATGGAGTGCTAGGAAGTTGTCTAAATGAAAATTCCCAAGCTCAAGTTGTAAATGCCTATTACCCACTCTGTTTACCAGCTTGTCAATTCCTTTTACTAAGAGGCAATCCATGAGATGCTCACTGGCCTGAGTCAGAAGACCCTCAAACAAGTCTTTATTCTTGGGGAAGTCAATTCTCCTCCCTGGCATTAGCTATAATGAGAGGTTTGGGCATGATGGTCCTTAAAGAGCCTTTTATCTTTAATTGCCCATAATTCCAAGATATCCAATCAGCAGTCAACAGATAGCAAGTATAGTAACTGAGGTTAGGATAGGAAGGAAGAAAATTCTATTTAAAGTTTAATTACAGGGGTGCCTGGATGGCTCAGTTGGTTAAGCATCTGATGCCGGCTCAGGCCATGATCTCACAGTTTGTGAGTTCAAGCCACATATTGGGCTTTGTGCTGACAGCTCAGAGCCTGGAGCCTGCTTTGGATTCTGTGTCTCCCTCCATCTCTGCTTCTCCCCCGCACATGCTCTGTCTCTTTCTCCTTCAAAAATAAACAAACATTAAATTTTTTTAAAAGTTTAATTATAGCTGCATCTTGGGAACAAGGGCAGTGACATAGTAGGACTCATCCAGAGGGGCTCAACACAAACTGTCCAGATGAGTAGGAAGGAGCAGGAGGAGGCCACTGGTCAAGTTCAAGTTGGTGAGCTAAGGGGGGTTAGAGCAGGCGGCTGGGTCCTAGAAGTCAGGATCAGGGACTAGGTGGGCAAGGCTGATTTAGAGATGTTGCCTGCTTCCTGTTCACTGACCCTCCTAGGATGGAATAGAGGACATCAAAGCCAACAGCTAAATCCTATTCTTGACTGATACTGGGACAACTTCATCATCTTTACTCTTGGAGATCACTGAATGACTATCAACTCATTGACTTATCTGAATTAAATCCCTTTTAAAAATGTTTGTTTATTTATTTAATTTTTAGAGAGATTGAGAGCATGAGCAAGTGGGGGAGGGGCAGAGAGAGAGAGAGAGAGAGAGGGAGAGAGAGAATCCCAAGTAGGCTCTGCACTGATAGTGCAGAGCGTGATGAGGGGCTCAATCCCATGAACTGTGAGATCATGTCTTGAGCCGAAATCAAGAGTCAGCTGCTGAGCTGACTGGGCCATGCAGGTGCCCCTAAATCCCAAGTTTTAAGCTAGTTTTATGAGTGCATAATTTTGGAGAAAGCCCTAACTCTTCAGTACAGCACTTAAGTCTGCTTTTCTCTCTGCATACTCTGAGCTCCTCTCAGTTTCTTCCAGGTACCATACTGTCTCATGCCTTGGTACCAGCACATGTGCTCCCTCCCTTCTTTCATATTCTCCTGGACAATTTTTACTCATGGCTCAAAACTCAGTTTAAGCTTCACTTCCTTTAGGAAGCCTTCTTTGATTTTTCCTTCCTCAAATCTAGATTAAGGATCTTATTACATGCTCCCATAGCTCCCAGTATTCTCTTATCACATCCACTAAAACATTTCTTTTTTTTTTTTTTTTTTTTTTTTTTTAAATTTTTTTTTTTTTTTCAACGTTTATTTATTTTTGGGACAGAGAGAGACAGAGCATGAACAGGGGAGGGGCAGAGAGAGAGGGAGACACAGAATTCAAAGCAGGCTCCAGGCTCTGAGCCATCAGCCCAGAGCCCGACGCGGGGCTCGAACTCACAGACAGCGAGATCGTGACCTGGCTGAAGTCGGACGCTTAACCGACTGCGCCACCCAGGCGCCCCAAACATTTCTTTATTTCATTGCTTTCTCACTAAGAACACTCAAGGGTAGGGATACTTCACTGCTTGTCTTCAGGGCCAAGCAAAGCACAATAATCAATGAATTTTTTTTTAGTGAATAAATGGATGACAAATAAAAAATGGAATATAACTTTCAAGGTCCAACTATAGTATTTCTGTTAGCACAGGACAAAAACAGTTGGGTTTTAAGTCCTTAAGAACTTCATACAGTCCATCAATGGATAATGAGAAATGTTTGCAATTCGCATACTCTTTGTTGGGTGGGAAATGCTGTAGGTGGCAAATATGTTCACTTTCAGTGTTTTATGGACTAAGCATCCCCTGTGCTTACATAAGTTAGCAAACATCATGCATGTCCTGTTTGGTGGGTGCTTTGGGAAATACTAGAACTCAGCTAGCCATAGGGTCTCTGCCAGGCCCTTCTGAATTGGCATTTTGCATGGTAATGGAGTGTGGAGGAAGACCTTTTGCTGTTTCTTAGTAAGTCTGTGTGTTCCTTCATGCTGGTGTTTCCTTCAGGGAACACCATGAGGAAATGTATTCTTCAGGAGTTTGGTGGAACGGGGAGGTGGGTGGGTGGGTAGGGCAGGGCAGAGAAGATACAGAGGGTGAAACTGTAAAATATACAGAGGATAAACTCTATGAACCCCCTTGAGGAATATTCTCATGAGGAAGACAGTCGTTCAAGTGACTAGTGGCACTTATCCCTCTGGCATTTCACCTCTCCCTGGAGGTGCTCCCACTTTGATCCTTCTTCTGCCTCTATCTGTAAAAGAATCCTATTGAAGCTAAATAAAAAATGTTCTCAGGCTGAGCTGAGACAAGCTCTTCAGAGAGAGGTGGGATAGGAGGGACAATGCACCTTTGCTGCCCTTAGTTGGCCTCCCTGTTGGGGGTTCACACTGATACCTGCTCTTCTTCATGCTTGTCATTTGGGGGACCCACTCCTCCTTGCCTCTAACTCAGCTGTGAGAAAAATCAGAGCCACCCTTTGGTTTTTCTCAGCATCATAGACATAGGCTCAGTTTTCAGAAAGATCTTTACCAAACCGTACGGGAAATTGACAAAGACAAGACTGCTACCATAGCTAACAAACCTCACAAAGCAAAACAGTAATACAGCTGAGATGGAGAGCCCAGAACTCCTGTCCATTATAGCTGGTTCCCCTGAATCTGCTTCATTCTTCTCTAAAGGAAAATGCCAAGCACCCTTTTGTTGAAGCCTTGGATATTCCCATCTTTAGCCCTGTCTTTTCAAGTGGAGGTCTAGGATCTGTACTTTTGTGGTCACACACACAGTGACCACTGTAACATGAGAAGGTACTATAGAGAGACTTTAGACATGGAGGCTGATTGTATTCTCCAAGAAAGTTTCACATACATGTATCCCATTTCGCATGTTCTTCCAACTGTGTGACATTGATACTCACCCATTAAGAAGTGAGATCTATGTTCCCTCTACTTGAGCATGGTGGATCTTTGTAACTGCCTTGATTAGAAGGACATGGTGGTAGGACACTGCATGACTTCTGAGCCTAGGTCATAAAAAGTGATACAGTTTTCACCTCGTGTCAACATGCATGGTGGGGGCCCAAGCAGACATGTGAGAAGTCTGGTTACCCTCTGCCATGTTGGAGAGACAACAGAGAGAGGTGACATAGAGACAGAAAGAGATGCTCACAGAGCCCAAACTGCCAGCTACTTGAGTCTTCCCAGCATCAACCACCAGTGAATGAATCTTCAGGTGATTCTAGCTTCCAGTTCTGGAAGCTTCCAACTGATGGCCCAGACATCAAAAATCAGAGAAAAACCTTTCCTGCTGTGTACTATTGAATTCCTGGCTTCCCCCCACCCCTACAAATCCATAAGCACAATAAATGGCTGTTTTATGCCTGTTAGGTTTTGGGGCAATTTGTTATACAGTATTAGATAACCTGAGCAAATACAGAGAGAATTTTCATAGCTTTGGTGCTGAGCTGTTTGTTAACTTCCATCACTGTCTACTTTCTATCCTGCTGTTGACCATTGGCACTTTTCACCTCTTGATTCCTCCTCCATTTAAGACTTTATCTTGTCTCTTTGGATGTTGCTTTTTCTGGCCACCATCTTTATATTCCCCACTGGTGATGAAGCTTCTGCTTTTGCTGGCTTTCCTCCTCTGTTCTCTCTTTCCACCATCTTAGCTCAGGATTTTCCACCATGGCACAGACTTCTCACAGGAGGCCCTGGAGAGGGGCCTGGATACCAGGCACTGGACAGTATGGAAGGTAATGTCCTCTTTGGTTATCTTAGCTCAGGCAGCTATAACAGAATACCATATACTGGGTGGCTTAAATTCTGGAGGTTGGCAAGTCCAAGATCGAGGTGTCAACTGATTCAGTTCCTGGTGAGATCTCTTTTTCTGGCTTGCAGTCAGCTGCCTCCTTTCTATGTCTTAACATGACAGAGAGCAAGCAAGCTCTGGTCTCTCCCTCTTCTTAATAAGAATTCTAATCCCATTTTACAAGCTCCACATTCATGACTTTCTAAATTCAATACTTCCTAAAGTCCCTACCTCCAAATACTATCATGTTAGGGCTTCAACATATGAATTTTGGGAGACACAAACATTTAGTCCATAATACTTGTGAACCTCACCTTCTCAGGCAATACTCACCAAAACTGAAACTATCCAGACACAACCTCACAACCTTCCTGCTCTTTAGGATAGAGAAAGGAGACTGGAGGCACAGACGAAAAGGTCCCTCTGTTTTTCAGTGAAGACCATCATGAGTAAAACCCTGGGAGCAAATGCAAAGAGACCCCAGGAACCAAAATATCAAGTGTCCCAAGCAAATGCCCATTGCTGAGAAGGTTTCCAGGGGAGTCAAGCAAAAGCCTGTCACAGACCCACCTTTTCCAGGAGTGATGGGCCTGACACATGAAGAGCCAAGAGGAGTTTATAGCAGAGGATGTCTCTGGTATCTGAATCCACTTTGAGAATGAGCTAGATGCTTTGGAAAGGAGATGGATGAGCCTGAGTCACCTAATTGGAAAGAATCCAGAGGTAGGAATTAGACAATGTCAAGTCCTTGTCTTCTGTTGCTTGCTCCATGTGACTGCAGACAAGTCACTTTACTTCCTTGAGCCTTCCTTTTCTTTCTGTAAATGGGAGTAACTCTAGCCTGTTTGTCTCTTCCCAGGGCTGTTCTGAGGATCAAATGACGTAATACACAGGAAGATGCTTTAGCTGAACACTTAACACATACCATGCTGTGTGTTGGGCACTCTACTGGTGTTATATCTCTTACTCCTCATAATAATCCTGCAAAGTAGGACTCATTACCCTGTGTTACAGCTGAGGAAACAGAAGACAGAGGGGCCACACAACTCACCCAAGGTCACCCAGCTAGTAAGAGGTGGAGCTGACATTCCAGCTCAGATGTACCTGGTGCTGAAGACAATGTTCTTTCTATTAGACCATGATTACTGCTATTGTTTTTGTTGATTGTATGCCTCTTGTAAGACCCATCTTGGGAGCATATTCTTAGTGTAGGGCACATGGTGGTGCTTGCATCATGACAAAGTACCTGGTTGTACCCAACTTCCCTTATTCTCAACCCCATGAACCACATTCCAACTAAATTAATCAGATTTCTGTAGTGCTATCTCCCAAGGAGGTCTCAATTCCTAATATCAAGGTCCTGGGGGAACATAGAACCAGAAATGAAGCCCCCACTGAGGTTGATGAGAAGAAGAGGACTATTTCCAGGCCCTCTGATGGCATAGGTGAGGTGAGACAGCATCCCCCAGGACATCCACCCTGGGGATAACTGATGTGAAGCTCAGTGCCTGTAGCTTAGGGGGCAAAAAAGGGAGCCCACAATGCAAGCCTGAACAACCTTCCTTGACTGGAGTGAGCAAAATTTCAGCATACTCTCCAACCCCAAATGCTCCATAATTGCCTTTTCTGTCCCAAGTACAGCATCCCTAAACAGGCAGCCTAGCCGCACTAGCAAAATAGACAGCTAAGCATGCATGCCACACTCTGCTTTCCAACAAATTAGCCTAGAAAATGTGGATTATGACCACGGAGCATCAATGTAAGGAGAAATGGAAATACAGGTGCAAGACTTTCATCAAGGATAGCTCTCCTGCTGAGTGGAGACTAGAAGGAGGTAGTTCTGGCTCCTTAGTAATCCAAACCATGGCAGAGCAATGTTACTCAAAGACCCTGGCCCATCTCTGAAAGCAGGTTGGAGGGGTGTGTGTGAGGGATTCCATGTCTCCCATTTGAAATTAAACTCAGAAAGTACAAAGCAGATCATTGATTATTGTTGGGAAATCTGTCTCCAGGAAGTAGCTGATTTGAAGAATCCCTACTGGGATCCTCTCTTGAGTAAAGCATGGTAGAGAAGAAAAGCCTTCTGACTAAGAGAGCCTTCTGACTATTATTTATTGCCACTTGGGTGAGTTCCTGGCTGTGTGTGTGTGTGTGTGTGTGTGTGTGTGTCTGTGTCTGTGTGTGTACGTGTGTTCATGTGCACATATGAGCAGGAAGCAAGCATTGTTAAATACAAGGGGTTCATGGGAAGTTACCACACCATAAATTGCACAGGAAACAACTAAAAAAACACAACAAAAAGCTAGTTGGCTTTTGTTTTCCGTGTCAATCTTATTAAAACCTTCCCTTCCCTTCCCCCAAGACTTGGTTTCCGTATCTTGACTTTGCCACTTACTTATCCCTGTGACCTAGTTGTGTTGCTTACTTTCCCTGTACTCCCGTTTCTTCACCTGTAAAATGGGATCATCTTACGTTCATCAGGGCAAAGGGAGGGAATCAAATGACAAGATATGTGTGAAAAGCACTTGCAAACTATAAATACACTTTGGGATTTGTTTTTGATGGGAAGAGGGTGAACATAAATGGTAGAGAAAAGCAAATTTCAAAGCAGCATGTGTTTCCTCTTCATGGGAATGAGGTCTGGAGGGACTTTAATCCTCAGAGATTGTGCTTTAAGGCTCTGAGAAGATTGGTTCCACAGCCTCTGAAATGAATTGGAAATTGAAAAGAGAAAGCTAAAGCAATTGTGTGTGTTTATTTGAGTGGGGCATGAGAGCAGATGTTGGGGACTTGCGAGGAGATCTCTGCATTCTCCCTGGTGGAGGTGAGTGGGGAGGTGGTCATACCACTGGGAGAGTGGAGGCCCCAGGCAATAGCTTGAACCCAGGAGAAATAGGGCCAGAAAGAACACTCGTGGGAAGAAATCTGCTCCTCTCCTCAGGCTGACCCTCTCCACCTCTTGATGCTGGAGCCAAACAAGATGGGATAGTATAGTGGCTGAGCCAGCTCACATACTTTCTGGCTGGAGTATCCATTTTTCAGAGAACCATAGCAGGGCTGAGTGTGTGGTGGGATCAGGCAGCTATGGGTGGCCATAACAAGTCATATGGGTGTGGAGAGCAGTGGGCAGCTGGTGTTAGGGCAGAAGCATGATGGGGCTTCTGACTCTGTTTTCCACTGCAGGAGACAACCCCCTCGTCTCCGTCTGCACTTTTCTTGGAACCTCACATCTTACTCAGGTAGGGGTCTGGGGGCCGTCTCCATCAGCAGTGCTCTTGGGACACTGGTGACCTTGGGCAGGGGTAGGATGGGAGTGGGGGTCAGGATCAGTGAGCAGGGGCGAGTGGGTCTGAACCTTCAGTGGCAGAGCTAAGGAGCACTGACTGTGAACAAATCTGGTCCTTGCCAAAAAGGGCACTTGGGGAAAAGAACAATATGCCCCTATATGCTAAACCACTGATTTGTAATGGAGTCCAGAGGATATAGGGTACATTTGTCCAGAAAGGCAGAGGAATAATATTTCAGATACTAGGAAAAAAGGAATGTGGCTGTTGAATGGGCTCTTCCTCAGCATAGTGGCAGACACAGAAGGGCAGAAGGTGTGAGTGTGTGATTATATGGATCTGTGGGTGGAGTCACAAGCCAGGAGTCCAGGGAACAGAGGTCTAGTCCCAACATCCCATTTGGACCCCATGGGACCCTGAGTCAATCTTTTACTGAGAGAGGAAGGGTCTTCCAATACTTAAGCACCTTCTATGTCCTGAACAGGGCACTGAGCACTTTTAGACAGAGATCATCTTAGTTTGAACCATAGCCCTGAATGGTATGAGGATTTATCTCTATTTTATAAATGAAGAAAATGAAGTCCAGAGAGGTTGGGACTCTCATAGATTATACCCTCAATTACATCTCTAAGATGGGCCTAAAAATCTATATTCTAAGAAATCTGTATTTTTAAAATACTCCTTAGGCAATTCTGAGCGAAAACCATAATTATTTATTTATTCATTCATTTATTTAACAGATACTTTTGAGTGCCTATCATGTTCTAGACACTATTGAGATTGTAGATACAAAACGGTGAACAAAATAGTCCTTGTGGAGTTTATACTCCACTGAGGAAAAACAAATAATGAAGAAAGAAAGAAATATATACATAGTATGTCAGATGATAATAAATGTTATATTGAAAAACAAGGCAGGTTAAAGGGCCAGAGTGCCGTGGTGGGGATGTTTGCTGTTTTAACAATGTTGGTCAGGTAAGGCCCCACTGATAAGGTAACATTTGAATGGGGACCTGAGGGAAACAAAGGAGTGAGCCATGTGACTCTGAGGGAGGAGTCTTCCAGTAGAGGAAGCTGCACATGAAAAGGCCCTGAGGCAGGATTGTGCCAATATGTTCAAAGAGAAACAAGTTGGCCTGTGTTCCCAGAGTAGACAGAGGGAGATGGAGAGTAGTAGGAGATGAGGTCGATGAGGTAACTGGCAGACCACGTGGGACTTTTCAGGCCTTTGTGAAAAGAGTTCAACTTTCACCATGAATGAGATGGGGAACCATTAAAAGATTTTCACAGCCAAGTTCCACAGAATGTCTTGTATTTTAAAAGATAATTCTATTTTAGGGGCACCTGGGTGGCTCAGTCGGTTAAGTATCCAACTTCAGCTCAGGTTATGATCTTGTAGTCCATGAGTTCAAGCTCCGAGTCGGGCTCTGTGCTGACAGCTCTATTCCAGCTTCAGATTCTGTGCCTCCCTCTCTCTGTCCTTCCCCTACTCTCTCTCTCTCTCTCTCTCTCTCTCTCTCTCTCTGTCTCTCAAAAATAAATAAACATAAAAAAAAGAAAAATAAATAAAAGATCATTCTATTTTGGTTGCTGTCTAAAAAGTGGACTAAAGAGGTGCAAGGAAAGAAATGAGGAGACCAGTTAGGAGGCCCTGAAATAAGCTCTGAAGTAATAACAGTGGCAGGAATCCTAGAGGTAGTGAGATGCTAATGGACTGAATGCAAGTTATGAAAAAGGAGAGCAATGAGGGATGGGTCCAAAGTTTTGGTCTGAGTAATTGAAAGTGTTAGGTAGCAATTTACTGAGATGGAAAATAATGAAAGATAAGTAGTTTTGGAGTTGGGGATAAGATCTTGACTATGGACATACTGAGTTTAACATGTCTATTAGATATCTAAATGGAGATATTGAATAGGCAGTCAGATTTGTGAGTCTAGGACATGGTGATGTCTGGGTTGAAGATATTCATTTGGGAAATGTAAGTATATGGGTGGTGTGTAAAGCCATGAGATTGGATGGGATGTTCTAGAGATTAAGAAAATATGTGTGGGCCTTAGGATATTCCAGGGCTTAGAGGTTGGAGAGATGAAGAAAATTAACATATAAGACTGAGAAGGAGTAGCCAGTGAGTAAAAGGAGAGCCAAGAGAGAATAATGTTTCAAAAGCCAAGCGAAGAAGATGTTTCAAAAGCATTTGATATAAGCAATCAACTATGTCATATGCTTTTGATGGTCAATGTTGAGACCTAAATCTTAGCTGTTGTGTTTAAAAATATAGAGGTCAAAGAGTTATTGTCATGAAATAGTGGTGATTGAGTTCTCAAATCTGATCCTATGCAGTTTCAGTGCATGTCAAAAAAATTTTTTTTAGCCAAAAACTTTTATATAAGTTCTGCATCTGATAATGGAGGAGTAGCTCTTGTTGGACCGATTTTCCCACCAACAACATCTAATGACTCTGGATAAAATATTAAAAAAAAAAACTTGAAGGTACTAGAAAGCAACTGAAAGCAGGGAGAACTTGAAGAGAAGTCCAAATTTGGAAAAAAAGGAATGAAACTAGCTGAATTTCACATTTTATTTTGTACTTAATAGTAGAACTCAGTTTGCAGTGCTACATCAGGTAACTGAAACTCATAGAAAATCCTTAGTTTTACCAGCTTGAAAAATCAGAAGACAACATTTGGGATGAGCAGAGCATCTAGAAAATGGAAGGAGGGAGATACCAGGAAGGAGAGATCCATAGAGGGGAAGCCTTAAACTTGGTGTATATATTTTCCCCAATTCTTTTTCTGAGTGACCCCTGAACTACACATATGCAGAGCAGATTCAAGCAACCCAGCTAAGGGAAAAAAACAAAACAAAACTGAATCGAGATTTCAGCTGCTACCCATCACAGGAGAGACAAAGTTTGAAGTCTGAGTTCATCTCAATTAAATGCTTTCTGAAAGAAAAAGTAATACTACTTAAAGGATCATAACAGAATTTAGAATCTCCCCAATATATCAACCACAATGTCTAAGATATAGTTCAAAATTACCAGATATTTGAAGAAACAGAAAAAAAAAACTGGGCTTGAGATGACCCAGATGTTGAAATTAGCAGACATTGATTTTAAAGACGCTATCATAATTTGCTCAAGGACATAAAGGAAAATACACTTCTAGTGAACAAAAAGGTAAAAGAATAACACATCTCAGTAGAGACACAAAGGAGAACCCAATGGAAAATCTAGAACTAAAAAAAATAACACAAATAAGTCTTTTGCTGTATGATTTTAATAACAAATTAGAAACTATATAAGAATCACGAAATTAAGAGATTAATAGAAATTATCTAATCTAAAGAACAGAGAGGAAAAAATAAAGAAGAAAAAAGGAATAGAGTTTCAGTGACCTTCAGGAGAATGTCAAAAGTTCTAACATAGGTGTAATTGAAGTCCCAGAAAGAAGTAACAGAAAACAGAACAGAAAAAAAAAAAACTGAAGAATTCATGATCAAAATATTCTTAAATTTGGTAAAGATACACATTTACAGAATCAGTAAATTCAGCTAGTTCCAAGCAAAATAAACATAATAGAAACCATACCTAAACACATCGTAATTGAATTCTAAACAAAATATTTAAAATAAGTTTTTTAATGTTTATTTATTTTTGAGAAAGAGAGAGAGACAACGTGAGTGGAGGAGGTGCAGAGAGAGAGGGGGAGACACAGACTCCAAAGAAGGCGTCAGGCTCTGAGCTGTCAGCACACAGCCTGACGCAGGGCTTGAACTCAAGAAACGTGAGATCATGATCTGAGCTGAAGTTGGACGCTTAACTGACTGAGCCACCCCGGTGCCCCCTAAACAAAATATTTTCTGAGTGCCTTGTATGTGCCAGTCACAATTGTAAACACTATTAATATAGGAATGGGGCAAACTTCTAAAGTCTCTGCCCTCCCAGACCTACATTTTAGTGGGGGATTCAGAAAATAGATTAGTAAATATATATAAAATATAATGTCAGTATGATACAAGCAGTATAAAGAAAATAAGATACAACAAAATATGAAATAAAGGAAAACAGAGCTAGGTGAGGGATGAGTTAATGAGGGTGTGCTGGTTTGAATCATATTTTTCCCCCATCAAATTGTGTAAGTCAGTCCAAAACTGTCCATTTCAAGCTGCTCTTCAATGAGCATGTGGGAATAGTTTATATCTATTGAGAACTTATTCTGTGCTGAGTACTGTTGTGGTGTTCTACACATATTAGCCCATTTAATATTCACAGTAGCTCTTGAAGCAGGTACTATTATTGCCCTCACTTTAAAAGCAAGGACATTGAAACAAGAGAAGTGAAGTTATTGCTGAAGTTTACACAGCTCCAGGGTCCATGGTCTGGATCATTACAGTACACTGCCTCTATAAACAGAATTCTTCAGGTGACTTACCTGAATAATTTATCATCATTGTAATCCTAGGTAGCAATTATTGGTCACTGATGATAGCCCTAGCACTCTCCAATGTGTTTTGCCTAATTATTTTCAATCCTCACCATCACCTCACAAGAGAGGTTTGAGGATCTCCATTTTATTGATGAAGATATCAGAGAGTAGATAGGCCAAGTAATTTATCCAGGGTCCTACAACCTTTGAAAAGAGAAGCTAAGCATTCAAATCTGGATCTGATATGTTCCAAAGGGTGGAAAGTTCTTCCCTATTTGGGTCAGTCTAGCTAGAGAATACTTTTACAAACTTCAGGCTGTATAAAATGGTTGTGATGACCTCTTGTGAATTTCTCTTACATACTAACTTTCACTAACTTCTCATGCCAACCGCTAATGTCCAATTTCACAGTGGCTTTGATCCCACCACATTCACCCTGCACTGTCCCTTCTCCCTACCTTATCTTCCAGGCAAACAGGAATACTTGGGATTTCTCCAATCTCTCTGATTCTAATCTTCTGTAATTTGTCAATTTTCTTTTCTCTTCCAGATCCCTAGTCCTTCCACAGACAATCTGCAATCTAAAAGCATTATGCTATTCTTCTAGGTTTAGTCTAAAAAATCCTTTCTCCATGAAGACTGCTTATGTCTTTTCAACCTCTGACTCTTCTGACTCTCACCTCCTGGGACTTGTTTTCAATCCTGGAATGCCTATGATTCAGACAATCCAGAGGCTGTCACTCTGGGCAAGTCATTGGCCCCCTCATTGCAAGAATATGAAAGAACCCAGGGATCATTCCATGTCCTTTGCTCAAAATAAAAGATTAGGACCCATTGGAGATCCATAGGGTCCCTGAGCAATACCAGTGCAGCAGCCAAATGGGTAGAGCCTTGCATAGCAGGACTCCTATTACTCCTACTCTGCAGGGGATGCTGATGCCCCACAGTGGGCACAAGGTAGGGTTGGATGGCACTTTTTCCTACTGAGCATGGAATAGAGGCTTTGGAGCCAGTGGATCTGGGATTTAAGCCCACATGTATCTATGTGATCTTTGGGCATATCTAATCCCATTGCCTCAGTTTCCTCCTCCCTTTCTAACTTTTCAGTCATAATGGCTTCACCAGAGATTGTTGCTATCGTATCATGAGCATGACATAAAGACGTGCTGTGCATATTTCTCCCATTTGTCCTCCCTGTTGGCTACATGTGGTGATCACCAGCTTTGCTTGAAAGGCTTAGGTAGTAAAGTTAAGGGAAGCCCCTATGTTATTTAGTGAATTCTTAGACAGAGAGTATCTGGCCTCTGAACCCCAGAAGCTGCCTCAGCTGGCTTTGAGGGCTGGCAGCTGCACAGTCCTGCCATGAATGACGGGTTTGTCTGCTGGTCCAGGGAAGTGACTGGGGCTTACTTCCTTCCACCTTACCCTCCTCCCTTCTGGCTCCATTCTAGGTGGTTCATGTTCTTTTCCTCATCACTGTCTAGTCTCCCAAGCATGTGGATAGAGCCCCCTCAAGAGGAAGGGCAGCTGAACTGACAAAACGCATTGCAAATGGAATTATGGAGCAGGCTGTTGGCAGGGGATGACAGCCAGTGACTGGACCCAGAGCAAAGGACCCATAACCAGGCTGTCTTCCATAGTGGTGGTGGTTGTTTCAGGAGGCAGTGAGGTGGGACCTCATACCAGCCACACTTCAGGAAATGAACTGGTGGGAAGACTAGTTTCGGGAAAATGCTGGGTCCTGGGAATTCTTTGTATTAGAGGATGTTTCTACTTCCTGGGTTGGTGCAACAACTTTGCTTCTTGAGCCTTAATTTGCCTACTTGAGGAATAGCATTGACCTTCTTTGGATCTGGGAGGGAAGAACAAAGGAGGAAGCTGGAGGGGCAGTCGACATGGTAGAATTAATGCAGGATTTGGAGGCACAAATCCTTGCATATGATTTTGGGCAATTACCTAACCTCTCTGGGTCTCATTTTCCTATCATTTCCAGGGTTGATATGATAATCAACTAATAACTAACAGTTAACCAATAACTGGGAAAGGATACTCTGTAACCATAAAAAAAATCTCTATGGATACTAGCATTTGATGGTTATTAGGAGCATTAGATGAGATAATGTATGCAAAACACTCAGCCGGTGACTGGACCCAGAGCAAAGGACCCATAACCAGGCTGTCTTCCATAGTGGTGGTGGTTGTTTCAGGAGGCAGTGGGGTGGGACCTCATACCAGCCACACTTCAGAGTGAGCAGACCTGCCTTCACATCCTTGCTCTGTCACTCACTTGCTGGGTCAGAGATCAATCAAGTTGCACACCTTTCTCAAGTCTCAGTTTTCTCATCTGCAAAATGGGGCTGATGATAATTTATGACACCTCAGTGGCTGTAAGGGTTAGGTAAGCCCAGCAAGTAAAGCACTGAATACAGTGCCTGTGGCACACACAGTAAATGTTTCTCCTTTGTCAGCAGTCAGGAAACTGGTTCCAATACCATATCCACAACTCGTCTCCCAAATACCCAGATTCCACAGGACTCTGGCACCTGGAAACAGATCAGGAGGTGAGAATTCCTGTGGACGCTCAGACACCATCTGGAGGCTCCCGTTACATATGCTAAACCTTACACCCTTGCTCCTTTGTCTCCATCTTGCACCTTGTGTTGTTCCTTTAAGGCCTCTTATGAAATGTAGGCAATCAGACTTGCTTGATTTTTCTTCCCAGGAATACTGTGAGGACCATCAAGGTAATCTACATCAAACAGCTTTTAGATGATCAGCTGTAGCACGCCAATCAGTTACAGCTACTATGACCTTTGCTACGGCTACTAGAGGGCATTGGCAGTGGGAAAGCGACTAGGGAAAGGGACCATGTGGCTCATAAGCTGAAGATGGGGCTTGAAGACAACAGACCAAGTTCAACCGACTCCACAAACATCTTTCCCATCATCATCAATACGTGGCTTTGGCGCTCTGCACATAGTAGGCATTGAATGTCTTGCACAGAGTAGGTCCATAATAGGACTCCATCAAGAATTGGTCACACTGATTCTCATCACAAACATGATGATGGTGATAATGCTATAAACACTGATTAGGTACCTACTCTATGCTAGGCACTCCAGGTGCCTGCTATGTAAATTCCATCTCTGAGGTAGAAAGTACCTTCATCTTCTTTTTTTTTTTTTTAACGTTCATTTATTTTTAAGAGAGACACACACAGAGTGTGAAGAGTGTGAGTGGGGGAGGGGCACAGAGAAAGAGGGATACACAGAATCTGAAGCAGGACCCAGGCTCCAAGCTGTCAGCCCAGAGCCCAACGCGGGGCCCGAACTCACCAACCATGAGATCACGACCCGAGCCGAGGTTGGATGCTTAACCAACTGAGCCACCCAGGTGCCCCAGCACCTTCATCTTCTACAGGAGAAAAATAACAGGCTCAGGGAGGTTAAGTGGCATGCCCACCATCACACAGCTGGCCATAACAGAGACCTATCTGTGTCCAGATGCTTCTATATGCAGAACTCATATTCTTGCCTCCAGGGTCTCAGCCAAGCTCTTAGTTTTAAATTCTGAGAGTGGCGGGCGTCCTACACCAGAAGGTAATCATCAGTGTTTCAAAGGCTGGTTCTTCTGCAGGCTTGGACAGCATAGTCACAGGCTGTGAGGCTGTCCCCTTGATCCCATAGCAAGGGGACAAACACTTGCCTCCCCCCGCCCCCTGCAAAGTCCTTGCACTGCAGGAGGCCTGACTATGGGTCAGCATAGAAGAATGTGTAAAGGGGTTCTTCATGAGTGCCTCTTAATAGCTGCTGTTCTGCATATTGCCAGCCCTGGGCATCTCTGTCGCCTCTGCAAGGTCCAGCCCTCCCTGGCAAATAGATGGTGTGCCACCAGGGTGGTTAACATGCCCCAAATCATGCCTTTTGTGTTTGCTTTTACTGCTGAGCACCCAGAGTGCACACTCACCAAGAATTTCTCCAGTGAGGAAAATCAGTGAAGATAGGCCAATGGAGGCAAGTTTGTATTTTACAGAAGAGCTGGAATCACTGCTCACAGTTCTAGATGGCAGGGATTGGGGCCTTGGAGAGGGAGACTCATGGCTTTTCCCAGCAGGCGGCTTGTATCAACACTTAGTGGGTGACTGTACCTTCTTTGTCCATTAAGAACAAAGAATTGTTATGCATCTCTAGTAGGCATGAGGGTTGTTCAGAGAGGATTTATTAGCTCTGAAGCCAAAACTTGACATGTATTTTTTTCTGGAAATGCCATGTTAGGAATTCTTTTTTATGAAACGGAAGGCAAACTGACTTGCTTGGGGCAGGTTGGGTCACAGTCTCCCTGGGCTGTGGCAATGGTGGGTGGGACCCTGCATGTATCAGCAGCTACTACCTCTGAATCCCACAGCTGGACCCCTTCACCCTTCTTCAGTGCAGACCATATTCAGGCCTCTTGCAATACAGGGGCTGTTTGGGGACGGTTTGAACCCTGGATGACAGATCAAGGGGACAGCCCAGAAGCCAGTGATTATGCTGTCCAAGGCAGTTGCAGGACAAACCATGGCTGCTTTTGCCCTCTGCAGGTCCCACGTGGCCACAAGCCTCCCTCATCAGACTCTCTGCTCTTGTGTCCTCTTATCCAGGCAGATGAGGGAATGCTCTGGCTCTGGAGTCAGACAGCCCCAACTCAACTCAGCCACTACTGGTACATGCCCCAGAGTGAGGCACCAAAACCCTCAGTCCCTCCCCTGCTCCTCAGTGGTAAGGTAAGTTTAGTGATGATAACACCACCTGGGAGGTTCATTCTGAGGAAGTAGGAAGAGCTGATCCCATGGCCTGGCATAGTAGGTGTTCAAAATCTGGTAGCTATTTCCGTGACCACGAAGGATATGAAAGCATAGGTCATGGCAAAGACAGGCCTGGGCTCAAATCCTACCTTCTCCATATACTAGTTGAACGGCATTTTGCACGTTCTGTAAATTCTCTGAGTTCCAGATTCCCCTGGCAGGGTCCCACAGCAATTTGTCCACCCCTCCAGGAGAGCATTTATCACATAGATTACAATGACTCAATTGCATATTTTTTTCTTTCATTACAGAGCTTGAGGGTTTGGCCATGTGGGAATTGTGTTTGCATCCAGGATGTCCATATAAGAATGGGAAACCATGCATGCTAACTTGTCTTCATGGAAATATAAGTGTATTTACTTCTTTTTCATTTAAAAACAGCGTGTTCAGCCCCTACTTCCTAAGAGCACAGCATACTTTCCAGGTTGCTGATATCAGGGAATGGATGTACAAGACGTTGTCTCGGAATGACTGGCAACTGCCAGCTTCATGGCAAAAAGTCATCCCAATATCAATAGCACATTGACCTTTTGACTCATAGTCTGCCCTTTTGTGAGTTTGACACAGTGGATCAATTTTTCCATGTCTCAATGTCTAGACATTGGGAGACAGTCAGTTTTAGACAGCATCAGGGCCCCACCCTAAGCCCCATTCTTGGCCTGACAAATCCCCTGTTTCTGTCAATGACTCAGAGAAATACAATGAGCTTTTGCTCATCAAATTTGCAGATGACAAGACAGTGGCAGAGATGGTGATTATGTCAGATGACAGAATCAGGATCCAAAATGATCACAATAAGCTGGAACAAAGGGTCAACTCATTTAGCAGAGATTAATATTGGGCCAGAAACCAAGTGCACAGGGATTGGAGGAGGGTGGAGTGACTTAGCAGAAGCATGTGGGGACAAAGGCTTGTTTACTTAGGAGTGAGTTAGACACAAGCCAGAGAGTGGTGTGGCCATTAGGAGTGGAAGCCGAGTGTGTTCCAAAGGAAGGACGTGATAATCCCACTGGACTAGCGTCGGATCTGATAGCATGTGGATGCTGATGCTCACTTCTGGCCCCCATACTTTAAGTGAGGCATTGACAAAGTGGTCCATGTACCCCAGAGAAGTGATCTGATACTGAGGGCACTGAAGTCCGAGAAACTGGGAGAATGTTACCCCGTAGGATTGAGGCTGAAGAAGGAACATGACCACCTTTTGCAAGTGTCCAATTTTGTCACATTGAAAAGTCATTTTGTAAGGCTAATGGACAGAATTAATGTTAATTGGTAAAAGTGTCAGCCAGGCATATTTCTGCTCTGTGTAAGAAAAAATGTTCTAATAAGTCAATGCTACTCACCAGGGGAATGAGCTGCCCTGTGATGCTGGGGCTCTCCTTTACTTGCACTATTTGTCAGGAATTTAAGGGAGGGATTTCAGTGTTGGAGGGATGTGTCAATTTCCAGTGCCATCTACACTCGAGAGGCTAAAATTCCAAATTACATTTGTTTTCATGTTACTTTAATAATCTGAGTTTCCCCAAGCTGTCTCATTCTGAGGAATTGGGGGAGGACAGTGGGCAAGTGGCCTTAACAGAGAGGCATGCCATGTTGTATCTGTCGTGCCAAGGTTAGATCATTGACCTTGAATGAAGGTCATGTTCTCTCTGTGCTCAGGGTAAGCTCCTTACTGTAAGGCTTCTTATTTTCTCATGCACATAGACTCAGTCCTGAGGCATGCCCAACTAAAGCTGAATCCTTGGAATATTGAGCCTGAGCCCAGACCCATACTCTTGATAACTAACTGAATTGTTTGCATTGTAAATCTATACATTTCACTCATACTCCCAATGCCGTTGGTAAACCCCTGGAGGACAGGGCCATACGTGTGTTACATTAAGCTCTTTCTTCATAGCAGAATGGTTAGGAGTGCATCCTCTGAAATTACACAGATAAGGATTCAATCCCAAATCCTACTCCTAGACTTTACTAGTTATGCGAGATAGGCAAGATGTGAACCTCTTGAGGGTCAGTTTTCTTGTCTGTGAAATGGGGGTGATAACATTACCCTTTGCATAGGTTGTTGTAAGGATTTAAATAAGATGTGCAAGGGGTGCCTGGGTGGCTCAGTCGGTTAAGCATCTGACTTTGGCTCAGGTCATGATCTCCTCGTTTGTGAGTTCAAGCCCTGCACTGGGCTCTGTGATGATAGCGTGGAGCCTGCTTGGGATTCTCTCTCTCCCTTTCTCTCTCTGCCCCTCCCCTGCTCAAGTGTTTCTTTTTTCTCTCTCAAAATAAATAAATACACACACATATATGTATACACACACACACACATATATATACACATATGTATATGTGTATATATATGTATACATATATATGTATATGCAGAACTTAGCAAAATGATAACCCACAGTAAGCACTCAACATATAGTAGCCACTGTTACTGTACTATGAATACAAAATGGAACAACTTGTCTTCTGCTGGGTTTTTCGTGGCCTGTGCATCCCTCTCTCCCTAACCCCTGTGCCCTTGCCTTTGGGTTGAACCAGGGGCTGCTCTTTCCAGCATCCCTGCCTCGTCACAGGTGAGCCCCACTGCTCTAATCTGTAGCTGTGGTCCCTGCATCCCATGATTCCTCGTGCACGTCCCTCTCATCACCCCCCCAAACAAAATCGTTCCAATCGTAACTGCCAGATTTCTCTTATTTCAGAGGGAAAGCTGTTCTTTCATATGCCTTGCATTCTAACGACTTTCATTGCTATTGCTCATTTTGATCTGTTTAATAACATGTTTTAAACTAATCCCTTGTAATAAAAGGATTTCATTACTAATGGAGACAGCTGCGTAATACAGCGGGTTCATTAGTTTTACTTTTCTAACGAGGCCTGCTGGAGTCACAAGTTTTGCAACTCTGCAAAGTTTTGGTGAGGAGCATTGCTAGGGGAGCTGGGAAGGGGATTTCTATTGCAGGGAAAGATCCACAGGATGCAAAAAAAATAGAGTCTGTGTTGGCAAAGGCTGGGTGGGAAGGGCAGAAAAATCCCCATCTCATGGCCTGTTGATAACTGTGAGGAGGGATGACAATGGCCTCATAAAGGAAGACATTGTGTGGTGAGAGAAGGGCTCCCACAGTGGTAACAAGCCACTGACCTGTTGGTCATGGATCCCACCTGCCTCTAACTGACTGGCAGAGATGATCACACTACCTCTCCCTTGGTGGGTGTCTGTTCCTACATATATCACGTTATATTTAATTATCTAACAGACTCAAGGCACTGTGTCTTATTCATCTCTGTATTCCTGGTATCAAGCTGGACCTGGAACGAGGAAGGTGTTTGCTCAGCTAAAATGAATTATTTTTCCCCTCTGTTTTCCCTGAAGTGCTTTCTGCCATAGCCATGCATCTTCGACAGCCATCTCTAAGCTGATGACAGAAACTTCTATCTCCGCCCCCACTTCTTGAGATCTACTTGGGTCTCCAAATACTCACTTTTCTTCTCCATGTGGCTGCCTCACACTCCCTTTCTACTTCAAATGTCTAATGCTGGATTCACCGCCATCCCCTGCCCCCACCCCCACCCCCACTCTTGTCATACCTTGTACTTTGCGCTTATTATATTCTGGTCAATGACACCACTAACACTGCTGCATATTCAGTTGACAACCCGGAAGGCCTTGACATCTCTCCATCTTAGCGGTGAGCTAACCAATCCCTAAGTTTTGCTCATTTTGCCTAGTCAGCAGAGTTTAGATCCATGCACTTTTCTCCATCAACTCTGCCACTCGCTTCGTCCGAGATACAGCCATCCCTCACCTTGGCGTCTAATTTACACCCATCACCAGACCATGCTCCAACCAGGAGAAAGAGTGCTCTCTGATTATGGTCTCCCTGCTTTATGCCCTTTAAGCCATCCCATCACCATCCTTAATGTGGTCCATGGGTCCCTCAGAAGAGTAGGCCCTTCTCATCTCTCTGGTCTCATTTAGTTGTATGTGTGTGTGTGTGTGTGTGTGTGTGTGTGTGTGTTAGATTTCCTGCCACAACCCTTATTTCAGTTCAGTTTTTTTTTGGCTTTCTGGGTCTTTTATTTGTACCCATGTATGTCTGCCACCCCATGAATGGGCCCTGGGGGAGTCAACTGACTTCCTCAATCATTTCATGCAGTGAGGGGTTGGGTGAGGAAAGAAATAAATAAGTGATTCTGACTCCTGGGTCACCCTCAACCCCTCTTAACTGGCAGATTGGGTAGGGGCATGATTGTCTTGGTGACTCAGGGCTGCAGGAGATTGGTGAGGTGAGGGGTGAAGAGGAAAGGCCAGGCTGGAGGCTGGGCTGTTAGAACCTCTCTCTGACAGTTCAGAGAGCTCACTTTGGGTTTGCCATGGCTTCTTTTGGTCCAAGTTTACGCCTTGTGCTTAGTCCTGTGCCCTGTTAGGCTATTGGCCTGGAGGCCTTTTTATGTTGCTGTGGCTGCAGGGCCAGCTGCATGGCCCAGATGCTCAGGGGCCGCATGTAGGCCAGTGAACAGAATACCCCCTGCTGGCAGTATGCTTCAAGGTCTGGAAGGCTAGGCCCAGGCGCTCCCACACAGTTTGGTAGCAGCCTTCAGCTGTCTGGAAACCTTCCCAAGTCAGGCCCTCCTGGATCATGGTGGCTGCCCAACACATTGGGCTACTCCCATTAGGGCCTTCGCTTTGGCATTTCCATAAAGACCTCCAAGTGGCTAGCATGTAACAGGCAGTATGCTAAGCAGTCAAACACTAACTGGAGTGTATCACAGCTCCTTTCATAGAACCTTATCATTTTTATCATTGTACAACCTCTTCCTCATTGTTCTGGCAGTAGACAGACCTTTTCCTCCTAGCCAGGTATAGGAGGTAGAACGATGCTCCATCCCAAACGTATCAGAAAGTGTATGTATTACTTTATAAGGCAAAGACTCTGCAGATGTGATTAATTTAAGGATCTTGAGGGAGATAGTATCCTGGACTACCCAGGTGGGCCCTAAATAGTCTCAAGTATCTTTGTAAGAGGAAGGCAGATGAAGGTTTGACTACAGACAGAAGAAGAGAAGACAATGCGATCACTGAGGCAGAGATTGGAGGAATGGGACCATGAGCCAAGGAATGATGGTAGCCACCAGAAGCCAGAAGAATCAAGAAACAGATTCTCCCCTAGAGCCTCTTGGAGGAGCATGGCCCTGCCAACATCTTCATTTCAGCTTAGTGACACTTCTGGCCTCTAGGACTGTAAAAGAATAAATATCTGCTGTTCTCAGCCACTCATTAACACAGAGAATGGGCCCCAGGCTTCCAGCAGCATGTTTTAGCTTTTCAGAAATGTCAGTCTGGATGAATGATGCCCATACCAGAGAGAAGCAGAGAATGAAGGTGGACAGAGAGTCTTCTTGGTATTGGGGTGACTAGTTCCAGCCATTCCTGAAGATAACTATTTACTACCCTGCCCCCAATTGCCATGTGTTGTTATTCATCCGATGGTATTTTCACCTTTATTAAAGATGTAGACCTTCATCAGCAATGATCACTCATTCAACAGTGATGGCTTAGACCACATTTCCAGGAATTTTTAGCTAGAGCTGCCATTTATGGCTTTTGGCTAGTTCACCACATGGAAAGGGCTACCTCAGTGAGCTCAGCGGTCCCTCAGTATAAGCAAGGCTCTGTTGTGGCAATAGATAAACTCAAATTTCAATGACTTAACATGGAAAATGTTTATTTCTTGCCAATTCAAAGTCCAGGTGAGGGTGGTTTGTTCTCCATGTGGTCACTCAGCAATCTCGGCTGCTTCCATCTTACAATACACCCATCTCAACTCATCTACTCAATGGGCATTGCAGCAGGGGAATAGAGGTCAAGAAGAATCCACTCCCACTCTTATCTAACCTCAAACAGATGGGACAACAAATCTCTCCTGTTTACAGCTCACTGTCTAGAACTAGTTACCTGGGTCCCAACTTAACTGCAAAGGAGACGGAAGAGTCTGCAGGTAAACATCAGACAAAGAAGACAATGGATATGGTGAGATTTACTAATATATACTAGAGGGAGATCACCCTAGTTCTGCTAGTACATTCTAGGCTCAAGTGGAAATCCCATCATATGTGAAGAATTTCTGGGCAGAGTTTCAGCAAATACATCAGCAGTACAAAGGCAACATGAGGCTAGTTTTTATAAATGAAGCTAGGTAAGAAATTAATGAGAGCTCTTCAAGGACTAAGACACCTAGCCCTTAGTTAAATCTGTCTGTAGAACAATATCAAAGAAGAAGTTTAGAAAGTACATATCATAATAGCCTCTGACAAAAAGATTCTCATATGTCTTCATGCATGCAAATCAGTAGCCCTGACATACATTCTTTTTTTTTTTTTTACATTTTATTTATTTTTGAGAGAGAGAGAGAGAGAGAGAAAGTGGGTAGAGCCAGAGAGAGAGGGAGACACAGAATCCAAAGCAGGCTCCAGGTTCTGCGCTGTCAGCACAGAGCCCAATGCAGGGCTCGAACCCATAAACTGTGAGATCATGACGTGAGCCAAAGTTGGACACTTAACTGACTGAGCCACCTAGGTGCCCCTACTGACATACGTTCCGAAAACCCTACAAGACATGGCAAACTATTTATAAACAGGAATTATATGATGAGTTTGGGGAAATGACAGTTGAACACAGTAACATTTTTGAAGGATTGTGGGGAAGTGACAATGTGAGTTAACCACAATAAACTTCATCAAGTGAATATGAAGAAACAACTCTGTGTTAGGCTTTGTGTGGGAGCTTGAGAATCATGACCCAAGCCTGAGATTCATTCATGCCATTGCTTCTTCCTCAAATGCTCTCTTCATATGTCTCTTTTCTTTCTCTAGTTAACTCCTCCTTTTCTTTAAAAACATCACTCTGTTGTTCTGTTTGTAGTCACATAGTTTGTAATTATGTATTGTGTACAAATCACCCCTAAAATTTAGTGGCTTGAGAACTCAAATATTTATTATCTCATGGTTACTGTGGAATCCAGGAATCTAAGACCACTTTAGTTGGGTGTTTCTGCCTCAAGGTCTCTGGCAAACTGCAAATTATCAGACAGGGCTGTGGTCTCATCTGAAAGCTAAATTGAGGGGGACTTCTGTGGTTGTTAGCAGGACTCAGTTTCTCAAGACTGTTAAATTCCTCACTCAATATTGACAAGGGGCCTCCCTCAGTTATTTGCCACAAAGACATCTGCACAGGGCACATGGTAGCTGGCTTTCCTCAGAGTGAGTGAGAAAGCATGTAAGACCATGCAAAGTGAAAGCCATAGTCTATCTGTAACTCACAGACCCTTTGAGTCTCTTTGTAATCTCTGAAGTGACATCTATAACTTTTACCATATTTTTATTCATTAGAAGCAAGTAACTAGGAGGCCAGTCCGTAACACTCAAGAGAAAGGGATTACACAGGGGCATGATTACAGGAGGCAGACATCATTTGGGACTGACTTAGAGGTTGCCTACCACATGTTACTTCCTCCAAAAAAGTAGCAGTGGCAAGGTAGAGAAGGAAGGAGGAAATGTTCTAGAGATGTTGCTGAGACATCTGAGATGTCTCTACACATCTCTCTACAGCAACATCTCTACACACTTTCCCAATTTCTCTCCATAGTGACCCACATCCTGATCTGCTGCTTAGAATCTGAGAGCTGGAAAGGAATTTAGAGGTAATCTTGTCTACCATCTTCATTTTATAGATGAGGAAAAAGGAATAGAAGGAGTGTCTGACCTTCCCAAAAGAATGCTGTCATTTGCAGAGTGGGTCCTAGAACTCAGGTCACCTGCTTTTCTCAAATTGGTTTCCTCCATCTACTCTCTTCTGCCTACTCTGATTCTGATCTCCTACAACTTTATCAGGACTAGTCATTGCATAGAAATTATTCTCCCAAATTTTATCTAGAAACTTCTTGGTTATGTATTTGATCCTGACCTACCTGAATTGTCACCTCCTTTGGTTTGCATGAAACCACAGAGATTTGGTCCCACCTTCTCTCTCAGTGGCCAGCTCTTAGTCCTTCCTCGGAACCGAGCAAAACATTTACAATAACCCAGGTACTCAGTTCTTTGTCTCTGCCCTTTTCCTGCCATCCAGGCTCTTTAATGAAATGATTCTTGGGGCTTGGAGGATCATATTCCCTCCAATCTATCTGCAGCATTATATAAATTACCTGTGCAAGCTAAAGCATGCTATTCACCATGTCTTTAATGCTTTGACCTTGAGTTGACTAGTTCCCCCATATCTAACTGCCCGATGAGCATTCTCATTGACATGTGATTGCCATTTAAATTCAATGATGATAAGAACAACCACAACTATAATTTAGTGAGCTAATATATGTGCCAGTTCTTATGATAGGTGCTCTATTTATATTTCTTATTAATTCTCTCAAGAACACTGTGCTGTAAGTAATACAGTTCACATTTCAGAGATGAGAAAACTAGGCGCAGAGAGGGAGAGTGACTAATCTGATATTCCATGACTAGAAAGAGATCTATGTCCTTTTGATTCCAAAATCTGAGGTTTAAACTACTACACTCATGATCTTTTCCTTAAAACTGTTCCCTCTGGACTTCCCCATTTCTGTTCTGCTCTTTTCCAATTTATTCAGCATCAAAATCTAAGAGTTTAAAACATGTCACACCACAGAACACCTCTATGCCTTTGTACGTGCTGTTCTCTCTTCTTGGAAGGCCCTTCCCCTAATCATCAGTATGATCAATCCATCTCCTCCAAGTCAGCCCACTGCTGAGGTCATCACTTCTTCCTTGATGTCACAGGGCTGAGCCACAGCGAGCTTGAAGTTGTCCTCATTGGCTGCATCTTTGATATAGGAGCCAAGGCACCCCAATCTAAAGTTGTGCCTTTGGATGCCTCTACAATAGTAACTATCACCTGAGCTATAATGACTTTTTTTTTAACCTATGGGTATCTCCTTCTGGATGAGAAACTTTATAGGAGCAGGGACTGTGAATGCTACCTTTGCAGCTCTTGTTCCTGCAGCAGACACTCGATGGTTAATGAGTTATCTTCAATGTATCTCATTACTTTATTCCCCACAGCTAATCAGTAGACGAACCCTGAAGAATTCTCTTTGTTAGATTTCTCATATCGCTTCCTCATTTTCCATTTTCCCAGCCACCATCCCAAGTTCATGTCTCCTGACCTCTTATGTGGCCTATTGTGATCACCTCTAAACTCAACTCCTGGTTCACTCCTTGCTCCCCTGTCCAGTTCATCCTGATGATTTCTACTCTATTAACACTGCTTTGTACCCATTGCTTGCCTACTCAGTGACTCCCTGATGCCTACATAATAAAGCCCAAGCTCCTTCATGTGGCTTTCAATAACCTTCCCAATATGCCTCAGTGCATGCTCCAATCCCGCTGCAGCATTATATAAATTACCTGTGCAAGCCAAAGCATGCTATTCACCACATCTTTAATGTTCCACTGAGTCCCACTTCCATGCCATTGCTCGTTGTTCCTCCTGCTTAGAAAGCCCTCCCTTCTTTCCTCCACATATTCGAACTCTACTGTGTCTGCACATCCCAGCTTAATTCTCACCTCCTCCAAGAGCCTTCTCTGACCGTTGACCCATAGCAACTTCTCTAATTTGCTGTAGAGGGAAAAGCTTGAACTTTCCTATCTGAGAGATATGACTCAGAATTTCAACTACTGACTAGTTTGTGGCCTTGGGTAAGTTAAACTAAAAAATGGGAGATCGCAATACCTGTTTCTTGGGATTGTGGAGAGAATAAAATGAGAGAATGTATGTGTTGAAAAAGGGTTCCAACGGGTGACCTAAGCAGGCCAGTTTAGGATTCAGAGGTAGCCAGGCCCACCTGGAATGTCCATAAAGTAGGCTCAACTTGCCACTCTGTACCAAGACAAAGAATACACCCATGGTCTCTAAGACTCCATGTGATCAGGCTTGACTGAGATAATACCTTGGTGACATAGACAAAGCACACAGCAGTGAAGGGTCTGGGGATCTTGCTCTTGCATTTGAATTCCAACTTTCCCATTTTTTTCGCTGTGTAATCTTGGGTAAGTTCCTTTACCTTTCTGTGTCTGTCTTTCCTCATTTCCAAAATGGAACCTATTTCATAGGGTTAATGTGATAAGTAAAATACCTGTTAAGAGTTTAGCAAGCCTCTGGCAGACTATAAGCCTTTAATAAATGGTATTATGTTTTATATTATTACTCTTGAGTCTGGTCTCTGTGGACTTGTCTTCATCCCAGAGTGAAGGACTGTGAGTAAAAGTGGAAGAGATGTTTCACTAATCATCCTTGGAAGAGCTCGGTAGGAGCAGAGGGAAACCTGCTCCATAGCATCTGTTACAGAGAGTAGCACAGGTGAGAACAATGATGCAAAAAACAGCCCAAAATTGGGTCGCCCATCAGGAGGGTAGAGCAGTGGCTCTCAGCTCTGGCTGCAGGGTGGAGCTGGTGGCTTTCAACAAATGCTGATGCCTGGATACCTGGTCCCTACCACTGGAGTTTCTGCTTCAGTTAGTTTTCCTGGGCTCCCAAAAGTGTATTTTTTTTAAAAGCCTCTCAGATGATTCTATGGTGCAGCCAGGGCTGACAAACACTATGCTAGAGAGACAGAGGTGAAGGTCAGGATAATGCAAACCAGGAAAGGAGGGGAGAAGTTAGGGAGTAGAATAGACCTGAAGGGAAATAATCTTGAAGATAGGACCGGGACTAGGGTGAGGCAAGGAATGTATCTAGGGAGGCAAAATTTATGGAGGAGAGTGTCTCCTTATATTTTGTATCTTAGGCACCTCCCTTGCCTCACCTTAGAGCCAGTCCTGCCTGGAAACATGCTAGAGGCTTAGAGCAATATCTTAAGTTTTCATTTCATGCTTGCATAGGTGAGTTATGTTTTTTTTTTGAAGCAGATATACAAAAGGATAAAAGTCTGAATTCTTACTTTCATAGTACTCCCATCCATCCACCCACCTATCTTCTCATCTATCTATCCATCCGTCCATCCATCCATCTCACTTATTCATTAAGTAAAGATATATTGAAGGTCTATTATGCACAAATGCCTAGCTAGACCTCCACCCTCTTGTCATTCACTCTAATTGTCCCAATCTGTTAGCTGCCTCTTTGGGCATATGTTGGGAGTTCTACCTCTGATTTTAACTTATGAAGAAGAAGACCAGGGGAAGTAGGGTCTGGAGCTGGACAGGCTAGATGAATGTCAATGTGAGTGAAGGTAATAATGTGTAGGCATTTCCCATCAGGGGTCTGGTAATATGGAGAAAAAACCCAGATTTTAACACTTAGTAGCTGTGAAATCTTGACCAATGTGTTTAACCTCTTCACCTCAAAGTGCAGTTTCAGAAGTTAGAAAATGGGAACATTAGGTTGTGATGATGATTAAGCAAATGACCATGTGAGGCCTGGCTCATGGTAAGTGTTCATAACAAAGGGCAGAGAGGTTGGGAATGCAATCTGTAGGACTTTTGAATTACTTTCAAGCTTTTGTTTTCACTTTGTCCTCAACTGGAGGAGAACATTAGAATTCAACTGGAATTCTAACATAGTATGTAATTTCCCTACCTATGTGGATCCCTTCACAACTAGAGAAAGTTAGAACTTGAAATGGGAAGGAATGTAAGTGGCATCTCTCATTTTACAAATGAAGATAGAATCCCCAGAGTGGGGAAATGCCTTGCCCAAGGCTGTACAGCAAGTAACTGACCCATAGAGTTAGAAGAACTCAGGATACTGAGTCAAAGCTTTCATTGCTGCACCCCAAAACCCCTCTCATTTCTGCTGAATAGAAAATGAAATATTTTAACAGTTATGGCTCTGAAACTCAAAGTGATACAACAGGAACCAGGGGTGACATTTCACATTTCTTGAGCACCTGAAATGTACTAGGCACATATATGCATGCTGTCTCATTCAAGCTTTATAAAAGTCCATGAACTAGGTATTATGATTATTTTCGTTGTTTTATAGATGTGGGAAACTGAGGCTCAAAAAGATTAAGTGACTTTCCCAGGGACCCATAGCTGGGAAGTGGTGGTGTTGGGATTGGATCCAGGTCTTTGTGACTACTAAGCTCACACTTTCTGTGCTTTACCTCATTGTTTCACTGGCAGAAACTTCCCCAAATAATTTACAGATATTTGTGGGTTTAGGGCTGGCCCTGGATCACATATCGAGGGTAAGATGGAGGACTGGTAGCATTTCTCATCATGGGGACACAATTAGACCATCTTTCTAGCAATCTTTCACACACACTGAAAACATATCAGTGGCAACTTCAATGAGGGGGCCATTATTGGGAAATTCACCTACCCTCCCCCACTGCCTGCTCCAGTCCACAATTAGTGGTTTCTTCCTTCTGTTACTTTGTGGCTTTCATCCCCATAGCTGGGAGTGGGGACGAAGGCACTGTAAATCCTGGAGCTTAGTATGAATGAATGTATTCTTTCTTCCCTCCCCCACCTGTTGAACTCTGACTCATCTTTCAAAGCTCAGCACAAATGTCATTGAGCACAGGAACTTATAACATTCTGAGTCATCACTCTGTGCTATGGGCTTGGGCTACAAGGACTATTAAGGCAGCACAGGTCCTGCCTAGACTGCTCACTGTCTGGGGGGTGGATGAGAAAATACACAATTACAATGTAGAGTGGAAAAGATGATGACAGATACAAACACAGGGCTGTTTAGAGGATGCACCCACTTCCAGAGAGGGCTGGGTCAGGGACTGCATTTGTTACCAAATTTCTCTGGGATATACCTTCTCCTCTCATATTTCTCACCTCACATTTTGCATGGTCCCTGTCAAAGCACTAATCTTGGCTGTTTGTGAGGGTCTATTTACTTGTCCATCTTAGGATGTGAGCTCCTTCTGTACAGGCCCTATGTCACTCAGCTGTGTATTCCCTGTGGCTAAAATGGGGGCTGGTACATAGTAGGTGCTCAATAAATGTTAGTGGAGTGTAAGTGTAGGTGGAAATAGGAGACAGACTAAAGATAAGAGATAACAAGGTTGGAGGGAGGGCAAAGAAACTAGAGGAAAGACAACCAGAGGAAAGTGAGGTGAGGGATATGGGGCTACAAGAACACATTGGACTTACTTTCTGTTTTGACTGGAGATGGCCCTGGGGTCTGGGATAGGCCAAAGCCAGGGGAAGGCCTTTGGGCCCCTGAGGTAAAAAGGAAATGATCCTCCATTGCCCTGTTGGTATCTGGTTGGTGAGTGAGAAAGCTCGAGGCACAGCTCAAGGTCTTGCTAGAGGAGCCCGTTAGGGCATTTCTCTGGCTCTATAACTTTTTCACTGTACTCTTCATATTGATTGAGATCCCAGTTTTATTGTGAATAATTTACTAATTCATTGTACCTTATTTTTAGATCTCTTTTTAATCGGATTTTTTTTTTTTTTTGGTCACAGTGATTTATATTTGCTAAATAATGACCTTCTCAATGAAGATCACAGTGAAAAAAGAAATCTTAGGCTAGGAAGTTTTCCACAATGGTGGGGGACAGTATAGGCTGTAGAGAAGGCACAGGGAGCCACCTCTGTCTGCTCTCTCTCCTTGGGCACCTGATATTACTTTATGTTTTTGTTTTTCCATGGCTTGACCACCTTCTAACATATCATGTAATTTACTTATATACCATGCCTCTTATTCATTATTTCTCTCCCCCTCCCACAGTAGAATGTAAAATCCATGAGATTAGGAATAGTTGTCTATCTTATTCACTGATACATCTCCAACATCTGGAACAGAGCCTGGAATATAGCAGGTTCTCAATGAATATTTGTTGAGTGTATAATTGAATAAATTAGAAGTAGTCCAGGTTAATGCAATCCAAGATTTGGAAGCCACTCTGAGTGAAAAGAGGGAGCTTAGCTTACAAAGTTTCAGGCTCATGACTTCTGGAAGCCTGTGGAAACCAAGATGGCATTGGCCTTATTGGTGGTGGTGGTAGTCATAGTGATGATGGTGGTGGTGATGATGATGGTGGTGGTGATGTTTATGATAGTGGTGATGATGGTAGTGGTGGTCGTGGTGGTGGCAGTGATAATGATGATAATGGTGGTGATGATGACAATGGTGATGATCATAATAAAGAGGGCATAAACTCCTTCACATCCATGGAACTTCAGAGTTTATGGAACACTTTTGTATCCTTTTAACTCTGATGCTCACAACATCCTTGAGAGGTAGCAGAGGCCAACACTATTGCCACCATTTTCAGAGATTTCAGTAATGAAGTGACTTGTCCAGGACTGCACAGCCATCAGAGGCAGAACAAAGACTGCAACTCAAGTCTTACTGTCATCCATATTAAGTCACCATTTACTGATCTCCTCCTATGTGCCAGAATTTAGGGCTCTACATTCCTCTCCCCTGGGGATTTGGGAGTCAAAGACTTGAACACTTCACTGCAGACGCCTCATTTGCCGGTGATGCACGTTCAAAGAGTGATGGTGCCATTTTATGGTGGCCACCTTCCACTGTTTACCCAGGGAAGCAGTGATTGCAAGGCTTGAGGGAGAAAGTAGAAAACAGATACACAGAGATGGGCAGAGATGAGAGATCAGGTGGGTCCAGGGAAGATAAGGTGGGGTCATGGGCACCATGGTTCCTGATGACTTTCTGGGTCCAAGGTCATGTCCTTCATGAACCCCTTCTCTATCTACTGGTGTTGGGATCTGTATAATAAAACCCACTCTGTCTAATCTGGCACTACTAGGAATCTGTCCTCTTCAAGCATCTCTGGCAGCCTGTTTGCACAGTCTTCAGGAAATCACGCATCTGAGACCCCCACACTTGAGGTCAAGCAGAGACACACTGGAGTGTGAGGAGGGAGGCAATAAGGTGAAAGGCTTGACCTTGCGCTCCTGAGTGATTACAACCCCAATCCCACTCCACCCCTTTTGTCTACACTCTCTTCTGACCCAGAAAACCCACTCTCCAACCTTAGGTGGAGTTGGATTTTAAAAATCCCATCTAGATCATGGTCTGACCTGTTTCTCCAGTTCATGCCGGCCATCATGTGCAGGGACAGTGCTGGAGCCCCAAGGTGACTGAGAAGCAGCTTCTGTCTTCAGTGTGATTACATTTTTGCTACATCCCATGATATGTGTCCCTTCCCCAGCTTTCAGGAATTTCTATTGGAGAGACAGGCATGGGTAGAAAGCCCATGATTGGGCTTTCCTGAGGTGTGTGTGTGTGTGTGTGTGTGTGTGTGTTTGTGTGTGTATGTGTTTGTGTGTGTGTGTGTGTGTGTGTGTGCGTGTGTGTGTGTGTCCATGATAGTAGTAGGCAGTGCCAAAAAGTGACCTCTGTTCAGTGTGGCCATCACTCTGCCCCATCCTACACTTGATAACTTGTGTCTTTGGGAAATAGAAAAATGAGCCTTTTTCAGATAAGCCTGGGACCCTATCTACCTCACTAGTTTACCTCCCCAAAATTTTGTGTGAGCATGGGACAAAATATGCAGACCTGAGCTACTTTAGAGATCTGTCTACTTGTGTCTGGGTCAGAAGTCCATTCTGGACCATACATTACTAATTTCTCTGTTGATCATAAGGAGCCTGGTCTGGGTTGAAGCTGAACCTTCCCATCAACTTCTCTCTCTTTTCTCCTTGAGCTGCAAAGCCATCTTGACAAGGGATTGCTAGATTAGGATATCTGGAAAGTTCCTGAGAAGCATCTTCCAGAGGGAAGGTGGGAGCTAACAGTTGTCAATGTGTGCCAATCATTATGTTCCTTGCTCTATCTATATGGTCTGATTGAAGTTTCATTGCAGGGAAATAACACTGCCCCAGCGGTTTGTCAGGACCTAAAGTTTCAAGTATGTGGACAATCTTGGGACCAATTTTGGTCTTGGGAAGACCAAGCAAGGGGAAGTAAGCTTAGAGGAACATAGGAGGTCTTGAGGGGAGGGATACAAGGTAGAAGCACAGAAGGTGAATATTGGCTGGAGCAGATGAGGTTGTGAGCATTGTGGATCTCTCCAACCCTACTTCCTCCAAAGGTGGGCCTGATAATGGGGAGATTTGTTATCCAGAAGTCTCTCTTTGGGGAGAAACTGGAACCTTTATACTGAGAGCTGAGAAACATCTACCATCTACCATACAAACAGCATATGATTAGAAATATAGAAAGAACTTTGACTCATGTCCATTTGATTCCATTCTACATATCCATTCTATGCAAAACATTGTCCTGGGACTGAGAATTCAGATTTTGCTCAGATTTTGTCTCTCACATGTGCTCACTCTTAATGCTTTCTGGTTCTACCTGGCCTGTCCACAGCCTCTCCCTATTACAGGTCAGTATCTCTGCTTTCAACCCACCTGTGTCAGTCTCAATAGTTGAATTATGATGAAGGAACAAACACTTCTGTTATCTTAGTGGCCTAAAACAATGCAGGTTTATTTCTCAGTCATATTGTATACTTTAAGTAAGTCACTGGAGGGTTCTCACCGTCCTAGTCACTCAGGAGTCCAGACTGACAGAGAGTAAATTAGGTGAATGACATCACAATCTCAACACTCTAGCAGAGGAGGAAACAAGGGGAATTAGTGCTTTTAAGTGCTTTCACTTATGATATGCTCACACATATCACTTCTGCTCTCAGTTGAATGGCCAAAGGAAGTCACATAGTCATGCCTAATTTCATGGGGCCAGGGATGTATAATCTTCCCTTGTGTTTGGAAGAAGAGGAGAATCACAACTATTAGTGAGAACTACAAATATGTCCCTTACCTCCTGTAATTCACCTCCCTATTCCTTTCCCTCCTTCTGTTCACCCTGGTCTTCTATAGGAACTTTATTCCTTGACCCCTTTATTATTCCTTTATTCCTTGACCCCTTCTCTCTTTCCATTCCTCCCTTTGTGTCTATTCCTTTATCCCTAACTCGGCCATCTGCTATCTCCCCCTTCCGTCCTTCTGTTCCCCACCTGCCCCCCTGATGGTCATATCTTCATCACTTGGCTGCTTTGAATAGACGTGACTAAACACAACCTCCAGCTGTAACTTCACACATTTCCCTTGCCCCTAATTGAGCTTAATGATTTATGTCTTGTAATGGACACAAATGGGCAAGAATTCCTGGATCTCATTAATAATTTTAAGCATGCCAGAAGTAGGATTTTTAATCTTAAGCAAAAATTAAATGACCATAAAATTTTTGTTCGCTTCCCAGGAGACAATCCCATTTCAACTTGACAGCTTAATTAAAAGCTGGGTAAATTGGACACAACACTTTTAATAAACAGGACTTGGCAGGCCTGGGAAAGAGATAGAGGGGAGGTGAGAGTGGGAGAAAATAAAGCTCACAATGTAACAAAAGGAAATTAAGTTATGGGAGGTCTCTTTCCTTAGAGTGACCTTTCTGGGAGCTTCAGATATCTTCAAATGATGCCTGACCCAAAAGATTCTGAGAGAATTGATTCTCTTACCTGACTCTAATTTCCTCCAGAGCCCTCTATTTCACAGAGCAAGAAAGCTGTTGTCCAGGAATGTTTTTGGGGATCTTTGCAATCCTCCCTCTTGGGGTCCATGTGTGACTCCTTCTGGACCAACCTTCTTATAAGCCCCAAGTTCACTGGGAAAGCTGATGGAAGGCTGGGGTTAGGGGGGTTAATTCTGGGCAACCACACTGCATGGTGGGCTTCATGCATAGACTTATTTTTAGCCTCAATTCTTTCTTCCATTTTATGGTCTTGCCTTACCCTTAGATACTTTTTGACCATGACTTTCTAAGGCCAAGTGTTTTCACTTCTACTAAGATTTAGATCTTCCCCTGGTTCTGCCACTTCTACCTGCTGTAGATTAACAGGCTTAGAAAGTCCAGCATGGGCCCTGACTGTAGAGCCCATTGTCAATGACTACGCAGGGCTTATCCAGCGTTCATGAGCAGACTGAGGTACAGCCTATGAGAAAGTTATCTGGTTACTATTCTTAGTATTAACAGAATACAGTTGTCTCAACATATTAATAGATGCACTATATAGAAGGTGAAGATTTGGAAGAGAAAGAAGGCAGGCACACTGTTTCCCACTCTCTAGGACTCTTTGTTCCAATCAGAAGGGACCACATTTCCATTTCCATTTAAGAAGGTCACACTCTCACATTTCTCCCCCCATCAGTTGTCTGGTTGGGTTGATCTTATCTTTGCATTCAACAGGAATCTACTTATGTGTGGCTGCCACATGCTGCTTTAGTTAAACTAAGGCTGCCTATCTCTCTTGCACAGAAAAAAAAAGCCCACAGTATTTTAAACAAGGAAAGAAACTAAAATATGTTTAAAGGTATTTTATCCTTCTGTGAAAAGCCTCATCTGGTGGAACTGGCTACAAGCACCTGAGTAGGTGAAAATGATCTCTCAGACAGGTGTGGGATTTGCTGACCTTTGAAAAGAAAGAGTTAGTGTTGAGGGAGAAAACAACCATCATCATTTGCTGTCCCCTTTTCAATTCCATTAAAGGCTCTTGTAAACCTAGAGCTTGAGCGAACCTTGGCAATCAACAGGGTGAAGAAGCCAAGCCTCAAAGAGAGGAAGCGACTTGTGTGAACGCCAAAATGGGACGGTGGCTGGGCAGTCAGAAAGACGGCTTTCTCTGGATAACCAGAACTTACGGAGAGTTGCTTATTATTTTTGGCTATTGGTATTTCTAGCTTTGTGCAAAGCTACAATTTTGCCAAGTCTCCCTGCTAAGTGAAAACAAGTTTCATTCTTTTACACTGACTTCCATAAAAAGCAAAGAGATGCTCTTGCTTAGAAGACCTCAAGAGCCTGAGGTTGTCACGTTTGGGTGGGGAAGGGTTTAAATGATAAAAGGAAAAGATGAGGGTGCTTAGTGTTTGCCTATAACCGGAGATGGGAAATAGGAGTGACTGTAAATGGGCATGAGGTTTCTTTCTGGGGAGATAGAAATGTTCTTGAACTTGATTGCGGTGGTAGTTGCAAATTTACGAAATTACTAAACTCTGTAAATTTACTAACATTTGTTCAATTGTACATTTAAAATGAATACATTTTGTGGCATGTCAATTATACCTTAATAAAGATATTTTTTAAAAAGTAGAAAGAAAGGAAGAAAGGAAGAAAGAAAGAAAGAAAGAAGAAAGAAAGGTGACCCAGAGTGAGGGCTCAGACAACACTTTCAGGATGAGAGCAGAGGTCAACCGTACATCCTGGGTCTCCACATTGGTTTGTGTTTAGGCTCTTGATGGCTGTCTACCCTCAGGACCCATGGGCAACGTCTGAAGCAGATGGCTCAAGTTTCAATTAATCACACTCCAGACCCTTGTCTCAGAGCTCAGTCTTGATCTGACAGCTCTTCAGCTTCTGTAAAATGCATATTGAATTGGGTGACATTTAAGAAAGACAACATATGTATTGTGCTAGCCATACAATCCTCTGGGCTATGGATGTCCTGTTAGATTCCCAGAAAGCAGGATGCTTGTACTTCAGTAGCCTAGATACCCATGAAATGCTTTTTTCAGTTGTTACAACACTATTCTTTCTATTTTATCCAAGTTCAATGAATAAAATGACCACATGAAGACTATACAGGTACTGCTGGCCATTGTATAAACTACTCAACGTTCTTCCCATGAGACCTAATTTAGCAAGTACCGCATAGAATTTAGTACCTGACAAAAAGGTGAATGACTTATTTGATAAGCAGTGGGAGCACTGAGCCCATTGTGGCTGCTTCTCCTTTTCTTTTTCCTTCTCCTTCTCCTTCTCCTTCTTCCTCTATTCCTCCACTTTCTTCTCCTTCTTGTCTAGACTGCCAGGACACTCCACGCCAGTTAGGGCAGAGTGAAATATATAGTGTCATCTCTGATTTAACTTTTTCTCTGCTCTCTGGTCCACTTTTGGTCCTTCTCTCACATTTATTCAATCATCAAGTGTCTCTCCAAGCACACAGCATGGACCATTCTAGGCACTGGGGTTGAAACGATGGATAAAATACAGAAGGAGCCATGGGAATAAGTGCAAATAGAATTCCGTAAGAGGGGACTGCTCCATATACTATGGCAGTAGAGAAAGGAGGAAACAGTAGGAATAGAGAAATAGGGGACAACTTTCCAGGATGGTGTATTAATTATATTTCCTTGTTTTCTGTATTCTTGATGCTCTGGCATTTGTGACTTCACTGAGTGGGGAGTGACTCTCTCTCCCAGGGCCAGCCAATTCTTAGGGCTCCACCTTTCAGATGTAAACTAACCAATCCAGAACCCAAACTCTGAACCCCTTCCTCTCTCTGGCTATTATATTCCAGGAGGCAATCAATAGTCTTCTGCCCTAAATCATCCTAGAGCCAGGTCTAGACAATCAGAGACCACCCCTGGAGTCCAGACCTACCAGCATTACACAAACTAGTCGGTCCTCAGCTACTCCTACTGTTCTGACTTGCCTTTCCCATAGAAAATGCAATAAAGGGGGGCACCTGGGTGGCTCAGTCAGTTGAGCGGCTGACTTCGGCTCAGGTCACGATCTCGCACTCCATGAGTTCGAGCCCCGCGTCGGGCTCTGTGATGACAGCTCGGAACCTGGAACCTGCTTCCGATTCTGTGTCTCCCTCTCTCTCTGCC
Source organism: Prionailurus viverrinus (assembly GCF_022837055.1). Lineage (NCBI taxonomy): Eukaryota > Metazoa > Chordata > Mammalia > Carnivora > Felidae > Prionailurus > Prionailurus viverrinus. Next base: position 21,146,785 of record NC_062574.1, read on the forward strand.
CCTCCCCCGTTCATGCTCTGTCTCTCTCTGTCTCAAAAATAAATAAACGTTAAAAAAAAAAAGAAAATGCAATAAAGGCACTAGGCCATGCTTTCTCTTCACCCCCTCTGTCTCCTGACCAGACTGGTGTTCCCTTCTCTCAGGAAATATAATAAAAAATTGTCTTTCGGTGGCATTAGCCTCTCCACATCATTACTCCGTCACCTCCATAAATTAAAATCTTGTGGGTACAATTGATACAGGTAGGTAAAGCTTGATGGGCGACTGTGAATCTTCCAGGTGGAAGGGCATTCCAGAAGTAAAACTAGCTTGTGCCTTGGCCCACTCGGTATGTGGTGAGACTCGGTGAGACAGGACCTTTAGGGTGCTATGTCTGGTGCGTACTTTCAGTTCTTTAAAGCCAGTCTGTTAACATTCCTTTTGCAATGGCGATGAGGCATAAATTATAAATAATCATGTCTGGGCCAAGTCTTACCTATATAAGATTGAATTTTCCGCAAGGTCTGGTTCTGACTATTGTTTCTTTTGTTCTATCAAACATAGACCATAACACAATGTAGACTTTGAATCTTGACTTTATCTCTTATTAGCCGTGTGTCCTTTTTCAAGTTCTTAAACTTTCTGCGCTTTAGTTTCCTCATCCCTAGGTGGAAATAATACCAGTAGCCCCCTCGGAGAGTGGCTATGAAGATTACAAGGATAAATATTTGTGTAGCACTTAGAACACTGACTAACACAGAGTAAGGACTATGCAAGCATTTGCTAAATTATTTTCTGAATCCTGTTATGGGGAAGACTTTGGAATCTGTAAAGATGTGGAAGGTATGTTCCTACCCCTAAAGAGTTTACAAGTGTAATGGAAGCTTAGAGCATTCTGGGAGGTCAAAGGGCTGCTGGTGAAACTGTATTTGCACGAGATGATGAGCAGACATGTTTAAGGTGATAGCAGACTAATATTTTGGCCTTTAATCACTCTCAGATAGAAAAAGGACAAAAGAAAGTGACGGACCTGGGTTCAAAATCTGGACAAACTGACTTCCCGGCTCTGCTGTTTCCTAGCCATGTAATCTAGTTAGTTAATTTCTCTGAGTTTTAGTTTCCTCACTCATACAATGTGTACAAAACTTGAGAAGATGGGAGAGAAATAAATAATAATAATAATGATAGCTGACATTCACTGAGCACTTGATGTGTGTTGGGCACTGAACTGTGAGTCTCGTGAGGAAACTACCTTAGAGAAAGTTTAGTAACTCAGTGTCCTAAGTCACTCAGCAAAAAGTGGCTGAGCTGGGATTTGAACCCAGTGACTGTTCTAATAACTGTTATTTTATGCTAAATCTCTCAGAGCTGTGCTGAAGCCAATAGGTCCTCAAATAATGGCAATAGTTGTTTTATTAATATCCTTGATCTATTGGGATAATAGCCATGGATCATTGAAGACTCCTTCCAAGCATTTAATTTTTTTCTCATCCCCAGCCTAGTGATATGCCATGATGTGTTGTTCTTGGCATGTATATACCAAATTATCCTAAAATTCTCAACTTTATACATTTTTTTCAAGTGATAAGGAAATAAGGAAAAGTCCTCTTGGGTCCTAGGCACATTAATTAAGAAATTAATTCAATAAAGTTAGTAATGAAACAGTCTGATTACAGACACAATTAGAACTGCAGGTCTTTGCAGATGAAGAACATTAGGTTGGATAAATGATTTACTCCTAATGGATTTAATGCAATAACACCAGATCTGAAAAGTCCAAGGAATTCTGGGAGCCAAGTTGGGACTGACTTGGCCTGATAGCAACCACACAGTCCACAGCCGGGTCAATTTACGTATTGGATCAAATGCCAGGCTAAGGCAAGGAGGCAGTTAGTTGGCAACTCAGCTGTCAGAAGGTCCTTAATGTCATCAGATGTCAGCATGATGATGTCACTTTCAAATCCTTCCTGTTCATGACTCTGACTCCCATCCTTTGTAAGAACGGTGACATGTGCAATGGCAGCCCCAATAAATCGCTTCTGACGAGCTTCCTTTTTTTGTTCAGATACTGGACAGAGTTGAATACTCAGAGGGCACCTGCTGGGCCTATGCACATAAATTGATTTGAGTGAATTATGTTAAAAAAGAAAACAGCTTAATTCAATAACTAACTTTTGTTTCGTTTGTAGCTTTCATTTTCTGTTTTGACTGATTTTCATTCCCCGACAAATGTCATGGCAATGTGATAGAGTGGAGGGAACACGAGGCAACAGGCAGCTCTGGGTCCATCTCTGGGTTGTGGCTGTAGGTGATGGGTGGCGGGAGGGCAGGATATTCTGGTGTAGTGTAAAGAAAAGAAGCCAGATCAAGGTTTGAATATGGCTCTGGTACTTGCTATATGATTCTCAGTTTGCTCATCTTAAAATGTGTGTTAGACATCAACTTCCCAGTTCAAGTCATACGTGAAAAAATGGTAGAGTAGAAAACTCTATTTAAGTAATTATTCGTGTGAATTAAATGCCTGACAACACAGGCTTAACAATAACCAGCTGCTTTTCGTCTCCTCTCTCCATCAGAATTGCAATGCTTTTGTGGGCAAACGTGATGAGGGGCCACAGCATCCAGAAGCCATGGAGTTCTGGACCAGGCAACTCGAAATAACAGATACATAATTTTGTGCTTGATTGGATATCCTCTCCAAGTAGACCCTGGTCTAAATAAATAAGAAGCACTAGCAGTTTGGAACCATAAGTGAGAGGAGGAAAATATTAATTGAGAACACCGTATCTGTTAGCTTATTTTCTTCCCTGGGTTGAGAAAAAATTAATAAGCCAGGTTAGCTCAGTAACACATTCTTCTGCAGGTCAGGGTTTGAGAACTACTGGTTTCGAGGGACACCCTCACCCGGGACTCAAGATCCCTGAGTGAGCACCAGCCCCTCCCTGTGCCTTACCTTCAGTTTCCTAGCCCATGCCCATCAGATCAGGCTGTGTTCACAGTGCCTGTCTTCATCACGGGGCTTAATGTCTGCTCATTCTTCCATTTACTTATTCCCTTTTCTTAGACCCTGGGCTTTGTCAAGGCCCTTCCCTGAATGGGTTGCTTTCTGATGTCCTTCCCTGGCTCTGTGCCTATAATACTGTATCATCTTTGAGGAGCAGGGGAAGGGCATCCAGCATAGCACATTTCCCTTCCCAGCTCTTCTTGGGCTGACGGTGCTTTCCAAAACTCTGCAAGGGCAAAAGTTTCCTTTGTATCCAGGCAGTGATGTCTAGGATCGAAGTGGATATGAGCAGATACTAACAGGCACTTGTGTCTGGCACAAAGATGTTCATAAGATATTGTTGAACCGATGTGTGAGTGAATAAATGAAAGAACAAAAGAGCAAATAAATGAACGGAGGATAAGTCAATGAATGCGTAAGAAATGGAAGCAGGGATAGCAATTTGAATAGGTGAAACAATATGTGAGCAAATGATTGAATGAAATAATGAATACATGATGCATGGATGACCACAGTTCAGTCAATGCTGCAGTGAACCGAGGCTGATTTTCTGGCATGGCCAACCTGGCCTGGGCTAGTGCACATGGTTCTCTTGCAATTCTCCTCAGAATCTTCATTAGGATAGCAATTTTCCACCCTATTGTTTCAAGTTTGGATTGTAAGATTGTTACCATTTGTAACTCTAAGCTGCATTAGGCACGGGCTCCTCTTGCTTGGTGCTCTTGATTTGTTCAGCTCAAACCTTGGTTGGGCCACTTTTCAGCTCTCCTTGCTGAAAACTGCTATCTCCGGGGCTGAAAACAAAGGGGCAGGGGCTGGAGGGTTCAATGTGCAGCTGCCTAGCCCACATGTCTGACAGTGGGGGCCCCACAGCCTCTGTGGTTCTTGGAATGCCGTTGATAACCTGGCTGTTATGAGTGATGTTCCTTATCTGCCTTCCCACAGTTTGTGGTACTGCAGAGAGAAAGGGAGAGAGGAAAATTCACTGAACAGAGCAAAGTATCTCTCCCAGCTCCTATGGGCCAGGCACCTTGCTAGGCATTTCCCTACCACGACAGTCCTTGAGCTCAACGTTGATCTTCCTTTACAGAACTGCAGGCCCAGAGAGGTCAGACCATTTTCCCCAAGGTCAGACAGGGAGGCAGAGGCAGAGGCAGAAATAAAATCTTGGTCTTGGAGAGGTCAGAGCCATGAAATGTCTGTTAGAGGGGGCGACAGTTCTGTTTTTCCTGTGGTCTCTGGGCTGGATATGGGCCATATCTTTGGGGATGGGTTAGGTTAGTACAGGCTTAGGGCAAGGTTGCCTGGATCATCTTTGCTGCTTCTGGGAGTGAGAGGACAGAGAAGTTGGTGCCCTGTGATAGGTCCATAGAGAGATGAAAGGGACCATGAATTTGGATGAGAAGAATGGGCTCTCTGTGGTCAGTAGCAGGTCAAAGACTGGGGCTCTGAGAGGGACCAGGGTGTGAAAGGGTGCTGAGAATCAGCTAAGGGCCGGTGGAGGTGAGGCCAGTGTCCTGCCTTCAGTATCAGGCAAGGTGCTATGGGCAGGCTGCTATTTATTCTTTCTCATTCCTGGTGAAATGCTTCTGTTCCTATGCCTGAAAGGCTCTTGGCTTCTGCGAGACAAGGGTCGATGGGCAGATTCTCCAGAAATGGGGACACAGGAAGCAGGTGATTGGGGAGCACTCTGCTGTGTCCTTGGGGGTGCATTTCCAAGGTTCCCAAGGTCAAGCAAAGTGGGGCACAGCCCAAAAAGCAGTCAGGGTTAAGGTCCTAAATATTCTCACCCAAGACTGAATGTCTCAGCAGGAAGAGGAATTACCAAATTCATTCATTAAGTGCCCATTGACACTTCTATTATAAAGAGTAATCATTTGTTTTTATTGAGATCTCTTCCCTTGATTAAAACCATTAGCACCAATGAGTAACCACAGATCAATCAACAAGCTTTTGTAAATGCCCCCAATTTGGTCCTCATTGCAGCATAAATACATCGATTATACCTCTTAAGCATCTCTCCCAGCTGCCCACTTATCTCCCCCTCCACAGCTGCCACTCCAGTCCAAGCTCCCTGCTCACCCGCCATTTCTCACCTAACCCAGTCCCGTCCCTGCTTGGTTCTCCAACCCCCTGCCTGAGACTCCGCGTGCTTGTGGAACTAATACATTGGAGGCAGGAAGATGCAAGGATGGGAGCTTGTTGGGAGCTGTGCCTGAGGGGAGGAGGGAACTGGAGAGGTTTAAGCCATCAGTGGCAGCCAGGAGACTGGAGGCAGCAGCTGTGGGAGAATCTGGTGGGTAGAGCAGAGAGGACGTGGGGGACGCAGTTTGGATGGGGAGGAGGGAGAAGGGGATGTTTCTAGGCTGGCCTGCTAGCAGTGCCCATGGGGAGGGGAGGAGGTGTGGAGGATGTCCACTATGGTGGTTCCTACCTGCTTCCACCTCAGAGGTGGCAGTGTAGGCTCCCTGCACTGGGAGGTCCCTCCCTGGGGAGGGAGAATCTGCCATGGGGAGCTCTTCCCTTCCTCTGTTAGCTCTGGGCCTCACGTCTCCCCCTCTGAGGCCATGGTGAATCTGAAGGCAGGGACTTCCCAGGACTTGTCAAGGTCCATTTACACTGAGGATGCCAAACACGTTTCTCTTTTACATTTTAATTTGGTTCCATGACTATCACAATAGTCCCCACTGTCTTGAATGTCCCAGATATGTCCTGAGATCAAACAGATTTCAAAGTCTTCCTTTCTGTCCTCTGGTCCCTCTCCACTACCCCCCCCCCCCTTTCCCCCTTACACCACCTTCAGGGGACTTGGGGTCCAGTAGCATCCCAACCTTCCCCTTACCTGCACTGATTTACTCTCTGACTTTGGGCAAGTCATTTACCCTCTCTGGCACTCAGGGAAAACAGAGCGGGCTTGGATTAGGAAGTAAGACAGACTTTCGGGACTTTCATTTGAGTGCCCTTGATTTCGTCTGGGAGAGGGAGACAGAGACAGAGACAGATGGTAGAGAAGTCCTTCAGTTCAAGGGGGCCCAAGTCCCCCTCACTGCCCACCGACCTCATGCCTGCAGGAGCCAGTGTGGTAGAAACTATAGCAGCTACATATGACATCCTGGAGGGAAATACAGAGACAGGGATTGAGAAAAAAGAGACCGAAAGAGGGAGAGGCAGAGAGAGATACTTAGGTAAGGAATAATAGAGCAGAGAGAGGGACGTGGGTGAAAGAGAAAGGAGTCTGATCACATTTTGTCCCCAAGACACTAACGCTGCACCTCATTTTGGGACTTCTGAAAGCCCAGGATAGAAGAGAAGCCTGTTCTCCTTCCCAGGATATTTGAAGGAACTTGTGTGGGTCCTGTGGGGTGAGGTGCATTCCATAAGGAAAATCATTTCCATAGTGACGTGAGTCCACCTCTACTTAGTGCGTATAGTGGGGAGCAACACCGTTTGTCCCTGGACACGACGCCTTCTGCTTTGCACTTGCTGCTAGCACCTGAGAGTCCGCGGAACACAGCCCCCTGCTCTGACTCACGCATGCGTTTTGAGATGTCATTGCTCTGGAGGTAACTCAACAAACCCATTTTTTGAGGCCAAAATCAAGGCAGGGCTTGGAAGTCTTAACAGACGCACAATTCATTAATTTCTTCATTGTCCTCCCCTCACTGCACAAATGGACCAAGCTTGGACCATTCGTCATACCAGTCGGCATTCTCACTTACTCTGTTTTCCATTTGCACTCCGGGGTCCTTGCCAGTGAATAACTAGATCTTGGCATCACCAATCTCTGTCTTCTCCCAGGGGCCTTCATCTTTGCTGTGTGATTATTCTGTTTTAATTTTGAGGGTCTCGTGACTCCTGGAGGACAGCCTCCCACAGGGGTGATGGGGGCTGGGAAGCCAGCCAGCCTTCGGTGCCTGGGACGAGCTGCTCATTACTGCAGGTGCCCGTCTGTGCGCCCCCCCGGGTGCCCTGCCCACACAGGCAGCTGAAGACGGCGCGGCTGTGCAGTTGCAGGAAGATGGCGATGGCTTTTTAATAGCTGGGGGCCCCCCTCATTCATCTGCACATGCTGAGTTTATTTTGCCATTTGTCAAATTCCAACTCTAGGGGACCTGGGTTTGGAGTGGTTTCGGGCTTCAAGATTGATGACCCGAGTGAATGACAGGTCCCCCTTCTCTTCTAAATAGATGGTGTGGCCAATAGGAAGCCCCATCGCCCGCTCATCTCTGAAAGGCCCATTTCTCCACCGCTGCTGAGGCCAGAGATAAAATATTTATTTGGGAGCTAACCAATATGCCACAGCTGCCTCCCTGCCTGTGCTAGACAGCGAACGAGCTCCGAAACGAGGAGGCAGCTTAATGGCTCAACCCGGGTCCTCACTTTGCCAAAGGGAGGAACGAATGGAAAACAAGAAGAAGATTCCAGTCCTCTGGAGACTGGGTATTCATTGGATGGAGATAGCTCTCTATGGAGGTATGCATTTCCTGTGGCTGCCTCAGTCCTACAACACACTTGGGCTAGAGCAGGGAGCCAAAGGAACAGGGTGTTTGAGGGAAATAAAGCACCATTTTCTTAGGCAGGAGGGACACTTCATGGAATCTTGAATTCCCAGGAGTTGTGAAATCTTAAACCCAGTCCAAACCTCTAATCCTTGAATCCCCGCTAGAACATTTCTCCTTATATTGGAATGCTTAACGGCTATGGCGAAATCACGACTTCTCAAAGCAGATGATGCCCTGTTTGGAATAATCTGTCTGTTGAAAGCATTTTTTTTTTAAATGCTGAATTGACATCTGTCTCTCTCTGCAAGTTCTACCCACTGGATCAAGATTAGTTTAGGAAGCACACAGACCACATCCACTCCCTCTCCTTAATGGCTCTGGTAAAAAGAAAACCACGGGTCAAGGTGGAGTCACTTGCCCCCACGACAGCAAACCAAGATTTAATTGCAGTTGTAACTACTCTAAGGAGGGGAGTTTTCAGCCAGCCAATCTGAATTTTCTCATCAGTATGAATGAGGTAATCAGACACGGGCTTTCTCCATTTCCCCCCACCCAAAGGAAGATGAGGTAATCAGCAAGGTAAGACCCCCACTGCCTTTCCCAGTAAGGGAAGGTGACCTTGCCCTAAACAACCTTTTCTTTTCTTTTGTTAATAGCTCCTTGCCCATCCCCCTTCTTATAAAAACCTTCCATTTTGCGAAGCTCTGAAGAGCTCCTTTGCTTCCTAGGTAGGATGCTATCTGATTCATGAATCACTTAACAAAGTCAGTTAGATCTTCAGATTTACTGGTTGAATTTTTTTAACAGCCTTCAGCAGAAAGAAAGTAACCACATTCTCTTTGAGACTTCTTTCCTCCAGGCTGTCTCCTCAGAGGGCTCTTTCATGCTGGGCGCTGGAGATACACAGAGAAATAAGTCTAGTGAGACTGAGGACAGGTACCTCAAAGGACACACTTTCAAATCCCTTTACCATGCTGGCAGTTGAGGAGGGAGCCCGCGCATGGCTGGTTATTCCAACATTTCCACCCCTCTGCTCATTTCCTTCCTAACTCACCCCCAAGAAGAGAGGGTTGGCAGTTCAGGATTCAGGATGCTCATTGGGCCCTGTTTGACTTGTGGGTAAGGCCACTGTGGGTGAAGAGTTCATACCATAAATGCAAGTGTCATCTCCCCTTTGCAGCCTGGTCCCCAGCAAGTTAGGAGGCCAGGCAGGGCTGGACTACTCAGGATAGACTCAACCATGCTTTCTCTGTTCTGCCTCTTCTGTGCTTACAACCAGGTCAGGCCTACTTTGTTGACTCCACCCTCTTAGAATCAGAAGTTACTGGCATGTCTGTGTGTGCGTGCATGTGTGTGTGTGCGTGTGCGTGTGCGTGTGCATGTGTGTGTGCATGTGTGTGTGTGTGTGTGTGTGTGTGTGTGTTGTGGGGACCATTTGACTAACAAGGGAAATCCTATGTCAAGGGATTCCCTCCTATGTCAAGGGAATTAGAGACTTGCTCAGCTTCCTTGCTTATCTTGTTATTCTTGTTTTGCAGTAATTCCCCAGTTGAGGGACTCTCAGGAGGGTACAACTCAGGAATTCCCAAGCCTCTGGCTTCACACCATATGGATAGTACCAAACTTCAGGTTAATCTTTCATTTCCTTATACAGAAAGGTCTGTGACATCCAGACCTAAACTGAATACCTACCTTAGAAAATAAAAATGTAAAAAAGATGGCCATGAGACACTTATGCCTTGCCTGCCAGAGGAGGATGGGGTAGCACTGCTGTATCTGTCGGTCTCTCTCCTCCTTGCCCTGGAGGGGAAGGGCAAAGATGGGTGATAAATGTGCACTGGGTCTCCTCCCTCTCTTGGCTCTTGGTCTATGGGTAAAGATGAAAAGCAGCTCAGAGAGATTGAACTGGGTGTGCTCAAAAGAAATAATGTCAAGAAGTATGCCCACTGAGGCTGGGGTTTTGTTCATCTGAGGGATGAATGATTTGTCCAACCTCATGCTATGACACCACAAAAGGTGGTTGGCTCGGTCTCCTTCGGGTGCTTGGTGGAACGATCGTTAAAATAATGACAGCAGTTTCTAATTCCAGAAAAGGTGGAAGTGAGCAATGAGTAAGAATGAAAAAGCAGATAAAGACCACTAGAGAAATAATGGCATCCAAGTCTCTACATTCTTTATTGGAAGAAAATGTAGCAACATCTATCAAAATTAAAGACATGTCTACTCTTTGATCCATAAATTCCATTTTTAGTTTTTTTTCCTACAGATATACTGGTACAGGTAGGTAAAGATACATGAACATGGACATTAATTCTTGGCAATATGCAAGAAAAGAAGGAACTTACATATCCATCAATGGGGGACTAGTTACACAACATGATCTGTCTTTATGAAAGACTATCACAGAGCCTTGAAAAAGAATGAAGCTGATCTAATTGTGGTGATATGAAACTATCTTTGGGACATATTAAGAAAGAAACCTTACAGAACAGTGTGCTTCCATTTGTGCAAACTACAAAGGTCTATTCACAGACATATATGCTTGTGTATGTTTAAACTATTTCTGGAAGGGTATATATAAGAATGGTAATACTGAGGGGCACCTGGGTGGCTCAGTCAGTTAAGCATCGGACTTTGGCTCAGATCACGATCTCATGGTTTGTGAGTTTGAGCCCTGGGTCGGGCTCTGTGCTGACAGCTCACAGCCTGGAGGCTGCTTCAGATTCTGTGTCTCCCTCTCTCTCTCTTCCCCTCCCCCACTCATGCTCTGTCTCTGTCTCTCTCTCACTCTCTCAGAAACAAACATTAAAAAAAAAAGAATTGTAAAAAAAAAAGAATGGTAATACTGCTTTACTTTGGGTTGGGAATGGTGGTGAGGGAATAAGGAATGGAGAAGGAAGGAGGCTTGGTTTTCTTTGTATACAATTTTGCATTCATTTAAATTCATTATCATAAGCTTGTACTCTATTCTCAACAAAAAGAGTGTATAATAAAAAGGAAGCATATGCCTTCTGCACATCTGCCAAATGCTGAGCCTCTCATTGCCCCAGATATTTATTGAACACACATTGTTTGCAGCACACTGCGCTAGCCCAATTCAGGGAGGAAGTGGAAGCGATGCTTTCGGAGAACGTACTGTCCAGGTGGGAAGCAAAATGTGTTGACATACTTATCGTACAAGTCAGAGGGAAAATTTAATCTTCTCCAGGGAGCTGGAGAAGATTTTGTAGAGCTGGTGTGTAAGGTATTGGTAGTAAAATTCTGAGACCTGAAGATGGACGAACGGGACACGGCCGAGAGAGCAGCAGGAGCAAAAGATACAGAACAGGAAATGGACGACCATGTTGTGCCTGCTCGTTTGCTTGCTCTACCATCAGAAATCCTTTCTTTGGGGTTATGGTATCATTTGTTTTCAGGAGTCTTTGTGAGAATGCAGACACTTGCTTTTGATTGAGGTATAAGAGAATAGATTTCGTGGGAATACCAATAAACCAGCTCCTACCCCTCCCCACAAAAATGACTGGATTTGTAGCATTCGCCAATTTCCATGGTGTAACTCTTCCCACCATGGCTGCCTTCAAGCTACCCATACAATATGGAAGTTAGGAAGAGACACACATAATCCATTCTTTTTAAGTTTGACAGAGCTCGCGCCAACAAGTCACTGGAGACGTTAGGATCCCACAGTATCAGGGGCACCTGGGTGGCTCAGCCTGTTAAGCGTCTGACTTCGGCTCAGGTCGTGATCTCATGGTCCGTGGGTTTGAGCTCCGTGTGGGGCTCTGTACTGACAGCTCAGAGTCCGGGGCCTGCTTTGGATTCTCTCTCTCTCTGCCCCTCCCCCACCCATACTCGATCTCTCTCTGTCTCTCAAAAAGGGTATCAGAACTAAAAGGGACATCGAAGAAATTATTTTCTTATTTATTTATTTACCCATGTATACATTTTTTAAAGTTTATTTTGAGAGAGAAAGAGAGAGCATGTGTACATGTGTGCACAAGTGGGGGAGGGGCAGAGAGAGAGGGAGAGCGGGAATCCCAAGCAGCCTCTAGAGTCCCACTCGGGGGTTGATCCCACAAACGGAGAGATTATGAGTTGAGCCAAAATCAAGAGTTGGAGGCGTAACTGACTGAACAATCTGAGCCCCTGAGGAATTTTTTTTCAGCTTATTTATTTATTTTGAGAGAGGGGGGTGGAGGGGCAGAGAGAGAGAGGGAGAGAGAGAGAATCCCAAGCAGACTCCATCTTGTCAGTGTCCCACATGGGGCTCAAACCCACAAATGGTGCGATTATGACCTGAGCCAAAATCAAGAGTCGGACCCTTAACTGACTGAGCCCCCCGGGCACTTCCCGCCCTTTTAAATAAGTTTACAGGCACTGCTGGAGAAAAATTTTAAATGAACCTTAGCCACACATGGGAAAATGAAGGTGTTTGTACAATGTCAGGGGAGGTAGCAGAGTTGGGACATTATCTTCTACCTTTTAGTTTAGTGAAATTTCTACTTCTCCTTGGGAATCACTAATATAATAGATGGAGCGTGGAACTGTGCTGTTTTGAGGGAACAAGAGTGCATAACGAAAGGCAGAGAAATTTCTCCTAGAGATCAGAGGTGGGTAGGGTTCTGGCATGTGTTTTGGTCAACAGGAGGGGTCTGTGTGCTGGGGGTTACATGCAAGGACTATTGCTGGGAGGAAGGGTCAGAGTCGGAAGAGATTTTGGGGGGAAGGCTTGGAAGACAAAATCCCCAATGGAACTGTTTTGTTCAGGACTGACTTTTCTTCCTGGGACAGGAACGTAATATGCTGACCTGGTGTACGGAAAAGAAAAAGTGGGCAAGTCCCATCCATGGCCTTAGGATCTGTGTGCATGTGGGCAAGTTATTTCCCCTCTGCAGGGGTCAGAGTCTTCCTCCTTTAAGGGGGGCCAGGAGGTGGGGGTTAGGAGATGGTTTCCCAGGACCCTTCCAGTGTGCCCGTCTCTGAGCCTGTGAATCAGTCACTCAGCGAAGAAGTCCCAACAACCATAATGTAAGAAGTGGGGGGGAAGAGCTGGTAGAGCCTGCTGGGTTTAGTTATTTACACCCATTCTGGACAGACAGAGAGAAATCAGAAGCAATGGGAGGCAAAAGTGAGGTTTGTTTTTGAGTTTACGGCAGGGCCAGGGAGAAGAAGATATATTAGGGAAAAACAAGACGGAGGTTCCTCTTGATCACGTCATACTTTAAAATGACAGGACAGCCCGTCCTGAAAGCTCTTCAGTGGGGACTCATTACTTTCAAGGTGAGGTCCAAATTCCTTTGCATGGGTATAGGGAGATCCATTTTATTCCCTTGCTTGTCTTTTCAGTCTCCTCTCCTGAGTTCCCCAGTCTACCCCCCTGAATTGCCCAGGTGGTGCTCCGGGAGCACCTACTGCTAGCTAACATCCTACGGTTTGGTCCTCAGCCTTTGCACAGAACCCCTCCTGGAATGTTCTCCCCATCACATTTGCTGGGCAGACATCTACTCCTTCTTTGAAATCTTGTTCCAGCATTCCAGTGTCTTCCTTAATTCTTTTTTACATGGCAGCCCTGCCTCCAGAGAGAGACCATCACTCCCTTCCCTGTCTGGCATCCATTCTGTGTGAATGCCATTTTAATGCATTGCATTCAAGTTTCTGTGTTTATCTCTCCTACTTCACTGTGAGCTCAGGAGGGCAGGTAACTCCTGTCTTGGCTCCTGAGGTTGAAACAATGACAACTGTTGGAGCTGGTGACTGACTCCCAAATGCTGATAAAACCAAAAAGAGAGAAGGGGAATAAGGCTCGTCCTGTAACCCGCCCTAGAGCGCCACCAATGGAGACAAAGTCCAGTGGGCCAACCAGATGCAAAGACTTCTGCTGAAAGCCAGATGGGAGTGCTAATCTACCCAGTCCCTCCAATTGTTTTTAACTGAGCCCCTAAGGGGAAATTAAGTGAAGCTCCCAGAGGGGTGGGCAGGAGGGTTGTAAAGATACTGTAGAGCAAGGTTAATGAAAGCCTTGTTCAAGGCAGCTCCATGCTGGGCTCCAATAACGTCATTCTCTCTGGAGGGGAAGATACTTCTTCAGCTCCCATGAGAACCCATGCCACTGCTAAGAGCCAGAGTGGATGTTGTGGCGTGTCACCAGATCCTCTTTCAGCGCTGAGGGATTCACTCCACCCACCTTCCTTTGCCTTCCGTGGATGCTGCTCTCCAGAGCATGCCCCATTAAACTTCTTGCATGCCAACCTCCAACCTGGAGTGTGTTTCCTGAGGAACTTATCCTAGTGGGTAGTATCAGCCTGCTGCTGGGGGCTGTTGAGATTAGCAGAGTGGTCAGAGTTGGTAGGTCTGGGTGATGATCTCTTGGGACAGAGGCAGGAACTGATATTACAAGCAGAATGGTGACTCCATCAGAGCGACCAGGGGAGCCACAGTAAGGACTGGGGTCAACAGATGTCATCAGAGTGGTGCTTAGCCCTTGTCCCTAAGCAGTGACCCACCATGGTAGTCTGGGACTTCAGCAGAACCAAGAATGTGGCAGTGGGAGTGGGTCACACTTCTGATATCACACTGGCAGGAGCTCTCAGGGTGCTTCTGTCTCACAGGGTGCTCTCAACCATGGCTACACCTTCGACTCCCTTCAAAAATACTGATTCCAGGTCTTGAATTTGAGAGATTCTCAAGGCTTCGTTAACCAACAGTAAGGCATAAGCCCTTGCCTGTTGTAAAAAGTCGGTTTCTAATGTGTGGCTCTGGTTGAGAACTACCAATATGGTAAAAAGATGATACACTCTTATATCAGACAGAGCAGGGTTTGAATCCTGGTCTTACTGGTGGTGGGGGAACTTTAGCATGTAGCTAATTTTCTGAGTTTCCATTTCTTCATCTGTAAAATCCTGTAAATCATATATTATATAGAAATGTTGACAGGAAAATATGCTAATAGTAATCGCAACGATGGTGATGGTAGCCTTCAATCAGTGGGGTTATTCTCATGATCATTGTTATCACAATTTGTGTTCACACTTGGCCTTATACTCCTCCTCCTCCAGGGTACAGCACCCTAGGGTAGACTTGCCTTTCTTAGCTCTTGCCCTATTATGGGGGATATCTGTCTCCTTATGCCAGTTGTAGCTATTTGCAGTCCAGCACACTGTAGCTACAGCAGCTAAGTGGAAACCCACTGCCTCTGCTGGGGTTGACCAGATGATCAAACGTTGGCATCCACGGTTGCATTTCTGCTTACGCCTAGAATAACACGTGCAGCAGTTCAGCCCTTCAAGACCATGTGCCTGCTGTGTGGAAAAGTAAGCAACACGGGTGTTACTCATACCTAACGGCAGCAATGAGGCCCAGGGATACTCAAATGATAGCCCCAGAATTGCACTAGTTACTATGCGGCTTTGAACAAGTTCCTTTTTCCTCTCAGTGTGTCAGTTTCTTGCTCTGAAAAATAGGAGTGGCTGATCCGGAAAACTGAACACTCTGCTCAGTTTGGTGCTGCTGGTTCTCCAAACATCCACCCTCCCCACCCCAAGCAAGATGCCTTGGGGGCTGATATCATGCCTGCCTTTTCCCACAGACTCCAATGTCAAAGTCAGGGCTCTGAGAGATGCCACTGTGCTGTAAGGGACCTGAGAGTCTGTTCTGGCTGCTGCCCACCGGAGATCCCTTCAGCCCCGCCCCCCAAGGGTTGTAAGTTTCCCCATTTCTCCTCCTGCCACCGAGAACTTTAAATAGCCTCCAGCACACTATGTGGGTGCCAGAAGTTTTAATTAAATAATGTCCAGCTGTCAGAAAAGCTGTTATAAACGGTCCTTTTGTCTGCACCACTGTCTGGGAAGCCAGGAAGGAGAGAAGCTAGTGGGTTATAAATACGAAGGCAGAAGTTCAGTGGGGAGCCTGGGGGCAACAGCTTTTAGGCACCCTGAAAGCCACTGAAGGGATTTATTTATTTTTAATATGTGATTAGTCCATGGAAGGGCTCTTAGCCCTGGCTCCGTGACTGCATGTGCATAGGGGATAACCTGAAAAGGACTGGGCAAACCGGGGTCCTTGTGAAGGGGTGTCTCTCCCAGACTGCAATCAGTATCCCCTTTTACCATCCAGGTGGGAAAGTAGAGGGCAGGGTGGGTGCTGGCAATTCAGAGACAGTTCTCAGATGAACTTTCGTGATCACTTCCCTCTTCCCCTCCCTTTTTTTGGTCCCTCCTTCCTCTCTTTCAACACATACTCTTGAATCTCTATGATGTTTGAGAGTTCTCTCTAACAAAGAGGAATATATACATACTTGTGGAGTATGCATTAAGTGCTAGGTATTTTATGTATATTACTCCATTTAATTATTGTCAAACACCCAGAAGATAACTATTATAAAGAGTGATATTGTAGATGAAGAAACTGAGGCTTGTTGAGATTAAACAACTTGCCCGGGTCACATAGCCAGTAATGAAAGGGCTGGGGACTAGAACTCCAGGCTGCAGACAATATCTTTTGTGTATTGTCTTGCTGTGGTGCTGCTGCAAAGGTGCCTGGCACAGATAGAACTGGAGAAATATTTACAAAAGGAGGAAAGGAAGGGAGGGAAGGGGGAAGGAGGGTAGCAACTCCATTCTGTCACTCACCAGAGCCAACAACCTTTCCATCATGACACATTGTCTCTGGAGAGCACAGGCAGGCAGGTAGAAACCAGTTAAAATGTATAAAACAGTTGAGGGAAAGGCGTTGCTAAAAGGTGCATAAAAACAACATGATTAGGAAGCAGAAAGTTGGTTTCAAGAGTCATAGAGGAGGTGGAGCTAAAATGCTATGGGTAGTCGGAAGAGGGAGGTATGACTTCCAGCTACAGGAATGGGGGACTCCATGGAGGAGGCTGAATTTGCGCCTTGAAGGATGAGTGGGATTTGGACATTGAGAGATGAACGGCAGGTAGGCTCATCAGACAGAAGAGATGAGGAAGAATCATGAGTAGCCTATCAAGGAAGAGATAGACCCATGGTCAGGGCATCTGGGAACCACCGGATTGGAACCTGAGCTTCATGGTGTCCTGGTGAGGTGCCTGGGACTAATCTGGCAATGCCATGGGTGAGGGAGAGGTGGCCAGGGCTAAGGCAGCCCAGGCTGAGTGAGCCTGAGTCTGTGAGTACATGCGTGCGTGTGTATACGCATGTATATGCCAAGGGGGTGGTTGGTACTTTTGCCTGAGCTTAGGTGCCATTAGATGCAAGTGGAAATTTGTCTGTTTCTTTGGTGGATCTGTTATGTACAGGTCTGCCATTAACCTCTGTCTGGGCATTCACAGAGATCTGATGATGGGTTCTGCAATCAGCAGAAACGGTATGGAGTGACTCCCAGGATGGGCATATTCTGGTGGGTAGAGGACTGAGGCCCTAGCCTGCCCCTAGGAGACAGGGTCAGGTATGGCACCACAATGGTGGTTTTGGGGGTAAGAGGGTGTAGTACAGGGACTTGGGAGCTGGAGGGAGCTAGTCAGGGATAAGGGCTCTGACTTCACTTCTCTTCATCTGTCCCCACCATCCTGCAACCTGCCACCAGCATAGACAGGCTGGCCTAGGGCCGAGGGGCAGTGAAGGCTTCTCAAGGCTATTATTGAGCTGTCCCTCACTTCTGCCAGATGTTCTCTGAGAGTGATAGGAACACAGGTCACAAGAACAGTTCACTGGTTTGGGGGAATCATTAAATAATGGTAGCCAGTGCCCTTCACCTATATGGACAGGCCTGGCAGCATCCCCAAAGGCCAAATGGAAACTCCCAGGGCTGTTTCAAGGGGCATGGATGCTCAAAATGAAAAGAGCTGAGGCGGAGAGACTCAGGGTTACCTTGATGAGAGCCCTCCCCAGCACAAGACAAGAGCCCAGCCAAAGACAGCTGTCACTTTTGGGTGGAGAAGTCATCCCTTGATGGCCACAGAAGCCTGGCTCTTCCATTGACAGGGAGCCCTTGATTCCAGCTTTAGAGCAGGTGGTGTAGATAATTCTCCACGGGATGGGATTCAAGGGACATGGGTGGAGGATTCTAGTGACACTAGATACGAAGCAGGGATTCTGAATTTAGCATATCTGCCATCAAGCCCAGGCAGGTATCCTGGGTGGCTTTGGGCATGTCTCTAAATGTTTCTGGGCCTTGACTTTTATACTTATAAACATTTATTCAGCAAGCACCTTGGGAGCACCTACTGTATGTGAAGTGCTGTGTTAGGTACTGGGGAGCAGACAGCAGAGAAAAGTAAATGATCTCTGCCCCCATGGCACTCCCAGTTTAGTGGAAATAAACAAGTAGTCACACAAATAAGTGCATTATAATGCATCACAATAAATTCTCTGAGGCAAAGGTAGTGTGGGTCCATGGGAAAACCCCTGAGTTGGCCTAGGAACTGATACCTGAAGGGTAAGTACAAGTTATCTGAGTCAGACTTGGAGGAAGAGCTTGTGCAAAGGCCCTGAGGAGCAGAACATAGTAATATGTTTTAGGAGCTGAAGTTAAACCTGTGTGGCCCGATTGCAGTGAGCAAGGGGCAAAGCAGAATGACATGAGGCTGGGGGTGGAGGGCAAGAGACAGGATGATCACACAGGAGCCCTTCAACCATGAGAAAGATTGTGGACTTCACCCCATGATTGTTGGGAGGTCACTGCTCAAATCTGAACAGGAGTGTGATGATTAAATTCACATGCTAAAAATAAAATAAACAATCAGAGATGGAAAAAAACCAACAAAACCACAAAATACTTGGACCTCTCTGCAGGGGAAAAAAGAGATTTGAACAAGTATTTTCATGTTATAGCATTTACCCCCATGGGAATAATCTATTAGCAGAACAAAGAATTATGTACAAAAATATTCATTATAGTTAAAAAGACCAGAACCACTCTGGCTGTTGTGTGAAGAGAATAAACACTAATAAGTCTCTTGTGTTTGCTTTGAGCTAAGAAAGACAGAGGCAGGGCCTCAGCCCCAGTGGGACCAGAAGCAATGATTCTCAACCTTGGCTGTACTTTAGAGACACCTGCCAAAACGCCCCCGCCCCCCCCCCCAAAGCCTTACCCTCCTGGTATACATGTCCCTAGGTAGACCCTCCCACAACAAATAAGACTATCCTGTTCAATGTAACCCAAGAGGGTATGTGGAGACAATGGAGTGTGAATTCCAAGGCCAGGCCAAGACAAAAGACATGGTGGCTTCTGTCTTGCTCCCACCTTCTTACATCCCTTGCTCTGGGGAAAGCCAGCTGCCTGTGGTAAGGATGACCAAACAACCCTATAGAGAGATCCATGTGGCAAGTTACTGAGGCCTCCAGTCAATAGCCATGTAGAAGAGCCATCTTGGAAACAGACCCTCCAGCCCCATCTAATATCTTGACTATAACCTCATGAAGGACCCTAAGCCAGAACCACTAAGCCACTCCTAGATTCCTGACACACAGAAGGTATAAGAGGATGCCTATCTATTGCTTTAAGTCATAAAGTGATCTGCTGTGTAGCATTAGGCAATTGGTGTTCCTAGGGAGCTTTAAAAAATATTGATGCTCAAGCCCCATCCCCCAGAGATTCTGATTCTTTTGATCTAGGGTAAATTCCAGGCATTGGTGTGTCTAAAAGCCCTCAGATGACTCTAATGTACAACCAAGATTGAGAACCACTGATGAGTGTAGTGGGTAGGTCAACCAAGAAAACTTAAGCATGGTATTGCCTCAATTTCCAGAGCTAGAACTCAGTTTATGTTGAGGGTTCTATCCTGGGGGAAGGAAAAAGCCCAGTTTGTGGATTACAGCCCTGGGTCATTGTGCACTTATGGTCGGGTTGCCTTAGTGTCCACTGCTTCTGACCAAAGGATACCTAAATTTCCCTGAGGATACAGGCCTATAGAAAGGATATTAGTGGCTTTAGCTGAAGGGAGAAGAGAAGTCCAGCACCAGGCAGATAAATCCACCTTCTACAGACCACAGCTTTGACCCATAAACCCTCTCTGCAGTCCTACACCTTCAAGATGAAGGTGTACAGGATGTTCAGTGTTCCAGTGATGGACAGCTCTCCTGATTCCTCCCACCTGCCATTGTGTTTTCTGCCCAGACCCTGTTCCTGCCTCTGAATATGCTCTTTGAAAACTTTATGAGCAATGATGACAGCTGACTCTGAAAACCTTTGTGCATCTTCAAGTTTCCATGGTTAACGGGACATTGTTCCCGTCTCTGAATAATAAGTCAGGGGGCCTGATGGTCTCTTTGCTCTCCTTCGTGTTACTTGCCTGATGAAACTTGCAATAAAGTAATTAAAATGATTGTAAAGGGAGCCCTAGGAGATGAAAGATGCTGATGAGACAGTCAGATGCTGTGAGCTCACCCAGCTATCTCAACGCTGCACGCCAGGGGTGACTGGGCTACTCTCCTGTGATTCTCCTAAGAATGGGCACTTGTACCAGCTGCATCCCTGTGATACCTAAGATGCTCAGAAGTACTGATAGATTTTTTTGAGCACCTGGAGCATGGTAGGTGTAAGAGATACAGAACGTAGTAAGATCCTTTTCTTCTTTTAAGGAGATCTTAGCTTGGCAGAAACAAATAAGGGAAGAGATAATAGAATGTGATGAGTACCACTCTCAGGGACCTGTGGAAGCCCAGAGGAGGCACTTCACTTGGCTCAAGAAGTCTCTGGAGGAGGTCAGATCTTAGGTGTTTTATTGCCTGGGTAAAGATGGTGGGAAGTCAGTACGAGAGGAATGGCAGGTACAACGTACAGGTGTAGGAGCTTGAGGCTCTTCAGGGAATTGCAAGCATCTCCTTGCAGGTCTAAATGCTTTCCTGGGACCTACAGCTTAGGGGGGCAGCCCAAAGGCAGCTGGCAAGCAGCACTTCTTTAGGCTGAGTACCGGGCTGTATATAGAAGGCATCCAGCAGGCAGAATTCACCATTTCCCATCACCCCACCCTGCTACATTCCCAGATCCTACTCTTGCTTTTCATCAACCATGGGTGACCCTCCCCTTCACTGCCCTGGCCAAATGTTTGTTTCAGCCCCACCTGCAGAACCAGCACTTTGATCTGCTTTGTCTCTGTTGCCTGATACACCAAACCCCTGGCTACTGGCCTGTGTTTTCCTCCTGTCTCCTGCCTACATCTTGTTGAAATTGGCTTCCATGTGATCAACCTTTCTGACTCTCAGATGGGCCTCAGTGCCTTCTCTTAGGAGCTGTATCCATAGACAGCCTTAGAATTTGTAAGTGTTCTTCCTGGACCAGGAGCTAGACAGAGGAGGCCTGGGAAGGGAGAAACCCAAATGCCTGAGGGGATTCCAGGAGACACGCCTGGAAGGAAAACCCTGGGTAAGAAGGTAAGGGGGTCCTGGGTATTTCCTACTTCCTGTCATTGGCCCTAGAACAGAAGTCATAGTGTAGGCATGTTCTGTGGATATAGAGCTAGGAAGATTGTGTAAATAGGTCACCTGGTCAGTGAAACAATGGAGGGTGCTGGGGCACAGCAAACAGGAAAGCCCACACACCCATCTAATGGGGGATGCTGCTACTTAGTTCCGCTGTTCCCCATTCCACATGGGAATACAGGTGCAGTGTAACTAGGCATAGGAATTTCTCAAGATAAACCCCAAATATGGATTTTAATGGAAAATAGTAGGCTGTTAATTCAAATAAAAACAAACAAAAAACACCTGTACATAGAAAAGAAGGCAGCATGGTTTTCGAATTTCAGCAATTCCCCCACAGAAAGATGGGCAACTAGAGACCAAACCCTCCAAAGCTACAGACGTTGACAGCAAAGCAGGTGATGAGGTACCCCCAAGAAGCCTAACACACGAGCAGGTGGGGACAAATCATTAACAACCCTAAGCCTTGCAAGGTCTCAGCATCTATGTGGCAGGAAGCAGAAGGAGTGGTCAGGTGTTTGCTGGACCTGAGAAAAGAACAATACGCAAATGGCCAACTGAGACTCACTGGAAAGTTCTATGGAGGCAGGAGAGTTTCATAGTGATGGGGAGGAAGGGGGAGAGACACCCTTTTAATTGCTGCAAGGATGGCTGCCAAAGAGGTCCAGTAATCCCACTCCCTTTTAGGGTCTGGGAGGAGGTGACTTGTGTCCCACCGGAGTTCCAGGACTGTCTGCTGTGCTGACTCAAGTCTGCCATATTAATAAGGAGACAGGGAAGGTTGGCACCACCATCCCTAATACACACTCACGTCCTTCCCACCCGGCTCCCAAGACTCCTCTCAGTGGGCCCTTGCCCTGCCTCATTTGCCCAGCCTTTGCCAAAAGAAGTGGGGCAGCCAGTGCCTCAGAACAGAGGGGAAAGGAAAGCCAGCCAATTGTATAGCAGCCGGCTGTGCTACTCCCCATGACAGGCACCTTAACATCAGCCTCCACAAGTTTCCCCTGGATCCTAAAAGAAGGAAAGAATGGGTTCTCCCACTTAGGCGCAACAATTTTGTGCCAGGAAAACACACCTTTCTTTGTTCAAAGCACTTTGAAGCCTCCTGTTTAGACTTAACAGGACAAACTTGGCCACTTAAAATGGATGCCGTTCCAACTGTTTTTGATTGGTGTACCCACTGAAAGTCTGTGAAACTCAAATCAAGGAGTCTTTTGAAGGAAAACAACACTTGTGCTCCAACAGGACCTCCTGGTTTAAGATCAAACATTAGAAGTCAGCAAGTACTACTTGAATGCAGTTATGCTTTTAGAAATCTTTTGAAGGCAAAAAGAAAAAAAAAGGGATAATTACACTGGAAAAAGAAATAACAAGCTTAAGAAAGACGACGAAAACTTGCTTACAAAAAGAACGCAGAGCAACACGAAGACGGATCAAAGTCACGTGCTTGATGGAGACTCTGGAAGCAAAGAACGAATTAGCCCAGGACATAGCAGAACACATTTTACCAACTGCCTTAAGTGGTTTTCCTCTGGAAGATTTCGAGATTCCTGGACAAGATCAATAAGATAATTACCAGACATTACCAATTCTGTAAAACAGACCAAGAGAACCTTCATTTAAAATTAGCCTACATAGGGGCGCCTGTGTGGTTCAGTTGGTTGAGCGTCCGACTTCGGCTCAGGTCATGATCTCAAGGTCAGTGACTTCGAGCCCCGTGTCAATCTCTGTGCGGACAGCTCAGAGTCTGGTGTCTGCTTCAGATTCTGTCTGTTTCTCTCTCTCTCTCTCTCTCTTTCTCTCTTAAAAATAAATAAACATTAAAAAATGCTTTTAAAGGACTATGACAACGTGTTTCATTTATATTAAAATTTTTTTTGTACAAATGTTGGGAGAGTACATTCTATGATAAGTAGGAGTTAACTAACATTAAATATGAGTTAAAGAAAGAAAAGAAACTAGAAGGTCTGCCCAGTCGACTAGTGGGTGAATGCAAGGGGTCTGTGACAAAGGTCTGAAGGGATGGACCATTCTAGACTCTATGACTGTTCAAAAGTGACTGGCCAGGGATCCCCAATGTTCATACTGATGAGAAACTGCTGGGTATGGGATCAGCATTGAGTGGAATAGGGATAATAGTATAAAAAGAAAGAGTCCATATAAAAATGGGGTGGGGCCGTAGAGCCAGAACATCTCAGAAGGCGAGCTGCCATGTTTTTAAATACTACACAAACACAACCAAAGAGGGAGCCCTGTGGAGTTAGAAGGCTACCCTGAACGAGGGCCTCCTTCACAAGGTTCAGGAACATTGCATTTACATAAAAACAAACATAAAAATGTCAAGGGTGAAACCCACACAGAATTATTATTAGAACAAAGAGACTAAGGAAGAGAATAACATCTTTATAGACAGCGAAAGTGTGCCAGAGAGAGGTACCTACAAAATAAATCAAAACTGTAACCTATTACTTCAAAATGAGCTAAAAGACATTAAGTAAATGACATCATCACCCACATGAATGAGAATAATAATAATCATAACCTCAGAGATTACCTGACAAATCACAGAAAGGAATTGGAAGAACAAAGTTGTTTCAGAAAGGAAGACCCAAAGTAGAGGGAACGTGAGAGTGAATAGATATAATAAGTAATGCCTTATAGATAACAGAAGGTAAATAGGAAGAAATTCATAAGACTCAAAAGAAGGCAGAAAAAAAGAGAAGATAAAAGGAATTTGAGAGAAAATGAAAATACTAAAAGATGCCTGGAATATTTTGT
Organism: Prionailurus viverrinus; assembly: GCF_022837055.1. NCBI lineage: Eukaryota > Metazoa > Chordata > Mammalia > Carnivora > Felidae > Prionailurus > Prionailurus viverrinus. Next base: position 21,170,442 of record NC_062574.1, read on the forward strand.
ATGTGGCAACTGTGGTCCCGGAAAAAGAAAACCAAAGCAAGGGGGATAGAGCAAATACTAGAAATGATAATTTAAGGAAACTTTCCCAAAATAATAACAATAATTAAAGATCTGACCCTACACATTGAAAGAACACACGCGCACAGTGTGTGAAAAACTCAGTGAAAAACTGAGGCCGAATGATTGATAGCAAGATGTCTTGGTAAAATCGCTTCACGTGAAGAAGAAAATAAAAAAAGGCAGAAGAAAATTATTCAGGCATCTAGCCAAAAACCAGGAAATGGCTTATAAGGGAAAGAAAAATCAGGTTATCAGACTTTCTGACAATAATGCTTTATGTTAGAAGAAAATGAAGTGACGTTTTTACGGTACCTAAGGAAAGCAAATATAATTCAGGAGTTTTATATCCAGAAAAACTGGCTTTTGTGTACAAAGGGCACAGGTAACTATTATCTGCATGTAAGAACTAAGGAATTTTATTCCTAAGAGCTCTTCCCGAGGGATTTACTAGATAATAAGCTTCACATAAGCAAAACAATCAAAGAGACATTGATATATATGATACGCTAATATAAAAGTAGGTTTGAAGGAGAGCCAAAAGGCAGAGGGTATAGTCTGCAAGGCTATATGATTTGAAAATACAGGTACAATACAATTACACAAGTTCAGGAGACAAGGAGGGGGACAATGCATATTTTTTTTCTAATTGTTTTCAGTAATCATATTTGGACAGTAGCATTTGTATTGTTTTTCTGAGACTGTTGAGTGGGTAATATGAGGTAAAGCAAATGATGAATCACAATTAATCATTGAATCACAATTAATCATTCTAACCTTATTATCTCCTACATCCTCAAGAAACCAGGAGGCTCAGTTTGGCAGAAAGGAGATACAGATGCAAATATATACACTTTACTTATAAATGTGTAAGCATGATTATGAACACAAATATTTAAATATATGTGATAGGTTTTAATCCATTTCAATATGCTTACTGAAGTTCAGATAGACTCATCTTTGGTCAGTGGGAGTTGTTTATATGTATATATAATTGGTCAGCTTGGGAAGATAATAGGGAACAGTTCATTATCTTGAAATTGGGTGAAGAAAGAGAATGGGGGCTCCTGGGTGGCTCAGTCTATTAAGTGTCCAACCCTTGGTTTCAGCTCAGATCAAGATCTCATGGTTTGAGGGTTTGAGCCCTGTGTTGGGGTCTGTGCCAACAGCTTGGAGCCTGCTTGGGATTCTCTCTCTGCCCTCTACCACCCCCTTCTCTTTCAAAAATAAGTGAATGAACATTAACAAAAAAAGAAAGAGAATGGATCAAGCATTTATTCTGCTTTTCTTATAGGGAAAGTGTCTCTTTATAGAAGTCTTTGAAATAATAAATGGAAAAGAAGTGATTACATTAGAATGTCATTGTAAACTCTAACAAATGATGAACTTTAAGCATTGAATACCAGTGGCTGGAAGCATCATGAAAGGAAAAAAGACATCTGTTGCCTCCTGATGTACTACTTGTGGTCTGGCCAAAGGGGTCAGACCTGAGTGTGGTTGGGCCTCTGGACCCAGTTACCCTTTTGCAAGAAATGCAGGGGACAGTGGAGAGGGTTGAACTGTCTCACGAGTGAGCAGTGGGCAAACCCTAGACAGGATACATTGTGTGAACCATGAAGGGTTGGAGAGCAACCTGTAGTGCCTTAAACAGGCAAGACTAGACTCTGGTCACTAGTGACTCTGGTCACTCTGGTCACTTGGGGGATAAAACTATAGGGAAAACATAAAGGATGGTTTACTATAAAAGTCAGAGTATAATTCCTTTGGGGTGGAGGGGAGAGGTTGGTGACCGGAAAGAGACACGTGGAAGGGACTGCTGAGGTCACTGGTGAAGTGCTATTTCTTCACCTGCATGATGGTTATGAGGGTCTTATCACAATATTGTAATATTTTCTTCAAGCTATAAATTTATTTTGTGTGTTTTTTTGTATTAGTTTTATTTTAAATAAAAAGGATGGGTTTTTTTTTTGTTTTGTTTTAAAGTGTATTTATTTGTTTTGAGAGAGACAGAGACAGCAGGAGTGGGGGGAGGTGCAGGGAGAGAGGGAGACGGAGTACCCCGAGCAGGCTCTGCCCTATCCGTGCAGAGCCTGATGCGGGCTCGATCCCATGAAACTGTGAGATCATGACCTGAGCTGAAACCAAGAGTGGACACTTAATTGACTGAGCCACCCAGGCTCCCCCAAAAGGTTTGTGCTTTAATTTACATATCAGTTTTTAAAAATTTTTTAAATGTTTCTTTATTTTTGAGAGAGAGAGAGGCAGAGAGCCAGTGGGGGAGGAACAGAGAGGGAGAGAAAGACATGAAATTCGGAAGCAGGATCTAGGCTCTGAGCTGTCAGCACAGAGCCCGAGGTGGGACTCCAACTCACAAACCGCAAGATCATGACCTGAGTGGAAGTTGGAAGCTTAACCCACTGAACCACCCAGGTGTCCCTTAATTTACATAAGTATGTAGGACAAAGGTAACATATCTACTGGACCCCTTTGGTCCTTAAGACCTCCTTATTCCAATTCTCCCTGGCAGGACAGACACTGGGTACTGGTTCTAACATGGATCCCCAACTTCATATTCCCCTGCCTTTTAGACATTTAAAGAGATTATCCAGAGAACACGTAGAAGTCACGAGAGTAAATTAACTATGGGCTTTTATTAGGCAGCCAAGAATGAGCTGAATAATAAAATAAAACTTGGCTCAAAGTAGAGGGCTCCTTGCATTTGACATTTTTACTTTATTCTAACCAGGAGCTCTCTGGGACAGTTCCAGAAAATGTCATGAGAAATGTATATTTATAATGGTGGCTCAATATTGTTAGGTGAATTCTACCTTAACATCCAATATGCAAAATTTCATGGTAATTGTGATATTTCCATCACAATGTATATTTCCATCACAATCAGGATTCTTCCCTTTAAAGATGGGTTTGGCTTCAAGATTCCTTTAAATGGCAGCTGGCAGGACAAGGTATGCATTTGTTTACAGAACCGTAATTGCTTAACAGTGTGGAGGGAGGTACGGGCTGTTCAATAATTGTGCCAGCCCGTGACAAAACAAGGGCTTTACACAGAGGGGACCCATGGTTGGGAGGGCCAAGATGTATATAACAATGCAAAGAATTAGGGAATGTCCTTCATTCCTACTTAGGACAAACCCCCAACTTTTCTCCTTCATTAGCTTGGGTCTTCACACAGTAGGACAGAACTACTCTGCTAAGAAAATCAGTGCGTTCAGGATTTCTGAATCATTTTGTTAAGCACATTTCTAATTGTTCAAATTAGTCATAAAGGCTGTTTTTGCTATTTTGGGGCTCTTGAGCATCTGAGTTCCCTTCCTATGTTTGGAGACTTCTCTGTGGTATGAATTTTAGTGAGAAGAAGAGACTATCTTTCACTGTAACAGCTGAAAAGGCCAATTACTCATTTTCCCTGTCTCCTCTGTGGCTAGGAGGCAGGCACGTGACTTGAGTTCAGCCAATCACAAACATTCACTCCAGACTTTGTGGCCAAGAAACAATGATGGCAGCGAATTCTGGAAGCAGTAGTGAGGGGTGCAGTGGCATCCTGTTTCTACGGACCGGGTGGCTGACTCATTTGTGCGAACTTCAGTGTTTTGGGTTCCATGGTGGCAGAAGCAGTGTTTTTCACTGGTCTCGTTCTAGGGTGTGGGCTATATTGCACAGTCTACCTGTGTTCCTGCTTATTTTCCGAGGATTATTCTAATCTACAGTCTTCTTGGCTATTCTTTGAGCACCCCAATATCTTTCAACAAAGTCTTCTCTATTTAAATCATCTGGAATCTTTTTTTTTTTTTTTGTAACTTTCAATTTAGAAATCTGGCTGATAACACGGTTTGAGGCAATGCTATGATAAGTCACTTGGCATGAAAGATGATAAGACCTCACAGAAGGCAGATAAACTGATCTTTATGAGAAAGAGGAATATATATATTTTGGGGTATTGAAGAAGGAGTGGAGAGAAGGACAGAAAGAAGAAGAGAGGGTAGGGAGTTGAAACAAGATAAGGTGAAGAACCTGTGAATATTTCCTGAGATGGCTTAAGAGGATGTTAAGAAAATCTAATGTTCCATGAAAAGTTGCTTTAAGTGCTCTAGTATAAATTACTTCCCTCTTCCTCAGCGCCATAAGTGTCTAGAATAAAGAGCCAGAGGAGCACAGGAGAATTTAAGTCCTTTGGATGTTTTCAAACATTTTCAGGAGGGAATGCTACAGAGTGATGAGAGGGTTCAAGAGGTTACAAGATCCTGGGTGGCCTCAGGATCTACTTAGGAGTAGTGGAGGAAGCATTACTGCTCCTTCCAGTGAAGAAGACAACGAACTTGAGACACGGGCACGTGGATGGGAGTCAAGGGTAAGAAATGGTGGAGACGTTTCTTGAAGACAAGAAATGAGGCTATACACAACTGGGGAAAGAAGATACAAAGCAGGGCAATTGGATTCTAATGGGTTTTAGTCCTTTCATTTTTAATTAGATATTTCCAGGTATAATTTACATACCATAAAACTCACGCCTTGTAGAAGTGCAAGTCAATGACTTTTGAGTTGTGCAACCATCATCATGAACCAGCTTTAGATTTCTTTTGTGCCCTTTTGCTGCCAGTCCACATTCCCATTCCTGGCCCTAAGCAAATGCTGATCTACCTCTCTCTCTCTCTCTATAAATCTGCCTTTTCTGGAAATCCCATACAAACAGAATCATATAAAATGCAGTCTTGGATATGGCTTCTTTCACTTAGCATCATGATTTTGAGGTTCTTCTGTTACACAGCATGTCTCAGCAGTTTGCTCTGTTTTATTGCTGGATAATACTCTATTGCATGTGTATCACATTTTGTTTATCCATTCAACAGTTAATAAACAACTGGATTGCTTCCACATTTTAGCTATTATGAATAAGGCCACTCTAAACATTTGGATACAAGTCTTCATGTTTTCATTTCTCTTGGGTAGATACCTAATTGCTGGATCACATGGTAGCTGTATCTTTAACCTTTTGTAGAATTGCCAAATTGTTTTTTTAATTTTTTTGACATTTATTCATTTTTGAAAGACAGAGAGAGACACGGTGCGAACAAGGGAGGGGCAGAGAGAGAGGGAGACACAGAATCCAAAGCAGGCTCCAGGCTCTGTGCTGATAGCACGAAGACACGGGGCTCGAACCCACAAACCGTGAGATCATGACCTGAGCCTAAGTCAAGACTCTCAACTGACTGAGCCACCCAGGTGCCCTTGCGAAATTGTTTTTTAAAGTGGCTGTACTTTATATTTCCACCAGCAATGAATGAGGGCTCCAGTTTCTTTACATAGTCACTGAGATCAACTATTGTTGGTGTTTTTGATTAGAATTATTTTACCAGGTATGTAGTGGTATCTTATTGTGGTTTCAATTTGCCTTTCCCTAATGGCTATGGCATGCAGTACCTTTTCATGAGCTTATTAATATTCATGTTGTTTCTTTGGTATAGTGTCTATCCAAGTCTTCTGCCCATTTACTTTATTTATTTATTTATTTTGAGGGGGTGGAGGGGCCAAGAGAGAGGGAGAGAGAGAGAGAATCCCAAGAAGTCTCATCACTGTTAGCACAGAGCCTGATGTGAGGCTCAAACCCATGAACTGTGAGATCATGACCTGAGCTGAAATCAAGAGTTAGATGTTTAACTGATGAGCTACCCAGGCGCCCCTACTTTTTTAAAAGCAATCTCTATGCTCAATATGGGGCTCGAACTCACAACCCTGAGATCAGGAGTCAAATGCTCCACTGACTGAGGCAGCCAGGAGCCCTTCTTCTGCCCATTTAAAGGAATGAATTATTTGCCTTTTATAATGGAGTTGTAACAGTTCTTTACATATTCTTAATATAACTCCTGTATATCATTTGCCAATATTTATGTTACTTGTAATATTTATATTACTTACAAATATTCTCTCCTATTCTGTGGCTTATTTTGTTCATTTTCTTAACAGTGCCTTTTTAAGAATGCTTATTTAGATGAAATCTAATTTGTCAAATTGTTTCTTTTTTGGTGTTGTATCTATGAAGTCTTTGCCTAATACAAAGTCATAAAGATTTTTTCCTATAAAAAGTTTTATAGTGCATCCATTTTGAGCTATTTTTGTGTGTGTATGATATGATGTGAGGGTACAAATTTGTTATTTTTTGTATATTAATATCCTATGGTCCCAGCATCATTGGTTGAAAAGACCATCCTTGCTCCACTGAATTGGGTGGAGCACCTTTGTCAAAAATTAATTTACCATCAATAAAAGAATTTATTTTGGGACTTTCATTTCTGCTCCATTGATCTCTAAGTCTATTCTTAGTGTGGCATAGTATCAAACTTCCTTAATTTCTGTAGATGTATAGTAAGATTTGAAATTGGGTAGTTAAATCCTCCAAATCTGTACTTTCACAAAATAGTTCTGTTCATTTGACATCTTTTGCATTTCTATATAAATTTTATAAGCAGCTTGTCAGTTTCCTAATAAAGAACTTTGATAACTTTTCTGGTTTGAGTTGAATCTGTAGGTCAATTTGGAGAGAATACTGAGTCCTCTAATTCATGAACTTGGGCTCTCTCTCCATTTACTTAGGTATTTAAAATTTTCTCTCAGCATTTTAGTTTTCAGTGATCAGGGTTTGCATTTCTTTTGTTAAATTTATTTTTAAGTATTTTACCCTTTCTGATGCCATTGTGAATAAGATTATTTTCATAGTTATAGTTTTGGATTTTTCATTGCTATCATATAGATATGCACCTGATTTTGAAAAATTACAATGTATCCTGCACCTTTGCAAAATTTGTTTATTAGTTCTAGCCGTGGGTTTTTTTTTCTTGATTGATTTCATAGATTTTTTGATAGATTTGATAGATTTCATATTTTTCTACATATAGGATCATGCCGTATCAGAATAGAAAGTTTTACTTTTTCTTTTCCTGTCTGTGTGCTGTTAATTTACTTTTCTTGCCTTATTACACTGGTTAGAACCTTCAGCATAATGCTGAAGAAGAGTAATGAGAGTCAATATGCTTGCTTCCTTCCTAATCTTCAAGTGGAAACATTCAGTCTTTCATTATTAAATATTATGTAAACTGTAGGGTTTTTATAGGTATCCTTTATCCAGTGAGGAAGTTCCTTACTATTCTTACTTTGTTGAAAAAGTTTGATCATGAATGAATGCTAGATTTTGTGAAATGATTTTTGCGCCTATTGTGATTATGTGTTTTTTGGTCTTTATTCTACTCACATGGCATATTACATGAATTGATTTTCATATGTTAAAGCCAATCTTGCATTCCTGGGACAAATCCCACTTGGTCATAATATATATAATCTTTTTAATATGTTAATTCAGTTTGTTAATATTTAAGACATTTTGCATGTATGTTTATAAAGAATATTGATCTGTCGATCTTCTTTTTTGTGATGCCTTTGTCTGCCTTTGGTAGTAGGGTAGTACTAATGTTACCTAGTGAGTTGGGAAGTGTTTGCCACTCCTCTATCCCCTGAATGAGTTTATGGAGGTTTGGTATTATTCCCTATTTAAAAATGTGAAAGAATTCAACAGTGAAGCCATCTGGGGCTGAGCTTTTTATGCGTGTGGAAGATTTTTAATTATTAATTCAATTCCTTTGCTTGTTAGAGGTCTATTCACATTTTGCATTCCTTTTTGAATCAGTTTTGGTAATCTGTGCCCATTTGCCTGGACTTAAACTGCGGAATTTTTTGCCATGTGCTGTGCAGCTGCTTATGTCTCTGCTCAGTTTCTTAAAGATTTCCCATGTTATTTTAGCTTGCCATCCTAGGGTCTTTGTTTCCACCTAACTTAGCGGTCATCCAAGAATGGGCAGAGTTTGTGCTCAAACTCCTCTAGCCAATAGGGCCTCCACCTTTTGTAGGTGGATCTGTTTGAGGGCTGGGGAGTCCTCATTTAAAGGTCATGCAGTTTTCAGCTTTGCCATGGTTTTTACTTTCCACCAGGCACTCGCAGGTCCCTGGTGTTTGAATAGCCAGGTCACGTATGGATGTGTGGAGAGCTTATCAAGCCCCCTGTAGTCTCTTATTTCCAAGATCTCTCTGTTAAACTTCCGGCTAGTCCTCAGGTCTGCAGTTCACCTTGCCTGGGATCGCCACCTGAGGCTAGGAGAGCTGTAGTTTCCCCATTCATAGCTGGCACAGACTCTCCCTTCCACTCTCCATCAAGTCAGTGCCCTCTGCCAGGGAAGCTGACAGTTTTTATGGCCAGCAAGCATGCCCTAGACTCCTGCTGTTCATACCTGAAGTTTCAAAGTTTCCAAATGTGTTGTTTGTCTTTGGCCAATTTCCAGAGACTTGAAAATGGTTGTTTTTGACAATTTTGCCTAGTTTTATAGTTTGTTTTTTGCAGAGACGATGTGTCGACTTCTTCACTCCTCTACAAGCAGGAAGTTTTTTAGTCTTTTAAAAGGCTGGGTGTGCGACCTGTCAGCTAAGCCTCTCCTTGTTTTGAAGGTGCTGTTGGGCATTAGGGAGCCAAACAGTATAAGGTTTTTCTTTTTTTAAAGTCAGAAATAGAAATGATGCCAGGGAAGATGTGAGTTGGGGCACTGGAGAGACTGAGGAGTTGAGAGAGGTCAGGAGGTGATGAGAGAGAGTAAGGAGTGAATGGGACAGGGACACAGAGGTGGAGGCAAGAACTGAATTCATGGTCTATTGGAAAATATGGAATTTAAAAAGCCTATCTTTCCTACCCTTAATGCCCAAGCTAATAGCCACTGTTTTCATGAGTGTTTCTCCCAGGCTCCCTGACTGGAACTTCCAGTCCTCTGGGGAGTGGGTAGGTGTTAGGGTAGGGATGAAAATGTGTTGACCATATGATGAGGAAGGTAGGGTGGCAGGAAATTGTGTGCCACTGGGAAATGGAAATGGCCTGCATATCAGCATCAGTTAGGTGGGCTGGAGTTGCTGACTTCCACCTTAGTTCTACCTTTCACATAAAGATTTGGTCCTGATAGAAGAGGGGCAGAAAGAGAAGGAGAGAGAGAATCCCAAGCAGGATCCACACTGTCAACACAGAGCCCCACATGGGGCTTGATCCATAAACCATGAGATCATGACCTAAGCCAAAATCAAAGAGTCTGATGCCTAACCAACTGAGCCACCCAGGGCCCCCTGGTCCTGATACTCTTAAACCAGAGGTGGGCAGATTATAGCATGCAGGCCACATATGGCTTGCCATCTGTTTTTGTAAATAAAGTTTTATTGGTACTTGGCTACACCCATTGTCTCCATATCTATGGCTGCTTTTGCACTAATGATCAGCATTGGATAATTATGACAGAGGCTGCATGGCCTACAGGTATAATAACATATTTACTATATGGCCCTTTACAGAAAAAAAGCTTGCCACTCTTCTTTTAAATTAAAATTGCAGTGGATTACCTCCGTGAGGCATGATAATGTGGATAGAGCTTCATGCATACAATCAGAAGATAGGATGTTAAGTCTGGGCTATGTTACATATCAGCAGTGACCCCCAGGGCAAGCATTGGCTCTCTCTTGGCACTGACCCCCTGAAAATAGGAAATCAGAGGACTCTTTCCATCATTTGGGGTTGTTGTTCAAACAAAACTACTGTATGAGAAAGTATGTTGCAAACCATGTAGCACCATATATATGCTGTTTGTTTTGACGTATACAGAACACTCACTTTGACCTTCTAAATCCCCTGTTTGGATCCATTCTTCCTGTGGACTGAATGCTGCCTTATGTACTTGAAAAAAACCTTTTTTAATGTTTATTTATTTTGAGAGAGAGAGAATACGTGAGTGGGGGGTGTGGGAAGGGGAAAGAAAGAGAGACACAGAATCCAAAGCAGGCTCCAGATTCTGAGCTGTCAGCATAGAGACCCATGCAGAACTCTTAGAGCCCCTGTGGGGCTCAAACTCACAAGCTATGAGATCATGACCTGAGCCGAAGTCGGATGCTTAACTGACTGAGCCACCCAGCCGCCCTTGCCTTATGTATTTTCATGTGAAGTATGTGATGTAGTATTTTCTTAGGCACTTTCCTTGACTTGAAGAGGGATCAGGAGACCATTTGTATTACAGAAGAGAGAAAGACAGGACAAGAGGACTCTAAGAAAACAAACCCCCTTGTGTCATAGACATGCTGCAAAGGAAAAGTCCATAGGCCACTTTTCCTCCCAAGGATGTCCCTGCTGAGAAGGACAAGCATTTGAGGCTTAATCTTATGAATTATTTCTTTTCCCTTCAAGAGCCTGAACATGGTAAACCCTATTACACCAGCAAGGGTAATTTCAATGGTTGACATGAAACTGAATTTTAGGTGAGAGTTTATTAATAATTGTAAGCTTGAGTTGTAACTCAGAGCCTGGGATTCCCAGCCTCTGTGGCTACAGCAAGAAAACTACTTTCTTTTCAGGCATTTGGCCAAATTAGAAAGATTAGAATTCTCCATGTGGATTCCCGACTGCAATGCTGAAGCCATCTGTAATCTGGCAGACCTTCTCAGTGGGGGAGGTTGCCAGTCTCCAGGTCCAGGAGATAAAGGCCACATCTTCTCCCCCACTTTGGTGTCTGCAGGTGAATTACTACAGAATGAGCTATGATCCCTGTTCATTTTCTGCCTGCCCTGTGAGTTCAGGTCCTGGTGTGTGAATGCACAGGACCCAAGGGAGTGTTGATTGCATGTAATTGCCTACAATCAGATGGCAAGGGAGGACTTCTGAAAGCCTGATGGGGCCAGCGAGGTTAAGACTAAGTGCATCTGAAGAAAAGCAGAATCAGAGTCTGTCCCCGGTGGCGGATGTGTCCTGGGTGGCCTGCCTCAAGATGCCATTAACCAGGAGAAGTCAAGGGGGCCTGTCAAAGGAGAGTGTGCTTATTGGTATAACTATTTGTCAAAGTACTACTGGTAATGGAGAAGTCAGGAGACTGGAACTAAATAGCCAGAGGCAGGCGTGAGCGGTCAGATCCCATAATGAGAGGGACGAGGCATGAGGGACAGAGAGATGAGTGAGGTTCATTAGGGAGAGGAAAGCAATAGAAGCAGTTGTGAATGGGCAGGTCAGGGTCGTTCAGAGCTGGGCCTATGAACACTGGTTGTAATTAGCTAGTTCTCCTTTGGTTGAAAATAACAGAAACTGGTTCTGGGCAGCCTGAAGAGGGGAAAAAGACGTTGGGAGACAGTTACTAAAAGGATAACTGAAGCATCTAGTAGAATTGAAGGGTGGAGATGCCTGCAAAGATCAACCAGCATTGGGAGTTGGATTACCATGAAGAAACCAGACATTTTCCTCTCTCTGACTCTTGCCTCCTACTTCTCTTTATGTTTTCTTCATTTTTATTTTTTCACTGCCAAATGACATTTTTTTGCTAATCAGGTTGTGGCTACTAGCAGCCCTGAGTTATCACATCCTCAGTTCTGGCTACCTGGGAAGAGTGAGTTGCTTTTCTCAGGGCAGAAACCACCTTTGAAGGGCTATGATTGGCCCAGTTCCGGTCAGGTGACCACCGCTGGACCAATCACCTGTGGTTAGGGTCACAGTGAAGAAGCGCACGACTCCTGTGGTTAGAGGAGGGGCTGGGAAAGCAATAGTTCCCAGAAGAAAGCAAGCAAGCTTCTAGGAAAGAAGAAAATGCTTCAGAGAAAGAACGATAGCTGGCAGTGACACCAGGTGTCCTGCACGGTGATTTTTTTATCTGTACCCTACTAGGCTTCAAGAAAATGAGGGCAGAATTTTTAAAAGGCTAAGCAGAAAGGCATAATATGGTGGGTGTTCTGCCCTACTCCTTCCTGTCTCCTTCCCCAGCCTCCTCAAAGAACAATCCAGTGGGCAGCAAGGCCGTGCAGAGGATGCAGTGAGGAGGGGCCACTCTGGAGATGACCAACTCTAGAGGTGGTGGGGCTGTGCTCTGTCCCGGAGCAAGGCAGGATGTGGTCAATCCAGAGGTGCTCCATCCATCAGATGTTCTTTCTAGGAACCTTAAGACTGAGGATGGAGAATTGGGGCCGCTGGTGAGAAGGATGCAGGAATGATGATCTAGGAGACAGGTGGAAGAATGTTTGGAATTGGGTTCTTTTCTTTTTTTCCTTCCCCTTTCTGGAATAGATGTGGGGATGCACATTTTGCTTCTAGCATTGCCTTGGACCTTGGGGAGTTGAGGGGACCACATGGGGACCAAGGAAAAGACAGCAGGAAGCTGGCTGCTGAGAGCTGGCTCCGGTGGCAGGAGGCTTTCAGGGAGTGGGTGAAGGTGGCTCTGTCCAGCCTAGCTCAGCATAGAGGGAAATGGACCAGGATTTGGGCTGTGGGAGGCCTGGTTAAAAAATAGTGTGTCTATTTGCCCTGATGTCTCCTGCACTGCCCCACAGGGTAAGGATTCCTTTGCTGATGTGCACCCACTATGGCTGCCTGATTCCTGGGCAAGGTGCAGATGTGCAGTGCTGAAGGAACCACACGGAGACCACTTTGCAAACACATGGAGAGGACCTCTTGGAGCATTAGATGCCCTGCGGTAACCACATGCGTGAGATGAATTCCCTTTACTCCTCTGGTCATCCCCATTTCCCCCTGACTTTCAGAAGGCAGAAGGCATCTTACTTTTGCTCTGCAGTGCTCTTTTCCCTCACTCTTCTATCAAGTAGTTCATAGCTTGACTGTAATCAAACACATTAACACCATGTAAAGAAAACTCCATGCATGTCATTCAGTCATCCTGAAAGGGTTTGATACCCTGCCCCCAAAGACCCCATTCCACTGATCTTCCTGACTCATTTCCACTCATCCTTCAGGTCACAGCTCAAATATTGCTTCCTGTGGAGCGGTGTGGCCCCTGTCTGGGCTGCTTGCACACTACCAGGCTTGTGGTGCTGCTTCGATGGGATCTGGCCAAGGGTGTATTAGACGGGGTGGATCCGCAGGGTGCACAGGGGCGGGAGGGGCAGGCTTAGCTAAAGATCTGTATGCTGAAAATTATAGAAAACTTATGAAGGAAATTGAATAAGATACAAAGAAATGGAAACACATTCCATGCTCATGGATTGGAAGAATAATTATTGTCAAATGTTGCTTCCTCTGGGAAGCCCTCCTGAGACCCTCTTCCTCCCATAATGCACCTGCATTACAGTACCTAATCCATTGTATTGTAATTGCTCATATGTGTTGCTGTTTCCCCCATCAGTCTGTGAATGCTATGAGGGCAATGTGGTGGGTTGAATGGTGACCTGAAAAATATCACGTCCTGATCCTTAGAACCTATGAGTGTTACCTTATATGGTAAAGTTTTATGCATATGTGAATAAATTGAGGATTTTGAGATGAGATGGTTCTGGATTATCCATATGGGTCCCAAATGCCAGGATAAGTGTCCTTAGATGAGATAAGCAGGACACACAGAGGAGATGGCAATGTGAGGATGGAGACAGAGATCAGAGTGATGTGGCTATAAGCCAAGGAATACTGGCAGCCAGCAGAAGCTGGAAGAGACCAAGAAAAAGTTTCTGCCCTAGAGCCTACAGAGGTAGTGGGGCTCTGCCAACACTGATTTCGGCCCACTGAAACTGATCACAGACTTCTGGCTTCCATAACTGGGAGGTAAGAAATGTCTACTGTTTTAAGCCACCAAGTTTGTGGCGATTTGTTACAACAGATGTAGGGCATGAACACAAGTAGGGACCATGTCTCTTCATCCCAGTACGTCGCACATACCCCAAAAGGATTAGGTGTGCAGTGGTTGTTGAATGAACGAATACCCTAGAGGGCAGTCTTTGAACCTAGTCAGAAGACGAGGCATATCAGGGGTCTGGGTCAGTTCTTGGTCCTGCCTCTCAGTCATCTCCATTTCCCAACAACCTGGTTGCCCCATTGTTAAGGTAAAGGTAAAGCAATTGTATCTGCCCAATAGTATGGTTTGGTGGGTTAAGTGGAATGATGGGTAGGAAAGTGTTTTGAAAACAGAACATCACTGTTTTTCTCTTCCCCCCTGCCTGGCCCCTTCCTGCCCCAGGCTAAAGATAACACAACTAATACAACTAGACTATCTCTGGGCCAGTAAATACCTGTCTCCAAACCACAGTGTGTCCCGATGAGGAAAAGCTTAATGATGCCTTCAAGTGGTGGGCTCAGCTCATGATGATCTCCCTAGAACCAACTGTCTTCTTTCTCCCAACCAGCTTTAGAAATTAGTGCTGGTCAGGGGCAAAGAGCTGCTGTAAGGTGGTGACCGTTAGTAGTCTTCTGGGCTACCATGCTGCTGCCTCTCCTGTGTGTCCCTATTCTTTCCTGTGGGCAGGTTCCTGACACAGCCACCTTATCACCTGTTTGCTTCTTGCCAGGTAGCATACTCCTGATGCAGCTGATTCCAGAGATCTCATTCCTGTTAAGCCTCCCTGTTGCAGTTACTTGGACACAACTGTGTTGTCAAAGCAACTGCCTCTATCAACTTATCAACTTCCCAGGAAAATATAGTGGTCCATATGAATTCATGCTGTAAGTAATTGGAAACTACTTTTTTAGTATATAAAAAAAATCAGAGTTGCTGATTCTAATGGAAAATTTTCCAGACATAGAGCATTAAAGATCTTCGTACTCTTTGGATCAGGAATTTCACACCTGGGTTCCAAAGTTACGTAAATGGATTCACAAAATAACCTTACTGCTGCATTTTCTGAATAACCTCAAGCTTCAAAACAGCTGAACCATCCAAAATAAGGGGCTAGCTTAATAAATTGTGGCTAGCAACTAATAACTATTTTGGAGACACTGGAAATAATATTTAGGTATCTATTATATATATAATATATAACATATACATTATATATAAAATATATGTTACATATATAAATATATATAATAGATATCTAAATATTATTTCTTTTTCTTCTTGTGACTTCTCATCAAAGCTCCATACCCACACATCCAACTGCTATCCTGACATGTCCCTAGGATTTTTAAAATTAACATATCCCCAAACAAATATTTTTTCTATTTTGGAAAAGTGTCAAACTTGCAGAAAATTTTCCAGTCATACAATAAACTCTTGAACATCCTTCCCCAGGATTTACCAACTGTTAACTTTTTGTCATATCAAATGGAAAGTTTGATTCCCCCCCACCTCCCCTCCTGCCCAGAATCTGTTCCTTTCCAGGGTTCCATCTCTCCATCCGCAGCACCCCTATAAACCTTGTTGATCTCACCTGAGAGTTGTTTGAGATGCCTCCAACTTCCTTTCCCCCCACATAAAACCAACCACCCAATCCTGTTCATTCTGTCTTAAAAATAATTGAATCCTTTCACTCCTCTCCATTTCTGCTGTCATCCCCCGATCTAAGCCACCGACATTTCTTTCTTGGACTGTTGCAATTGCCTTCTAATTATGTCCCTCTTGCCCTCTCTTTAATCCATTTTTATTCAGAGTAGCTTCAGTTTGAACTTTGAAACACATCCAATTGTACCAGTTTCTTGCTTAAAATTCTTAATGGCTTATCCTCAATGGTTTGTTCATTTCTATCCCTGACCTCTTTCATACCACCCGGGCCAGGTTACGTCCTCTGTTCTACACCCCACACCACTCTCTCTTTTCCCTTCAGAGTACCTCTCATAATTGTCACCACAGGGTAATTCACACACGTTTGTTGACTGCCATTGTCTCCTAGAAGTTCACGAAGGTGGGGACTTTGATGGTATTAGTTACTGCTGTATCTTCAGAACCTGTTCTACCTCACCTGCACAATGCTTGACACACATTTGTTAGATGAACGAATACACAGAAGAATTAATGCAAAATCTTGTAGTGAGCAGATTTTAATCTGCTGTGAAATGAAAACCTGGAAAACCAAGTTTGAGCTGCATGTAAACTAAGAGCTTAAAAAAACCCCACTAACTGCTGGCCTGTTTGCACATTAGTATTCAGATTTTCTACCACCTACCTGTTCAGAGGTAGTGAGAACTAATAGAAGGAGATTTACTTCTCGCCCTATCCCTGGCTGGAAATCTTGGGCATGTTCTTGGTTTCTTTGAGCCTCTGTTTCCTAATCTACAAAATGGATACATTAATATCTATCAGAGGGCCACTGTGAGGTTTAAATCAGATGGCCTTACTCCCAGGGAGGTTGGTCAGGAGTTCACACATCCTCATGCTGCCCCTGTTCCCCAATGATTTGACCTGCTCAAAATCAAAGGAAATGAAAATCTTGATGGTGGAGCTAGGTTTTATATGTTATTTGTCACTGAGAATTGATGTTTTCTATTTGGAGAAGGGTGTGTGTGTGTGCGTGCATGCGTGTGTGTGTGTGTGTGTGTGTGTGCGTTTGCAATGGCTTTTCACCAGCAGGGAAGAACCAGGAGGTCATGTGTGTGGTGCACCTGCAAGGGGGTCGGTTTCCTGGGCTAGAACCCAATTAAGACTTTTTGTGAAAATTATCAAGCTCTTTATTGATGAAGCCCCTCCTCCCCCAACTAGACAACTCGATGCGTCAGTATTTAGCACAAGAAAGGTAAAGTCTCAGGAAATATCAGGGCCTTCATGTCTCACTGCACAAATATCATAACTCCTTTCAAGGGCGTGTTATTAGCATGCCTTTCAAACAGGCTCGCAGAAGGTTGCTAACTTACACACTATGGGCTTTGCCTTCCCTTGTCTGCGGAGCATCACACAACCTTCTATCCCGCTCCCCTCCTCCCCCGACCCCCAGTTCTCAGAGTGTAAATAAGTACATGGGGGAAAGGGTTTTGGATTATACTCATGTGTAAAAGAAAGCCTGTGACTTTGGATGTAGTGGGACATTGGTGTATTAGGGTTTCCTAGCCCCTCCTTGGGGTTAACCCTCTTCCTCCTTGTAAAGTAGTTTTCTGTAGGCAAAAAAAAAAAAAGGCTGATTTTACATTCTGAGTCTATGGTCTTATTTTTCTACAATATCTCATACTTTGGGAAGTGTCCCTATGCCACCGATTTTTCTGAGGGAGGGTGATGGAATCTAGAGCCAGAAACCCCTTATGGATGGTAGAGGACATTTCGAAAGAGGGTAGGGGAGGGGGTCCATGTAGACAGGGAAAGCGGGACGTGCTTTCCGAGAAAAAAAGGGCAACGTGGATGGCCACGAGGACACCTCCAACTCCCCATGAAGATTTTAAAATTTTGCATTTATTCCCTTGGTCTATGATGACAGTCAAAGGATATTTGCAGTTTTTTTAAAAAGAAAGCTTTATTGAGAAACAATCGATCTATAAGAAATTGCATATATTTAAAGTGTGCGGTTTAATGCACCTTGACATATGTATACACCTGTGACATAATCACCACAGGTAAGATAATATCCATCATCCCCCAAAGCTGACTTGTGCTCCTTTGTAATTCACCCCCATCCCCCAGCACTGTACCCAGGTGACCAGTGATCTACTTCCCGTCACTATAGATTAGATTGCATTTTCCACAAGTGTATATAAATGTAATCCTACAGCACGTAATTTTTTTTTTTTTTTTGGTCTGCCTCTTTTCACTTGGTGTAATTACTCTGAGGTTGAACTCTACTGTTGCAGGCAACAATGGCCCATTCATTTTTCCCCCTCTGGGCTTATACCACAGTTTGTTTACCCATTCACCTGTTGATGGACATTTGGGCTGTCTCCAGTTGTTGGCTATTACAAATAAATCTGCTGTGAGCCTTTGCATACAAATCTTTGTGTGAATATATGCTTAAATACACAGTAGTAAACCTTTCTCTTCTCTTGTGGTGACATTTCTTTTAGTTGTCTCCAACCTCTGCAAAGCCCGACCCAACCAGCCAACCTTTTGTGGTGGTATGGTGGGACATAAAGGGACAGGAAAGGGCAGCGTGGCTTCCCCATGTTCCCATCCACAGTGCTAATTCTGTGTGGTGACCAATGGTATAATAATCCGTGGCCTATAGCAGAACTGAAGGTAGTCCAGAGAAGCTACTATACCAAGGACTTGACTCAAGGCACAGCAGTACAGTGAAGCCCCTATATCTTCGGGTGGACACGTCGATGGGTGACAGGCTGATCCCTGAGATGTGTATAAAGGATGCCAAACCTTTGCAGATACCCGATAACATCTAGATTCTCTTCTGCTATATTTGCTTTCTTGATTACTTCGCTTGCAGGTCTGAGGTTATTTTCTTGATAACTGGGGTTTGTAGGTAAATAACCACAGGGTAAGGGAGGCATTACTGTGTTATTTGTTAGCAATCTTAGGCCACACGTTAATATCGCGATAGACACTGGTCTCGTGTGTGAGAGGTCTAGGGGTTTCGTTCTCATTTATAAGCCCCCTTTGGGGGGAGGGCTTTTGTTGCACATAGGTATCCTAACGTTGTCTTACAGGGTGCACACTGGGCCTCCTTCCCTTTTTTTCTTTTTCTGGCTTTATTGGGATATTATGCAACATATGTAAGTTTAAGGTATACAACATGATGATTTGAGACACACATATATTGCAAAGTGGTTACAGCAGTAAGTTTAATACCTCCATCCTCTCGCCCAATTACCATATTTCTCGCGGTGCTGGCATTTAAATATAGTCTCAGAACCCTTTTCAAGTAGCCTCTTTGATGGTTGCTAACTTATGCCATGAAGTTTCCTTCCTCATCAATTTCAGAATCCCCCAGAAGTCTAAGGAGCAGTGACACTCACGCCGGTGGGGTTCCATTTACATCTCACAAGCACCCGGATATTTGGAATATCTGGAGGACTCACTAAATGTGCTCACTTTCATCTAGTTGCCCAGGGCTGTCTCCATGAAAGTAAGCTTTTGTACAAGCCTTTATCGCAGACTGTCAGAATTGTGGGGGGCTTTGCAGGCCACGTTGTCCAACTGTGTCATTTTCAAAAGGAGCCTGCAGCAGCCCAGAGAGGTGAGGCGCCCTGCCCCGAGTCACAGAGCTCGTTAGTGGCTGGGCTGCACTAGGAACCCCACCTCCAGGCTCCTGGTCCACTGCTGTCTCTGTCCGACTCCCCCAATCCCCAGTTCTCATTTAGTTTTTCTGTGCTTAATATGTTTTCCTTGAATTGATTTTTCTCCTCTGCCTCATCCGTTACCTTCAAGGTTATTTTTGGTGTTCCTCTCTACCTCTTTCATTTTGCAGACTGATTTCCCAGGCTTTACTAAGGTTGACGGCACTTCCCACCCCAGGGTCTCTGGCTTTCATTAATGTTCTGTTCCCTCCCCACCCTGTGTTGTCTTCCTGGGGGCTATAAAACAGGCCAGCCCCCAAGTCCCCTTAACGCCATCTACTCACTCCTTTGCAGCCCCCAAGGTGCTGCTATTTCCCATCATGCGCTCTCCCACCCCCTTCAGTCTATTCCCAGCTTACAAAATCTGCTCATAACGACAACCCTCGGAGCCCATCCTTCAGTGATAATTCAAGGCTGCACCAGCCACTGGATAGTGACTACCGATACATCTTTCTGATGGCATTTCTTTTCTCCGCCGGGTTTTTGCTGTGTGGAGATGCGTCTATCTGGGATGATCCCTTCTCTCTTAACTATGCAGTGGGCGGGGAGCCTGCCAGATGCTCACAGGTAATAGTTGCTGGAGTATGGATAGCTTGGGGGTTGTGTGTATGTATAGATGGAAAGAGAGCTGAACTGAGCATCATCCCAGACACCAAGTTTCTAGTTCGAGGCCCTGGAGAATCAGAAAGAAAGGAAAAAAGGGGCAGGGTCAGACGGCCCTCCTTTCCAAGCCCAGCTCTGTCACTGACACAGGCAAGACTGAATTACCTCATCTGTCAAGTGGGGGTGATAGTCAACCTCTGTCAGTTTTGTGGGGAGTACTAAATGCAGCAAAGGGCCTGAATTGCTTAGCCCAGAGCCAGACACTTTCTAGTTTTAATTTTTTTTAATGTTTATTTATTTTTGAAAGGGACAGAGAGAGTGAGCAGGGGAGGGGGAGAGAGAGGGAAACACAGACTCCAGAGCAGGCTCCAGGGTCCAGGGTCCAAGCGGTCAGCACAGAGCCTGATGTGGGGCTTGAACTCACCGAGTGTGAGATCATGACCTGAGCCAAAGTCGGCCACCCAACCGACAGAGCCACCCAGGTGCCCCAGAACCAGACACTTTCTACTGGAGTCAGAAAGGGATGGGTTCACACCTGGGTTCCCTGCTCAGTGACTGTAAATCCTGGGCAAGCTCGTGAATCACTTTCAGTCTGTTTACTTAACTGTAATGTGGGGAGAATGTGTGCCTCCCTAATAAACTGACTGTGAGGAGAAGTACACAAAAGCGTGTAAAGGACTCAGTGCAGTCCCTGGTGTGAAGTAAGTGCTCAATAAACGTTAGCCAATAAACGTTAGCCATTTTTAAGTGTTCAATAAGTGCTACTTCCTCTTCCCTTGTAAATGTAGCCCTAGCCTTTAAAAATAAACAAGTGGGTACACATCTTGAGCATCCTATGAACTTTGAGAAGTTTGCGAGCTAAGCATCCATTAAATACTTTTACATATACTGATATTTACTCAGTGCATACTCTGTAGGGAGAAATATCAAATTCTACGGAGCTGAAAACCTAACTGAGTGGCAAGCCATTGGGCAAATGATTTGAAAACAATTTATAGCCAGGAGCCAAAACAATCCATTGCAAATTGAACAGCTGCTACACCAATTCAATTCTACATCCATTTATTAAGCACTTACTAAAGGCCATGCATAAAGATGAGCAAGGCCTCCAGAAGCTTACAGTCTATAGCAATATTATTAATATGTATATGATGATGATGATGATGGTGGTGGTGGTGATAAGGGCAATAGTTCAACAACAAAAGCTAAGATGTATAAAGAGCTTACTGTAAGATAGACACTGGCTAAGGGCTTTACATGATTTATCTCATTAAATTCTCAGAATCTTTTGAAATAAGTAATCTTACTCAAAAAGGGAAAGAAAACGAAGGTCAGAGAGTTCCTAATTTGCCCAATGCCACACAACTTTTAAGTAGCACTGTTAGATTTCAAACTCAAGTCCTACTGGTGTCAAAGACCTTGCACCCAACCACCATGTGTGCCCTTCCATGACCAATTATAATGGAGGAAACAGTCACGTGAATGTGGGAGAGGGCAAAGCGACTGGGGGAGAGGAGTGGAGAATCCAGATTCTGATCAGGGAGATTGCTAAAGTTGGCAGAGCTGAGGTGTCTTTGGGGCTGGGTCTCAAGGGCTAAGCAGAAATCAATGGTAAAGGATGGAGGAGAAGGGGATTCCAGATGGAAGGATTGGCCTGACCAATACGAAGGGGACTCCGAATTCTAGGTGTGGTTGGGAAACAGGAAGCAGGTGGTATGGTAGGAAGGGGAGTTCTTGGGGGGAAAGCTTTCAAGTAAAGCCCAGGTGGGTGTAGCTTAGAAGTCTTTGGAGGCTGAGTTTGTGAGAGGTAGCACAAAGGCTAGGAGGCTTCATGTTACTTATTTTATTTTGTCAGCTCAAGTAAATTTTTTCAAGGTCCATAGGGAAAGATATTTTTTCATTTTGATTTTTGGAGCTTCCTCATGTTTGACCTGGGAGCCAGGAGAATTGGAGTGTATTGAAAAGGCAAAACCATAATGGGCTCTGAAGTCCCCTGGGTTTGGAACCCATCTCTATCACTTCCTGGCTACATGACTTTGGGCATATTAGTTAACACTCCAGAGCCTCAGTCTTATCGTCCACAAAATGGGTTTGTCGACAGACTTGGACAGATTAATATAGAGAAAGCATTTAGAGCAGTGCCTGCTTACAAAACAAGCACCCCTAAAATAGCATCAGTATTATTGGCCATGGGTCAACGACCTGTTGGCCACACGATTTTCTATAACTGAGCCTCAAAATCCTTATCAATTGATGAAGGGATTAAATATTATTTCTAGGGTCCCTTTCCCTCTAAAATGGATTCATTCCAAATGGTTCCTTTGGTGAAGAAGGTTAAGAGCAAAACAACTTGAGGTCTTTCCTTTTCTGATAAAAACAGAGAACTGTAATAACTCAGTGCATGCAGCATGAGATTCCTGCCTAACAGAGCCTTCTCAGAGTTGACAATATTAGCAAGACCGGGGGCCACCTCATCATTCAGCCTCCACGTTGTCAGTGGGGAGGTACAAAAGGCCTCTTCTGGCTAGACAATTGAAACAGCCTGTCGATTCCAGAGATCTCATTACCTTAGCTTGTTCATCAGTTTGGTTTTGTTTTTTTCCCCCCTGATCACCCAGGGGTCCTACCATTATTCAAGCATTTTGATCAGAAGGCAGTTTTGTCTTTGCTAAGTCTCTTGCCTGCTAGGCTGGTTGCGGGGTCAGCTGTGAGTGACTCATCTCCTGCTACTTGTCCACATCCCCGTCACCTAAGCTCTTGTATGCGGCATGTTTATCAGGCAGGCTGTGTGGTTCCCATGTGCTGTGTCTCAGGCTCATCCTGCCACCGAGAGGCTGCCTCCCAGGAGACGCACACAGGATCAGTGCCTCTAATTCACCCAGTGGATATTTAGCTCATTAAACAGCAGTAGATTCAAACAGAAAAAATGGAACCATGCACATCATTAGAGCTAAACGCATTTCTTTGTCTTAGTTTTATGTTCTGAAGGGAAATGTAAGGAGCTCTGCATGCCGACGGGCTCATTGCTGGAGCTGGGGTGAGAAGCTGAAAGCATCCGGGCAGAGAGATAAAAGGAGATTGGCTCCAAGCAATATCCCTCCTTGCCGGAAGTCAGAGGTGGTGAATCCATATTTGTACATGATAAGCTGTGGGGGTCAGAGTGTCCCTTCATCAGAATATCAGACAGAGCTGGCTGTACCTGTGAGGATGAGGTCACGGTCCCTGCTGGTCTCAGGGTCAGCAGCTGGCCCGCCAGCGTGGTCTGTCCAGGCTTTCCCTTTGCCGTGTAAGGAACACTCGCCTGTGGGCTGCACCACAGTGTGGCCTGATGACAGCTGGGAATTGATTATCTCTTGGTTAGTCTTCATTGGAGTGGTAATGATATGAGGTGGCACCAAGTTCATTTAGTTCTTGGTTTGCGGTTACATTGTTCATGACCCAAAAATATTCTGGGGACTGTGAAATGATTTTAAAAAATCCCAGCTTGGGATGCACACTGGGTGTTGTATGGAAGCCAATCTGACAATAAATTATATTTTTAAAAAATCCCAGGTTTTTCAGTATATGCAGAGTCTTACTTAGATTTCTATAGTTGAGAGCCCAGCTAATGGCTTATTTCATTTTATTGTTGTTGTATTTTGCTTGCCTCCTACATATCTATGTCCCATTTCATTCTGTCCACAATGTGAAGATTTGCTTTGTCCACACCACTGCTCCCTGGCATCACCCTTGGGTATTGACCTGCGCTGTCAACATTAGGGGTGAGCTTAGATTGGCTTGAGCCCATCAGTGTGTCCTGTTCCTGGGTATGTGACACAGTTTGGGCAAATAATACACAAGGTGCTAATAAGGAGATGACTGACCTACTGTCCTCCCATCCAGAAGTGGACGAGGCACCCTTGTCCTTCTCCTGGATGCTGTGCTCTGGAGCTACAAGGTTGGACCTAGTGAAGCCCTTTTGGCTTCCTTGATGAGGGGCATCCTGAGGGTGACACTGGTGTGCAAACGAGGCCAGAATGGGGAAAAGCAGGGCTGGCTCCCTAGTGACCACATGAGTCTCTGGAAGAGACCACAAGTGAAGCCAGCACCACTCCTGGATTCTTCAGTTATGCAAGCCAATTACTTTGTTTTGGGCCAGTTTTTCTCTTAGTTGCAAAGATATGTTTTGGAACAGATGGTCCCATCAACTACAGAAATGGAGAAAACCCATGGCCAAAGATACTGTATTTGGGTCTTAACCACCAAGTCGATTTCTTTCTGTTTCAACATTGCAGATCCTGTAAGATTCTCTAGTACATATGGAAAATATATGATGGACACTCACTTACATGCCATCACTGGTTTCAACCCCCAAGTGACCTAATGAAGGGTGTATGGTTATTTTCTCCATTTTATAGATGAGGAAACAGAGGTACACAGAAGTTAAGTAATTCGTCTAAGGTCACAGGATCAGCAAGTGACAGAGCCATGATTTAGTCTGAGATTAGACTTCTCATATCCTCACAATTCTAAGATTCTATGACTCTACAGTTTCCAGAAGCAGAGCCAATGACTCTTCCTACTGGGAACTATCAACCATCCAGCCAATTTCATTGCCTAGAGCTTTCTCGGCTTTTCTCAATTCCATCTCCTTTGCCCGAATGATAATTGCCAGTTGCATCCTTAAATCATCTGCATCCTCCTCCAAGCCTGACACTTTGGTTTCTGTAACACACTTCTCCATAGCCCTATATTAGTGTGTAACCAACCTATTTCCACCTGCCTTTCAGCTCTTGCTTTACCGGAATAGTCCCAGATGCAAGTTTAAGAGCCCAAGGAAGAACTCCATGGGATTAGATCCTTGGGAAGGAACACGTAACACTCCTCCAGGTCTATCCACACTCTGAAATCTTGTTGAGCTGGTGACATGCTGGCTTTGCCCAGGTCCCATGGGGAGTGGGGGTGGGGAGTTATGGAATGTGGTCTCATTGCTCCTCTCTACCCTCTGCCAATTCCATCTTCTAGGCAGAACCTCAGCCATATAAATAACCCCTCTTGCAGTTCCCCAGTCAGGGATCTTTCCACATGCTCACATCCAGTGTTCCCACACTCTGATATTCCCCAGGGTGCTGCTTCTTGGTGCTGCCCAAACTCTGCCCTGCTGTGACCCACCCCTTTATGCAATGCAGAGAAAAGGACTCAAGACAGATTCTGCCTGGCATGATCAAGGGCATTAACAGAGTAATGAAAAAGGGCACAGGTTGGCAAACAGTGGGGGAACTGTCCACAGCACCATACTTCTGTCCACAGCACCACACTTCTGAGAGTTGACTGATGCCCAGGTTTTCCAAATGCTCACCCATATTCTAGAATGTATTGTCAAACACACCAAGAGGGTATGATATATATGATATATATAAATGTACATATGTCTATCACACATATATGATATATATAAATGTATATATGTGTATCACACATATATATGATATATATGACATATATAAATGTATATATGTATACCATATATATGTGATATATCACACACATATATATTACATGCATATATATCATATATAATCATGCATATCACATGCATATATATATATCTGATATATATATATCTGATATATATATCTGCATCACATGCATATATATATATCTGATATATATATATCTGATATATCTATCTGATATATCTATCTATCTATCTATCTATATATATATATCTCACATGCCCCAGACATCCTGTTTCTTATCTATCTCCCATCCATATCAAGGAGTCATTGGCTTATCTCTTTGAATACAAACATACACAGGATTATATATTAGAGGGTGACTTTAATAAATCACCTAAGAAAACCCTCAGATCCCTGACTATACCAGTTATACCCTAGCTCCATTAACTCATCAGGTGAATAATGTATTGAACTACCCATCTACCCAATCATTTAACAAAACTTTATTGAACACTGACATGTGCAACTGTGTAAGGGATTGAGGGCACCTAGAAGAAAAATACATATTTTCTGCCCTTGGAGCTCACACATTAGTGGAAGAGAAACAAATAAACAGAGTATTTTCATCCATTTAGGTAAGTATTTTAACAGCATTAATCACAGTTATGGGAGCCCAGAAGAAACACCAGGCTTTGGGAGTCAGAAAAGGCTTCCTAGGTAAGGTGACAGCTGGGAATAACAGCTGGGAATCACGGGGGTAGACACTGCTCATCGCTTTCCAGTATCTACCCTCTCTTCTTTCTGGTAATAGAAACTGCCAGGTTTCAGATAGCATTAATGGCCAAAGACTCATTTCCAGCTTCTCTTACATCTTGATGTAGCCATGGGACTAAATTATAGCCAATAGGATGTGAGTGGAAGAGATGTGTACAGTTTGGTGGCACTTTTAAAAAAGTTAACTTGTCCTCTCCTTCCTCTTCCCCACTCTCCTTGGGTTGGAGTGTGGATAAGGTGGAAGTGATCTAGCTCTGGCCATATGGATAATACCCTAGTGGATGACAGAGCCATAAAATAGAAGGAGCATAGGTACCCCCCAGCCCTGGACCTCCCACCCACCTCTCACTACAACTACTGTATTTGGCCCCACTTTGAAAATAGCAGCTTGACTTCTACCTTTACGAGATAACCAACCACCCATAGGCTCAGCTCTGCACAAGAAATTCAGCCTGATTTGGGGCGCCTGGGTGGCGCAGTCGGTTGGGCGTCCGACTTCGGCCAGGTCATGATCTCGCGGTCCGTGAGTTCGAGCCCCGCGTCGGGCTCTGGGCTGATGGCTCGGAGCCTGGAGCCTGTTTCCGATTCTGTGTCTCCCTCTCTCTCTGACCCTCCCCCGTTCATGCTCTGTCTCTCTCTGTCCCAAAAATAAATAAACGTTGAAAAAAAAAAATTTAAAAAAAAAAAAAAAAAAAAAAAAAAGAAATTCAGCCTGATTAGATACTAAGATGTCCCCTCCCTCTTGGGTAAGCGTGATCTATAAATGGTTGGTGGTCAACATGCTTTGGTATTTCTGGAGGATCTGGGGAAGAATAAAACACTGGATTCCACTGCAAGTATTGAGCTATAGTCCCAGTGAACACCCCCATCGCGTACAGCCAGTATTCCCTCCCAGGACTTCTACCAGGTCTCTTCTCTGCTGATGCTTGGAGGTGGAGTGGTTTAAAGGGATGGAACAGGTGACAGGAGCCTTGCTCTGCTTTCCAGCCTGTGCTTTGGGCTGCCTCTGCCTCCCACCTACTTCCTGCCACACTCACCTCCTTGGGCCTGCCACTGCTCTTGGTAATGTTATATATCATCTTGAACTTCCCCAATTCAAAGACAGATTCCTGTTCCTGTGTCTGCGATTTCCTAAGACACAGCAGTCTTGAAGTTGTATTCCACTCAGTCCTCCTGAGGACCCCATATCCTGGGTCTTTCTTAACTACCCGTGCATTTGGTTCATATTTTAAGAACCTGGCATTGGACTCAGTCTGTATTCACACCCTCAGTTCGCCTGTTCAAATGAACCCAACTCATTGGGCTGGGTTAGTGTGGCCCAGGATCGGTCTACCTGTACCAGTCCCACTCAGTGTCCTGTTGCATTGTCCCCTGACAACTGGAGTTATAGGACCATCTTCATACGTATTATTTTCTTCTTATTCTACCTAGCCACATGACCAAGACCACCTCCCAGAGCTACTCTTCAGGCTGAATATTGGCAAATGAAGAATAGCAGGGACAAAGTAATGCTTTTACTATTTTCCAATAGTTCCCATTTGCTGTCAGTCAGTGAACTAGAGGGCAGTCTGCTGCCTCTCTCAGGATATATGTACAGGCAATTGGGCAGGTAGGACATAGTCTGCAGGAGGCTCTCTACTCCATGAAATCTGTCTCTATGAGCTCTAGCCCTAATGGCCCCAAAAGGGGCAATTGAAGGATTCATGGGAAATCATCTGTGAAACCAGGGGTAGACTCGCAGGGATCTGCTCTCTAACCCCTGGATGGCTGGGAGCCCCCAGCCCAGCTGGTTTCTCTCTTATCCCTCTGTGTTTTCCCAACCCTGGCGCCTGTCTCTATGGTATACTGCACACACCAAACAGTCATGACTTGTGAATGTGCCTTTCTTCCACGTCTCCAGAAATCAGCACAACACCCAGCACATGGGAAGGGTTTATACAATAAATGAATCCTCAGAAAGCACGGCTGACATACTGGTTTTAGACTGTTCTGAGAGGCAGCTGAACACCAAAGCACAAAACAGCTCAGTTCAGAGATTCTGAATACATCTGGCATTCCATTCCTGCCTGGCCTCCACTACCACACCCTAGTGTGTGCCCACCAAATACCCTTTACCTGTTGATGCTCATGTTTTCCTGTCCTGAGGTCCCTGGCTTTGAAGCCTGCTTTCCAGTTAATGACACTGGGCTTTCCTCTCTGTGTTCTTTGCATTTCGACAGGTCTTTAGATTTTGGTAGCTCTTGATTCTGCTTGCTCAGTGGCTTCTGGAATCTTAGGGGATGCACTTCCCATTTCTAGCCATATTCTATGAAGCCTCTGACTAGCCCCAGACCCCCTTGGGGTGTTGGGGAAGGATTTAGATAATATAGTATTTGAACCCAAACAGGGCGGGGGGCTACTTGTTACTGACATTTGGGGAAGATATCCAAATAGAACATTTCAATGAAGAGCTCCTCGTCTTTGATTCCAGACAGATTAATTGGCTCCACCTGTGCCTCTTCTTTCCTTTGTTTCTTTCTTTTTTCTTTTTTAAATGTTTTTATAACATTAGCCGGTAAGTGCCTGGAAATGAACTCTCCTACTGAGCGCATTACCCCGAACTTCACACTGATCCCTGACACCACCCTACCCACCCCCAACTCCCCTGCAAGCATTTGGACTAAGCTCAAGGTGCATCCCCAGACCCCCGAATCACCTGATTCCCTGATTCAGGACTTTCCACAGTTCACCAGCACCAGCAAGGCACTTTTTCTGCTTAGGAGGAAACTTCTCCCTTTAAATGTTTTGTTTGCCTTCAAGTCCATTTGAATACAAAAATACAATGGAATTCCATTAAAATAATGTCTGGGGCCTGAGACACCAGGATAAAAGACAGGAAATTGCCCTATTCTTTATGCAAACCTCCACTTGGAGCTGACAGTTCCTGGATAACCTAGGGAAGCAGGCTGTTAAGAAAACAAGTGGCCCATATTTCATGCTGGCTTCCAGCCTCCCCTGGCTGTTTTTATTAGGAGCACAGGGGACTGTTAGAGCAGTAATACACCAGGCCGGTTTATAGTGCTTTCTCCCAAATGCTGAATTTTCATAATTGTTCAACAGGAAAATTGTGCCTGGGGCTGAAAATGTAAATTATGAAGTCACATCGGGAAAGGTAGGAAATGGGAGGTCTTTGAGGGTGGGCTTGGATGATAAAAGTCAGCTGACAAATTCCAGAGTTGGAAGGGTTGGAGGCTTCACTTGAAATATGCATGATCTGGGACTCAGAGAAGGGAGGAGATGAATGTCCAGCCACATGGAAAGTGGTGGCAGAGGCCAGGCCGGAATGTGGACTCTTGACTCTCGTCTTGTGCTGTGCCCCTTCTCTTGCGCCTGACACATCTTGCAGGGATGTGTAGGAAGGTTCTATATCTGAGTATTCTTGTTGCTGTTGGGTTCAGTGCTTAAAGACTGGAAGGACCAGCCAAGGAAAGTGTCCTTATGCTGAAACCAGGAAGAATGAAGTCAGATTTATGGAAGAACTTCTTGAGTATCAGGACATGGGGGTTCTAGGATGTAAGACTTCCACAGAGCGTGGGTTCTTTGTACTAACTGGATCATACTTTTTAAAGAATGTTTAAGAATAAGGGTGAGTTTGGACAGGATAATCAAAGGATTACCTGCTGATGAAACAGATGGAGAATAGGTAACATGATGGACATCTTCCCAGAAGTTTTTAAAGGTGAGAAAACCATCAACTGTCTTGGGATAGGTTAAACACTCCAAATGCTGGGGATATAAGATCAGAGAGCTGGGAAGTTCTCATCCAGGACTAGGATTTTTCAACCATGGACTTCTAGATTTTTTTTTTTTTTTTTTTTTTTGGCTAGGAATAAAGCAGCAAAGCAGCTGTGTCATTGAGAAGCAGAAGTAAGTAGCTATGGACGATGGGCTCCATTGTATACCTTCCTCACCTCTCCCCAGCCAGCGTAGATTCTGAACTTCCAGAATATTGTTGGACAAATCAGTGAATAAATCAGTTGGTCAAAGAACAGCTAAAGACAGAGATGGTGGAACTGTTGGGAAGGCAAAGACCATCTCAATGTTCTGTGTTCCACATCCCAGATGGCAAAATACAGTCACAACTAATTCATCCAGGAATGAGATTTCTGACATGGATTAATTTTCCAGGTACTGCAGTCAGCTCCTTCGAGCAGAAAAACATTTTGTTTTGGTTCTTTTTTGATTTGAAAACACTTTAACCATGGTGTCTAGTTCTAAACCAGAGCTTACTAAACAGAAATGTCATCTTTTTCGGTTTCAGAACTTGATAAAACAGTAATACCATGATGCATTTTTCTAGGGTGCTTTATAATTATGGCATAACTGCTTTATAATTACAGTGTAACTTTACATACATTATCTTATTCAACGCTCACAACTTTATGAGATAAATTAAGTATATCTACATACGTGTATATATGTACGTATATATGTTCTCACTTGTGCAGAAAAGCTGAGGGTCAAACAAAATAAGAATTCATTTTTTCAAGGTTGCATAGCCATAAGAGTCAAAGTCAGGTCTCAAATCCTTATTTTCTGATTGCAGATCCATTGCTTATGCTGAGAGAGTCAGTGGTCTTGACTCCTTCTCAAGGCATGTCCAATGGCAGGATCAGGGGTCTGTTAGAAACGTGGGCACTGCAGGCTGGAGAGTACAGCATGCTCAGCCTATGTAACAGGTTGGTGAGTAAGAGGAGGAGGCCAGGGTAGTGGGAGAAAGAGCCTGGTTGGAGGCCTGGACCCCAGAGAAGTGAGGTTACCGACCAACCATCCATGTCAGTGCCCAAATGGGTGTGAAAAGTTGGCTGGATGCCTTCTGGCATAGCTAACCCAGAAAGGCCTGAGAAGTAGGCAGGACCTGGCAGAAGGAAGCTCTTGGCAGGGAGGATGCTCAGAGACAGGTGCTTATAGTTGGCCTGAGTGGCTTGGAGCCAGACCCCAGCCAGAGACCGGGCTGCTATGGGGCAGGGAGCAGGGTCCAGCCCCACGGGTTACATTTTGGGGTAGAAAAGGCACAGTGTATGGACCTAGGCCAGGAGGGGTGGGGTTCAGGGTAGGGAGCCAGGCTAAGCAAAAGCGCAGAGACCATTAGGAGCTAGGGCAGAGGCAGGGCTGCAGCTTGGCCTGTGCATCTGGGGGAAGGCCCTGCAGATTCCCTGGCACATCAGCACCTGGATTCAGACTGTCCTGGCATATTCCCAGCCCCACCCTCTGAACTTCCAGGGATCCCTGAGGTGCAGGAGGAGGAACATGGGGGTACACGCAAGGAATACAGCAGAAACTGTGTCACTGGTCATTTCTAAGCCCCCCTTGCCCCGTTTGAAGAGCAGCAGACACCATGCACATTGTCTGGAGACAGGGCAGTGGAGAGTCACGGTCGTGGGCTCTAGATTCTCACTTGTTAGCTGTGGCCCTGAACTAAACACGTGATCTCACTGGACAATACGGCGATCATCTTTCCTTTTGAGATTAGTTGAAGCATCTCACCTGGTGCCATAAATAAAAGTATAATATGACAGTATTTCCTTTGAAGTAAGGAAATATGGTCAGCTTCCTGTTGCCTACTTAACTTTGAGGATGGAAACTGGAGAATTTGAATTTTTCAATATTTTTAATGCAGCAGCTAAGGTATTATGTATCTACAATGTACTAGGCACTCAGCTAAATGCCGTAGGAAAACAAGGAGGACTAAAAGCGTAGGCTTTGGGGGACAGAGCAGGGAACTAACATCTAGTCAAAGAGCAAACGCACAACCAGTTGTAATGCACAATGCAAAGCAGGATGGAATAAGAGCTGAAAGAGGGCATATGCATGGAGTGGTCACAGGAACTCGGAGCGAGGAATGATTCATTTTAACTGGGGGAAGGGGTGGTGGTCAGGAAGGAGCTCATGGAGCAGCTGGTGTCTGAACTAGACCATGGAAAAGAGCTATAATTGAGGGTAATAGTGGAATCCAGTAGGGAAATCATCAACCATGGGTCTTGGTCTTAAATCAACTTTTAAGGTTCTAGACTGATGCTTCAAAACTAAGATTGTCCTCCTTAGGCCTGCAGGGATCTTTTAGATAATTTGCAAGTGACCAGATCCCTTTAAGACCACCTGTTTCTGGGGCGCCTGGGTGGCTCAGTCGGTTGAGCATCCGACTTCAGCTCAGGTCATGATCTCACACTCCATGAGTTCAAGCCCTGCATTGGGCTCTGTGCTGACAGCTCAGAGCCTGGAGCCTGCTTCAGATTCTGTATCTCCCCCTCTTTCTGCCCCTCCCCTGCTCATGCTCTGTCTTTGTCTCTATCTCAAAAATAAATAAAAACATTAAAAAAAATTTTTAAGACCACCTGTTTCGGTAGCTCTGGTAATGGGGCCAGGGTGTTTGCGTATTGAAGAAATCCACATGCCCTCGCCCCCCCCCCCCCGCCCCCATCCAAGGTGATTCTGAGGAGTACCTTGGGTTAAGAGTCAGTGTCCTAAACCAGTCCCAAGCTTTAGCAGGCTGAAGTACCTGGAGATCTTGTTAAAATACATATTAATCACCCTTTCTTCAAAGATTCTATTCAGGGGTTTAGGATGAGACTGGAGATTCTGCATTTCTAATAGACTCCGGTGAGGCTGAGTCTACATGTTTGTGGACCACACTTTGAGTAACAGGGCTGTAAACCATCTGTTGGCCCCTTCTTGCAGAGTTAAGAGGTCCCCTTAATTTGAAAGCAAATTCATGCTCCTCCATCCTGGGCCTTTAAGAAGTTACACATACCCAATCACCTTGAAACCACTTGCCCACACAGGTGAAAAAGTACACCCCAGAAGGGTTCACAGCACCAGCCGTGGCCTGTGTACGTGCTTTCCCCTGACTCTACTTTCTCTGTGGCCCCTATGTCTACTGTTGTTCTTGCTTTTATGCCTGCTCTGTAGAAGTCTCCTGGATCGTGTGCATCCTGCCCCTGCTCAGGGATTTCAGAAATATGTTCTGGATCTTTCTCTCTTTCCCCTGAGAGTCCAACCCCTGGCCAGTCCACCCAATGCATGGCAAAGAGATGGTTTGGTCCCACCAGACTGGCTGGCTCAGAGGACATCTGAGGACTGAGTGTGTTCAGCATGCCTTCTCTCTGACGCCAGCTCCGGAAAGACTGCTATGATGGCTCTGGATCACATTTGTCCTTTCCATGTTTTTGATCAGCTTCACTTTTGAAAAATATTGCTCACGGGAGCAATTTGTGATCAGCAGAGCAAGAAAACTCTTCAAAAGCTTCCTTTTTGTGTTAGGAGACATTACCTGCATGGGATCATCGAACTGGCGGACCAACCCTGGGATTTGGTCATTTGAACGAGTTAGCTGTTGACAGATGACACTTGCCTTTTAGAAGCCTGGCAGAACAGGCCTTGCATTGTGGATTCTTGTTAATTCAGTGGATCTCGGTTGATTTCCCCTGCTTTTGGCTCTGAGAAAAGTCTTAAGCTCACCACTCACCAGAGTTGTCTTCTGGAAGCAACATCCACATACATTTCAATGAAATCATACGAACAAATTGTTTTAATTTTCTTTTTTTAATGTTTATTTTTGAGACAGAGAGAGAGACAGAACATGAGTGGGGAAGGGGCAGAAGGAGAGGGAGACACAGAATCTGAAACAGCCTCCAGGCCCTGAGCGGTCAGCACCAAGCCTGACACGGGGCTCGAACTCACAAACTCCGAGGTCATGACCTGAGCCAAAGTCTGACGCTTAACTGACTCAGCCACCCAGGTGCTCCTGTTTTAATTTTCTTTTAAAGATGTTCTTTCCTTTTTCTTCTTTTCAAAAAGCAAGTCTTTTGTGCTAGGAACAGCACTGCATGAGAGGAGGCAATGAAGAAGTGAATTAGATTTTATCACCTGTACTCGAATCGTGGGGTGGAGGACACATGTACCAACAAATAGCTACCTCGACAATACTACGTGTTGTTAGGTACCGCAAGCAGTCAAAGTACAGAAAAGGGAGTGTTTATTTTTGGGTAAAGGAAAGAAGGAAGCTTTGTGGAAAGAGACACTGCCTTTTCTATATGGAAAAGTCAAGAATGGTCTGACTTTGAGAAGATAACCATATACGAAAATAACACAGGAGATATGTGGTAATTATGTGGACACAAACGTTATTGCATCTCTTAGGTAACCACAATGAAGATCTTGCTAATACTCATTACGGTAACAATAAGTGTCTTATGAGTACTTTCCATGTGCCAAACATTGTGTTAAGCAATTTGTATGCATTAGCTAGTTTAATGAAATCTTCCCAACAGCCTACGAAGTGATGGTATTTCCCCATTTTACAGATGAGTACACTGAGGCTTGGAGAGGTGAGGTAACTTGCTCGAAGGTCTTACGGTGCTGGAATGTGTGCCCAGGAATTTAAACCAGAGACTAGTAGCTGGTATTACTTGTTGAACACCCGCCGTGCATGAGTCATCTTTTTTACCTTTAAAACAATCGTATAAAGCAGGTGTCACAGCACCGTTTCACTGAGGAAGACGAACGTGCCAAGAGGTGAGTTTTGCACATTTACATAGTCATTAAATTGAAGGACTCGGATTAGAAACCAGGTCTGTCTGAACTCCCCAGCCCATCTGTTTTTGACCTTGCCAGGTTCTTGCTCCTTCACTGGATCCTTAACCCAAAGGGGTGGCAGTAAATATTGAATGGAATGTTTTGTAATGGAATGATGGCTCCACCTTTGCTTAAGGCTGGAGGTGCAAATGGCAAGAGTGATTGCCCGGAGAAGGAAAGAAACAGGAAGCATGCATTCACAGGGGCCAGCCAGGAGGTGAGGCATAAAAGGCAGGTCGGCTTTGGTGAGGTGGTGAGGTGGTGAGGCAGCCTGGGGCTCTGGGTTCCAGCAGTCCTGGGTGACTTTGGCCTACCTACTTTACCTCCCTGAGCTCCAGTTTTCTCAACTGTAGAATGGGAATACTAACACCTCACTTGTAAGATTGTGGTCAAGAATAAATAAGTCAGCCTGGAGCACAGAGTCTGGTCCATGGGCATGCAATACTCAGTAAGTACCTTCTTGCTGCCCTGTTTACTTCGGCTCCTGCTGGCTCTGATCAGGCTAAGAAGAAAAAGAGGTTCATTTCTCGAGCAGGAAAGATCTGATTGCACTAGGGAGGCCCAGGGACACAGATTGGCATGAGGGACTCTGGCATAATACTTGCCTATTTGGTTCTTTCTCTAGGCCAGAACGCTGGTTTCAGGGGCCTTTATCCAAGCACTAAATCCACCTAATTGCTTTGAAAAGCATGGGGTAGATAAACATCCCATCAGCCCACCTCTGTAATAAAGCCAGTGACATTTATGCCTGACGTGCAGGATGCAGGATGAACGGCAATCAGACCCCAGGTTCCCTGCCATGAGTGACAACCCAGACAAGGCACCCCCCGAGGCAGCAACTGCCAGCCATCCTGGGTGGAGGCTTGGTTGCAGCAGGTGGGGCTGAGCACCACGTGGGGCTCCCGGAAGTGGATCAGACTTACCCATGACATGAAGGGGAAAAGAACGCTATGTGGGGCGCGTTATGTAACCTCCCCTAACCTCTGGTTTATGCCTGTGATGCTTTGGGCACGAAATAAACGAGAGGAATAAATGAAGAGCCTAGCACCGTTCCTGCAGAACTTCCAGAGCTCCAAAACTATTAGGTTCCTTT
Source organism: Prionailurus viverrinus (assembly GCF_022837055.1). NCBI lineage: Eukaryota > Metazoa > Chordata > Mammalia > Carnivora > Felidae > Prionailurus > Prionailurus viverrinus. The sequence continues at coordinate 21,206,011 of NC_062574.1, forward strand.
TCCTTTCATATTTTTCCTTCCTCCTGGAATCACCTCTTTCTTTGTTTGCTCTCAAGAGCCCAAGACCTGTACACACCCCATTCACAAACCCAAAAGCACACCCCATTCGTCCACTCATTCATTAGTACTGTTTTCCCATTCATTCATTCATTCATTCATTATGTTTTGATCACGCAAAATGTGCCAGGTCCTAACATAGATCCTCATACAAAAAATAACCAGACCTTTCCCCGGCCCTTGAGTTGTTCAGAGGTTAATGGAGGACAGTTGCATTATATCAGACGGGGTCCCAACAGAGAAGATGGCACACGCAGGTCAAGGTAATCTGAGGAGGGTTTATTCACAAAGGGATTGATTATAAAGGAATGGTGGAGCCACCAGCAGCAAGGCTATCACCCCCTCCAGGGCCAAGGGGAAGGAAAGGGACCAATCTCTGAACCCAGCAGGAGAGAGCTGTGCACAGCAGGCCACCTTGAGAGGAGCACTGACCTTCTGTCTAGGGACACAGGCAGCCTAAGGTAACCTCTCAGGAAGGGAGTGTGATAGCTCCTCCCTCCCTCAGAACTGCTCTTATGCTCCCCATTAGCTGACATGATCAGACACCCAAGGGCAATGAGCTCATTGATTTGGTCCACAGCCCTGCCTTTCTCATCTCCACCTGGACCCCTGAGATATTCTTTCCCCTTCCTCTTTGCCTGCCAGTTAGCTGACCTTAAGAAATCATGACCTACTTAAACATCCAGAAACGTATAGACAATAAAAGTCAGATACCCATGTACCCACTGCCTGTACTTAATAAATGTTGAAGTTTTGCCACATTTGCTTCAGATCTTTTTTTAAACAAGAAAAACATTGTGGATACAATGGACGCATCGATTATACTTCTTCCCCTCCTGTAACATTATTTTGAAGTTAATGAGTACCCTATCCATCCATGCTTTTATATGTTTGTTAGATAGCTCTGCTTTGAAAATGTATATAATTACCATTGTATTATAGACATCCTTTTATAATTTGCTTTTTTTCCACTCAACATTATGTGGGTGTTTCGTTGTGGCTTTGTTGATTGGACATTGTTTTAGGGGACTTTATTGCTGAATGGCTTCTCTTGAATGATGAGGGTCAAGCAGCAATGTCTGGCCCAGACTTGACTTAAGAGTGGCTTTCACAGAGATTTCATAAGCACTAAAAATTACAGTGACTTCCAAGTCTCCTTACAGTTCCTCACTTTCCCACTGTAACCTTGTGGCTGTTTGCAGCTCGTAATGATGTTGGGAGGCAGAGCAACCTTACCAGGAAGAAGGGGGAAAGGTGGCTTCTGCTGCCTGCTCCCTCCTCCCACTTTCCCTCGTGGCTGCCTGGCCATCGCCAGCAGCTGCCCATGAACACTACCTGTTCTCTTGCAGCTTGATTTCTTTCCCATGTCTAGCATTGTTAAGACACTTACCAAAGTCTCCAGGCTTACACGGACACCACCTCCCAGTAAGAGGTGAGGTGGAAAGCTGGGGAACTCTTATTTGGTAACTCTGTTCACAAAATACAGAAATGCATGGATCCATCACCAAACGTCACCCAGTCCTGGAGCTTTGACTTTAGACTCTTCACCCTGCCTGCTCAAGTATGTGGCTCAGAAAACTGTGCTGGTGCCACAGGGGCCATTCCAACAAAGACCTACCCAGAGGGACCTATGGGGTATCATGGCAGGAAGACTTCTCTTATCAATCCCAGGGACGTTAAGAATACATCAGCACTGGGGTGCCTGGGTGGATCGGTTAAGCGTCCACTTCAGTTCATGTCATGATCTCACCATTCATGGGTTTGAGCCCCGCATCAGGTTCTGTGCTGACAGCTCAGAGCCTGGAGTCTGCTTCGGATTCTGTGTCTCCCTCCCTCTTGGCCCCTCCCCTGATCACACTCTGTCTCTGTCTCTCTCTCAAAAATAAATAAACATTGGGGCGCCTGGGTGGCTCAGTCGGTTGGGTGTCCAACTTCGGCTCAGGTCATGAACTCGTTTTCATTGGTTCAAGCCCCGCATCGGGCTCTGTGCTGACAGCTCAGAGCCTGGAGCCTGCTTTGGAATCTGTGTCTCCCTCTCTCTCTGCTCCTCCCCTACTCATGCTCTGTCTCTGTCTCTGTCTCTGTCTCTGTCTCTGTCTCTCTCAAAAATAAAGATTTAAAAAAATTTTTAAAAATAAACATTAAAAATGAAAAAAAAAAAGAATACATCAGCACCACCACCACCACAGTCATCAGATTTATAATCAACATTATGCTTTTGAGCTACCTCTATGATGGCATATGTAGATGTACTTCATTTATTTTACTTGCTAAATCAGATTCCATTGTATGAACATATCACAACTTATTTCTCCATTTTTCATATTGATGGACATTTAAACTTTTCAATCTTTTGCTATTATCAGCAATGCTGCTATACAAATAAATCCTTGAGCTCATGTTAGAAAATGTTCTACAGGATATATATATATATATATATATATACACTCAGAAGTGTAATTGCTGGATCACATGGTAAGTGCTCCCTTTTTCTCTATTTAAAATATTGCCAAATTTCTCCCCCAAATGGATGTGTCCATTCACATTCATGCCAGTAACATCTGAGAGTCCCTATTAGAACTTCATTTTTCAAAATTTCTAAATTCACATTTCAGAGCAGTACAAATCTATTGGGAGGCCACATGGTGCAGTAGAAACAATCCTGAATTACCAGTCAGTATGAGGAGATACTGGCTCTGACTTGGCCCCTGTCTTGCTGTAGGGCTAGTAGAAATATCCTCCTGTCTCTGGACCCCATTGTCCTCATTTATAAATTGAGGGCATGGACTAAAAGGTCTCTTTAGTTTCTTCTAGCCTTATCCTTTTGCAATCAGTTCTTTAAATAACAGTTGACTTAAGAGTAAAGGGAGGCTTCACTCATTTGCATCAACTTCTTTCATCAGATTCTCATCATGTCCTACTGTATATTAGACACTGAGGACCCATAGAAATACGACCATGTCCCTGTCTTCAAGCACATCACACTTGAATGGAGGAGACAGACAAGCAAATGGAGATGCTCTGGCCATGCATCCCAGGATGGCTAGAAGGGCATCAGGTTGGAAGTTATGCTTTGTGTTAGGGATGAGCTGGCATCAGGTGGGTAAAGTCCAGGGAAGGTCATTGCAGACAGAAAAAGGCATGGAAGCTGGAGGTGGCTTGGGACCTTTAAGGATGTTAAGTAATATAGGCAGGTTTTCCCATTAGGTGTGGTTGTCATCTTCCTATTCCATTTTTACTGTTATTTATTTATTTGTTTATTTATTTATTTTTTAAATGTTTATTTTTGAGAGAGAGAGAACAGAGACAGAGTATGAGCAGGGGAGGGGCAGAGAGAGAGGGAGACACAGAATCTGAAGCAGGCTCCAGGCTCTGAGCTGTCAGCACAGAGCCCAATGCGGGGCTGGAACCCTTGAACTGCAAGATCATGACCTGAGCTGAAGTCAGATGCTTAACCTATTAAGCCACCCAGGTTCCCCTTCCTATTGTATTTTTAGATTCATTCAACAGTATTTACTGGTTGCCATTTTATGCTAGTCACTCTGCTAGGAGCTGGGGATATAAGATGAACAAAAATGTTATGGTTCCTACCCAGGTGGAGTTTCCAGTCTAGCTGGAGAGACAGACATTAAGTACACAGAAAAATAAGTATGGAGGAAAAGAACAGGGTGCTATGAGAGATAATAATGTGTTGGACTATTTTAAAGGGGGGTGGGGCTAAGTCTTTCCTGAGGAAGTGAAAATTCCAGTTAAGACAGGAAGGCTAGGAAGGAGCCACAAATCAAGACAGTAGGTGGAGCCTCTGGAGGAGGGAATGTCTGGAGGCCTGAAGGAGAACAGGCTTCATATACACGGAACTGAAAAGGGTACTTGGGGAGCGTGGAAGATAGCATCAGAGAGAGGATCAAGAAAGCAAGAGATGAGGATAGGGAGGGAGGCTGGGCACAGGTCATGTCTTTTAAGACTGGCTGAGGAGCTGGGCTTCTCCTAAGGGCAATAGGAAGGAGTGACCACTGACCATTTCTTCCCTTCCTTTTTTTACTTCCCTCCCTCCCCTCCTCCCTCCCCCTCTACCTACCTTCCTTCCTTCCTTCTTTCCTTCTCATTAATGTCTCCTGGTCATGCTGAAGGGAGAGTCTAAGCATTTAATTCAGCCTGGCTCTCCATCCCAAACCAAGCCATCCTCATGAACAACTGTAGGAGCCCTCAACCCTAAAGACTTCCCTCCATGCCCTCCTACAGCCACCCATTCCCAAGGCTGCACTTGGATCTGGCCATCACCAGGAAAGTCTCCACCTGTAGAATCTCACACCCACACTTCTTTCTCTCCCCTTTGAGCCTCCTTCCTTCCCCTCCTGGTCCCTCACTTGTTTCTCCTTCCAAGGTCGCTCTTTGACCTCTTCAAGACCCCAGTCCTTGTCTACTCAACCATCATCTGTCAACCACTCTTTCACTCCTCCTCTCTGGCCTGGTCTTCCCTAGTCCCTCCCATAAGCCATCAACCTTTCCTTGCCCATGTCTTCACCTCCCTGTGCCTTTTCTGCAAAACTCCAATTGTGCATAAATTGTACTCTTTTCCTGTCCTCTGAGAACTGGGCTGCTAAAGGCAAACGCTGCAGGTGTGTCCCTTCATGAATTCATGCTTTCTGATGCCTTCGAGGCCTGGACTGTTGCCTGTTCTAGGCCACCCCGATCGTCTCTTTCTCCCACGCTTGCTGACTCTTCATAGTGGTTATTTCAAATCTTCATTCCTCTTCCCCAGACTTCTTCTTCCTGTCCTCTCAACAGATGACCTCGCTTCCTACTTTGAAGCAAAAATAGAAGCCATCGGACAAGAATTCCCTCAACTGCTTGGCACAACACCTACCAATTAACCTGTATTTGTGCTCTTTTCCACCTTTCCCTTTGTCAGTAACTGATCCTCGACCTGTGCTCTGAATCCCAAAGTTTTCTCCCTTCATGAAGAGGCTGCTCCATTGATTATCCATTCACAAGAAGGAAGAGTCCATAAATCTTTGTCCTTGCTGTGTCCCCTGTGCCTGAAACACTACCGGGCACATAACAGGTGTCTGAGAAATATTTGTTGAATGATTTCTCTCTTCTCTGCCTTCTGCTTCTGTCTCTCTATTGATCTACTGCACCAGCATTTAAACCTGCTCAAGGCTTGTTCACCATTAAAAAAACACAAACAAACCTAAACCACAACAAACTGCTCTTTACCCGGTACACCTCTCTCCCTGGCTACAGCTCCGTCTTGTCTCCCTCACTGACCATGCGCTTGCCCAACTAGCCAGAGCCCCTGTCCTGATCCCTCTCGTTCCAGTCACCCCTCCATTCCCACCATGTGGATTCACCCTCCCAAGGAAACTGCTGCCCGCAGCCCCCCCCCGCCCCCCACCCCCCCACCCCATGATGACCTCATTTGCATGCTTTTTCATGTCCTGGAGTACCTGACTTCTGGCAGTGATTGGCTCTGCTTCCCTCTCCTTTCTTTGGAAACACCCTGTCTCTTGACAACTGCGATCATCCTCAGGTCTGCTCTCTCTGGACTTTCCCAAGTCTGCCACTCTGCTCTAGTCAGCAGCTCTCTCTTAGGCAGATCAGATCCTGGCACTCCCCTTGTGCCTTCACTGTTGCTCTGCTGTCCTCTGGATGATGCCCACATGCTTTCCAGGTGATTGTCGGACTCAGCCTGATCCACCTCTCTGTTCATTCTGGAGCCTCAACTCTGGCATGCAGGTGCAGTCTACTAGAGGCTTCCTGCCCTTTGCCCATGCTGGCCCTTCTGGTTACCTGGCCGTCTGTCCCCTTCTCCAAGCAGCTTGCTTGGTTTGGGGACCACAACCTTAACTCAGCCCTAGGTGTTTCAGAATGAGGTGTTCAGGCCCAGGGCTGGCCTTAAACTCAGGCCAGTTTTACGTTCCCAATCTTGTGCCGACTTTAGTTATATCCTTCACTCTCAAGATATGCTTTACAGCTTGCAAGTTGCAGCCACCTCCATCTTCTCATCTGATTGTCTCAATAGCCCTGTGAGGCAGGAATGTCACTGTTACGTTCGTTCCACAGACAAAGGACACAGGTGTCAGGATGTTACAGTGACCTTGAGTCTAGGACCCATGCCCGGGTCTTGTGATGCCTCATCCTGGCTGTGTTTGTTCTCTATCTCGTTTCCACAGTTCCTCCCCATGCCCAGCCTTGACCTTACAGGGCAGCACCAGGTCTCCAGGGCCAGCCGAGGGCACTGGCCTCCTATCCCAATACCACCTCTCCGTCCCGGAACCCCAGTCAGGATGGGCCTGGCAATGGACACTGAGAGTGAGCAGATGGTGGGGACACTCAATAGGACCTCCTGATCCTGAGGCTGAGATGTTTTCCTTTCCTTGACTCCACTTCCCCAGTGTGCAGTGGGTCATCTGCCGACAAGGCTAAAAATAAGTGATGAGGAAGGACAGAGATGAATGGGGCAGGAGTCTGCAGGGAGCCGGCAAGAAGGCGGGAGTGGGCAGGAAGTCTTTCGGCTGAAGGAAGACATGTCAGGAAAGAAAAACCACTACCGAGTGGGGCCTCCTGTGTTCCTGCGCCACACAGATCCTCACGGCTTCCAGCTGCCTGGAAGCTGAACTGATTCCTTCTGTCCCTGATTAATAAAACCGGTGTCACCGGCCCAGCCCATCGCCAGCTCGGTGGTGTGAGCTCTGTCAAGCCCGCCATCTGCTTTGAACTAGTTTTCAGCTGCCCCTTTGACAGCAGTTTTGCTGGAGTCTTGTCAGTATGGGTCCCCTGATACAGACGCACATGTGGACTGCTTCCAAAGGGGTTGGAGAGCCATTACCATGAAGACAGCCTACGAGAGCACAAGGTCAGACAAGGTCATGGGGTGCTACTGTGTTTGCACAGGAGGGAGTGGGCATGGCTGTCTCTCCTGACCCAGTGGGGTTCTCTGCCAGCAAGGGGGCTGAGGCTTCTCCCCAGCGTGGGCTCTTCTCAGCTGGGGGAGCTCAACCAAGTCACTAACCTTCTCTGGGCCTTTGGTGTATCATCTGCATGAAGCCTGGGATTACAGGACTTCACTGTCTTGAAGCCAGGAGGCAGACTGGATATCTGTTCATTTCCCTTCCCAGGGCTATGACATCGGTGCTATGGTTCTGTGACTGACCTTGCTCCCTCTCATGATGTATTTCTTGGAGGCCAGAATGAAAGAGGCAGGCCTACTAGACTGAATAATGGCCCTCTGAGAAGCCCACATTCTGATCCCCAAAACCTGTGGGTATTGCTTTATATCACAACAGGAGCTTTGCAAGTGTGACTAACTTGAGGATTTCAAGACTATCCTGGATTATCCAGGTAGCCTGATGTAATCACAGGGGTTCTTAAAAAGGAAAGGCAGTGGACAGGAAGGAAAAGGTGATGTGACAACAAAAACAGATATTGGAGTAATGTCGTTTGAAAACAGAGGCAGAGACCACAAGCCAAAGAACATGGGCAGCCACTAGAAGCTGAAAAAGGCAAGGGAGTCAGATTGCTCTCTCAGAGCTTCCAGAAAGCCCCAGCCCTGCAGGCATCTGGACCTGGGTCCAGCAGATCTGAGTTCAGACTTCTGACCTCCAGAACTGGAAGAGAATGGACTTGTGTTGTTTAAGCCACTATTTCTGGTAATGTTCTCCAACAGCAATAGGGAACCCATATAGCAGGAGAAACCATTTGTAACCAAAGAGAGCAAGATTAGATGACCTAATTCAAGGCGCATAGGGAAGCCGCCCTGTCTGAAAGCTGCTGAGAGCCACTGACAGCTCAGAGCCTGGAGCCTGCTTCGGATTCTGTGTCTCCCCCTCTCTCTGCCTCTCCCCTGCTCATGCTCTGTCTCTCTCTCTGTCTCTCAAAAATAAATAAACATTAAACAAAAATTAAAAATTTTTTCTAGTAGCCTCGCTAAAATGACTAAATCAGGTGAAAATTATTTTAATAATATATTTTATTCAACCCAATACATGCAAAATATTACCGCTTCAACCCTAACCAATAGAAAACATTTTACTGAGACATTTTGCGTTTTATTTCTGTACTACGTCTTTGGAATTGAGTGTGTAGTTTACATTTATAGCACATCTCAGTGTGGACCAGCCACATGGGGCTCTGATTTGCGCTTGGGTCCAATCTGCACATTTCTAAAAGGTTAAGAATGTCAACTCCTGCGAGCAGATCAGTTCATCAGGCTCTTTCTAACTATCCCTGAGTGGACAATGGGTCCTGGGAAGGTGATGCCCGTGAAGGGTCTACATAAAGGGTACAGGTGATGCTATTAGGAATAGTGACCGAGGGTCAAGCCAGTAGCTGGGGAGAAGCAGGTCTAAAATCCCAGAGTGCTCCTCCCTGACCAGGGCAGGAGGGAGGACTGTGAGGCTGGCCCACACCCTTCAATATTCTTTAAGTACCTAAACTTAAGTGATATTAAAATTACTAGATATTTCCACAATGCTTTATTTAGGTCATTTCATCTTCTGTTAGAGCCGACAAGGAATCTGAGCCCCCACCGGGCACCTCTGTGGAGTGGGGTCCAGTCTGTTCCCTACTCTCATCCTTGCTGCTTCTCAAGGGTCCTCATCGTATCCAGGAGTTTGCTTCAAGTATCTTCTGGGACACAGACTAGGAACAATGGAATCCAGGAACTTGGGGGATATTTGGGAGTTTAAATATTCAACACGAAATGCCTGACCCAGAGCCTGGCATGCGGTGGGTGGCCAGTCCTAAGGGAAGCTACGAAATCGTGGCTGCTAATAAGTGGCTGAGGTGACCTGACTGGAGCCGTCCAAGGTCACACTCCAGGTCTGGCTCTACTGTGTCTGGTTTGCTGCGTCTGGCTCTGCTGTCCCCTCTTTGCTGCTGCTCTGCCCGTGACTCCGTGCAGTGCCTGTGGCTCACGCTTTACAGTCAGCTCAGAGCTCCTCTTTTCTTCCCCTTCCAAACGTGCTGTAGCTCCCACCGACTCAAGTCGACTACCTGTCCCTTGGCCCCCAGAACCTCTCTCATCCCCACCCTTCACCCCCATCCAGGGAGCCCTGGATGACACCTGACTAGTGCTTATGCATACCGGGTAGAGTTTTGATGGCTTTGCCTGTACTGACTCTGTTTTGGGGACTCGTATGATCCCACTATAGATGTCACTGAGGAACAGAGAAGTTAAGTAACTTTCGAGAGATCACACAGCTGTTGTGGGAGAGTCAGCTTTGAATCGAGGCAGCCTGACTTCAACCTGACCTACTGTGGCATCAGAGTACCTTTTTGCACGTTCCTGAAGCCTGGTCCAGTGCCTGATATCCACAGAGGCCGGTGGAGGGAAAGAATGGAAGAGTTGTTTCAGGGCTCTGATAAAGCAGGGCCCACGGGGAGGAAGATCAGCCTGATGGGCTCCCTGGCTGACCTGTGTGCCTCTTGGACGCTAATTCCTCAGTTTCCTGAGTGATGACTCAGAAAGTGCCGGGGTGGGGGGGCTGTTGTGTCTCCATCCCTCCTGCTCCTCACCTGCCAGCTTCTCCCTCCCCCTTCGCCCTCCCTCCAGCCAGCTGTTGGCGCGCTACTCTGGAGTCCGAGTGACAAGCACTGAAGGGAGAGGGCTGAGAGGTCAAGCTGAGTTTTGTTTCTCTCCCTGGTCAGCTGTCAGGAAAGAGATCACGCGGTCCCGGTCATGGCCCGGTTCTAGGCAGCGGTGTGGGGGGAGAGAGAGATGCAGGTGTAGAAAAGACTAGCTTTTGAAACCAGCCCTGTCTAGTGAAAGGGGTTCCTTTCATTTCCTATGAAAGTGGTACAAAAAGCGTCTGATGTGATTGTACGAGGCTTTCTGTGACAGCCACGTACAGACAAGCATTCCAGGTGAAGAGGAATTCCTTTTTACCCGTGGCCAGGAAGAAAGTTTAAAACACTAAATACCAGACCCCGCAGTGGTTTTCTCTTGCCAACGAGGTTAAATTCAGAGACTTCCGCCACCGGGCATGCCAAGCACCCCAGCCGGGTGCTACCATCGTCACCTCGTGTTTCGCCTTGCAAGGCCAGAGCCAGGAGAGGGGTGCCATTAATACTGATGAAGCCAAGGCCCAGAGAGGTTAAGAAGCCTGCCCGAGGTCATGCAGCCCAGAGCATTGACAACTAAGAGCAGAATCAGAGGGCCCAAGTTCCAATCCTAGCTTGTCCATTTAACAAGCCGGGTGACCTAGTGCAAGTGACAACCTCTTTATGCTACAGCAGAGCAGTTAAAAGGTTACGTATCAATTTACAGAGTAAGGCAGAGGCGATGTTGGAACAAGGCGCAACTTGGTCGTGAACCACCCACCCTGTTGGTCTCTCCATATGCCATCCAGCCTCCCTATGACACCTTCATTCCAGGGACGGGGGTCCACTGTTACCTCCACACCTTTGCACAGGCCATCACCTAGTCTCGGGAAACCTGTTTCTTTTCTGCGGGCCCGTCAACACACACACACACACACACACACACACACACACACAAACTCTTTACAAAGTACAATGCCCATACCCTTTATTGCTGGCATTGTCATCAGGGCCACTGCCTCTGTCAGATTTGGTAAACATTTTTCGTTGAAGGTTAGATACATGTTTATTTTTAATGCATTTTACTTTCAAGCCCCCACGTGTTTATTTTTGTACTTGTGTTCTTTTGCTACATTTGCTGAATGTATTTGCTTTTTATTTTTAATCCCGGTAAAATATACATAACATAAAATTTACCATCTTAGCCATTTAAAAATATACAATAAAAGATTCTCCCGTAAAGAATTCTTCCGCAATCCTACCACATCCCTAAAACTCACACCCAAGCCCACTTCGGGGCTGTTAGTTCCTGCCAGCCCTGCCCACCCACAGTCAGCACCTTGTGAAAATGTTTGGGTATCCCAGCCCACTTCAGAGTGAATATCTCAGGTCCTGCAGCCTTGCTCTTTCTCAGTCCCCATGTCTCTTGGTCCCTAGATGGGTTGACCTTGACACAGACTTGGCCTCTCACATGGGTTCTTTCTTGGATCTGACCCTGAGCCCCCTCTGGGAATTTTTCACTTCTGATTGGTCTGGGGACTCCTTTCTCTGGTCTGACCCAGATGCCTAAGTCACAACCCCAATCCCTGCCTGATGACATGATACCTTGCCCAGTGTGTCCTCGGTTTTCTGACCTCTCCAGCAAAAGACCACATACAATTCTGATGGTCCAGAGGTCCAGAGCTGGGATGCTATGAGGATGCCATGTCTGACCCTGTCTGACTCTTGGGCCTGCCCCACTCCAGCCTCTGACCCTGTAAGCTAAAAGCTACAATTACTGAGGGTTTCTTCTGAGCCAGTCTGTGTGCTGGGAGTGTCACATGATCTCATTTAATGCTTACCACACCCTGTAGGCTGGGTATTATTATTCCTATTATACAAACATGGAAATAAAGTCCCAAAGAAATAAAAGGACATGTCCAAAGCCACATGGCTGATCCGCTATCTGACTCCAAAGCCAGTTCTTCAAAGCATAAAGAAATTTCCCCTGCTTTACCCGTTTAGCCTGCCCACCTCCATCATCTCTGGAACATCTATGGGAGTATGACCCTACACGTGTGGTTTTCAGCTCCAGCTTCTACCAGAGTTAGCTCATGGGTCCTGGACACTGGGGCTGCACAGTTGCCCACCACTCCATCTCTGGGACATCAGATCCCAGTCTAGGACAACCTTTTCAGATGAACTGGACAAAGTCTCAGATCTGACTCCACTTGCAGACAGAAAATGGGCTCTCAGGTCGAGGGCATAGCTCCGTGAGGCCCAGCTTTCCTGGGTGTTCACTGACTTACCAAGCATTTATTGAGAACCCCGAGGATGGTATCATGTTCGGGAAATGGGGATTTAGGACCCTCCATGCCCAGTCCTTGGAGGGTGTATGTGAGTCCTGAGTATTCAGGTGACCAGAGAGTCCTGCCTTCACCCCAAAATAAGAAAGAAAACCCACTCTTATTCCACTATCCTAACTCAACTACCTGTTCCAGTTTGCATATTTCCTTTAGACCATTCAAACTCGTATTTTATTAGTTGTGATAATAATGAATATATTACAACTTTGTTTTGCTTTTGTCATTCAAAACAGCAATGTTGTCATTAAAAACAACAGGTTTGGCCCACTATCAATTTTTATAAATAAAGTTTTACTAGTCACAATCGCTCCCATTCACTTACACACTATCGGTGGCTGCTTTCACGCTATGGCCTGGTTGGTAGTTGCAACAAAGACTTGGCCTACAAAGCAAAAATATTACCATCTGGCCTTTTACAGAAAAAAACCTGCCAATCTTTGATTTAGACTCTTATAAAAGGGTTCCCATGTTATTGGACAGTCTTGTTGATTATAATAATTACTGGCTACATGACATTCCACTGGGTGGCCTGTGATTTTTAACTCCACACTTCTCAAGTGCTTAGATCAACCTGCCAGTCTGGATCATCTGCAACAAAGATCTTTGTGCTGACTGATCCCCTTGGGGAAAATTCTGACATGAATTCTTAGGTCAGAGCACCTTATCTATCACCAGGGATGGTTGGAATTCTGCCCCTGTTGTGTTTGTTTTGACCCTGTTTTAGGAATCGACTCTCCTGACCTTTGACCAACTGATCCCAGCTGGATCCACAATCTCTTACTGACTTTCTGCTCAGTGGGACCCATCCACTTAGTTGATGAGAAGCTTTCTTTTGCATTCACCCTGACTGGCCGTGCACCCCCACATTCTTCCTCCTCCATTTCTCCAGCCGTCCTCCCCATCACCTCCCTCTACACAATAGCCCTCTTTCTAGTTTCTTCCTATTCATTTGCCCATCTCTCATTTGCAATGCACGCACCTTCAGAGGCACAGCCATCCGGATTGGATCTCTTGGTGAAGCACAAAGAGAGACACCAGCCAGAATGCCCATACAGATCATGGGGAAAGGAGGATCCATCATTGGATTCCTCCCCTTGGGTCCAACACCATGCTAGGCACCCAGGCCCAAGAGCTGCTTGTCAAGATGATTTATGAACCTCTGCCTTCAGCCCTGCTGTGTTACCTCTGCCTGCAATTCATCTCCCCATTTCCTACGTCCTCTGGCTCTTCAGAAACTTTCCATGTACTGGCTTCTGATTTACTGCATGAATAGTCTATTTCTATGGGAGAGCGGCTAATAAAAAAGGAAAAACTCTAAAAATGGATTTTTGCTGAACACTACTTGCCAATGAGTTTCTTTAATTGCAGCATTAGGAACACAGGCAATTACTTTCATCGAGCTGATCTGACATAGTAATTTGGACCCTAGAGGAAACCGAGTCACTCTGGGAGGCCAGGTCCTGGTGGTTTGGAACTACCGGCCAACAGATCTCAACCCCCTTGCCCCCCTCCAGTGACTGACAGACAAGCTCCTTTCGTGGCAGCCTGGTCTGAATCTAGAGGCTGGAGGGTCCCTGTGTGATCCTTCACACCCCCCGCCCCCCAGCCCCCTCTGAGAGCTTAAGACAGAAAGGGAAGCAGGGATACAAGCCTGTTTTAGGGAGTTCATTCATTAAGAATGTCTTCCTTATGAGGGAGCTTAAATCTCACCCTTGATACTTTTTTCATATTTGCCCTACATTTGTCCTCCTGAACGGGCTAAGCAAGTCTGATCTTTCTCGTAGCAGATTTTTGGATTTTTAAGGATTAAAATCCCATCTCCCTGTAATCTTCTCCTTCCAGAATAAATATATCCAGTTCATTTTCATTTGTTGTTGACTCTGTCCCTTGCCCCAAAGAGGGTCTTGGTAGAAGTCGCAATTCGAATAAAGTCATAATAATGCAGCCAGTGTGTATTAAGGGTGCACCATGCATCGGGTTTGAAGTGTCTTACATCCTGTACGGCATTTAATCTTCGAGGCGATTCGATGAGGCAAGTGCCGTTGTTGGTCCTGTTTTACAGATAAGGCGACTGAGCTGCAACATGGATACAATCCTGGGAGTTGCGTCCCGGCGCTGTTGCTTTCTAGTGTGGCCATGTTCATCCAGTGAGTTAGCCTCGTTTTCTTCATCTTTAAAATGGGGATGATGAGCCTGATGGACCAGAGAGGTTGCCAGAGTTCTAAGAGAAGTGTACCCGTAGCATGGATAAGGTCAGCACGAGGTTTTCCTTGGTCCTTTCTTGCAAAGGACAGCCCTTCAGTCTGACAGTAACCTTCCCCCATAGAAACTCAGAAAATCAGACTCTGAATCTTCTCTGGCCCAAGTCACGCTTCCTGTATGAAGTGAATACACCTCTCCCTTCTTTGTCCCGTTCCAGCTCTTGGTCCTAATTGAAGAGTGCCAGGCTACAGTGAGTGACGATTCTGGGGAGTGTGGCCTGGGTTATTTTTATGTTCATTTATTTATTTATTTTGAGAGAGAGTGCATATAAGCAGGGGAGGGGCAGAAAGAGAGGAGGGAGAGAAGCCCAAGCAGGCTCCACATTGTCAGCACAGAGCTGAATACGGGGCTAGATCCCACGAACCGTGATGCGAACTGAAATTAAAAGTTGGATGCTCAACCGCCACCCAGGTGCCCCGATTTGGGCTTGCTTCTAACATTGGCATTGGTGAGGTGGTGGGGCAGGGGGTCTCCCATGCACCCCTGCATTGTCTGTAATCCATTCTACACTTGTGACAGTGAGCAGTCCCCAAGACCTTTGCCAACTGGCAGAGGGTTTGTGGACTGTGGGAAGGCCACCTGGAAAACTAGTATGCAATCCTCTCCCCCATCCACGGTCTGGGGGAGGGTACAGAGGGAGGAGGGTCTGGTCCTGCTGCAGCCCTTCCCTCTGAGCAGCAGTTTCCGGCCTCAGGCAGCTGAAAATTCTCTCCAGCACCTCGACTTTTTTATATCAGAGCTGGGTTTCCAAATGAGCAGCTCTAGAAATATAAAACAAGCTGCTAATTTAGTAGCTACTGACTTTTTTAAACAAACACTCAAGAGGCATAAATACAGAGGGGAACATTTTGGCAAACACGTGTAGTCCCTGGGCCCAGCAAGGGAAATGCATTTCTGGCTTCTCGTGGACCAGGCACCTGTTGGGCCCTGGGCCGCACCACCTCTGGACTTGATCTTCCCCTTTGATTTGCACTGGGCTGTGTGTTCCTTAAAGGAGCCACAACCTTCTTTGGACTTGTTGCCCTTCTCTTATATCTGCAGCTATGGTTCCCTGCCACGTTTTATTTTAAACATCTTATTTTGAGGTAATTGTAGATACACATGTGGTTGTAAGAAATAATGCCAAGAGACCCAGCAAACCCCTCTCCCAGCTGCCCCCAGGTATCCTCCCATCTTGCCCAACCACGATTCAGTGTCCCAGCCACTGCACTTGATCCCTGACACTTTTTGACCCTCAGCAGCCTCCATAGCCTCTTCTGTCCCCTACCTTCCTTTTCCGTTCTTTTTCTCATTCTCCCTTGTCCCCTTTGGTCTTTCTGCTTTCTCCTACCAACTCCCTTCTTCCATTTTCTCCTCTGTTTTACGGTCCTTTATGTCAGTTTTGCCAGCTCCCATGGCAAATGGGAGAATGCTCCCATTCTAGCTCTGTCCCTGGGGAGGGTCTGGAAAGGGCCAACACTCACCTTGCTGGGAGCCCCATCTTCCCTCCCAGAGAGCATGCTCTCACCCTCCACCCTGGGGCCAGTCTTAGCTGGAGAAGTGCTTCCAGGCCATTCGTATTCAGAACCCACTAAACTCCGGGAGGACTGGTGACACCAATAGCGTTGACCCAAATGACCCCTTGATCACCCAGTGTCTGGCCACTTTAAGAGTTACTATAGTCAAGAGTCTGCTCTTACAGGTGGGACCATTCTTACAAGCTACCCGATTCAATTTTCTCTTGGGGGAGCTCCCCCTTTCAGAGGTCTTGTAATTTGGGCAACTGAGACTCTGAAAGAAAAGGTCTGCGTGGGTCCCCTGGCCAGGCAGTGGAGTGCTGGGGCCAGGAACTACTGCCTCATTCCTTATCCGGGACTCCTGCCACTCAACAGATAGCCTGCGCTTTCTCCAGCCGGCACTGAGAGCAGAGCCCAAGCCTTTGGAGACCCGAGAGACGCCAACATCAGCCTTCCGAGCACCTGCTGTGTTTGGGGATCAAGTAGGGACCGTCTTTCTCATGCTCAGGTTCCCTTGGGTCCCTGGAGACACAGTGATTTCTGAGGGAGGGGCTACAAATCATAGACTGCTTCATCGTGCAGGTGCACAGTGCCACAGTGCCTAAGAGCTCAGTGTTTGTAGAGTCAGAATTTGTAATCCCAGGACATTTCCAGAGTGTGTGGTTTTGAGTGAGTCATTTTATCTCTGAGTCTCATTTTCCTTCTCTGCAAAAGAACCTTCTTCACATGCATATGGTAACATATCAACCAAATAGGATATGCTGGGTTCGGCTCATTGTTGGTATCACAAGAAGTGTACAAAGAATAGCAGCTGACAGCATTCAGAAAGTCTTCGGAGTCTGAGAAGCAGCATGCTGGCTTAGGAAAGCCATTGGATTGGACCTGGACAGATTGCACCCAAGTGGGAGCAATGGGAAGGGGGCTTACAGCAGAACGGAGATGGACTCTTTCCAGAGCTTAGGCCTGTGGAAATAGAATGTAACAGGCAGCCCGTACTGCCCACTTCTGAGCGTGGTGAGCACTGCTTTCTTTTGACTGTATTTTCCCCTCGAGCTCATTACTAGCTTCACCTTAGCTCTGAGGCTTAGCTATGGAGACAGAAAGCAGATGATGTCCTGTGTCTAGGCAGTCACCCTGATCACTCACAGGAAAGATGAGTGCAGGGGCCTCTCACCTGCTGTGCACCTGAGCCTCTCTGCAGGCTTGTCTTCTCGGGAGTTTTCTAGCCAAGCGCTTCCCAAGCCTGCCTGTGCATCAGAACCACCAGCCAAGAAGGATGAAAGGATGCTTGAGAATGAGGCTGCGGCCTCTAGACGGGTTGGGGCGAGGGGTGGCAAGCAGGTGTCTAGGGCACACAATTTAAGAAAGCGCCTGCTCTCAAGATCGGGCCAGTGTAGGCACTGCGCCATCCCCTCATTCTGGCCTTGGCTTGAGATCCAAACTTTTAAAACCTTGCCATAGATTGTGGTGGGCAGCCCGGTGGGCCCCAGACTTCCGCCTTGTTTGGCCCCCGATCTGAGCTGCTCGGACTGCATGCATCTTCGGTCCCAGTTCTGTGCACAGAGCTTCCCTGCTTCCCCCAGTGCCATGGCCATCTCCATCAATATTCTCATTTCTTGGGAAGGCAAGAGGGAAAAATAACCCAAATCTAAAGGCTTTTCCTCTTCGATGTCAGTTTTCTTGGTCACTAATCCCAAGCAAACCTCCTCACCCCAGGTGGAATTCTAGCTCTCTGGGAGCTCATGTCAATCCTGTGTCCCTGTTTCCTATTGTCTTTAGAAAACCTGGGATGAGCGTGAGGACAGCCATCCTTCATTAAACATGAACGGAGCATATCCTGGGTGCCAGGCTCTCCACTCAGCTGGTGGTGGTGGTGACACAAAACTGGTCCCTGGGCTCACACAGCTGACAGGGGGCCATGCCTCTGAGCACAAGGTACACTCCTGGAAAATGTTGTGTGCTGTGACAGCAATGCATGGGGAGTCAGGGCAAGGGAGGGCAAGGCGAGGACGACCATCTCAGAGATCAGAGCAAAGCCATTCCTTGGACAGTGACACTGAGCAGAGGTCTAAGGATGAACACACTGGACTGGAAGGGAGTAAAGAACATTCCCAGTACAAAAAACAGTGGGTACAGAGGCCCTAAAGGGGGAGGAAGGAGCTGAGACCAGAGAAGGGGCAAGAGTGAGACTGGAAATGGAGCCACAGAGGTAGACCAGGCCCAGAACATGTGAACTTTGTGATCTTTTCCTACAAGCTCTGTTCAAGTCTCGTAGAACTTGGGGCCGGTGGCTCTATCTGATTGGCTTTATCATGACATTGCTGGAGCACTATGGCTACCAGACCACAGGGCAGTAAAGGTGGAAGATAGAAAGGTAGGGGCAGAGTCGAGGAAACAAGAGTATGATGGCTTGGACCAGGCTTCCGAAGTAGATGTGAAGTGGACAGGATGGAAAAGGTCTGCTCAGAGCCAGCGTCCCCGAGAAGCTTCTCCCTCACTCCTCCCCAGATTGATGTGGCTGTGCGTTCTCTCTGGTCCCACAGTACCTGTGCCCACCTCAGTGAGAGCCCCTCTTATGCTGCACCTGTCTCCATCAGTCCACTATGGACTCCCGAGGATGGGAACTATGTCTTAGTTGTAACCTCACCCCTGGTGCCTGGTGGGTAGGAGTGCTCAGTCCACAGCTACTGAATGAACCTGACATGGTCTGGTTCAGAGACTTGACGTGGCTAATAATCCCCAAGTATCACCCGAAAGTTCAAGTGCTCTCCCTTGTAAGAAGCTTCCGGTTCAGGAAAGGTTTAGGATGCAAGTCAAGATATAGTTATGGGGGATTGTTTCAATGCTGTGTTTGCTAGTGGACTCTAAGCGTTCTGAGAGCAAGGTCCTGTCTGCTAGTTCAGCATCATGCCTCGCACCCGGCAACCTGCCTGGCCCACCGTAGATGTTTAATAAATACCCAGTGAATGAATGAATGAACTTCCCCCAACCTTCCCCCAAATGCTGTCTTGCTCTGGGATAAACCTTCCTGGTTCTTGGTCGGGAATCCAGGAAGACCTTCTTCTCCATGGATCCCTAGGTGGGTACTTGGAGAAGAGGCTCAAAAAGATATCTCCAGTCAGCGGCCCTCCTTGTCTTATTCCATTGCAGGGGTCACCTTGGGACATAAAAATAACAAGCAATTTTCTTGATGCAACTTGTTTTTCTCATTTTTACAAGAATAGGAGGCCAGGGGAAGGGCCTGAGGGGAGGCCTGATAGGACCTCTAAGGATCCGCCTGGAAAATTAATCAGTGAAAACAATGCTGATTCATGACTTCCCTGAAAGAATAGAAATATCACAGAGAATCCTGATTCTTAACTAAAATACACTCTGTTCCCCTTCTTCTGATGAGCCTGTCCGCAGACTGGGGGAGTGAAGAAAGGGGGCAGGAAGGAACTTATAACTTATATAACTAGTATATTATATGCAGGGCTTATAACACATATATAGTTATAGTGCAAGGCTTATAGCATACTTCACAAACTGCATTCTGCAAAACCTCATGACAGCTCTCCAAGGAAGGATTGTCAACTCCCTTTCGCAGATAAAGGAAAGGAGGCTCAGAGAGGTTAAGTCACTTGCCCCAGGTCACACAGCTAGTTATAAAAAACCAGCATGAGTCCAGATATAGACACCCCTTTTCCTCACAGGAGCCTCTGCAAGCTCTGAACAAAAGGAACATGATAAGAAATCCTACTGGAATAAGAGAGTGATCATAGTGGGTTGGTGATAGCCAAAGAAAAGTTCCTCAGAAGAGGCCAAGCTCAGAAAGCAATTGTCACCCAGTGAGTGGCATAATACCAAGGGAGATAACGAATGATGTATGCGTAGTGCCTTTCAGTCCACAAAGAGCTTCCAGTGGTTTAGGGTGCTAATAGAATCACCCATCCTTCAGATGAGGAAACTGAGGCACAGAGACTTCAGTAATGTGCTCACAGTGATTTACCTCATGCATCAGAGTCAGGGCTTGAACCCGTGCTTTCAGCCCTAAAACCAGCGTATGTTACCCTTTATCGAGCTCATGTAATCTGGGTCTTCTGCCATCTGGGGTGGGAATCCTCCCCAGGAAACTTCTGAATGATGCGGGGCTGGTTGTGATTCTGCAATAACTCGAGCTTTGCAGCAGTGTCATCCCCAAAGAGCTAAACATCAAAACGATTTAGAACAAGACGAGGAGAAATGCAATGCACGGAAGGTGGCTGCCGTAGGAGGGGGGGCAAGGGGTGGGGAGATTTGGGAGGCTTGTGGGTGAGTGATGTGTTATGCCCAGAGATGCATGACTTTTCATAAGATAGGAAAGCCTGCTCAGAGGCACTGTCCCAGGAAAAGGAAGAACAGGGAAGCCGGGACTGAGCAAGTGTTTGTGCAGAAAGAGGCAGGTCCAGGGGAGGAGAAGGGAGGGCCAGGCTTGTCTGCATGGAGCCCTTCCTCTGGTCCCCGCACAGTTGGACAGGGTTTACAGGATGCGCACAGAGTTATTAGTTAGGGAAGTGGGGCACAGGCATTCCTGGCGGAAGATGCATGACGAGTAAAGCAAGTGCATGGTCTTGCTGTTTCCTGGCTTATAGAATTGCCTGAAAGACCAGGAGTCAGGGTGAGGAGGGAAAGGCAGGTGTACCACTTAGGCCTTCCTGCCCGCCAAGTGTTGGAAACCCCAGTCAGAACCGCCTAGTGGGCATGTGTGCTCTGCCTCTCCAGCATCCACACCCCCTTTCTCCAGCCACAGACGTTTGGTTTGGGGAGGGGGAGTTTCTGTGGTCTAGGGGCAGCTTCGGAGGCAGCTCCGGGTTGAAGAACAGGATCTGGGTGCATGCCAATTGGGAAAAGGTATTCCCCTGGTGTTACAGGTTGAATTCATATGTTGAAGTCCTCCCCCGCCCAGGACCTCAGAATGTGACCTCATTAGGAAATAGGGTTGTTGCAGCCGTAATTAGTTAAGAGAAAGGCATAGTGGAGTTGGGGGTGGGGGGCTCCTAATCCAATGTAACTGGTGTCCTTATTGTGAAGAGACAGCCCTGCACAGGGAGAACCCCATGTAAACACAATGGCAGAGATTGGGGTGATGTGTCTACAAGCCAAGGAAGAGGCACAGAACAGACTCTTCCTCACAAGCCCTCACCAGGAACGGCCAACACCTTGGTCTGGGACTTCCTGCTTCCAGGACCGTGAGGCAAGACGTTTCTGTTGTTTAAACCACAGTCTGGGGTACTTTGCTCCTGAAGTCCTAGGAAACAAAGACCTCCGGTGGCACTGGTGTGCGGTCACCACCAGTGATGTTACCGCATCTGCCCTAATTAGCTGTTTCAGTGTCACTATAGTGACTCAGAGCCACGGGCGTCTTGGGTGAGAATGGGTCTCTGATGCCTCAGAGCTTCTGTGGGTCCACCTGATCTGCGTGGGTAACTGGCGGTACCCCAATACCCAGCGGTTCCCTCAGCCTCACGGTCCCAGGGGAGCTTGTCTGACACTGAGAGCTACAAGCTTCCCTCAATCTCTGGGGATTCTGAGTGCTGTTAATGGCCACATGATGCCAGCTAAATAAAAACGACTTTCAACATTGAAAAAGCGTCTCAGTCTCAAAGCCATCCATTGTGTCTCATTGTGCTCAGGTCTTGTCAGCTGTGTTAGCCTCAATCTCTACCATTTCCACTTCCCTAGCACCGGCAACACAGACGTGCCAGGAAATACAGATGAGGGCCCTGGAAAATGCTGACGCCAGAGGGGACTCCACTGATCATTGCTTTTATTTGTTTGTGTTTTACAGATGAAGAAACTGAGGTCCAGAGAGGGAAAACGACCTGCTGGAAGCCACACAGCAAATCAGTGTTGGTGTTAAAACTTGTCAGTTAGTATCCAGGAAGGAGTTAAATAATAGATGTTTCCTAAAATGTATTTCAGGAGGACATTGGTCTTTTGGGATGGTCAAATATGTGTTGGGAACATAGATATTGTATTCAGTGTTGTTTGGAGAGTACACTGAAATTCTGCAATAAAGAATCCTGTTGAGCTTCTATTTAACCCAGTGTTTTCCAAATTCATCTGACCAGGGAACTTCACTTCCCCTTTTCGTAAAAAGCCATACTAAAGAATTAGTTCGGGAGGTGCCTGGGTGGGTGGCTCAGTCAGTTAAGTGTCCAGCTTTGGCTCAGGTCATGATCTCCCAGTTCGTGGGTTCAAGCCCTGCACAGGGCTCTGTGCTGACAGCTCAGAGCCTGGAGCCTGCTTCCGACTCTGTGTCTCCCTCCCTCTTGTGCTCTATCTCTCTCTAAAAAATAAATAAGCATTAAAAGTTAAAAAAAAAAAAAAGAATTAGTTCATCAGGACTTCTATTTTGAGCCCGGGCTTTGGGTTTGTCCATGTCCTTGTGGTACTGGGCAGGGTGGTGGGACAGGGAGGCAGGGAGTGGGGAGTGGGTCAGAGGCTTCAAGGGCCAGTGATGAGAACATCAACACTGGGGAAGACTGGGTGGGAGTATCTCTTGACTGATGGCTTTCCCTGTTGGCCAATGAGTGGAGAGTGTGAGGCCAGAGGCGGAGTCCTTAGGGAGGAGGCTGACAGCAAGACTAATTCCAAGTGTAGGGGTTGCCAGCCAGTCCAGGGGGTTCTAGGCTATTGTTAAGATCTAGGGGTGAGGGCAAGGGCATCCGGAAGGGATTGACAAGATACAACTGTGAGTCCCAGTGTCCGGGAGGTGACATTTTGTGGACACAGATAGGATGGAGAAATGGGACCTAATACCTGAGAACCGGGGAGGTGGCAAGAATAAAGTGGAGGGTCCTAGACATTAGGTAACTGTTTCCTCTCTGTCCTGAGTACCAGTGCCTTGGGGGACACAGACATACCCCAGGAACTCTGGAGATCTGAAGAGGTATGCACCAGTTAGGTACCCAACTTCTCCATGGACCTCCGTGGGTAAGCCTGAGTACACAGCCTAGAAAACTGAGAGCCCGGTAGAGCTCTCTGCTGAGCCTGGAGCAAAGATGGTTTCCAAACTCCAGACAGAGGGACAGACCAATTAGCCAGCGCTTTAGCACTTCTGGGAGAATGGCAGATTCCCACCAACAGTTTCCTGAACACTCAGTGTTCACTCTGTGCCCCTTGGCTGGAGTGGACCAGATTCCAGGCTCATGGAATGGTGGGAACCCCAGTGATCCAAGTTATAATTCCAACCATTCCACAAAATAACTCCATGCCCCTCGGCTGGAGTGGACCAGATTCCAGGCTCATAAAATGGTGGGAACCCCAGTGATTCCAAGTTATAATGCCAACCATTCCACAAAATAACTCCGTGCCCCTCAGAGTCACGTCCTTTGACTCTGGGTCTCAGGACTGACACCTTTAAAATAAGTTGGTCTCAATCATTTCTTTATTTCCTTCTATGACTTTTTAATTCTCTGGCCACACAAGTAGAATGCCTGTGGGTTGACCTGTCTGCTTGTGTTCCAGGTTCCACACATCACTCCTCCTAGTTTCTTTGTAGATTTAAGGTGAGTCACTCATCCTGGAACTGTAAAAATGGGAAATTGCAGTTCTGTCATGAACTTACTTTATAGCTCAGGGGAGGCACATTTAAGAAATACAGCTTTCCTGAGGAAGCAGAGCCATAACACCTGGTGAGTCACCCAGACTCCAAGCCTCCCTGGGCATTGGTGTCCCCGGGGGGGGTAACCTCACCAGGTAACTGGGAGGGTCCACTGGCTGTGCACATGGGAGAAAATGGTGATGATGGTGACGATAACATTGCTGGGTTTTTGAGGTTAAACATTGTGATGAGAAAGCGAGCACAGTCACTGGAGGCAAATCTTTGCTCCCTCTACTGAATACCTGATTACCTAGTGGAAATCAAAGCACTGATATACCCCCATGGGAACTGGGGAAGGGTCAGGTCATGCAGATTTCAGGTGTGTCCCATCTCATTCTGCAGGTGGCAGTGAGGGACGGGATCCATGTTTTTCCTAGGATCCAGCGCCCTGCAAGAAAATTGACCAAGATGTTGACTCACTTCACTCCAATAATGAAGACAACCCTGTTGGTAAAAGAAAGAGCCTTTGGGTCTAGTCTTCTCTTGATCTCATGTGCTCTGTTGCTGGCCCCCAGAGCCTGTGTATCCTGCCTTTTTAAATTTTAAATTAAAACCCCTTGGAGGTCAGTGAGTGGTTGGGGTTGGAGGACAAGCACCAGAAGACTGTTTGGAAAGGCTCCTGGACTTATCCCCATTCTAACCCTAGTTGTGCTGCCCATGAGCGAGTTTAGGGACCTTTGGGAAGCCACGCTCCTGTACTGACCCACAGTCTCATCATCTGTAAAACAGAGTTCAGTGCTAAGGACATGACTGGCTCCACAATTTCTCATGTTATATGACAAATGAAGACAGAAATCATACCACACCCATCACATTGGCCTCCCAGCTCAGGGAATCCAGACAAAAGGGCTGTGTGTCAGACACACCAGCAACAGCTTCCAACCCCCAGCCCCATTGGGACAACAGGAAAGGGGTAATTAAGGAGATGCATGTGGAGCTAGGGAGGGGCTATTTGTGCTTTCCAAGGGGCAGACTCTCAGCCTGAGAAAAATCGCCCAGAAACTGGGCAACTGGGGAAAGGGAAAATAATAATGATAATAGTTAGCATTAATTGAACACCAGGTTCTGACAGCCATCTTTCCCATCCCTTCTCTCTATAAATTTCCAGAATTTGTTTCCAGATATTCACCACCTCATTTCTGCTCCCCTCCTGGGCATACTTGTATGGCAGTTCCTGTAGCAGAACACTGTTTTCTAGTTGGGGTCTAAACAGCCTTCACCGTCAGACAGCTGCCTTTCTTAACCTGGACACTCTACTCCTACTGATTTAGCCAAACTGTGGTGGCACATGTTTTAGGCAGCTGCAGTCCCCATTCTTGGTGACTGCTTAGCTTTTGGCCACCTAATCAGCCCCTCCCCTGGATATTTCCTTTATCATTACTGCAAATCAGCTCCTTCCCACCCTGTCCTTGTGATTGATTCCTGGGCTCAATATTGTAGAACCTGACATTCATCTCTGCTAAATGTCTTCTTTTTCATTTGGGTCCATTGTTCCTAGCTGTCAAGAGAGGTTGAATCTACCATATTAGCCTCCTTTGCCAGCTTTGCATGGTGGTGTGGGGGGCAGAGGATGGAGTTGGCTGGATCAGAGCTTGGAAGGCTGGTTGCTGTGGTAAGTCCTGGCTCAGCTCAGTGGAGAAGGTGAAGAAAGGTGGACTGGAAAAGTGGGGTTCAGGAAACAGTCCTGGCTCTGGGCAGGGATAGGATATGGAAAGGAGTTCAGCTGAAAATATCAAATATGCATGAGTAAATCTGGGTTTGGCGATCGCATGGAAGGTGGTTCAATATGGCAGATGGGGCACATTAGCAGCAGTCCTAAGAAGGTGTAATCCCAGAGGTTGAGGGCACTAAGAAGGAGGCCCAGTCAGAAACTGGAAGAGTAGGGTCAAGAGTCCAGGGCTCTGGAGAAGGAGTGCCGCCAGGGACTAGGCAGGGTGTTAACTTAGACTGTTCTCCCTCCTTCTTCTCACATACAACAAGCTACCAAGACCTGTTGATTCTACCATTCAGCTACCTGCAGTTGGTCTTTCCATGCCTCTACTTCTTCTCCAGTTTAAATATTTCCATTTGCTGTTGCTAACTGATCTCCTTGCATCTTCCATATGATGCTATAGGATCTTTCAAGCTTGTAAGTCTGGACATATCACTTCTTAGTTAAGCCCTTTAATGGTCCCCCCCCCCCCTCCCTTGTCATTAGCACAAAGTAAAAACTCCTTAGCATGTGATAAAGACCCTGTGCAATCTGGCTGTTGCTACCTTCTCAGATTCAGCTTAAGCCACATCCATCCCAAATGACAGTTAATCGAAACTTGCTATCCTTCCAGACTTAGTGCATCCAGATCCTTCTGGCTGGATTGCCCCCTAACACTTCTTTTCCTCATCTGTGAACTCTTTCAACCTGATGTACCCTCCTCATGGAAGCCCTCTTGAAGTCAAATGTGACTGAAGTCAATGAAGCCAAAGCCTGGGCTACCCCAGCAACAGGGGCTGCTTTCATGACTCATGACATTAACACATCATCCTGCATTTTATTAGACAATTTATTTGTATACCTCCACACTAGACCATAAGCTTCTTGAAAAAGGGATTGAATTTTGTTTACCTCTGCATATAATACATGACCAATAGGCTTATGATGAAATGGAAATGAATATTGAGGTTTCCAGCCATGCATTTGAGGATTAGGACAGGGTTCTGGAATATTGGGGTCTAGTAGTTTAAGAAAGAGCTTAGATAAAGAACAAAGACATTATAGTGTGTGTGTGTGTGTGTGTGTGTGTGTGTGTGTGTGTAAGGGAGAGAGATGATAAAAACCATCAGGTTTTGGGGGCCAAAAAACCAGGGGTTACAATGTCTACTACTTTATAGGTATGCATCTTTGGATACATTCATTGATCTAAGACTCAGTTTTCTCATGGTAACATGGGGATATGATGCCCGCTCTGAGATAATAAAAGTTAAAAAAGGACCTCACCCAGCGCCTGGCATGCTGCACTCAATAAATAGCATGCACTCGGTTATCTTGGTTGTTGTGCTGAGCAAATATAAGTCAACACACCAGCTGGACAGGACATTGTCTTCTCTGTAGGAGTCCAATTGTCATCAAATGGCCCTTTAGTAAATTAGAACAAAGGAGGAGACGGGATCTTAATAGCCAGACCCATTAAAGGCTCATCCTGAAGTCCTCACTGGGACAGCTAGTTAAGAAGCTTGCTCTTGCGCTATAGCGGAAGACTTGGCCACGCGGCTCAGGACTTGCTCTTCTGCTGTAATGCTTGGGTCTCACTCCCCATATTGACTCTTCATTTCTGCTCTATCTATAGTGCTTCTATCAGTCCCTAGAATTGGCTGTCTTTACAACATTGCCTCCTGACAGGCAGGTGGGGGTTTCTAAGATTTCAGTTTTTCTTCCATTAGCTGCTTTTGAAATGCATGCCTTCCTCTAGAGATGCCCCAGAGACAACTATGCTGAAATCCAGTGATGGCCCCAGCCTGGCCTTATTGGCAGCACCCCAGCAAACCATCTCTCTGATGTTTGCATCCTGAGGAGGTGGCTGATCTCATCTCATTGTTTCAAGTTTCATAGATTGATATTTTCTGACTTCCTATCCAGATTCTGAAGTTCACTCTCTTTGAAGAATGAACATCCTCTTACATTCATTGTTCATTATGTTCATTATGGTATCCCCTTATACCAAGGATCAGCAAAGTTTTTCTGTAAAAGGCCACATAGTAAATATTTTAGACTTTAAATTTTTTTATGTTTTATTTACTTTTGAGAGAGAGAGAGAGAGAGAGAGAGAGAGAGAGAAAGCGAGCAGGGGAGGGACAGAGAGAGCGGGAGACACAGAATACAAAGACAGGCTCCAGGCTCTGAGCTGTCAGCACAGAGCCCAACCACGGGGCTCAAACCCAGGAACCGTGAGATCATGACCTGAGCTGATGTCAGACACTTAACCTACTGAGCCACCCAGGCGCCCCAGTATTTTACACTTTAAGATGCCTACGGTCTGTCACATATTCTTTGTCATTTTTTTGCAATGCTTGAAAAATGTACAAAAAAAATCCTAGCTTTAGGCCGTATAAAAATAGTCTGAATATGGCCCCAAAGTAGACAGCCATAGTTGGCTGACCCCTGCCTACACCATTCACTAAATAAATGCTTTCGTAAATGTATTTTGCCATCCCTCCTACCTTTTGCTCCCTCCCTCTCTCCTTCTCCCCTTTCCATCTCTCCTTTTCCTATCATCCCCTCCCTCCCTCCTTCCCCTCTCCTTCCTCCATGTTTCTCCTTCCATTGCTCCCTCCCTCTCTCCCTCCCTTCTTCCTCCCCCACAACACTTACAAAGCATTCACTAGGCTTTGGGTGCTGTGGCCCAGGGATGAGTAAAACAGGACCCTGCTTCTTAAGGAGTTTTCAATATTTGAGGCAATCAAGCCTGTAAGAGTAGTCAGCGAAGTGTGCTAACAAGAATGGCAACCTGGCTGTGTTGACAATAGGCAGTAGGAATATGGTGCAGAGTATCAGTGTGATATCTTATCTCAGGCCACCACACATCCCATGGAGCCAAGACACATGCTAAAAGGGCCAACCTGGATGGTGGGCAGATCCCAGGGAGATAGGATTGGGAACTGGACTTTGAAGCAAGAGTGTGCCTAGCAGTGCTTTCCAAGCAGAAGAAACGCTTCAGCAAAGAGATAAAGGCAAGAAAGAAAGCAACTTGTTTGAAGAGAAGAATTCATAGGAAGTCAGGTGGGGTCCAGAATATTCTTGGAGATGGGATGATGCAGCAGGGGTCAGAGATGGATCTTAGGAGTCAGAGCTGGTTCAAATCTCAATTATCTCAACTCACTAGGGGCCCTCTGGACCAGTTCTTGAAGCACCCTAGGCTTGCTCTTTTTGATTTGTGAAGTTAGAGACAACAATGCCTCTCTTAGAGGAATGCTGGGAGGAATGTGTGAGTTAGTGAACATAAAGTGGCTGGCACAGGGTTAGTGATCAATAAATGTCGGCCGTTCTTACCAAAAGAAAGGAGGAAGGAGGTACTGAGGGATGGCAGGAAAGGCTGCTGGTGCCAGATCACACTTGCCTTGAACTGACTTTGGACTTTAATATGTAGACAATGGGGATCCTTTAAAGATTTTAAGTCAGGGCATCAGATTCAGTCTGCTGTAGGCTCTAATCTCCTTTCTGACTATGGACATTGGCAAAACCTAAGGGGCATTGATTCCCAGTTCACAGAAATGACCTCTTCTTCTTCAAGGTTAACCACCTCACGAGCAGCAGACCTAAGCCTGGTCTCCTGAACTCGAAGTTCTGTTCTTTTGCCCTCCCGCACCACTCGCTAACCAACTGACAGACGGCATCATGCCAGCCTTGCCCCGGCTCCAATTAGCAGACAAATCAGAGGTGGCTGGCGAGGCTTCAGGCTTTGAGCCTGCTGCAGTCATGTTTATTGTTCATCAGAGGAGAAAGTGATGTGCCAAGCTGGTGAGTCGGTTCCCCCCACCCCCTGGAGGGAAGATTTAAGGTGATGTGGCCTATGGGGCTGGTCCCGGGGACTGTAATTCGGATTGTCAAATATGCTTAGGAATAGAATATTTCAACAGTTCACCAAATACAGTCCTTGTCCAGGGAGAGCTTTGCGTTCTTAAGGCATTGGGGAAAAAAAAGCAAGGTTAGCCTGGGAGCTGGAGGCGTGGGTTCTGCACCCAGCCTTGCTACTGTACAGGGGGAAAGTACATCTTGTTTTTATTTCTTGGTTTCAGTCTCCTTCTGTGTAAAACGAGGAGTTTGGGAAAATTCAGAATGGTGTTACAATGAGGTTAGGGAAAAATTCAGATCTTTTCTCTTTAAACAGACCTCCAGTGGAAGGGAGTGGCTGGGGCATAGTAAAGACAGCCATAGAGAGCTTGCATTTGAGTTTGGGCTTTTTCTGTAACTCTCTGTGTGACCTTGGGCTTTGCCAGTCCCGTCTCTGCACCTGAATTTTCGCATCTGTGTGCCAGGCAGGTAGGGCTAGAGCAGGGATCTCTAATTGATGAGCTGTGGGTTAAATCTGACTTGTGGATGAAATTTATTTGGTTTCTGGGCAGATCTCTTTTTCTCATTCTCATTCATCCCTTCAATGAGCCAACATTTAAATACTGGGAGAGCTCGCATCCAGTCCTACATTCTTAAGTTCTCCTGGAAAAGCAGAAGGCTTAGCCACTCGGGGCCCCATTCATACTGGAAGCGCACACTAGAAGTGGGTAGCAAAGGATCCCTTTGGACTGATATCCACTGTCCATCCCACCCAGGACACAGCATGCTGGGCTCACTCATGGCCTCCGTCTCTGGAAGTATCCGGGTGTGCAACCCTGGACAACGGCCTTGTTAATTCACATGTGCCTGCCCACAGGCACAGACATGCCACTCTGCTTTCTGAGGCTGACGCTCAGCCCTCTTAGGGGCCATACAACCTCCTCTGTCAGAGTTTTGTGTGCTTAGATGACTGTATTAAAACACATAGGAATTATTTCAGTTCCTCATGTATAAATTTGCATTAGCACAGTGACCATGCTTTTCTAAAAGTATGGCCCTTTGGAAGATGCTGACGTGCTCCCCTAGGGGATGTGAGCTTTCTCATAGCCGGTCCCCACCCCACCCATTCCCTTGCAGAGCTATCACCCCAAGGCTGTGGTGGTCACCCCAGTTCTTGTCCAGAAACCAAATAAGTCTCATCTGCAAGTCAGATTTAACCCATGGTTCATCAGTTAGAGATCTCTGCTCTGGCCCAGTTCATGAGCCATACCCAGAGAGTTGAATCTTCACAAAAAGCAGGGGGAGGAGAAGCCATAACTACAAATTATCTCGAAGACTGGATATTTCCTTTACTGAAAGCTATCTTTATTTCTGTCTCCAGCTCAGTCTTCTTTATACAGCTTCAGATGCACATATCCAAATTCTTCTCTGACAGCTCCTTTGGATAAACACCTGCCACCTTAAACTCACCACGTCCCCATTAAACCCATACCTGTTTTCCCTGTCTCTGTCCCCAATTTCAACCACCCAGTCACCCAAGCCCAAAGACGTGGCGCCATCTTGATGCCTCTCGTTCCTCACACTCTGCAGACCATCAGACCTAAACCCCAGTGATCCCACTTCCCTGATTGTGTCACTTCTTTCTAATGTCACTGTGCATATTCCAAGGTGAAGCCACTACTGTCTCTTGCCTAGACTCCTACACAGCCACAGCCTCCTAATGTGGTCTCTCCTGATCCACACTACTACCATCCAGTCTAGTCCCATCCACACACTGGAGTGGTCTTGGAAAAACCCAAATGTGAACACAGACTGAATGTTTCCAGGACCCCCAACAGATATTGGGATAACAAGGCTTATATGCTTCTGCAGGATGTGGGCCCTCTCTAAATGCAGTAGGCATGGAGGAGCCCTCCTTCTTGAAAGGCTCACACTCCCCAAAAAGAAGCAAACTGGGGCTTCCAGGGAGCTAGCGGAGCTGAAGCAGCCCAACCAGTCATCAGGAGGCCCCCATTAGATGAGCTCAACTAGGGATCCAAGATGCTCAGCCTGACTCAAATCAGTGTGATAGCTTCTAGATATTCTCGGTGTTAAAAGAGGAGAAGGGCCTTTTGGTTAGGGAAAGCTCCTTAAGAGTCACTTCCAGAGGCAGAGCCTTTAGAAATTGGCAAAATGTGAGTGTATCATTATTTTGACTTGACAGCAGGGATAGAGGCCTCCCCGTGTCCCAGATTCCAATACTAGCTGGTCACTGCTGTGGACAGCCTGACCCTTGACTGGTTGCCCCTGATATTAGAGCCTTGAGACTGAGGATTAGAATACTTCTTTCCAGTTATTATCATAGTCCCTGCCTGGTACTGGGCCTGAAGAATCAATAACTTTAAGACAGATGAATATTTAGAAAAATAAAAGGAGGATAAGAGAGTGGGTCCAGGAGGAAGTAAAGGGAATCCAGCAGATTTTAAAAGAGCCCATGGTCCTGACATGTTCTACTTTCCCTGCTCATCCCAGCCCACGCTCTAAGACACTCCAGGCTGTGTTCAGTATCTGGGTTTATCCTTCCAGCCTGACCCCCACTCAGGCCAACCTTCTGTGATGCAGCCTGTTGAGACAGCTACTGTTACTCAAGGCCTACCACCATTCATAAAAGAGTCCATCAACATTTGCCAGTGGAAAGGTGACCTCTTTCTTCTGAAGAGTGTTGGCTGTGAGTTTCAGCTGACTACTGTCAGCGACAGCAGGTAGCCACAGCCTCTATCTGTATATGTGGGAAAATGGAGGGTCAAGGAAGGGAAATGACTTGGCTGACAACTGTCAGTGACAGCAGGTAGCTACAGCCTCTATCTGTATATGTGGGAAAATGGAGGGTCAAGGAAGGGAAATGACTTGGCCAAGGAGACAATGGTGGGCTTGGCTCCAGAACTGGGTATGCTGTTGTCCAGTCTAGGGCTCATTGCATTATATGAATAGTTTGATTAACCAATTCTACAAAGTAATGGAATGCAACTCATTGATACCAACTTGCACACATGGAGGTGGGTATGAGTGAGAAGGGAGCGGCACCATGGGACTGGTGTGGGGAGAAAAAAACTATTTTGAGTAAGAGCAGAATACTTTTGTTGTTTCCTACTGCATCAGTTTTAGCTTTTATTTTCATTAAATACCACCTCCTGTTTGGTTTCATTTATTTTATTGCTCTTTACCTAATTTCTGAGGTTGAATACTTAGTGCAATTATTTTCAGATTTTCACAAAAAATAATAAGGGCATTGAAAGCTATAAAATGTCCTCTGAGCACAGCTTTAGCTGCATCCCATAGATTTGATATACAGTGTTTTTCTTTTCATAATTTTCTAGATAATATATAATTTCTTTTTTAATTTCCTCTTTGGTCCAAGGATTATTTAGCAAGCATTTCTTTTATTTTTTAAAGTTTATTTATTTATTTTGAGAAAGAGACAAAGAGAGTGAGCAGGGGGAGGAACAGAAAGAGAGGGAGAGAAGGAATCCTAAGCAGGTGTAGAGCCCAGTGTGGGGCTTGAACTCATGGACCAGGAGATCATGACCTGAGCTGAAACCAAGAGTCAGGCGCTTAGCTGACTGAGCCACCCTGGCACCCCTAGGCAAGCATTTCTTAATTTCAAGCTTTTTTTTGGTCATATATATATATATTTGTTATAGTTTCTAAAATCAAATACCTGTCAATATCACTGCCCAGAGCCAGAGCAGAGAGGAGTTAGGTCCAAGGAGGAGATGAAAAAATAAAGCCAACTTCTCAACTTCTGGCTGGGGCCAGCCAGCTAGGGTGTTTTGGTCCTACTTCCACTGATCTCGGGGAGGAGGAAGCAAGAAGGTGGAGAACAGAACCCCCTGATGTCCTCAGTTCAGTTCTCTTCTCTGGAGTGCTTTCTAGGCTATGACCCAGAGGACCGCTTTGCCCTCTACCCCTGTGTTAGCTCCCTGCTTGCCCAAGCCCTAGGAAGCCTCTTCCCAAATAGCTCATCCCCTTCCGTAGCTGCAAGTCACACCCTGCTTGGGGCTGTTTGGAGCTGTCTGCCCTTGGGGAATGAGTTGTTGGCCCATGAAAATGTATGTGGCCATGCTCTTATCTTCCCAGGAAAGCTGGGACCAGGATAGACCTGCTCCCCTCCTAGCCCCTTGTCAGGGGAAGCCTTAGAGACCATTACAGGTTTAGACAGGAAACCACCATTGACCTCACAGCATGAGATCAATTAACATGGGCTACCCACTGGGAGACACTCTGCTGGGAACTCATGTACCCCATGGGCAGGCATCATTCTCATTTGGTGGGAGTGGAAATGGAATCCCAAAAGGCCACAGGCAATTTTCTCAGGTGACACAGCGGGGGACTAGATGCAATGCAAACACAGATTTCTCTGACTCCTGGACCTCTGCCCTCATGCTGTACTGCTCTGGTCCAGTCTTGATGCTTGTCCACTGTGTTCTCAGGATTTTCTGATGGGAGTACTGAGGCCCCAAGTTTCAGGGGAGTTAGTCATAATCACAAAGCTAGCGTATGACACAGTGGGCTCAAATGAAACTGGAGTTAAATCCATCAATGAACACATGTTCACCCGTCCTGTCTTCCTGATTCTCTCCTCCCTCTATCTCCCAATCTCCCCTCCACATCTCCCTCACCCTGATCCCAGTCACTGTGTTCCTAACTGGGAAAACTGGGAGGTGTGTGTGTGGGGGGGGTGTGGTGGGAATTAAGGTCAGGTGGAGGGGTAGGGAAATGCAGAGGAAAAGCTATTTTGGGACAGGAAGCTAGCAAAACAAGCTGACTCTTCCATGCTGAGCATTTCCTGGCTACCCCCTTGGACCATTGTACCGCCTGCATCGATCTTTCCAGGGCATTTACTCAATGACCAAGAATCATGGATCTTTTCTTGGAATGGGATCCCATATCATTATAATAGATCATTTAAGGACTTTTACTACCATGCTGCTGGGAACTGGGATTTTAAAGCCAAGAAATGTCTTGTGGTCTTGGAAAAGCAGCCTTCCCTTTTCCCTACCTTGTGGACTTCTCCCTCCTCTTCCCTGACTTACAGCTTCACCCCTTCCTGAATTCACTGACTCTCACCCACCTGGAGTGGTGACTGTGGAGCTGTGGGGGAGGCATTTACCCTCTCGGAGTCTTACTCTTTGCTCCACCTCAGAGAGAGTCCTTGATCCTTCTTGCAGACTCCTTCCTCACTTCCTTAACTTCTGTGCCTGCCCCCAGCACCGCCATATTGGGTCAGTGGATGTGTGTCCAGCATGCCATAGGTGCCAATAGGTATTTACTGAATAAAAGTGCGAACAAACGAATGAACAAAAGAATGAAGGGAGTATGACTGCTGAATTGACCTTTGGTAAAAGGGGCAAGGAGGGAAGCAAACAGGGCAGAGAAATTGCTCTGTGGCTGTTCTAGCAGTTTGGGGTAGGGTCAGGGGTGGGGGAGGAAACCCTCCAGGTTCCCAGGACCCTTGTGCCTCAGCCCTGTCCAGTCCCTTCCAGACAGCCTTGGCTAGTTCCAGACCTTCCTTTCGAGAGCTGCAGGTTGTCTCTGAGGCCTCAGCAGCAGACCCCAAGACAGCCATGGATGTTCACAGCCTGGTTTGTTGAGCACAGCTCTGACACCAACCTTCCTCCAGGGCTCACAGGCATTTTCAGGACATGCCACTTAACCTCTTTGAACCCTCTTTCCTCATCCTTGAAATGGAGATAAGAATATCCATGGGTTTCAGTAGGAATAAGTCAAAACAAGGATTGTAAAGTGTTAGCAGAGTCTCCAATGCCCTTATAGTTCTCTCTTCCCTTCCACCATATATTTTCAGAGTAACATCTCTGGTTTCAGGCCTTGCCTGAGCCTCAGTTTCTGCTTCTTTCCCCACCCCTGGGGCTGCTGGGTCTTAGCCCTATAGGCTTAGTTCTGCCCATGGCTCCCAGGGCCAACCAGGAGGCTCCCACAGCCTTGGACTCACATTCTGAGACTTGCTTGCTTATCTTGTCCTGAACTCTGCCTGGTCCTGAACAATGAAGAGTGAGTGTCCAGCTGGGCCTGGAGATGCCTCCTGAGACCACTCCAGACCCAGCTATGTATGTCTTCTCGACACACGCCCAGTGTTTGAAGTTTGTGTCGCTCACATAGTAATTACCAAAGTTACTCATCACAGGGCCAGCGTGTGTGTGTGTGTGTGTGTGTGTGTGTGTGTGTGTTGCTATAGTTACTACTATAGTTTCTTCACCTAGACTGGTGGTTCTCAACCTGACTACATAATCACATCTCTTAGAAGGACTTTTTTATTTCTTTTTTTTCTTTCAATGTTTTTATTTATTTTTGGGACAGAGAGAAACAGAGCATGAACGGGGGAGGGGCAGAGAGAGAGGGAGACACAGAATCAGAAACAAGCTCCAGGCTCTGAGCCATCAGCCCAGAGCCCGATGCGGGGCTCGAACCCACGGACCGCGAGATCGTGACCTGGCTGAAGTCGGACGCTTAACCGACTGCGCCACTCAGACGCCCCTAGAAGGACTCTTTAAAATGCTGGTATCCAGGCCCATCCCCAGAGATGCTGATTTATTTGGTCTGGGCATCAGGACTTTTAAACAGTGCCTCCAGGTCCAGATGGTGTAGGGAAGGACTGATGTCCGTTGCTTCCACAGCTCAGAGACCTAGCTTTATCCATTTCTGCCTCTTCTGGGGTGCCTGGGTTAGTAGTGAGTGCACATCAGTTGAGCAAGAGTCACCTGTCTGGGGCCCTTCGCCTGACCATCCCCCTCCCTCCTGCCTGGATCAGGGGCTGCTCTTCTCTCTCATTACACTGTGTTTGATTTCCTGTTTACTGGCCTGCTGCTCTCAAAAGATAATGGGCTGCCTGCCTTAGGGCAGGATCCAGACTTTCATCTTGGGATCCTTTGTCAAAGCTTTCACACATCAGGATGTAGCAGCACCACATGGGTCTAGGGACACCTTATCCCTTCCTTACAGTCTTCCTGATTGTTAATGAAGCCCCTCCTTCTAAATATTGTCTCTCTGCTTCTGGAAACGGCTCTCAAGCCTCATCGTCCCTGCATTAGTCCTCTCTTGCTGTGTAACAGATTACCCCACAGTTTAGCAGCTTAAAACAACCAGTCATTACTGCGTGTGGTCTCTGCAGGTCAGGAGTTGGGAGCAGCTTTGCCGGGTGGTTCTTGCTTGGGTTCTATGAGGCGGCAGTCAGGACATGAGCTGGGGCTGCAGTATTTGAAGACTTGACTGAGTGGAGCTGGGGGATCCGCTTCAAGCTCCTCATGTGGCTGCTGGTGTTGTTGGTAGGCAGTTTCAGTTCCTACCACAGAGGCCTCTCCGTTAGGCTGCTCATGACATGGCCTTCCCAAGAGCAACTGATCCACAGACAAAGGACACAAGCAAGTGGGAGACCAACCAGGCTAGGAGCCAGTCTTTTTTTTTTTTTATTTTTTTTAACATTTATTTATTTTTGAGACAGAGAGAGACAGAGCATGAACGGGGGAGGGTCAGAGAGAGGGAGACACAGAATCTGAAACAGGCTCCAGGCTCTGAGCTGTCAGCACAGAGCCCGACATGGGGCTCGAACTCACGGACCGTGAGATCATGACCTGAGCCGAAGTCGGATGCTTAACCAACCAAGCAACCCAGGTGCCCCAGGAGCCAGTCTTTTTAACTCAGACCGTCACTTCCTCCATAGGCTGCCTGGAACAACCCCGGTGCAGTGTGGGTAGAAGTATACACGGACGTGGGGGTCCTGGCAGGTCATTCTCAAGGATGACTACCACAACTGCCATGTGGAAAGCTGGTCTGAGATTCCAGAGAGGGTGGCCTGTGCTTGTCCTAGCCTATTACCATCATCCGCTTGAACTATCAATCCATACAGTAACTCCTATGTGCAGGCAGGGTGCAAGAGGTAAATTGCATCCTGCTTCTTTTTGATCTTTTTGGAGAAGGGCTAACAGAATAATGCTCCCCTGGCTGTCAGTCCCAAGCTCTATAATAATACCTGAAATTTTTGGAGAAAAACTTGTAAATTGAGACCCAGGAGTAAACCAGAAGTTTCAAATGTCTCTGGAGTGTGAACTTATTATTTATGGCCACACTGTTTCAATAAGACAATAGGCATCAGACTGAAGGAGAGACAGAGGAACACATGGGTTCTGAAAAGAAGAGGGTAGGTTGGTGGAGACCCACCCTCCTGGGCTGCCCCTAAGACGTGGTGTGACAGAAGTCAAGGCTAACCCTATGAGCAACCAGAGCCGGCATCCCCCAACCCCCCAGGGAGGCAGCAGGGGTGCTGGGGGAGCGGGGGAGGAATGAATGCCAAGCTCAGTCAGATCTGGGTCTGTTCCATTTCTGTTTTTCACCCGCTATGTGTCCCCAAGCAGTTTTTCTTTTCCTGGGGCCTCAGTTTCCCCATCTATAAAATGAGTAGGTTAGACTGATATATTATTTAGACTTTTTTTTTATTTTTTATTTTATTTTTTTATTTATTTATTTTTTTTTTAATAACTACATGTTTTTTCAACGTTTATTTATTTTTGGGACAGAGAGAGACAGAGCATGAACGGGGGAGGGGCAGAGAGAGAGGGAGACACAGAATCGGAAACAGGGTCCAGGCTCTGAGCCATCAGCCCAGAGCCCGATGCGGGGCTCGAACTCATGGACCGCGAGATCGTGACCTGGCTGAAGTCGGACGCTTAACCGACTGCGCCACCCAGGCGCCCCTAGACTTTTTTTTTAAGTGGTACCTACATTTTCCAAACTAAATCTTACAGTCAAGGAGGTCAATACAGTGTTGTTACCTAATTACAATGTAAAACAAGTAATATTGTAACAGCTACTATGTACTCATGCTTAATATGTTCTTAATGTTGTTCTTAAATGCTTTGTACACCTGAACTCATTTAATCCCCACAGTGGCCCTATGAATTAGGTTTTTTTTTTTTTTTTGTCATCATCCCATTTTACAGAGGAGGAAGCTGAAGTCCAGAGAGGTGAAATAATCTGCCTGAGGTCAAACAGCTTGGACTCATGTAGGGAGGCCCCAGGGCCTTGCTCTTGGTTCTCTGCTGAACAAATCAGAGCATAATTGCTCTGGGAGAAGTAAGGGAGGATCCTGGAAGCCCCCCTGCCTGAGCCTCTCCCTCTTCTGCCAATGAACACCGCCCCCCACCCCCAAGCACAGTCACAGACCCTTAGCATCTACGCAGCTTTTCCTTCGGCTCTGACACTTGATGAGCTTTGACCATATTTCTTCAAGTAGGGCCTGCAGATGCCTGCACCCCAACCACCTGTGATGCTTATTAAAATGCAGATTTCCAGGCCGCTTACTATGTCCACAAGATCTGAATCTCTGGGTGGAGTCCAGGAATCTCCATTTTAATCAGCGCACAGGTGGGCCTCAGGTTCACGGACGAGGAAGAACTATTGCATCACGAGCAAGGGTAGGCAGCTCGATCACAGCTATTTGGCTTAGAAAGGCCTAGAGTTAGCACTTTTCTTAAGAAGGGGGGAGACCAGGGTCTAACAGCTCAACCGGGGTGGGGGTCTTGCCTAATTGGGGCTCCACGCACAGGCACTGTTAGACCATCTGTCAAACCTGACCTCACCTCAGGCCACTGAGCCAGGTCATGGCAACCCAGGGTGCAAGAAACTTCTCTTGCCCAAGAGCAAAGCCTGGGTCTTGGTCATTGGGACATTCCAGGCCACAATTAATCAGCACATCTGTGAACACACCAGGTGACTGAAGAACATTTTTATGCTTCAGAGAGAAAACAATCTTCATTACTGTTCAGCATGGCCCCCAAATCAGAGAAGTGAATGGTGTTCAACATTCATGTGTTAATTATTGTTATTCCCTGAGATTGCTACCACCCAAGTGCTGATTACAAGCTTGACTGCAGAGAGCATCTTTGCAATGGGAAATCTGGCTTCTTATGGTCTCTCCTGGGGGACTTTTTGGTTGTTAGATCTTAGGGAAGGTCATTAATAAAAGTATTTTAGTCACAGGGCAATCGTGTCATGCTTATGACTATAGCTGTTCCACATATAAGAAACACTGTCTAAGCAGAGAAGAATGGTCAAGGAGACTGGGCAGAAAGACAGGAAGAGTGGGGAGGCATTAGCATCAGTCCTGGGTTTGTCCTGTGATGTCTGGACCAGGAGAACATACTCTCTTCTGCTGTTGTATCATAGATACACTATGCTCTAGCATTTTCTCAGGAAGTGACACCTGCAGTGATTTTGGGGTTACTTGGTCAGTTCTGTTCATTAATGTGCCTAACTGTGTTCAGCACATAATCCTGCTAGAGGGACAGTTTGGTCCTTGGCCACTAGAGGGAAGCAGTGAGTCCACATTCTGGCTAATCCCCTCCTACACGGATGGATGGAAGGTCCTACAGGTCCCTGAGAAAGGGCCCTGACAGTTAACAGGAGCAAGCGAGGGTTCTTGAAGCTTGGGCATAATTTGCTTCATATCAATGTGCCTTTGGTCCTCATTTACATCTCTATTTTGGGATTCTGAGATAGCAGGGAGCTCTGCTTCCAGAAGGCTGCCCCTTTCCCAGGAAGAAATTACAAGGGGGTCTTTGAGAATTAAAGTTCAGGCCCCGGGATTAAGCCTAAGGAACCGAGAAAGTGGAGGATTCTTGCTCTATGCTTTTGGGTGGGTGGCTGCTGAAATAATGGGAGGCTACTTTTCAAAAGCCAGAACGTCATCTAGAAGTAAGAGAGAGTCAAAGAGAATGTGCAGAGTTGGCACACGGGCTGTGACAGCCAGGAGTCTGAATAATAATAATAATAATAATAAATAATCTCATAAAGGCAGCTCACACTGACATGCTCCCTGTGGGTTGGGC
This sequence comes from Prionailurus viverrinus, assembly GCF_022837055.1. Taxonomy (NCBI): domain Eukaryota; kingdom Metazoa; phylum Chordata; class Mammalia; order Carnivora; family Felidae; genus Prionailurus; species Prionailurus viverrinus. Next base: position 21,245,739 of record NC_062574.1, read on the forward strand.
ACCTCCAAACAGGCAGGCATTGCACGGATGAGGGACCTGTAGCTTAGCATCAATATGGTCTCATGGCTGACTGGCCCATTGAGTCTGGGGGACCAGACCTGGCTGAGTCCATACAACGTTGTCTTCTGGGTAGGAAGTAGAGAATAAAGGCCTCTGGGGCATGGTGAGGGCCCAACATCTCAGTCTGTTGAGGAATATTTTTTAAAGGATAAAAATTAGGCAGAATTGAATGAATCCTCAAGCCCTGCACAGGGAGGGGGAGATAAGGAAGGCCGCTGGCTAATGAGCACTGCCATTCCGAACCAGATTCATCGACAATGCTCCCTGCTGAGTCCATGGGGTCCATGGGGACCCAGGTGGTGCAGTCGCCATAGTGACTTTGGGGGCAGAGAAGCCTGGTTCCACTGTGGCTGAGGGAACAATGGCCCCCCTGGACCTCCAGTGTCCTGGACACTGAAGGAGCCATACAAGCAATGTGTCAGCCTCTCCGAGTGGAATGCACAGGGGTACCCACAAGGACCTGACTCCCGTGAAGGCAATGCTAAGAGGGTGGCAGAGATGGGCAAGGGTGTTGGACCAGACTGTCAGAGATGGACACGTCTCTGAGAATCTTCTAGCCTAATCTCCTCATAACACAGGTGGGGAAACTTGAGTCTGGGAGGGGAAGGAAGCCCTCCCGTCACATAACTGTTGACAGGACCCTAGCTTTCCTGTCCCCAGTGCCTTAGCCTCCTTGCTAGCACCTCACAAAACCTGAATCTCATTCCAGATCCTCAGAGCCCTGTCACATGGCCTCAGAAGACGCCAGAAAGTAGGGAGGCTGCTGCTCTGAGTGGGGCCAGCAGGCAGGCCCCTTCTCTGGTTAGCTGGCTCTCTGCCCCGAGTGATGCCTTTTGGCACCATGGGCTGTCCTGTTAAGTCGGAACTAGGGGGCCCTCTGCTGGGTGGCTGAGACCTGACCTGCAGGAAGCTGGAGGGAAGAGACAGGCCTCTGAGTAAAGCCCGCTGGCTGGGCTGGGCCCTGGAGGCTGGTGCAGGTGAGCATCCTTGTAAGCAGAGTCAGTGATGGCAAATTTGTGACCTGAGCTGCCTGTTTCACAGTCCCCCTGTTCCTCTCTGTCACTGTGGTCCCTGCCAGGCAGCCTGTGCCCTCTGCCCAGGGCCTGTCCTCCAGGCCCTTAAAGCTCGGGTCCATTTCCATTGTACCTCCCCCCACCCCCCCACCCCCATTCTGGGTCCCGCTAATATGCCACTCACTCTTAAAGGACAGATGGATTATTTCCCTCCTGTCCGGAAACTGGGTCTCACCCCAATGAGTGACTTGAGGATGAGACCCATCCGCTCTCCCTGTGGGGTGAGGCCCGTGGGAGTCTTTGAAAAGCCACTAGTTCGGGGATACAGTTCCAACCTCGGTTAGAACACTGCCCCTTTCCTGGTTCTTTCACTTTGATCACCACGGTGACCCTTGCTGACCCTCTGTTTCCCCATCTGGAAAACGAGACTGATAATTCCCATCTCCCAGAGTTGCCTTGGATATGAAGTGAGATGATGCAGCGAAGCTTCCACTGTGGGACTCAGTGGCCATTCGTTTCTTTCACGAAGGTCCTCAGTGTTTTCATCTGTGACACAGGACTTCCCGTCTGCCCCTGAGATTGCAGCCCGGAGCACCGTGCTTTGGAAATCAGAGAGTGCTGCTCGGATCCAAGTGTTATTTTTATCGGACGTGTTGTGAATCCCGGCAAGAGCAGACACACCAGAGGGCCAGCGTGAGTATAGACACCAAGGTTCAAACCGGGTCGCAGAAAGAAAAAGTGATCTACACAGCGAGTGATGGCAAGTGTCAGGACACCCCAACCTCCAAGCCGGGCCAAGGCTTTCTCTTTGCAGGTCCTTTTTCTCTTAAGGAAAAAAAATGGGGTACTGAGGCTCACTGTGGGTCAAACTGTAGCTCCGGACTTACAGCGTCTGTGATTTGGGGCAAGTATGAGGGCTCCCTGAGCCTTTGTTTCTTTATTTCTGAAGTGGGGATAATAAAACTTCCTGCAGAGGGTTGTTTAGAGGTAGAAAGCAGCATGACATGTATATAACCCTGGCACAAGGTGAGGATCCTAGCAGGTGCTCCTTCCCAGCTGAGCACTGAATCATGGATTTACACTTCTCCCTTGTTATAAAAACTCCCAGAGTCCTCCGCTTCTGTACCAGTGCTCCCTATATTAACCCTGCCAAGCAGTCTTCTGGTCAGTGCCTGCATGTCTCCAGGGATGGGGAGCTCCTTACTGTGCAGTCAGATGGTAATTTCCTACCGTGATGCTGTGAATTCTGTCTTTGTGGGATTCCCACCTACTGGTGCAGTCTCAGGAGCCTGTTTAATCCCTCTTCCCCTAAATCAACTGTTCGGTGACCCCTGAGACTTCTCATCGCCGTCAACCAAATCCTCACATGGGTCAGCCTCACACTTCAGACCCCAGGGCCACTGCTGAGCTCGTCGGCAGTGCCTCCGTGGGCTCAAGGCCGTCAGGCTGGGCTCAGGGATTTCTCTTGCTGCCCTCGGCTCAGCCTTAGCCCTGTTAATTCCGCTGCCCTGGCTAATTCCTTCCTCTAAGAGCTCTATCCTCAGGCATGTCTTGGAACAGATCGCTTGTTGGGCACCTTTCGTTGTTGATCCCCCTTCCTGTTCTCCCAGCACACCTTCAGGGTAAGAACAACCATTCCCATTCCACGGATGAGGGAATGGAAGCTCAGAGACATGTAGTGACTTGCCAAAGGTCAAAAGCCAACGAAGGGTGGAGCCAGGAGCAGGAGATGCTGTGCTTGATTCAGGATGACAGAACCCGTTCTTGCTGTGGGTGTGATAGAAATGTGAATTCGTCCAGTACAAGATGAGCCATCTCATACTGCTATTGTTTCCATGTGTTCTGGGGAAGGGTAAAAGCAGCAGCAGGCCTGCTTTGCTGAGGGGCCCCAGAGCTCGGCAGGTGCTCTCTAGCCCCAGCGACCCAGCAGCTCCTGACAGATCGCAGGACAGTGCTGGGTGTCGGCCTGCCGTGGGCACCTGCCTAAGCCGGGCCTCGCTGCTCCTCCCAAGACGGACAGCCTGGGTTGAATTTCCTCTGCCTCCGTCACACAGCTGCCTGCCCCGTGTTTTTCTCTTGGCCAGAAGAGAGACTGGCTGAGAGTGTAGACGGTGCACAGAGATCCAGCATCTCCTTTGGGAACTCGGTTCTAGGGCGCATGAAAGGCAAAAGGTCCCACGGCCAGCCTCACTGAGCTGCCCCCTACAGACAGAGCCTCCTCTGCTCTCTCCGTACCCCAAACTTGTGTCACCCCTGCCTCTGTGTCCTATTCTTGCCCCTTCCCTCTCCTTGGGTGCCTTCTCATCTCCAGTCCTACATTGGGCTGCCCTCAGTTATGCACAGATATAAAGAGGGCATGTGATGGGGGTCGCACCGGCTTGGCTAGCCTGAACTACACTTCCCGGGGTCCCCTCCCCTGCACGTGGCTCGTCCAGGTGGCCTTGAGAGTGATTCTCATGGGACATATGGGGGCAGAGGTGAAACAGCAGCCACGTGTAGCTCATACCTTGTCACTTAGCTGCTAGCCACCTGGTTGGTCCTGTCCTGCTCCTGTCCCCCTATCCCCTGAAAACTTCTCCAATCTCCCCTCTGCAGAAAGGACTATTCTCATCGACCACCCCTGGAGCCACTCCCCTTCTCCAGACCCTTTGTTCTTCTCACTTTGGTTTGCCTCGGAATCCCCACAGGGCTGGGTCTGACCCATTGGGCTTCACTGCTTCTCCTTCGGGGCCTTCTCTCCACTGGCTTCTCTGGCACATTCTAGAGTGATCCTGTGCCAGACGTAGAATGGGCACCTAATGAAAAATAGGGCCAGGCTGTCCTCTGCTTGGGGCCAGGTCTGTCCTGGTTGCATCAGGGCCCTATGAGAGCAGCAAATGGTCAGTATTGCAGGTATGGCCGTGAGGTCCTGCTTGAACAGCGTCTTCGAGTAAACAGGCGTGCCCACCCCTCCCCTCTCCATAAATCCACGCCTCCCCGCTGTGGTCGCTTCTGTGGCCGTGTCTGCCGGGAAGGTCAGTTCTGATGTCTGTGCCGGAAGCTTTTGTGTGAATCCCTCATGGTGGACACATCTGTTCCCTAATCAAAACGCTGGCAGGTTTCTCATGCTGAGCCCTAATTTGCTGAACTCGTGCATAATTGAGACAGATTATCTCCGTTTTCCAGCTAGACGATTTGTCACTTACTCTTTCAGGAGTGATGCTGGGCTGGCTCAGGGTGGTATGGATGGAAACCACCACCCACCTCCTGTGTGGGAGGGCTGGGCGGCCTCCTTCCTGCCTCCCCCTGGGATCTAATCCGTGGAGAGTGGAGGTGGGTACCTTGCACAAGAATAAAGGCAGACTCCTGTTCTTTAGTGGATGTGTATGCCAGGGAGGAGGTGTGGGCAGTGGGGTGTGCTGTCTGGTGGGCAGATCCAGGAGAAGAGACTTACTCTCTTCATCTTCGAGGAAGGCCAGATTCAGGGCTCTGAACCCATCCAAGGGTCAAGAAACTGCTAGAGCCTCTAAGCTCCAGACTGGACTCTCAGAAGTAGCCAGGATCAAAGTGGCTCTGGCTCCAGATCAGTTGCAGAACTAGAAACCCAATAAACTTTGGGCCGGGACCCAAGGCCAGGGTGCAGACGTGTTCAAGTGGGTGAGAATCGGACCAGGAGTTTCTGGACCACTTTACGAAAACCTTATTTTCAACAACCAAACAAAAAGAATGCACTTGAGGAAGAGGGTCCTGTGAATGATGGCCTTCATCAGGAATGTCTCCTTAAAGAACACACCCTCATGCAGCCCGATATCTCCGGGTACCGGAGTCGGATTTGCACACTGATTTTATGGACAGGTGTGTAGAATAAAGTGCACCTGTCAATCAGGGCAAAAGGCGGCTCCGTGGAGACAGGGAAAGAGCCAGATGGGGAGTCAGGGAGCTGACTCTGCCCCTCCCTCCCTCTACTGGGTGGCAGCAGGCAAATCCCTGTCCCTCCCCAGGCCTCAGGCTCCCAACGGCCAGAGGAAAGAACTGGATTGGCGGTCTCTGAGGGCACTTACAGCTTGGGCATTTTCTGCAGGAACAGAAAGAAGGAGGACAGACATTCCCAGAGGCCCTACTGCGCTGGGCGCTTATTTCACATCCCATCTCGGGACTCCAGGAAGGAAGCAGTTTTCTAGCCACAGACCAAGGAGCCAACACTCAAACAGTGAAGTGATGCACCCAACGAGAGAAAGTGGCAGAACAGCAGGGGCCCTGATGGCTCCACCACCGGGAGGGGGGTGGCAGGGGGCGATGGGAACCCAGGTCTGGCTCACCCCACATGGGCATCATTTCCCATGGTGATCCTCTAGGATGAGGGGGCCAGGGGGCAGCCAGTGAGGTTTGCTGTCTCACTGCTGTTTCAAATCCTGACAAAGCTGTGGGCCACCACCTGGGCTTCCCGGGGGGGGGGGGGGGAGGGAGGCCAATTTATTGAATTAACACCCTACCAGGCCCCTGGAATCTTCCCTCCCGCCACAGCTACAGCTCACTGGGGAGCATCGGTGACCCTGATAACATCAGAGTTGCTCCAACACAAAGCTTTAAGGAATTCATTTTCTACACTTATAAATAAGTCAATAAAAAAGATGTTCGACATAATTTCCCCAGAGAATGGAAGGAAGAAAAAGCATGAATTGGAAACTCCTATTATCTTCTGTTGTCTTGTCTCCGATGACAGATAACGGCGAGCGGTGAGGAGGACTGGCCGAGGGGGTGGGGAGAATAATGTTTGGATAAAGATTGCCTTTCGAATGTGTCATCATGCATCTGACTCAAAAAAGAAAAAGAAAAGAAAGAAAAGAAAAAGGAAAAGAAAAAGAATAAGAAAAATAAAAAGAAAAAGAAAGAAAAAAGAAAGGCAGAAAAGACAAGGCCGTACTTTTCCAGGTCTCATTCCCACCCACATCTGGCCAAGCTGCAGCCCCTGACACTGTGAGAAAGCGTTGCTGAATTGCCCCTTTCATTTCTGCCTCCCCCCGTCTTTCCTTTCAGAAAGCTGATTAATTGGTCCCATACCAGTGGCTCGTCGTGAAGGTCTTAATTAAGGAAGAAAGTGCTACCTTGTAGTTCCTTGGGGATCGATCGCCCTGGGGAAGTCTCTTCTTCCTGCTGTTCCGCGGATGGGGAGAAGGGAAGACAGCTCTGAATTAATGGGATTAAAACACTGGAGGTGGAGAGAGAGGGTCAGTGCTTCAGGGAGCCTCCACAACCTGGGAGACACCCCGGGAAGAAAGGATAATCAAGAGAGAGTCTGGCCAGAAGATTCTGACCAGCTGGTTGAGTCAAACTGGCCCAAGGCTCCCCAAGAGGGGAAGGAATATGGGGGCCATCTGGGGATTGGGCTGAACTTTGAAGATTCAGTTTAAAGAAGATGGTAAAAAGCATAGCAGTTGTTTTGAACCCTGACGTCTCAATAGAATCATCTGGGGAGCTTTTAATATATAGTAATTCCTGAGCCCTACCCAAGTACAGTCAAATCAGTCTTAAAGCCATAATTCCCCAAGACTGATGCATTTTTTTTACATTCAAAAAAATTTTTTTTTAAATTTTTTAGAGAGAGAGAGAGCAGGGGAGAGGGGCAGAGGGAAGGAGAGAGACAGACTCTTAAGGAGGCTCCACACTCAGCACAGAGCCTGATGTGGGGCTCAGTCTCACGACCCTGGGATCCTGACCTGAGTTGAATTCAAGAGCCGGATGCTCAACCAGCTGAGTCACCCATGCACCCTGCAAATACTGATGCATTTAAAAAATTCCCTGGGTGATTCCATGGTGTGTGGAGGGTTGGAACACTGGTCCCAAAGGTGCTACCGACCCCCTTTCTTCTCCAGGGGTGCTCCGCAGACCAGCAATGCCCACCATCATCACCTGGGGGCTTGTCAGAATCTCAGACACCACCCCAGACCTCCTGATGTGGAAACTGGAAGATTCCCAGGTCTTTCAAATGCACCTCAAAGTCTGGGAAGCCGTGGTTAAACGACAGATCGTTCTGGGCTGTTTTCTGACACCAGCATCAAGACAGTTAACTTCTCTGAGCTGTTCTACTTTCTGTGAAATGAGAGCAGTGGCACGTCCACGGCAGGGCTGTTGGGAGGAGATGGTGTCATTTCTGAAAGCACTAACGTAGTGCCCAGCACGCGGCAACTTCTCAGGAGATGCCTATTCCTTCTCCCTTAACTGAGGATTAAATGACATTAGTCATGCAAGGCATTTGAAGGGTGCTTGCATTCAGTAGGTGTTTAATAAATGCGAGCTATTATTATTTCCTCAAAGACTCCCTAGGCAGACAGAGGGAGGCTTTGCATTCCTCTGGTTCTCTCCCCATCCATCTCTTCCGACCCTGAGTGTTGCATTTTATTTATTTACTTATTTTTCAGAGAGAGAGAGAAAGAGAGAGAGAGAAAGAACATGCACGAGTGAGTGAGTTTAAGTGGGGGAGGGACAGAAAGAGAGGGAGACAGAGAATCTTAAGCAGGCTCCACACTGAGTGTGGAGCCTGATCTCATAAGTGAGATCATGACCTGAGTTGAAATCAAGAGTTGGACACTTAACCTGCTGAGCCACCCAGGTGCCCCCAGAGGGTTACATTCTTTTATCTTTTTAATGTTTATTTATTCTTGAGAGAGGGAGACAGAGCACAAGCAGGAGAGGGGCACACACACACACACACACAAACACACACACACACAGAATCCAAACCAGGCTCCAGACTCTAAGTTGTCAGCACAGAGCCTGACGTGGGGCTTGAACTCACGAACTGTGAGATCACCATCTGAGCCAAGGTCAGACGCTTAACCGACTGAGCCACCCAGGCACCCTGAGTGTTGTATTCTAATCAGGTATTTTTATAGGTCTCTCTACCCCACGGATCATATTATCTACTGGGTCTCATTCAGCTCATCCCCCTGGACCTATTACCTAGCAGGTCCAGGAAATATATATTCAATCAACATGAAAACCATAAAGCGTTCTTCAGATAGTGAGGAGAGGGGCCGGGCGATCAGTGTGCCTGAGGTTCCCGAGCCCCTAGACCAACAATTTCTTGGCCCTTGGGAAGATCCTGACTCCGAAGAAAGAAGGAGAGTCTTTCAGGATCCATGTGTGAGAAGCAACTAACAAATATGTCATGAAATATTCTGTGGGTTGAATCACTTTCAATGCACAAAACTAAGTGCTTTGCAGACCTAATTAGATTGGGAGCTTCAAGAAAAAGAACACCAACTTCAGACTCATTTTTGGACTTCCTTCATTTCCAGCATGCTCTGGATGTAAAAAAAAAATGAGGGTCAGTCCCCTTCTGCTGTCGGACCCCATGGCAAGTGAGGGGGAGGCTTGGCAGCTGGCGGTGATCCCCTCCTAATGCAGTCACCCTGGGGCTGCACACAGACAGTGCCAGGCCTTTTAATGAAACCATTTAATTGGCGTGAACAGAGACGAGTGTATGGGTCACACTTGCTCGGGGCAGGGGCTCAGACAGGAGCCTGAGGCCTCTGGGATCACACTAAGTGCTTTTCTCTGGAAGACTGTGTTGCTACCAGAGCCAGGAGAGAGAGGACTGTAGCTAGAAACTTGAGAGAAAGCTCACAGCCCTCCCTAGGGAGCCAGAGATGGGCCAGCTTCCAGGACACCAGGACCAACCTAGTTGGGAGCAAAGTGTTGACAAGTGTCTCTTACAGCTCTCTGTAAGTCACTAATTTGTGTTAAATTATGCATTCATTCATTCAATAAAATTTTTCTGAGTCCCTACTGTGTGTTAGGTATACCCAGTGCTTTTCTGCCCTGTGTTCCATTTGATTTTATTTAATTAGATGAGAAGTCTCAGAGTCAAGTACTATCTTCCCTTTTTTACCTACAGGTAAACAGAGGCTTAAAAAAGCTAAGTGACAGCCTCAAATAACACAGCAAGACAGCGTTTGAAACACCTACTGTTGGCATCATGCCTTGATGAGTAGGAGTGCAGCGGTGACCTCCCGGCCTTTACGACATACGTTCCAGAACAGCCTAGGACACGGGTGACAGAACATCCCGGCAGGACCTGGTGCCACTGAGAAGGAGGAGGTTTTGTTTCAGGCAACGTTGGGCTGTATAAAGCCAAGCAGGGGCCAGTGGGCGGGGACATACCAGATCCAAGCTGCCTGTGGGGACACACCAGATCCAAGCTGCCTTCTCTGTGCCAACCCTACATCTTGAGCAGACAGGGACCCTGGCAAAAAGAGAACTCGGGCATCAAACACATGGGTCCCAGTCCTTTCTTTGCCTCTAGAGCAACATTTGACTTTGCAGAGGTCAGCTCTCGCCATCTGGGGTTAGGGCCAGATGGCTGCTGGGTCACTAAGAATTAGGTTGGCCTGATTGTTTGAGCTGTGGGGCTGCTGTGTCCCTGGAGTTGCTGGTCAAAACTCTGAGAATTTCAGGGAAGCCAATGGTAAAAGACTTGCCCTCTGCACCTTTGATAGTACATGCACACATATACTCATAAAACTTCCAGTCTGGCCACATGGCCACTGTCTTGTCATGCAGCCTTTGAGGGGGGTCCTTCTTTCCTCTATTTTCTGCTTTTCTCCCAAGCCCAGCTTCTTCTTCTGTGACCTGGGGGTTCTGGTAGCCTCTCTCAAGTTGCCAATAGTGGGGTGCTAGAGGTGGTGAGGCCTTTCCCTGCCTGTCCTACAAACGGGACCAGTCACACGGCATGACCAGCCCCTTACCCACTTCACAGCCTCACTCTTGGTGTTCTATGGGCCACCTGGAGGGGACAAAGGTGTCGCTGTGGAAGAGATGCCCAACAGGGGGATGTATGGAGAGGATTGACCCTGTCAAGTCCTATCTTATTTGTCTGCTGCTTCCCCCACTTCCACCCCCGCTCCCTTCCTACTCCTCAGGAGACAGGTCTATGCCCATTGCTGAAATGAGGTGAGGGAAGCCAGGGCCACACATAGCCAATCTTCAGTGTAGTGTGTGGGGGTGAGGTTGAGTTCACCAAGATAGGGCATCCATATTTCCCCGGCAAGTGTGTGATGCCCAACCAGCCTAATCCATCAGGCAAGGGACACTCACTGATTCATTCAGCACATATTCTAAAGTATCTACTATGTATAGGCCCTGTGCTGGGCTCTGGGAAGGCGGCAAAGAAAATGACTCGCATGGCCCCTGCTCACAGAACTTGTAATCACGTGCTAGAAAATGGTAGTAAATGAACAATGACACAAATCATTATAAAATCAAAATCACAGGAAGGTCTGTGAATGACTTCATGTGCCAGCTCCTGGCCTTCCCTGTCCCTCCAGGACCAAGTCTGAACAACGGTGAGGTAGCTATGGATGTGCCAATGAAGGACGTTGGAGGAGAAACCCAGCCCTGAGTCTGCCTTCACTTCTGACTCTTGGGCAGTGGAGCAAATGAATAGAGAGGGAAAGGAAGAAGATGCCAGCAAAAGGTGGCTTGCAGCCTGAAGGTGCCAGGGCAGGGGAGGGGGAAAGCCATATTCTGTCAATTCCATCTTTCCACATCACCGATGTCAGTCCCCTCCACCCTGTCTCAGCTTGGACCCTCATCTCTCCAAATGGAGAAATGGCAGTCCCCTGTCCTCTGTGCCCCACAATGCAGCCTCCATAGTGGTCAGCAGAGAACCTGTCTGCCTAGGGTGGGGCTTCTCAGCATTGGTACTAGTGACATTTTAGGCTGGACAACTCTGTTTTTTGGAGATGTGCTGCATATTGTAGGTGGTTAGCAGCATCTCCATTAGAGGTGACCACCAAAATTGTGAGCAAAGATTGCCAAATGTCCCCCAGGAGGCAAGATCGCTACTGGTTGAGAACCACTGGCTTAGAGATACCATGTCCTTGAACTTGACATTTGAGATTCTCCACCATCTGATTCTAACCTGTCTTTCTTTGTCTTTTTTCCTCACATCCTAAAATATAGCCACAATCAAGTACACAAGCTTTCCTGACAGTGCCCTGCCCTTTTCTCTTTGCTTTTGGCCACACTGTTCTCTCTGCTTGGGATGTCCTTCTCCCTTCTCTGACCATTGAAGAAACCCTACAAGATTCAGATCAAAATTCACTTCTGACAAGCTTCTCCAGATAGTCCGGATTCCAGTTTTCTCATCTGCTGAATTGGAACAAAAAGCCTGTTCCATGAGTTGTACAGAATCACAAAGCATCAGGGCTACACGAGATTGGGCAATCACCAATGTCCCCTTTCATAGAGGCAGACAGAGGCACGGTGAAGGGGAGTGCCATGCCTCAAGTCACAGGGCCAGTCGGAGACCGAGCTGGGCCTAGAACCTGGGGCTGGAAAGTCCTAGGTCAATATTCTAACTCTGTGTGTCAGCCTTTGCAAGACGAAGGCACTATCCAACCAACAGGAAAGTTAGCTTTGTGGCTCTGTGTACACAAAATGCTCTTCTCTGTAAAATGTGAGTCTAAATCAGATGCTCTCTATAGGTCATTCTATGTGCTCTGCGCCATTAGGAGTCTTTCTTTCTTTCTTTCTTTCTTTCAGAAAAGATTTTCATACCAAATACAAGGGATTCTCATTATTAATACTTCCCCAATCCATCCCACTGTGTTGAAATGGAGCCCCAGAGCTAATTCCTGAGAAGGTTAATATAACGGTTTTGCCACTCATCATAATGATGCTTTGCATCACGCCTTCACATCACTCCCCAGCAACATTCTTCAAATTCAAACGCAAACCGGAAATGACAAATGATTCTTGTAATACGCTCTTTGACACAAATCATTTCTGATTGCTTGGGACCCCGGACAACCTTGAGCGTGCAGAATCAAAAGGAGAGGGAGACGTCTTGGAAAATGAACAGCTTCGACTTCTTGCAGATGGGAACCCTCTGCTCGCAAGGCAGCAGTGGTATGTAATGATTGCCAAATGGATCATTTTTAAAATGAGGCAAATCTGTCGGGGATGGGTCTGTGCAGTGATATGTGTCATCTCACTACATCCTAAGCAACCATCAAAGTGCCTTCCGACACTGGTAAGAAGACAGACATTCACACATAAGGGCTCGCTATTTGTGAAGCCCTTGTGTACATGATGCCTTACTCATCCTTCCAGTGAGATTAGATATTTATTGTTTTTTCCCCCCTCTAAAAAGGAGGGAAGGGACGCTTAGGGAATTCCAACAACTTTGCCAAAGGACCCAACGTGTTACGTTAGATCTGGATCGTGGCTTCCCATGCACCACGGGGCACCTCTAAGGTGCAATGTTCTCTCACAGCACTTTTATCATCTGGCCTCATTTTCTGCAGATTGCAGATGAAAGCTTGGGTGTTGGGGGCATACATTGATGTGATATAAGCTTGTCTGGAAATTGACGGTGGTGGACAGGGTGATCATAAATATTCCTCCTGGTTCAAATGTATTGAGTGTGGCAGAAGGCAGGTCAAGTGCTTTGTAAGCATTATTTGTTTCCAGCTGTAGAGGAGCTCTAGGAGATAAACACTAGGATTGAGGAAACAGAGACTCAGAGTAGTTAAGTAACTTGCCCAAGGCAGACCTGGAATGGGGGACTCAGACAAGGATGAAGGGGTGTCCACCAAGGATGTGTGCCCCCTCCCAAATTGTGAAGCTGGTGCTGAGAAATGGTTGCCTGGCCAAGAATGGCATCTCTCTTATGACAAATGAGGCTGCACTGATCAGTTCCCAGCAATGAGTATGTGGAAATAAAGATGTCACTTCTTGGTAGAAGTGGTTACAAAATGGATGTGCCTTCTCCTCTCTCTTATTCTCCTCCTGCCAGTGGAATGAATCCCTAGATCAACTTCAGAAGCTATGGTATTGCCTCTACTGACATGGATCCCTGAACGGCAGGTGAACAGAGCACCCCTGCCCCATTCTGGCCTCCCACATCTGCTGGCTGCACTTTACATGAGAGAGGCATGAACTTAAGTTGGATTTAGTCAATGAGATCAGGAATTATTTGTTATAGCAGCTAGAATTACCTTGACTTACACTGAGACAAAAAAAAAGAGTCTAGTTTCAGATGTGGGTGTTCTTCACTGCTATACCATAGAGTGACCCCAAGATCGTTTAGTTTGTGCAGAGTGTAGAAAATTTTCTCCTTATTCCCAAACCCAAGAGCAAAAGCATGGTGATATTATTTCCCCCTGTGAAGCTGGCGGATGAAATGGAGGGACATTCATGATTCGGAGCTCCTTCCAAACTTGACAGCTTTTCTCAGTCTTTCTGTGCCGGTCAATGGCACCACCAGCTACCTAACAGATTGGCAATCATCCTGGATTTCTGTCTTTCCCTTACCTCCTATCCTTTAACTGCCAACAAGTCTTGTATCTGTATCTTAAAAATATAACCAGTGCTGTGCTGGAGCTGGGTCGTACCAGCTTAGGAGAGCTGACTCTAATACTGTCATGAATACTGCAAGCTGGTTGGCACTGTGTTTGCAGCGTGAGGCAGTTCATGGTGGGGTTATTTAAACCATGGGAATTGGTAAATGCTACAAACCAGGTTTTCCTCCTTCCAGAGAGCTGATTATTAAGTGGGAGACAGGGCCTGGCAAGAGAGCCGGCTGGGCTGGCTATGACCAAGGAGCGTGGAACAATGGGGGGACCAAGGGAAGAGTCTGAATAGAACAGAAAATTCTAAAGGGCACCTGGAAGAAGAGTGAAAACTGGGTTTCAGGTCAACATCCATCGATGGAGAACCAGAACAAGTGGGTAAAGGAGGGGCAACTGGAACAGAATCTGGATAGATTTATCTAGGGCCCCTCTGTTAGGGGATCAGAGAGAACCAATTGCTGTCTACGACTTTCTAGCTGTGTGACTGTGGGAAAGTTACCTAACCTCTCTGAACCTTGGTTTCTTTTATAGAAAAGGGTCAGTGATATCCTTCATGGCAGGTGCAATCACTAAAAGAACACACGTATGAAAGCCTCCAGCGCAAACATGGCATGCAGTAAATGCTCAATTAAAGCTCAGTAACTGCTGATTTCCACACCTTTTCCTCACCTTCTTTCCTGTGAATGATGCTCCTTTTATTGTTTGTATTTAGTTGGAAATTAGAACCAGGGATGGTAGGCTGTCAAAGCTCAAAGGGTGAAAATTCTGGGTACATGGGGCTCCTTGCCTCACCCAATAGGCAGAATGGGGATGGGCAATGAGGTCAGGGGATATCAAAATCTCCACCCAGATATGGCCAATGGGAAGGCCTGGGGAGGTGCATAAACCACAGCTGTGAAATTCACATCTTGAAACAGAAATGCTAGTCCCTTGTACCTGCAAAGTGCTTTTCAGGTTTCAGAGCCCGCTTAGACCCAGGTTTTCATTCAGTCCCCCAACAAACCAGCTTGTGGGGGGAGCAGGGAGGAGAGTATTAACCTCCTCAGTGAAGACTGGGGGGAAATGACCACCTCTGATGAAATACAGGGCCTTAAGCTGGAGTCTGAGGGGACGTGACTGTTGGTTACTGTGTACACACTTCTGTCACCTAAACATGGAGCCCACAATTGCCCCCAAAGCATTTCATTTCTGACTAGCAGATTCCTTCTCAGATGCCCAGCAGGTGCCTTGCATTTTAATGGGCCCTGGATGCTTATTACTTGCAAAGAGGTCAGGTTTCTAAATGGACAGCCAGATGGAGAGGCCTTCTGGACTTTCCCTGGGGCCAGGAGAGGCTGCTCCTTCTGTTGGCTCCTGCCTTCCTTGCCCTAGAATGGTTCCAGTGCCTTCCATGCTAACAGCTTACTCCTCGTGAGCCCCCTTCAGGGCTCTCCGGCTAGAATCCAAAGTGTAGGGCAGAAAGGCTGGAAACACAAGCGGTGCAGTTCCAAATACAAACATCTCAGGGCCCAAATGCAAATTCTTTTTTCTGCTTGCCAAGAAAACACACAGACAACTTTAATATGGGGTGCCTTACGGAAGTGCAGTGGTGGGGATCACTGCACACCCAATCCAGTCTTGGTTAGGACACAAATAATAAAAGCCAGTCTGTGTGTCCAGGGATTTCTGGCTTGCAAAGCACATTCACAATCAGCCTCCTCCTTGATTCCTGTAGGAGGCCCAACTCAACACACTGCATTGGAGCAGGTGTTTGCTGACTGCTGAGTCCTGAAAGACCTCACTGTCCAGATGGGGAGATAGGATGTCCCGAGAATTACATGAGCAGGTGTATGGCATAACATGAGACCCATGTGGTGCCATGGGGATGTGTGACAAGGGACTTCACTTGAGGAGGTGACATCCAGGCTAGGGAGGAGGTAGCCAGGTGAAGGGGTGGGTAAAGAAGGTGGGAATAGCCATGTGAGGGCCTTGTCTTGTATTAGCTTTCTGGGGGCTGCCCTAGCAGAGAACCACCATCTGGGTGCCCTCAACAACTGAAACATGCCATCTCATACTTCTGGAACCTGGAAGCCCCAAATCAACGTGCCATCAGGGATGATTCCTTCTGAGGATCTGTGGGAGCATCTGTTTCAGGCCTCCTTCCTAGTTTCTGGTCCCCTCAAGCATGCCTTGACTTGTAGATAGCACTCTCCCTGTGTCTTCACATCATCTTCCCTCTGTGTATACATGTCTCCCTTTTAATAAGGACACAGTGGTGTGGGATTAGGACCCTGCCTTACTGAATTTATCTTAATCTGACCCTCTGCAAAGGCCCTATTTCCATGTAAGATCATAGTCCCAAGTTCTAGGGGGTTAGAACCTCAACATCTTTTGGGGGAACAAAGATGAACCCATAACAGCACTGCTCAAAGGACAGAAAGGGGTGGAGAGACTGAAGAGGGGACAGTAAGGGAGGATGAGGCTAACTGTGTCTGCCGGGGCCTCTTGGGGAGGGTCCATAGTGCGTGGTGGAGACCTTGTCATTTATCATGAGGGCGAGGGGGAATCCATCTTTGTTGCCCTCACAACAACATCTTTGTTGACTTTTTGGGTTTTTGGGCCTGATACAGCTCCCCAAGAGCACTTTCCTTGTGGGTGCATGGGTAGAGTTTCTCCATTCAGTGGTGAATTCTTTGAGGGCAGGACCCAAGCCTTATTATTCACTGGGACCCCCAGCACAGTGATCAGCACAGGGGAATGTTTAATAAATGCTTGTCAACTGAGCGAATTTAGTTTGGTTCTTATAACAGCTGAGTGCAGAGATGCCTCTTAATTTATATGTGCTCTTCATACATTTTACATCATTGTTGCTATAATACACAATCCCTTTTGTACATCTTTATGCATGTTCTTGATTTCTCAGATTGAAATGTTTATTTCATTCTCTCAGAACTAGACTCCTTTTGTTATGTTCTCCTGGCATGCTGGATCTTACCATGTGTGGTTTGCAAAACAGATCTGATGGGGTGTTTTGTTATTTGTCTTAGGAAAGAAATCAATAAATTATTTGTGTGTCTTTAACATAGAAGGAAGTAACAAAATCAGTTTGCCATCATTAAGGTTGACAAGTTAACACTTAAAATGCAGTCTACCCAACCCCAGCATTGTTAGAGGTTGTGAGTTTAATGATCTACTTCTAGGATTTAAGATTTGAGATTTGCCTGTCCTTTTTTTCTCCCTCCCTCCCTCCTCCCTCCACCCCTCTCAATTGGACTCCTACAGGTTTGCTCAGAGAGAAGCAAGCTTTTGTAGCCCTGGCCATGGTCTTTGGACCTCTGAAGGAAGGGAGATCAGGAACTCTGGTATGCCTCCACAGAAGCAGAGCCACTGAATGGCTGACAAATCCATTGACATGCAAAAAGGAAGTGCCACTTGCTATATTACCCCCATCCAACTGGAAAGGAGCCCAAAGAACAGCTAGATCTTTCCATCCGCTTTACAGACCAGGTGAGAGAGGCTCAGGGAGGAATGGGGACTCACAGAGCAGAGCCAGCAGGTAGTAGGGCAGGAAGAAAGATACTCAGTGGAAGCTCAGGCCATTTCTGCGAAGTGCACCTGCCCTCAGGTGAGGATGGTGTTGCCAGGACTTCATCTTTCTCAGGACTTCAGAGCTTGCTGGCCCCCTTGAGCAGCACTGTGGGAAAGGGTGAGGACCCTTACAAGACTGCCCAGGGCTGCTCTGACTGGGAGAGAGAGGAATACAAAAGTAGCTAGGTCCCAAAGCCTAGTACACATTTAGCCCCACATCCGCAGGTCTGAACCTACGTGCGGGGACTGTAATGCAAGTACTCATTCCTGAGGCAGCCCTTTCTCCAGCACATGTGCTGCGGGTATCCTGTGTCCAGGCACAGGTCCCCAGGGACTCTGCTTCCAGACATCCTTTCCTTGCACTGGGTTCCCAGGTCCTTCACTTTGTCTTGTGTGTGGTTAAGACCCACAAGACCAGGATTTTAGGGTTTGAATCCAGGCCCTAACTAGCTGTGACTTTGGACAAGCCTGTTTATCTCTCTGAGTCTGTTTCCTCATCAGTTTCATGGAAATAATTGTAGTTTCCATCTCCTAGGGCTCTTGTAAGAGCAATGAGTGCAACACGCTTAACATAATCCCTGTTCCGCACAGTTTCATTTTGCTGGGTGTAGATGACTCACGTATTAGTGGGAAGCAAAAGCCAATTCAAGTCGACCCTCTCTGTGTGAGCCAGGGACTGTGCTCAGCCTCCTGGGTGTCCTTGGGGCCCTCGCTCAAAATACCTTTCACCCAGTACTCTCTCCCCTTCCGGAAAGTTTCCCAGAGTGAGATGGATTGTGTGAGCAGTGGCAGTGAAGGCTTGAATGCACAGACTGTAAAGGGCTCAGGCTGTGTCTCCCCGGAGCCCCGATTTCAACACTGTTTTGATCAGAATGATGGCTTCAGCCACAAGCAAATTGATTGGCCTGTACAATTCTGTCATCCCAGCAACTGATTAATTCCTCAGTAATGAAACTGCCTGTGGTCCCTGCTAGCATGGGAGCTACATTATTGAGCATTTACTCCTTGTCAAGTTCTCCAAGTACTTTACATACATCATCTCACTTAGTTCTCAAAGCAAAGCCCTACTGGAGCGGGCCTTATTATCTCCACTCTGTGGATGGGAACCCGGAGTCAGTTCAGAGACGTTAACTTAGCTGCCCAAAGCACACAGTGAGTAAGAAGAGGAGCTGGTGTTTGAACTCAGGTCTTTTTCAACCTTTCAGCCACATTAAAAAAAAGGCCCAGGTTTCCCAAGGAATAATTTACATACAAAATAGTTTAGACTTTTTAAGCGGACTGTTTAGTGAGTTTCGATAAATGTATACAGTTTTGTGACCACCACGTAATCAAGCTATAGACAGTTCTCCAACACCAGAAGTTCCTGCTTGGCCCTTTGCAAGCAATCTGCTCCTACCAACCCCAACCCCAAGTGGCCACTGATTTACTTTCTGTGCCTGTAGTTCTTCCTTTTCTGGAATGACTATTGTCAATGGAATCATGAAGCCTGTAGTCTTTTGTACTGACTTCTTTCATTGATCGTAATGTGTTTGAACATTGGTTTGTTCCTTTTTATTGCTGAGTAGCAGTCCACTGTATGAATGTACCACCCTTGGTTGATTCACGCACCAGCTGATGGACACTTGGATTATTTCCAGTTTGTGGCTATTACGAATAAAGCTGTGATAAACACTTGTGCACAAGTGTCTGTACGAACATATGTTTGTTCATTTCTCTTACACCATGTCTCAAATACCCATGAGTGGAAGGAAGTTCCTGAGTCTCGGGTTAAATGTATGTCCGAGTTTATAAGAACCTACCAAACCATTTTCCAAACTTCCGGTACCTTTTGGGATTCTCACCAGAAAGTCGTGAAAAATATTTTCAGCTACACTGAAACATCCTAGGCTCAACCTCTACCTCATTCTGAGTTGCTCTGAGTTGGGAGGTTGAAAAATGATAAATGCCACATTTCATCGAATCAGAGATGCCATCAATTTCAAGATGCACCACTATTTGACATATTAATAAGAAAAAAGATCTGACAAACTATAACACAATGCTTTCTTGTCACTCAGAAAAATATTTTATACTTATTACAACAGCCTATATATCATTCTTACATAAAATGGAAAATAAAAATGGAAAACAAATGGTTAGGGTATTCCTAGAATGTATCCACTTTTAGAATTTCCTACAATTTATTTTTTTTAATTTTAGTTAGTTATTTTTTAAATATACTTTATTGTCAAATTGGCTTCCATACAACACCCAGTGTTCATCCCAAGTGCCCTCCTCAATGCTCATCACCCACTTTCCCCTCTCCCCCACACCCCATCAACCCTGTTTGTTCTCTGTATTTAAGAGTCTCTTATGGTTTGCCTCCCTCCCTTCGTGTTTGTAACTTTTTCCCCTTCCCCTCCCCGATGATCTTCTGTTAAGTTTCTCAAGATCCACATATGAGTGAAAACATATGGTATCTATCTTTCCCTGACTGACTTATTTCACTTAGCATAATACCTTCCAGTTCCATCCACGTTGCTGCAAATGGCCAGATTTCATTCTTTCTCATTGCCAAGCAGTATTCCATTGTACATATAAACCACATCTTCTTTATCCATTCATCAGTTGATGGGCATTGAGGCTCTTTCCATAATTTGGCTATTGTTGAAAGTGCTGCTATAAACATTGGTGTACATGTGCCCCTATGTATCAGCACTCCTGTATCCCTTGAGTAAATTCCTAGCAGTGCTATTGCTGGGTCACAGGGTAGTTCTATTTTTAATTTTTTGAGGACCTTCCACATTATTTTCCAGAGCAGCTGCACCAGTTGGGATTCCCACCAACAGTGCAAGAGGGTTCTCGTTTCTCCACATCCTCGCCAGCATCTATAGTCTCCCGATTTGTTCATTTTAGCCACTCTGACCAGTGTGAGGTGATATCCCACTGTGGCTTTGATTTGTATTTCCCTGATGATGCGTGATGTTGAGCATCGTTTTGTGTGTCTGTTGGCCATGTGGATGTCTTCTTTGGAAAAGTGTCTATTCAAGTCTTTGACTCTGTTCATGTCCACGTTTTTCCATACAGGATGTCACCTCTGTACCATCCACCTATTGATGACATAGCCTTTTGAGAAGAAGTGCTCTGTTATTATCCCCAGAATTTTCTTTCAAGCAAATCTCAACACTTTCTTATTTGACTACGCTCATGTTTTACTCCCACCACCTAGTTGTATCACAGAGTTAAACATCTTCCTTCAAATCCAGTAAAAAAAAGAGTTGTGGCCAATGGGCTGTTTGATGTTTTAAAACAGTCCTGCTTGGAGCACCTGGGTAGCTCAGTCGGTTGAGTGGCCGACTTCAGCTCGGGTCATTATCTCGTGGTTTGTGGGTTCGAGCCCCGCGTCGGGCTCTGTGCTGACAGCCTGGAGCCTGCTTCGGATTTTGTGTCTCCCTTTCTCTCTCTTCCCCTTGCCTGATCACACTCTGTCTCTGTCTCTCAAAAATAAATAAACATTAAAAAAAAAAACCCAGCTCTGCTCAATGGATATCAGTCACACTAATCTTTATTGCTTTAAATACCATTTATCTTTTTTTTTTAAGCAACATAACAATTTCTCTTGCCCTTAGTAGTTGTTGGTTGGGCATATCGAAGAATGCACAGAACCCAACTATGGCACCGAGTCCACACATATGTGGGCTAGGATGATTTTCTCATGACTTCCTGCTTGCCAGTGATTGAAAAGTGCCTTCATGTGTGGGAGGGAGCCTGATTTTAGGAATGTTAACATCCTAAGATTGTAAAATACAACATATTTTACCCAAAACTTGGATGCCTGCCATGCTCTATTTTTTATGTCCCCCCAAATTCTTCCCACAGACAACAGAAATATCTATTTCATTTTCAACGCTTTTGTCCTCCCAACCACATTCTCCCCTTCTTACCCACTTCTGTTCACTTTCATTCAATGCTGTTTTCTCTCCCTTAAGCTATTGCAAAAGCCTCCGCATTTATCTACTTGCCTTCTAGCAATTTCTTCTCCTTCAGTCAATCCCATTCATTACCCACCACCTGCTCCCCCCTTCCCCACCCCAGTGATCTTTCTATTACACAAGTTTGAACATATCATTATCCTTCTCAAAACTCTTCCCTGGATCCCCATTACTTGAAGAATAAAGTATAAACCCCTTAACCTGACATTCAATTTCTCTTACATTCTGGGTCCTCTCTATGAGCCCAGTATTCTTCTTACCACATCCCACTCCAGGTACATCTGATTATTTGGTGTTCTCCAAACATGCCTTGGACTTTCCCCTCTGGGATCCTGTATATGCTCTGTCAAGAAAATCCTTCTCTTCCTTGATCTTATTGAAGACTACTCATACAAGTGAAGCACATGCTTACTTGGTCATATTAGCATAGTGTATTTATGGGTAAGGTTTTCTCTTTCTCTATACATATATATGTACATGTATACACTGTATCCATACATATCCACAAATAAGTAGACACAGATAACAAATCCATTCTTTATTGTTATGGCCTATATGGAATTTTCTTTGTACTCTTTGATCAGAATCTTTAATGCTTTCTCAACACCTGCTTGAACCTTCAATTATATTATCTTCTTCTGTAAAAGGGATCTATGAAGGCTATACGGGCCTATTTTAAGAAGAGTCTGAGAGAGCTGGTATTCTGGAGGCATCTGAGTGTCACAAAAAAGACAGAGGGGGGGTGCCTGGGTGGCTCATTAGGTTAAGTACTGGACTCTTGATTTGGTTCAGGTCATGATCTCATGTTTGTGAGTTCAAGCCCTGTGTCACAGAGCCTGCTTGGGATTATCTTTTTCTTTCTCTCTCTCTCCTCCCCTCACCCCCCAACACAAATTAATAAACTTAAAAAAGAAAACAGACCTAGAACTTGGTACCAGGCAATCCTGGGTCAGGCTGTGGCTTTGTTACTTATTCTCTCTGTGATCTTGACCAAGCATTGTGCCTCTCTAACTGCAGTCTTCTGATGGTCTTGAGCCATCAGAAACCTTACAGAAGCCCCTTTTCCAGCAGAAAAGGATGCTGAGAAACCTGCCATGTGCTTTTCCAAGTGTCACGGGTATGACTATTCTGGCCAGCTTCTTTTTCCCTCAGACCCCTGGCTCATGTTCTGTGGCAGAAAGATGTCTTTTCTCCTCATCCATATTATGTGCGTGTATTGGGGAAGCCGTTGGCCAGCATGGGAACTCATTCTCAGTCCTTGCAGCTAAACATGGTCATATGACTAGTTCTTACTCAAACTGTGCTAGTGGCAGTGCTACTGGGGTCAAGGCTTTCCATCCACAGCTGCCTCCTCCATGCTTTCTTTCTGCCTTTGCTGGCTGGATGCAGATGGCAATACAGTCCTAGACCAGTGGTTCTCAGACTTGAGAGTGTGTCAGAACTGCCCAGAAGGCTTGTTAAAACACAGATAGCTTATCCCATCCCCAGTGTTTCTGATCCAGTAGGCCCAGAGAGGGGTCTGGACAGGGGCATTTCCAACAAGTTCCCAAGAGAGATGCTGATGCTGTTGGTATGGGGAGCTCACTTTGAGAAGCACTGGCCAAGGAGACAGCATGCAACAGGGAAAGAGTTGGGATACATAAGTGGCTTTGGAGGTCAACAAAGCAGCTCTGTCAGTCAGCGACACCCACCTGTGACCATTAAATGAACAAGAGATAAACCTTTATTGTGTTTGAGAGTTTATAGATTTTGGTGAGTCAATGTACTCTGTACCAGGCTAATCTATCCTTAAAAGCACCATTCCAATTCTTCAAGGGGCCAGGACCCAAACTCATTGCTTGGCTGCTGTCTGCCTCCCCCTCTCCTGTGGACCCAGCTTTGGCATCTCTCAAGCCCTTCTAAGTATCTTATCTGATCGCAACCACCACCACTCTGAGTCTGACAGTCCATATCCCGTGCAAGTCCTCCTGTTCCCTGCTGCCTAATGTATGGACAGTCAGTCCATCCTGTAGAGGCCTAGAATTATCTCTTACCCTTGGGACCTGGTAATGAGGGATTCTAGCCTCTCCCTGCTTGAAGAGCTCATCCCCTCTGTCCTAACTAATTGCTCCCAGTTTGCTGCCCTGGACAGGTTCTACCTCTTCTCCCCCTGCATCTAGGAACCTCCAGCTCCTTGCAGCAGGAGACAGAATGTGAGAACAGGGCTTCACCCACTCTGCAGCTGATTCCTCAGCCCTTGGCACAGCTCCTTGCACATAGTAGGTGCTCAATGCCTAGAATCAAAGCCACAGTGACCAATCCTGAGCGAAAGACTGGAACACATTGCAGAGTGAGGGAGGACAGATGGCAGGAGGTAAAGTCTAACTGGTCAATGATCAAAGCTAGGAACAAGACACAGGTCAAGCATTTCTCCAGCCGAGTTCTTGAATCCCTGGCTTGTCAGAATGTAGTCTCTCAGACATAACAGCTCAATTGTATGATAATTATATATAAAGAAGTCTAGCAAGTATTAAGAGAGCTCAATAAGCATATGAAAGCTCAAAGCAGGATTCGTGCCATTAACTCAAATTACACGAGCCGTAAGTCTGCCATCGCCTTCCTTTTAACCAGCACATCAAGGAAAAGAGGCACTTTCATTGGGTTCTTAAAAGGATTTAATTAACATAGAATATTTCAGGCAGACAACCTATGACAGAATAATTAAAATATAGTTTGTTGAAATGCACATTAATTGGTTACTAATTATCATGTTTCGTTCCCCTTTAAGGGGATAAAGATATGCTCAGAAGTAGACACTGCTCTACACAGAAGCATATCCCTCATTTGGCTCAGCTTTCAACTAGAAGGAAGGGAAAATTCCATCACTCTGCAATTCTAGAAAACTGGAGCAGAAGCTAGAGGGAGCAAGGGAGGGGCGTCACTGTATATTGAACATGCAGTGTGGTAGACTGGGAGTCTACAGGCCTGGGTGCTCCTCTTCTGCTCTGCTGTCAGTCCACCATGTATCTCCACTACTTAAAACATCTCAATGTTCCTTTTACCATTACATAAATTCCAAATCACCGCTGTCTGGTAGGTTATGGCTAAGGCATTTGACTATCTTCCCAAGATTCTCTGCTTTGCCCATTCTACTCATGCTGACCTTCTTGCTGTGCTGTGAGCAAATTAAGTTTGTAATCACCACAGGACCTTTGCACGTGCCGTTCCCTCAGCCTGGAACCTCTATCCCTGAAACTTCATATGGAGTTTCTCCCCATTATTCACATCTCAGTTCAAACAATTCCTCACAGGCCTTCCCTGATCACCCAATCTAATGCTTCTCCCTTTATTCTCTATCACATCACACAATTTCATTTTATTCACAGATGTAACACTATAGAAGTATCTTAGGTATTTATTTGCTCACTTCTTTATTGTCCATTTCTATGACTGTAAAAGCTATGAGAGCTGGAACCAATCTGTTGCCTTCATGCATTTCCAGCACCTTGGACAGTGCCTGAAAATTAGTAGGTGCTTACAAAGTTTGAAGGGAGCTGAATGCAAAGATCTTTGAGGGCCTCTTCAGTTCCAACATTTTAGGATGCTTTGAACTTATACAGAACCAAGGGAGGCACAAAGGCTGTAAAAGACAGAGTGTGTCTTAACTCCTTTTTGTACCTCCCTACCAGCCCTCAGCAAAGCCTTGCCCATGATACTCTTTGAGGGAGTGTTTGTGGATTGGGGTCCATCCAGATCTGTAATTTTCTAGCGAAGCTTCCACTATTAAAGCCATGACTCCTGTCCACCTCCCATTTTCAAAGCTATAATCATGAGGGAACCACTTTAAAAGCTGATCTTCTTTATCACTCATTACCTGCTTCATCAACCTGCTTCATGGGATGCTAGCAAGATAGAGGCTCCCCATGTGGGGCTCACTTTGCAAGCTAGCCTGGATCATGGCTGATAGATGTTGCCCGTGGCTGTCAGGTAGGCACTCTTGTTTGTAAAATGAAGAGTCCAGATCTTGATAGTACTTTCTTGGGTTATGCATCTAGATTTCTGTCCTCCTTTCCTATAGCAGAGTCTGAAATGCAGTGGATGATAAAGCACGTTTTAAATGTTCTTCCCAAAGGAGGTACCAGTCCTCCCTACTAGTGCTTCAGTCTCTCCTGCTCTGTGTGTGTGATCACATCCTCCTCCACCTCGGTGATTTAGAAGATAATGAGAGGCACTACCTCCCTGCCCTGTGTGGACCTTCTCCACATGGGGTACCAAACCAGACACACAGAGACAGCCTTGAGCCAGAGTCCTGGCCCAGCTTCACCCTCAGCATTTGGCCAGATGCTTTCTTTTGTTGTCTGCTTCCATCCGTTTTCTCTCTCTGCAACTTCTCATCCCAGCGGAAATTCAAATTCAAGAGACACAGGTGAGGGCTGAGATAAATCAGTTCCTCCATGTGGTCTCGCCCAGATCAACAGAGTTCTGCACAGTCACTTAGGGCCAGAGGCCCAGTTAATAATAAAGTATTAATTTGCCTGCTTTGTGCTTATACGTAGAAATAGTTTATTTAGGTGTCCAATTACTGGAAGTATTAAACAGAATCATTCTAAAGTAAACTTTGAAAGCAGTATCTTGGGGTGCTTGGGTGGCTCAGTCGGTTAAGCGTCCGACTTCGGCTAAGGTCATGATCTCATGGTTCATGGGTTTGAGCCTCGTGTCAGGCTCTGTGCTGACAGCTCAGAGCCTGGAGTCTGCATCAGATTCTGTGTCTCCCTCTCTCTCTGCCCCTCCCCTGCTCTCTCTCTCTCTCAAAAATAAATAAACATTTAAAAAATAAAAAGCACTAAAAAAACATTAAAGTAGTATCTTCATTTTGGATCTAAGGTCACAATCATAGCTATGAGTCACCATGTGGGTGCTGGTGGGATGTGGTGGGCAAAAAATGAATGGCAGAAGATAATCATAGGACATGAGAGCTAATATATGTGACATGGATGGGGCAGGACTGATCATGGTAGACAACGGCAGTGATGTTAAAGGAGCCTCATCATTAACCCACATATTGGGACAGTTCTTATTTACACTCTGGGACAGGTAGAAACTGTCTAAAGACTCTATTGTGTAGTAGTTAAATGGCAAAGAATATAGGGCCAGACAGTCTGGATTTGGCCCTGGCTATATCACCTACTGGTTACTACTGGGCATTGGTTTCCTCATCTAGAGATGGAGTAAATTGCATCTCTCATGACATAGTGGAGGTGAGGTGAGAGGGAAGTATTAACAAGTGTCATGAGCTCAGAGTGGAGGAAATAATAACTTCTGAGTGAGGGGATTAGGGGATTAGGGTTTTTAGAAGAGTGGGCCTCAAAGGATGACTAGGAGTTCAGTAGGAAGAAAAAGCTAGATAAGTAGTAGAGAAAATAATAGTAGTGGGAAAGAAGGAAGGGCTACATTTGGGGAAGGGAATGGTATGTATAAAGCCTCTGTGTGGCTGGCCTGTGAACCGTAGGACAATAAGCAAATTAGAGAAAAAGGTGATGCTCTGTGTGAGCTCAATGCAAGGCTGAGGAATCTGGGCTTTATTCTCTGCAGGAGGATTTTTCTTTTTTATTTTCTAGGTGATATTTTTATACCTAGAAAAATAAACAATATTTATCTTAAGCTCAGTGCAGAAAACTTGAATGCCAAGAGTGCAAGGGAAAAACACTCACATGTAAACCCACTGCACAAAATAATTGCTGTTAACATTTGGTTGTACGTCTTTTCAGCACTTTTTTTGATGAATAGGTATGTTAGTGTAGTTTCACAAAAATGTTATAGGAGGCACATTTTTGAGCAAGAGAGTATCACAATCAGGCTTGCATTCCAAAAAAAGATCCTGGTGACTGGTGTGGGGAAGAGACTTGGCAGAGATGTGGCCCAAGGTCAGGATGCTGTTAAGTTTCATTCTGGTCCAAGGGAGAGATGAAGAGGGCCTGGGTCAGGAAAGGGCCAGTGGGGCCATGGAGGAAAGAACAGATACCTTCCTGGGCAGAGATACTCCTGGAGACAAAACTGCTACTTTTGTAAAGTCAAAGCTAAGATCAATCGTGAGTCAATGGCCAGCCAATGACTATAAGATCCTCTTCTCCAGGTTCCTGGTCCATTTCCTAATCACACCCACACAGCATGGTCTTCCACCCTGGAAGATACTCTTCTCCCTGAGAACAATTGGATTACAGACCTCCTCTCCTGGCTGCTCCAGATCTTCCCCTTGGTTGTGCCTCTTTCAGGATCCCATGAAGATTTGCAGACTGTTGGTTTGAGATGTCACAGCTGCCAGGACCCCTTTGACATAAAAGCCAGATATGGTCCTCACAAGGAAGCTTCATGGTAGCTTCCCTGACTCAGCAGGCACTGTGCTGCTGATCTCTCTTACTGCAGTCACCAGGAAGACAGTCACCACTCTCCTGGCCATAGTCCCTTCCACCATTGGCTGCATCTGGCGCACCAAGCTGTGCGCAGAAAATGAAGGTTAGTGTGAAGGTGCCCAAGGCTGGTCTGAGATAGGAGACGTGCTGAGGGTGATGGAGGAAGATGGAGAGACTGGAAAATTGAAGGTCTGAGCACAAGGCTCCGTAGATAGCCAGGATGGGCTCACAGCATGGACCACATTAAAATCTCATCACCCACTGTTTCCCGGGGCCTCAACTGCCTTGTTGCAAGTGCTATTTTATAAACAGTGTTTTCAGAGAGTTAGCAAATCTGGAGGGGCCCTGAAAGAGAAAGTCTTCTGTCGAATAGCTTTTCTCTTATTAGAGGAAAAAAAGGGATGGTTTTCCTTGTAACCCAATTTCCGAAACCTATTATTACAGAGCATTGGGAAGATTTGCCTCCTGTCAGGCTGAGTGGGGCCAGGCCTGCTGCAAAGGGGGCCTGGAGATTGGCTGGACAGCTGCTGGGGGAAGGGATGGTGGTCAAGGGGATGGGGTCAGCACCATCTCCCCTGAATGACACAAACGGCCTTTCGCCAACTCCCATATTTTGCACTGATTTTCTTTCCTGAAACCATGAAATGGGAGGTAGCATGGTGGAGGAGCGACAGCACAGGCTTGCTGTCTCACAGCCCCAGGCCTGGTCCCAGCTCCTATACTTACCAGCCTCCTGACCCATAGTTTCCCCATCTGGAAAAGGCAGGATTGCACCTATCTCAAAGGCTGCTGTAAGTGGAAGGGAGGCAATATGTGCAGAGTGTCTGGTATACTTAGGCCTCAGCACACTGAAATCTATTCCCCTCTCATCCATCAAGGATCCCTAGAACATTATTTAGCCAAAGATCAGCCAATGTGATAGTTTCCATTTCTTTTGATTAGGTAATAATTGTAGGGCAGTCACATGTCAAAAGTCATCCAAGAAATTCTTGACAAAGTCAGAAGCTAGGTGGCCAGTGGAATGCCACATCAGGTGTCCCAGTGGCAAGATGGACATGGCTGTTGAGTTTTAAAATGCTTTCTGAAGAGCTGCTTGCTGCCAGCCCCCCTTGGACTGCCCAGGAGCTGGGAGGGAAGATGTACCTGTGGTGTGTTTCAAATATCTCCATAGCCTATGTCCTCGGCCCATTGGACAGTGTCTCCAGGGAAGAGGCTCTGAGCAGCAGAAGTATTCAGGTCACTTGTTCTATGGGGCTTGGGGCTGTCAAGAAGGGGCCTCCTAGAGCTCTAGCAAACCCACCCTCTACCCTGCACTGCTAGAGGTCATGGGGGAACTGGGGTTCTTTCAGGGAAAAACTGAAGTGCCGCATATGATCCAAAGGGCAAGGGTCTCCTTGGGGGCAGTGGAGATGCTGCTAAGAGGGTGAGTGCTTAGGGTAGATGGTAGATGGTAACTGACCATATGGTTTATTGGGGCCCCTGCATAATAAATGATCAGAACAATAACCAAGGAAACCTATCCTTCAGAACCCTGAAAGGCCCCAAGACAACAATGCCACAGCTTAAAGAGAGGAATAAGCCTGCCATACAAGACTTGCAGAGGGAAATGGAAAAACTACTTCATGGCTTTTAATCTCTTCTGCCTGATAAAGAAGATTGTGGGGAAGAAAGATCCTTTAATATCAGCTAACCTTTCCTGAGTTCTTTCCATGTACCAAGCATGGTGCTATGTGCTTTATATCTTTAACCCAATTAACTGTCACGACAACATTATGAAGTAGTAGATATTCCTCTTATTAATTCTATATAGATAAATAACCTTAGGCTGAGAGAGATAAAATAACTTATACTCATGTCACAAAGGCATTTGCGAGACTTCAATGAGCCTATGGAGCACCTTGCAGAGTAGAAGGACCTAGTAATGGCTCCTTGTTGCTGTTCAGCATGAAGCTGGTGGGAATGAACCTGGTTCCCCCTTTTCTTTTTTCCTGCAGTTGAATTTTCTTTCCAAGCACAATGCAAACATCCAGAAGCACAAGAGCTATCCAGCAACAGATAAATTGGGTGGCTGTGCTGACAGGCAGTAAGGCTAGGGGGAGAATTATAAATTATATAGGGTAGCCAGGAAGACCCAGTGAGGCAGTGCCTGAGGAAACACTTCGCAAATTGGAGGCTGATGCTTTAAACTACCTTGGAGAGTTGCCTATGGGCAGAGTTGTCCTGTTTGGAAAGTCACTTTAGCTGCAGGCAGTGTTATTCCGATGGGTTTGATTCTACACAAAGATGACACAGAGTCTCCATCCTAAGTGAGTTTGTGGTTTAAGGGGAAGGAATAGTAATGAAATTAGACCATTTTAACGTGTGTGTGTGTGTGTGTGTGTGTGTGTGTGTGTGTGTTTTGTGGGGACCACTTGAAGACATGATTATGGAAGCTGGGCTATGGTAAAATAAATGGATGCTACCTTGCAGAAAAGATAGGCTTAGGGGAGAGACAACATTTCAAAAAGTAGGAAGAGCATATGGAAAGATGTGAAATGGCCTGGGATGGCCAATTCAAAGACTATCAACCCAGTACACTGGATCCTTCCAGTGTCTGTAGCTGGGATCATCTTGCATGGATCCTCTGTCTTCTGTGATTTGTGTGGAAGGGGCTGATGGGTAATGGATGTAGAGTCTGAGAAGAAGGAATGACCAAACTGTTGAACACAAGAAGCACCACCAGAAGGTATGCATATTTCCCCCACCAGGGAGGACTCCATGCCTGAGGCTGACCAGGGAGTGAGCAGGTGGGAAGTAAGGCTAAGTGACACTTCAGACCTTGCCTTGCTGAGATGTGACTTCGATGGTACTTTATAGCCTGAAGCACATTTGAGATGTACTAGCAGCTGCTAGGGACCATGAATGAAAGGGAAGGAGCCTATTATATGTCAGGTAGGGCCTGGGTGTTTTAAATATGTTCTTATCCTAATACCCTCAATGACTCTGTGAGATATTTATTATTATCTCCAATTTCTCAAGTTATTAGGAAGAGGCAGATCTGAAGATCAAACCCAGATCTGTCTGGCTCTAATGTCTATGCCTCAAATGCTTATCCTCTTCCCTTGTCTACAATCCATTTCATACCAGCTCCAGTTATCTCAAAGGCTGTGTGGGCGGGGTAAAAGAATGGGTTTCAGTTACCCAATCCACAGTTCTCCAAGTAACCCTTGGAGCAGTCTCCAAACCACATCTGCTTGTGCTTTAGGTTTGCTGTTGATTAGGTGAATGGGGCTTGGAAGACACCCCTTTTCCAATCTGGAGTGAGTAGTCCAAATCTTGATGAGATAAGGAAAATATATGTCATACATTCAGAGCTGACACCAAAATCTCTTTTAGGAATGGAACTCTTAGTGTGGAAAATACCAGGACACAGTCTCAGGGGTGGGAGGAAACTGGCCAGGGATATGTGTACAAAGGGAACTATTCTTTGAGAGGCAAGGAGAAAATTTGCTTGTTACTCTATATAGGGAGTGTATTAGTCAGTTTTCCAGAGAAACAGAACCAATAGGAGAGAGGGAGAGAGAGAGAGAGAGAGAGAGAGAGAGAAGAGAAGAGAAGAGGATATATTATAGGAACTGGTGCATTACATGGTTACAAAGGCCGAGAAGTTCCTAAATCTTCTATCTGCAAGCTAGAGCACCAGGAAAGTTGGTGGTAGAATTCTACCAAGTCTGAAGGTCTGACAACCAGTGTCGCAAATACTGTAAGTACCAGTCTGAAGTCAGAGGCCTGAGGACTTGGCAGGTAGTGGTTGGTGTAAGTCCTGAAGTCCAAAGGCCTAAGAACCAAGACCACTGATGTCCAAGGGCAGGAGAAGATGGATGTCCTATCTCCAGAAGAAAGGAGAGGGGAAAAAATCTGCTTTCTTTTGCCTTTTTGTCCTATTTAGATTCTCAAAAGATTGGATGACGCACACCCACATTGGTGAGGGCGATTTTCTGTACTCAGTCTACTAGTTCAAATACTAATCTCTTCTAAAAACACAAGATACACCCAGAAAGAATGCTTTACCAGCTTTCTGGGCATCTCTTAGGCAAGTCAAGTTGACATATAAAATTAACCATCACAGGGAAGGAATGAAAAGAGTAAAAGAGAGATAACTGGGAAAATAGATGGTGAAAAGTTGAGGGATATATGACATGACAGCTCAAACCTTCAGCAGACTTCCTAACCTCACAAAATTTTTAGCCCAAATGGCTCTGTTGTAAGCCCATGAAAAGGACTGAGCTTATGCTCCAGTTACCATGGAGGCAGAAATCAGACCTCAGGTGTGGATATATCAGGAACTGAAATAAGTAAGTCCATGAGGGTATCAGCAGTCAGTGATTCACGGAGATCACAGGAAGAACTCTGGACTCCCAGAAGCCTTGATTTGATCTGGGAGGAGGGGGGGGGGGGTGAACAGGCTTACCTATACCTCCAACGAATAGAGAACTCAGGCAGGTACTTGAGTGCTACCAAAACTGAGCTTCTAGCACTCTCTGGAGCAGAGCAAGATTCAGCTCAGATAAAAGCATTGTGTTTTCAGGGACCTAGGGTCCAGGCATGTCATGAAGGCTAGCAGGCAGACATCTGTTGGCCACAGATCAAGATACCTCATGGACAAGACACCTGTTTGGATATTTTAAAGATGACAGCTGCCCACTGCTGCAATGAGATGTCTTGGCAATAGGAAACATTGGCTTCCCAGGCTTTTCACCATGAAGTAGATAAGCTTAGTAACTGAGGATAAAGGCCATAGCCAGAGGTTGAAGTCAGAGGGCGAATAACAGTATCACTGCTTTTGGACTGTCAATCGGCCTTGCACTTGCAACAGAAACCTTGGGGGAAGGGACAAATTTGCACAATGAACTAAATAACTGAAGTTCCTGGAGGGGCAAAGGGCATGAAGCAGGGATGCTCTGCAGCTCAAAGACACCGGCAGGGTACAGGCATGGCTGCCTCTCCATCCACCTCGGCCTGAGGCTGAGAGCCGGTGGGAAGATCCGAGTGTGGGAAAAATGTTTAGGGCCAGCGGCTTTCCTGTCTCTGTGGCCTTGCAAAATACAGGGCCCAATGGATGTATAATTATTTATTAAAAGTTTAAATACATTTACATTCATAAAATTAAGAGAGCCCTCTTCTACCTGCTTCAGCAAAATTTCAAATATTTGTGAAGCACAATTGAATATCCTCTGCGACCTCAAAGTTTCACAGCCTCACGAGACACCCAAATTTGGGAGGAAATGAGGCCTGTGGAGCCAGAAAGGGACTCACAGTCACCTTTGAGGGAAGGCCTGTTCTGAATTTGTAGGTCCATGTATTAGTATTTACACGTCAGCTGGTCA
This sequence comes from Prionailurus viverrinus, assembly GCF_022837055.1. Lineage (NCBI taxonomy): Eukaryota > Metazoa > Chordata > Mammalia > Carnivora > Felidae > Prionailurus > Prionailurus viverrinus. The sequence continues at coordinate 21,278,440 of NC_062574.1, forward strand.
GTGACTCCCATTTTCCTTTTAATCTTCTAGTTGGTGACCTACACAGAAAAGTGCGGTTGCTCTCCTAAGCACATGTCTAGATCCCACATCATGCTAAGTTGTTCCCAAAAGCACATCTTAGCAAATTCTGCTGGACAAGGCACATGTCCTGGTCTGTGACAGGTGTCCTCACACCAGTGTGAGTGCAGGTGGGGAGGGTGCTAAGAGTCTTCCTGAAATGAGTTCTGCTGTTCTGTGCCAAATCTTCCCGGGAAACATTGGCCTGTTCCTCATCATCATCACATCGGTGAGCACTTACCTAGCATCTTTAGTGGGACAGGCACTAGAAAGTGGTCTTTTTTGGTGGGGGTGGGGGGAGGATCCATTTTACAAATGTGAAGTCATTTATCTAATTTCTTGGCAAATAAGTAGAAAGCCAAGCTATCCCTTAATTTTTTTTTTTTTGGTGGGGGATGGGGAGGGCATTCTGTGCAAGTCAGAGGGCCTAAGCTCTAAGTTGTCTAAGCACCTCTAATTTCAGAGGATTCAGATTGCAAAGGTTTGTTTTCAGGCTTTGATAGAACAGATCTAGAGTAGTTCTTCCTCTAGGATTGAGGTCGGAGAACTTTCTTAAGGGCCAAATGGTAAATATTTTAGGTGTATGGGCCATATAGCTCTGAAACAAATAACCAACTATGTCACTGTAGCTTGTAAACAAATAGGCATGGGTGTATTCTAATAAAACTCTATTTACACAAGTAGGTGGGTATGTTTATAAATTATACAATTATATATTGTATGTTATAGGAGCCGTAATTTTCTGGCCCCTGCTATACAGTATGGTCCTTACTCCTAAGTATGGCCTTTCTGATGTCTTCACTAGATCCCAGGTGTTAACAAGGTCTCTACACCCTGTCTGGGCCAGAGCACCACCACCTCCTAAAATTCCTCAGTCTTGAGTATTTCCATTCCACTCCCAACCTGGTAGCAGCTCCTTCTGGTAAACTTTGTATAGACTCGTCCCAACCACTCTCCTACCACACAGAGGTCTGGGGACACCCCCTCCCTGCACAGCTTTCTTCTTCTCTGCTGGCCTGCTCCAAAGATTCCAGTCACTTCTGCAGTCCCCTGAATCTGACCCATATCTCCTCAAGTCAACAAGAATATCATGCTCTATTTGGGCTCCACTTCCCTACATCACAGTTATAAAACTGTCCCTACACAGAGAACTAGAGGCAAGGAGACCTTACTTCATGATTTTCTCTTTTTTTTGTAGATCATGGTCTTGCATTGCCCATTGCCAATGCCAGAAAGCACTTGGCTTATATATTCCATCCGTTTATACAGTTATTTATGGCCTAGGGTTAGTCCAGTGCCAGTTTTCCTGTCATGAGCAAATGCAGAAATCCCCACATTCACATCTGTCCTCTTCACCTATTCTTCACTCTGTAGCCAAAATGATCTTTTCCATTTAAACATCGAATCATCCCCAGGGCCCTTCCTAAAATGGTTCAATGATTCCCTATTGCTCTTAAGCTAACATTTAAGGGACAGGATCTGTTTTTGCCCAGCAGTGAATCCCAACACAGCAGGGTGCCTTTCCTATGCTAGGTATGTAATAAATATTTTTGAGCAAACGAATGAATGAATGAATGAGAAATGACATTTTTGGCAGAGAAAATGCATAAGCAAAGGGAAGGTAGCAAAAGACAGTGTGGGGATTAGTGAATTATTCAGTAAAACGCCAACTCAGGATGCTGACTACAAATGACTCCATGGTTTCATGTGTGGAAAATATGACAATTGAGGATCAGGACATTAAATTGCCATTTTTCGATTACACAAGACCTTAAATAAACCATGTCCTCAGCATGAAGCTCTTTAGTTGGATAGGACTGTCTAAGAGAGGCAAGGAAAGCTTTCCTTGAACCTGGGGTGGCTGTGATCACAGACAGACAGACAGACAGACAGACATGTATGCAGGCAAAAGGAATCATCAGTTTTCTAAAAATAACACCCAACCAGTTTTTCATGGAAACCTGAAAAGAAGAGAAAACAGATCGATAGCAAGCACACCATTTGTGCAATGTTGATGTCCTGCCCACATTAGAAAGTGAATCACCTTGGAGAACAAACTCCTTCCCAGACAGTAGAGGAAGTGACTAAGGGAACTTTGGAACCAAGTAAGGCCCCAGAGTACTCATGTGCTGATTAAATACACTTGACAGCAAATTTTAGATACAGAAAATTGGCATTTGTGATATTCAGGAAAGGGCATTTGCGATATTCAGGGATTTGGGCAGAAATGTCCCAAGACCTTTTGGAAGGTGGAGTTCAAAGATGTTCAGAGGAAAGAAAGTCATGAGCCTGTGCCTTGAGGCTGGAAGGAAGAACTCAGGGCATCGAAAGTCCTCTAAGATGTCATTTTAATTATGCACTAGCAAATACTCCCAAGTAAGAAACCAACGACCGTGACAAAGGAAAGGGGGACACTGCTTGGGAACTCCCTTAGGAGGTCAGAAGAGGACCAAAATTTACATTTATTGAGTACCCTTGGGGTGAGGGTGCACTTTCATGAATTAGCTCACAGTATCTTCATAATAACCTGTAATTTAGGTCCTATTATTTCCATGTTAGATGTGAAGAAACAGAGGCTTAGATAACTGAAAATATCTGTCTGAAATCACAGACCTACTATACAGCAGAGTTTCTGAATGTGATGTCTAATTCCAAAGCCCATGGTCCTTTCCAAACACCTAATTGTCTCCTTGGTCTTCTGTGTCTCTTTAGGGTAAATATTACATTGGTGGGCAGTCTATATTTTCAGGACTCAGGTCTTTGTGCTACCTGGGTCATAGGGTGTTGAATTCAATGCTGCAGACAAGAAGGAGCTTCATAATAATTGCATGTATGTCATTTCAGAAATGAAAATGTTAGGCCCACTCATTTACTTACTCTTGAGTATCAACATTAGAATTTATGTATGCATACATGTCATGGTTGAAGACCAAATTCTGGCTGCACCCGGGGGTCCTGAAGGAACAGGTGCACATCCATGCATGTGTATGTGTGCTTGGCTGGTCACACTTCAGTTTTAAAGACCAATTAAAGATGGTGACTGATAGCACTTGAAGGCACCCACTATGCTTAGTTCCCTACTGTGCAATGCACCCTTATAAAATTCATTCCCACCTGTAGCAAGGCAAGTCCACTTGTCATTGGCCAAGAGTCCTTAGCAAGGAACTTTGCTTTAATGATCAGCCATGGAAACAGAAACACAATGTAGAAACCCGTGGATTCTTCTTCTACCATCTACATCATTTGGAGCGCAGCAATTTGTAGAAGATCATCCATTGTCTTGCACACTCTGGTGTTTTTATTCAGGAAGATGTGAGGAACATATGCTGGTAAGTTTGGGTGTGTGTACTGAGAGGAGAGAAGGCAGGAACCTGGAAAAAATGTGTGCAAACGTGGTAAGGAGCAGAAAGCCCAGCAGGGATTGCTGGATTCCTAGCAATCGATGACCAATTTCCCCCTGGGACTATTCCCAGAAGTGTAGCTCATTTTAAAAATGGATACTCTTGCACACAGCCTTGGGTAGAGCAAGGTCAATAACTTCAGTTTATTGACCTTGCTCTACCCAAGGCTGTGTCCAAGAGTATCCCTCCAATAAGCTCTTAAAATCTTGGATTAGGTTTGGATGTTCACATTCCTGGGACTCCTTTTAGAAGTTTGCTCCTCATTTTTCCAGACTCCTTAGATTTTTGTCTCAGGGAAGCTGTTCCAATCCAGGGTGATTAAAAGATTTTTCCTCCAGGGAGTGAACTAGGGGCAGTTGTTATTCTCAGGAGAGTCAGACTATTCTCCAAGACTCAGTTCACAGGCCAATTCCTTTGTGGAATCGTCTCCAACTTGTCTAGGCCAAATGCCCTTCCCATCTTCCTCTGCATTCCCAAATTTGACCTGCTCTTATAGCACATATTTTTCCAGACAGCCCTTTGTGTGTGTGTGTGTGTGTGTGTGTGTGTGTGTGTGTGTGCATGTGCTATCCTCTCCAATGGACTGGAAGCTTCTCGATTGCATCTTATTTGTCACTTTCCAGTGCACAGCTCAGACCTTGTATATAGTAGGTCTGGAATGCTTAGTAAATGACTGAACTAGTAGACAGAGTCCCACAGATTTCCCATCTCCCTCAGACTGCCCTTCCCACCCCTAATCACCAGCCCTGTCTTCCTCAATCTGGATGAAATCAGATAGCAAGACCACTGTCCAGGACTGCAGATGTCATTGTTGTATTGGCACAGAAACCAAAATGCTATAGTCCTGGAGGGTCACAACCAGGACAGGGCAAGCCACACCCCTGTGTGTCAAGGGTGAGTCTTGTCTGAAAGAGGATGTCACTCTTGGCACCAAGTACCTGGGGAAGACTTGCTTCTTAGACCAGAGCTGGCATCTGCGAGCCACCAGGCTGGCTATAGGAATGGGGTTCTTTAAGCTTAGCCTCAAGGGGTTTTAAATATCATGAGGCATCTGCTGGGTGAGGTGGTGCCATCTATTTGGAGCCAATCCAGAAGCTTGGAGATGGGATATCAGGCAAAGGGCTGGGATGGGTAGCTGCCTCCAATGGCATGTGGATCCTCTACTGAAGACCCTGAGTATGAGTGTCTCCCTCTTTGTTCATTCTCTGCCTTCCCTTAAGATTTAGCCAACTCCCCTGAATACTCTGTCTCCTCTCAGCTGAGTCACTGGGCAGCTACAGTTAATCCGAGATCAGGTTTGGGCCAGTGGGCTTTAGGAAAAGCTAGTACAGGGAGAGAGCTCAAAGGAGTAACTGGAGCCAAAGAGAACCACAATTTCAAGGCTAGCTGCCCCTCACCTCCAGAAGCTTCCCTCCAGAGTTTAAATTCTCTAGGTTTATGCCACTTAAAATGAAGAGGTTTCTCTGCTTCTCAGAACTCAGCCTTCTGAGAAGCTGGAAGGTAGTGATGTTTCAGCTAGCACAGAATGAAAGGAAATAACACTTTCTTGGTGTCTGTCCCATATCAGGCATGTTATACTCATCTAATCGAACCTACCCAACAGTCCTGTGATGTAAGAGCATTTTGCTCATCTTATAGCAGATAAAACAGGCCTAGAATAAAGTGACCCCTCACAGGCCAGCTGTGCAGCAGAACTAGAATTAGACCCAAGCTCCCACGTTCCCAGTCTTGGCCCCTTCAGATTGCTGCCTTTGAGGCATCTACCAAAATGCATTGTATAGCTCTCCCCCAAGCCTGTCACTGGGGCACTTGACACTAAGTGCTGAAGGCACACTTGACCTTATCTCTGTGGGCTGTGTGACCCCAGGTCTGTCCCTGAGTGGCTCTACCAGACCATCAGAGTGTCCCTGCTCCCAGTCAAAGAACCAGTGGGGGAAGGCAAGCTGGAAAGGATCTCAGAGCCCAACTAGTAGAACCCCATTACTTTTAATATGGGGACCCAAGACTGTGGAGAAAACTGACTTGTTCAATGCCACATGCGGTAAATGGGATGGGTGGGTCAGGTTCCCCAGTCCTAGTCATCTGCCTTAGCCTTTGCCTGAGACAGCTAAGGCCCAATTCAGGGATATTACGGCTGCCACTGGAATGACCTGCTCCCCACAGAGGGTCATGCCTTCTTTTGGGGACAATCCTGCACCAGAAACCTGACAAGACAACACTGGGCCTGTGCAGGCGCCGAAGCACTGCATAGTCAGGCTAAGATTAACTGGATAAAGGCACTGTGCTCCAAGACACAGAGATAACTGCCCTGTCTCTGCCTTTTTCTCTCATTTTAAAGCCTGTGTCCCTATCGCCAAGTCAGCAATCTAATTAACTTAGATTTTTGAGAAAAGCCTCAACAATGAAAAACTAAAATCTTGATTAGGGAGGCTTGCCCTGCCTCATTAATCCACTGGTTGGTTTGCAGTGGATCGGATTGAAGTTGGCTTCCCCACCATCTCCAAGACGGTTCTAGAATGCTGATTTAAAGAGAGCAAGCCCTCAATCCTAGAGATAAAGATCTTTGCAGGTGGCACCAGCACAGTCCCTGGGTCAGTGGAAAGTCACAAAAAGTAAAACACTCTGCTCAGGTGTCCTGAATTAATTATTTTCATTATTTGGTGCTTTTCTGCAAACAGGACTATCCAAGGGTTGAAGAAGGGCATTTATGCCTCTGAGGAGCAGTGTAAAATGCCTGCCATTCACACCTCCAGCCACTCCTAGCCTTTGTCCCTGGCCTGCCCTTGACTCTGCAGACTCTCTCCCTCTCTCCCTCTCTCTCTCCCCCTTTCTCTCTCTCTCATTAATAATAACTGACTTCCTTACATGAGCCATCACACTCCTGGGAACCTCTTCTGCCTCCATTGTCTTGTTTTGGTTTTGAGATAAAACTGTAAGAGTCAGGGCAGATATCCAAATGCTCATTTTATAGGTGAACACGCTGAGATCCAGTGAGGACATGATAGTTAGTGGGTGGCAGAGCTGGGGCTTGAGAAACAGAGATTCTGCCTCCACATCTATCCAGTTCTTTGTACAGGATACCACCTCTTTCTTTCCTGTGCCATATCTTTTCCCCCTTGTCTCTGTTGTTCTCTGGAATGGTCTTTAGAGGTGGAGTGGATATTCTTAGTCTGTCTACCTTCCTTCCCAAGAGAACCCAGGATCTGTTCTGACATCCATCTTTCCCCAGGAGAGGAAGGGGGAAGAGGAGCCCCACCCCTAGACTGATCCAAGGGTGATCTCATTTCCCTTTGCAATGGAAGGGTCAAGTGACCCAACTTTGGCCAGTGAGAAGGGAGGCAGAGTCTTTGGGGAAGCTTCTGGTAAGATTTCTCCTCTCTTTTAAGAGAGACAGAGAAGGAAGGCTTCCCCTTTCTCGTCAGGACATTGTCCTGTTCATGTTGGTGCCAGAGGGACTTTCTGTCTCTTGGAGCTAGCAGCATCTTAACTGACTAGAGTCATCCTGCCCTCCCCCCTGGTCCCTGTGGGTACACTGAAGCCTTCCTCATGCGGTGATCACCTCCCTTATGCCTCTCTCTGCCATTCTGCCAGGAGCCTTATTAGTTACACAAAAAGGGCATCTGGAAGCAGGGAGTATCTGGGCACTCTCCTATCTCAAGACAAATACTTGGAAGAATTGAGGCAATTATGATTTTGCTTTTAATTTTAGTATCACTTGTGTTTTCTGGCCATTTATACGGTACTCGACAGCTTCTGGAGATACTCCTTCTCCTACTCAAAAAATTACCTGTCCACCATTCCTTCTGGGGACAGGAAGGACCAACGAGTCAGGTTCGTATTCTGTGACCTTTCAAACCAGGCCACAACTGATCGAATGAGGCAAAAATATCTGACTTAAGAAGGAAGTATCCCACCTGCCAGCCGGCCTATAAAACAAAGCCTTTCTTAACAGACAAAACATGAGTCAATCAACTTTCTTTTTGTCTGAGTAACCTGAACTAAAGACACAGAACAAAGTCACCAGCCAGTAGAGGAATGAATGTAAACAGACCTGAGAGGGATGTGGGCAGCCAGGGAACACTACATTACATGTTACATTATAGCCTTGCAGTAACTGAAGGGTTTGCAAACTCTTGCAAGCCACCTGGAACCCTAAAGCTCTTTCAGCTGTAGGCTCAGTAACCCCTATCTCCAGGATCCCCTCTACCACTCCTTGTGGTAATCTCCTAGGATCTGAGATGTCTTCTGGCAGCTAGAGCTCCCCTCTCTGGCATGATGCAAAGGGCCCCCAGTGATCTGCTTTGCCTCACAACCTACTACTCTCTCGTGGGTACCCATATCATCCTGAGTTGCCTGCACCCCTGCAGACATGCCATGCTCTTCTACATCTTTCTGCCTTGGTTTGTGCTACTTTCTCTGTTTGGAATGTCCTTGTTCTTTGTCCACCTGGTGAGATCATAATCATCTTCCAGAACCCATACCCAGCAGCCTCTCAATTCTTTCAAGCAGATATGTTCACTCCTTCCCTAGTGTTCTCTTGCATGTATTCACTCAAACCTACTTGCTTAGTGACTATCATGTGTGCTATGCTCATTACTATGAAAAATGTTGGATAAGGAGACTGTGGTGGTTTGAGGGTGGTGGCTATTTCAGTGGAGGTGTCACAGAAGGCATCTCTGGGCAGAGTCTGCATGTAGTGAGGGAGTGACCTTGTGAAGATTTGGGGGAGGAGTAGTTTTGGCAGAGGGAACAGCAAAGACAAAACTCTGGGGGTGGGAATACATCTGGTAATAAAGTAAATGTGGATGGAGTGCAGTGAATGAGGGCCAGAGCAATGATTAAACAACGGGCCAGGGTAAAATGATGTAGGGCTTGGTGGACTCCATGGGTAACTGCAAAGAATTTGGGAAACCTGGGCATTGGGGGAGTGAGAGGGGAGTGAGAGGGGAGTGGATGCCATTGCCTGACCTGCATTTTGAAAAAGTTGATCTGGTTGTGGGGTTGTGGGGAGGTGATCAGCGAAATGGCATTCCAGGAAGAGATGATGATGGTGGCTATGGGGTGAGGAGCTTCAGGACTGGGATCTCCCTTCGAGGAAGAGCTAGCAATACTTGTTGGTGGACTGGATGTGGGAGAAAAGGGTGAGGGAAAGAGAAGAAGTGAATTTCAGCTTGGGGCCTGGGGAATTTGGTGAATGGAGGCACCAATTATGAGAGGGAAAGAACAGCAGAAGAATGATTTGGGAGTGGAAATCAAGAGTTGGGTTTGGGCGTAGCAATTATCAACCATATTGCAAGACTTGGCTACAAATCCCCTTGAGTGGAGGGGCTGTACATTTTTTTTTTCATTTATGCCTCCCTCATTCTACTAAGCACATGTCCTCACAAATACTAATAGCAGATACTGAACCCATTATTGATGAATACTCTGACTTCCACAACACCCTCATTCCTAAAAAATTGAAAATGGCACCCAGATATCATTGTTTTCCCTGGCTCACTTGATCACCATCAAGCCATTTCATTCTCATTTTTGGTGACTCTTCCAATGGCAGAGACCATCACTCTTTAGTTCCAAGCCCATCTGATCTCCTGACTTACCTGTCCCCTCCAACAGTCAAATAAAATCCAAATGAGTTCCAGGGGAGTCTCCAGGTTAAAAACACACTTTGGAAGGCTCTCTATTAACATGCGATGGTTCAGGGAGGTGTTATGACCTGTTCCCACTGGGTTGTGCCAAATTGGTCAATCACTCACCAGTCAGATACTGAACACCTTCTATAATAAGCCCTTGCATTCGCCTAGCACTTTGTAGCTTACAAAGCATTTTCATATATCCTCTCTTTGGACTTGTGCAACCAGCCTCTGAGTTGACAGGGCAGATCTCTGGGTATTAAATTCCCTATTTCATTTCAACTTCCATAACTTGTGTCCAAGGACGTTAACTAAGACTGTTCCTTCTGCCTGAAGTGTCCTTGTTTCTCTTTTGGCCTGGGAAACTTCCACTTAACCCTCCAGAATCATTTAAAATGTGAAATGACACCTTCCCTGACCCTCAGGCAGAGTTAACCATTCATTCATTCCTCCTCTGTGTTACCTGGCCATGTGGATGTGCCTATCTGTTTAGTTATTGTGCTGTATTGTGTAGCTATACATAGACATAAAACGTACAGTACATGTATATAAGTATCTGTCTCTCCAATAGGTAATAGATAATATTCTCCTTGAGGGGAGGGAATGGATCTCATTCTTCTCAGGGTTCCACTGCCTTGATATATTCTCTTGCACATAGCTAGCAACCAATAAATGAATGACTATCTGGCTATTTTAAAACCTTGAGGTCATATTGTGGGGGACTTGTGCATATTTTGCTAAGGAATATGGAATATTCCTTATGGACCTCAGCTTGTAGGCATAAAACAGCCAATGGAAGCTTGATTTATATCACAAAAGGCAGATGGCAGGCTCATTTCATAGGATTTATTTCCCTGAAAGCAGATGAGGTGTGATTTATATCTTCTCTTGAAGGTCAGGTGATGTACTGTTCAACACACACTGTCATTCTCTCTAACAATGGCTTTCATGGGGATGTGATGGTGGGATGGCGTCAGTTATACACAACCTGCTTGTCCTTTCTATGGAACTTCATGAAATTTCATTTCAACTCCTCAAGCTTTTATTGAGCATGTACTGTGTGCCTGACAGTGTGTTCAATGCTGTGACAATAAAACAAGGTGGTTGAGAACCCCCTTTGCCAAAACTCTGGAGGTGGGGCCTGTGAGGCATGTAGAAGTGTGACATGTCTGGGTCTCAGTCCCCAGTCTTGCAGCCTTCATCCCATGCTGTGGTGATTTGCTCCCAGAGGAGCTGGATCCTGGCTGTGATCGATGAGCTCCTGTCACCCTCATGACACACTCTCCTGAACCATTTCACCAACATTCAGGTGAACCTGCAGTACTGGGCTGATGGGATGGGCTCTAGGGAGTGGGGCAGTGGAGGGCAGCAGCAATGATGAATTTAAGTGTCAAAGCTGCTCACCAGAAAACTTAATTGACTTCCTCAGGCTCTTCCTTCTGCCACATACTCATCCATTCACCCATCTATCCATGCATGCATCCATTCATGTATTCATATACCCATTCGGATCCTTATGTTTAAAGTGCATATTGTGTGTCTTCATTGTTATATATTTATCCTTCCATCCATGCATCCATCCATTTATTCTTTCATCCATTTGTTCATACGTTTACACTTAAAAAACCCGTCTGCCTGTCTTTATTGGTGCAAATTAATCCAGCCAGCCAGCCAGCCATCCAGCCAGCCGTCCCCATTCACTAAATATTTATCTTTAAAGCATGTATCTTTCTTTGCTGAAAACCGTGAGTGGCTTTCATGTGCCCCAACCTAGAAGGAAAATCCCTTATCTTAGCATTCACAAGTAGCCTTTATTTCCTGATCATATCCACACGAGCACTCCCTTAGTGAAACTGGTCTGCTCATCTTCCCCTGCTAGGCTGGACCTTGCCTCCACTCTTTTTCTCCCATCACCCTCCCTCCCTAAGTGCCCTCCTGGTCACTCTCATCTACTCTTGTTTGTTGCCCTCTGACTCCTATTTACTCAAATCTTCACCCCCTCATAAGATTGTCCACTCTACTCCTACACCAACTGCTAGTCTCCTTGGTGGTCCATCCCTTCTCTGAACTCCTAAAGCTCTTAGCATCTGACCTACCCTTTGGGCACTTGGTCCTTGTGTTGTTGTATTTATCTTTTTATAAATGTGGACTTTCTCCCCTGAGAGACCTCCCTTTACTCAATACAGCTGACCCTTGAACAACCCGCGGGTTAGAGGCACTGATACCCTGCACAATCAAAAACTCCACTTATAACTTTTGATTCCCCAAATTTAACTACTAATAGCTTACCATTAACTGGAAGCCCTGTGAGTAACATAAACTGTTGGTTAACATGCATTTTGTATGTGTTATATACTGAATTTTGACAATAAAGGAAGCTAGAGAAAAAGAAAATGTTACTGAGAAAATCATGAGGAAGAGAAAATACATTTACAGTACTGTAATGTATTTATTGAAACAACAACAAAAACAACCTGTGTATAAGTGGACCTGCACAGTTTAAACCCATGTTGTTCAAGGGTTGATTGCACTACTGAAGACTAACTCCTTTGACTCTGTCCCACCCGGCCCTGAACCCATCAGGATTCAGAAAAGTCAGGAATGAGTCTTACTAGTCCAAGCCTTGTGCCCACTGTTGCTGACCTGAATCCCAGAACACCTCTGGTCTGAAGGCTCTGAGCCTCTGGTCTGAAGCCTCCATTCCTCAGGCCATCAGTATATACAACAAGAGTGCAGAATGGAGCTCAAATAGAAGCCTGCTTGGTGACACAGATGTCACTCTTCTGGGACATGGCATTGGGACAGAACCTGCTTTTCTTATTCCAAATCTGATGAGTCCATTCTGTAACTGACCAATCCCAGGCAACCATGCCACTGCTGTGTGTGTGTGTCTTTGAGAGTTACCTTCCATTAGTCACCGATCACTGCAAAACCACTTCAAAACTTATTGTTTCTCGTGACCTTGTGGGTTGGCTGACTGGTTCCTCTTCTGGTTTTGCTTAACTCCACTCAGGTAAGCATAGTCAGTGTGGGGGTTTCCCTGATGTGTCCTGGGCCTCAGCTGGGGTGACTGGAATAGCTTCTCCACATGGCCTCTCCTTCCTCAAGGAGGCCAGATTAGGTTTCTTCAGAATGTGGCACTGTCAAGGTCCCAGGAATGTGCAAACAAAACTGCATGACCTCTTGAGACTTGGCTCCAGAGTTAACTCAGTGTCTCCTAGACCACATTCCACCCATCAAAAAGTCCCAGCAGCCCAGAGTAAAGGGTGGGGAGACATTTCCCTTCCTGATGGGAGTAGCTCTAAAATATTGGGGCTGACTCTTTCAATCTATCCACTTCATCTCCCTTGGCCCACCCACCAGACTGATCTCCCCTGGGTAGTACATTGTTCCAGATTAAGCCTGAGTTCACCACTTTTGGAGACTGTATACAATACCATGGACTACTACCTCAGGGGCCATCCCTCTAGCTGTGTCACCTACAGCATCTTTCTGTTATGATATTCCCAACTCTAGTATATGGCCTAGGAGTGAAGGGATGGTGTCTGGGTCCTAGTCAGTGTCTACAAATGATCCTACTGCATATTTTTATAGTAGTTGCCACTATCTAAATCCACCTTTTGTTATTGCGTGCTGCTTTGTTTTATTTTGCATACTTGCACATTGTTTCTCTCTTCCACCAAAATAAGAACTTTGGGCAGGAATTTTGTTTTCTCACTGACGAATTATCAGCACCTAGAGACATACTTAGCACATGGTAGGTGTTCAGTAAATATTTTTTGAATGCCTTCCAGCTCCCTGAAGACTGTGATCAGGACTTAAAACCCATTCACAACCCTTCTCCCAGCTCCTGTCAGTTAAAGATGCCATAAACATCTGTTATTTGAAGATAATTCATTCACTGATCATGCATAGTGTGAAATGTCATGAAGGTTCCAGAGACTCTCTTTATGTCCATTTTATACATGATTCTAAGAGTCTTGTATTTGTCCTGAGAGGGTTCTGGTCCTTGGACAAGTATAATTTCTTTGGTGAGACTAAATTTGAACATCTGGAAAGATAAGAGGATTTGCCCATTTCATTCAAATTCCTTCAAATAAATTCATCCCAGACATTCAGATGTATGCTGGGTGGACATGAAACATAAAAAGTAAAAATCCCACTACCACTGTCCCTTAAGACTTCCCAGATTTTTGTTCAGATGGGGCTGTTCATTGAAATTTAATTACAGGTTATAGGAGACATTATGTGGAAGAGATTAATGGTCTTTTCTCTGGCAGGGGATGGAAACTATGCTCTATCTCCTCCTGAAGCTAGAAAACTTGGTGCTCAGAGTCTATCCTAGCCAACTGAGGGTTGAGCAATGTGTTCAGTTTATACCAGCCAAGAGATGGGTGGACTTGCTGTCTACGTGTACTAGCAGGATTTCGTTGGAGTGGCTTGTATGGAACCACTACTGTTCAGTGCCCAGAAGGCCTCAGAGAGATCCTATATGGCATGGCAAGGAATAGGGGACACAGCGAGTCCACTTCCCTTACCACATCTCAATACCTGGCCATAAGTAGAGGAGTTTTAAACTGAGGGTGGGAAGCTCCTGACTCCAGATCCAAGTGATGATAGGACCCAGATTTTCAGGCTTATCTATAAATCAAATCTGTCATATAAGGACCAACTGCTCACCCAAATTAAGGCCAAATCAGTGTGAGCAAGAAGTACCAATGAGCATTCCCACCTAAGACAGGAAACGACCCTTATGGAGATCCCCATAGGAGTGACTGATGCTGTCCAGTGTACTTGCTCCATGCTCTCCATGAACTGGCCTGGCTGCAAGCTACTATCTCTAGGAACAATCCCATTCTCTGCCCTCCACCTGCTTTCAGCCATCTTCATTGCCTATGACCCATGATGGGCCCACTCCACCTGTCATTGCTGTCCCCAGGGAAAGACACAAGCATCTGTATATTAGATCTTGAAGGTGACTATGGAATGACCTGGAATCCTGAATCTTAGTTCTTCCAGAGAAATAAATTTGCTCTCAGAATCTGAAGCTAAGGCCTTCCCAAAACACATAGACATCAATCTTCAGGGCCATAAGACTCATCATGAAAGTGAAATATGGGCTTCATGGCACACGTTTGCATGGGTAAGTCATGGTCACATAAGGGATTCAGAATAAGAAGACGGCAGATTTTCCCCTTAGGAGCCCTCTCTCAAATAGCCTGTACCAACCTGGGTTCAATGAGTCTGTTAGACCATTTAGAAGACACTGCTATTTTCTGTGGCATTTTGTTTTATTTATATTACAAATATACAGAAATACGCAGAATAACAGAATACCTACCATCCCCCTTAGGTAACGAAACTCTATACAACAGAAGCCCTCTGTGACTCTCCTGAATGTTATTCTCTCTCACTTTCCTTTCCCAGAGATAACCATCATCCTGACATGGATAGCCCCATGCTGGAATTTATGCTTCTAGTGTATATGTGATAGTAAACATCAGCTTTGTCAACAGTTTTGTTTGTCAGTATTAGATCTTTAATATAAGCGTAAGTACTATTGTCAGAATTCAATGTACCTTTTTCTTTCCTCCAGCTTTTGCTATTGAACCACGTTGATGCTCTGCTGTTTATTCATTTAATCATCTACTTCCCTTTTGATGGAATGTTAGGTTGTCTCTAATTTTTCGCTCCTAGAGTGCTACCATTAATTTCTTGTCCACACTTCTGAACCTGGAGGAGGAACTCTCTTGGGTAGATTTGCTCCATTTAGTTACGTGTCGCTTCAATTTAGGTATTGCCAAATTACTCCCTAAAGTGGTGGTACCTGTGTTAGCTTGAGTTCCCATTACTCTACAACCCAACAGCACTTGGTACTTTCACACTTCTAAATTCCTGCCCATGCGATGGTGGGAAATGCGGCTTTCTTCTGGATTTAATTTGCATTCCCCTGATGACCAATGAGTCATGCTTATTGGCCACTTCTGTTTCCACTTCTTTATCTTACCTCTCCATGTCCTTTTTCATTGCTCTACTGAATTGTTGATCTTTTTTCATGTTGATTTATAGCGGCGTACCTTAACAGCAGCACTATTGACATTTTGGACTGGATGATTCCTGCTTCTGGGGGACTGCTCTGTGACTGCAGGAACTTTAGCAGTGTCCCTGGCCCCTGCTGACTAGATGCCAATAGCAAGTCCTCCCCTCTCATCTCAGTTGTGACAAGCATATCTCCAAGCATTGCTGAGTGATCCTCAGCTGAGAGAATTATAGGAATACTTTATTTTTCATGGATGTTAATCCACTGTCAGCTATACAGATTGAAAATATCTTTACAAAGATATTCTTGGATAGTCAGTAGAACTGGTTCTTCTTTTCCCCAGAAGCTTTGCTTTGGAGAGAGGAAGAAAGAACAGCCTATACTGTGTCCAAAGTGCTAGTGTGAGTCTTTGTCTTCCCATCTTTGCTTCAAATCTACTAGGTATGTGTTGATATCCTTACTTCACAGATGAGGAAACTGAGTCTAGTAATGTGCCCAAGGGCACTCAGCCAATAGGTAGTAGAAACAGGGTATGAATTCAGGTCTGTCTAGTTGCTTCAGCAGAACAGAAAGAACGTGGCACTAGGAATGGAGAGGTCTCGGTTTTCGTCCGGGCTCTGTCCCCAGGTGGCTGTAGGATGAGGACCTGTTCTTCATGCCAGTCTTCTTTCTCATAAGATGAGGAAGAGCCTGGACACAGATCTTAATGTGCCAGTTCATTCTACCAACAGGGAAGTGTGGTCGAGAGCGGAATCTGGAGCCAGGGCTGGTAGGATTGGGGCCTGGCTCTGCCACTACCTACCGAGTGACTTCTTGCTGATCCCTTCCATGCCTCGTTTTCCTCCCCTGAAGATGGAAATTCAACGTTTTTTAATTAATTTATTTATTATTGAGAGAGAGAGACAGAAGCATGAGCATGGGAGGGGCAGAGAGTGAGGGAGACACAGAATTCGAAGCAGGCTCCAGGCTCTGAGCTGTCAGCACAGAGCCCGACGCGGGGCTCAAACTCATGAACTGTGAGATCATGACCCAAGCTGAAATCGGACGCTCAACCAACTGAGCCACCCAGGTGCCCCTGAAGATGGAAATTCAAATATTCCCAAACTCCTAATGCTTTTTTGAGGATTAGATAAGACAACCCGTGTAAAATAATAAAACATGGTGGAAGTTCCATATATGCCAAAAAAACGTCATTATAATCCTACATATAGGTGACCAGTTAGTCTGGATTGGGAAGCAGTGTGGAATGTAGATTATGACACAAGGAAACACTATTTCACTATCTTTAGATACAAATAATAACAACAACCGGGAAAAGATTTGTCAGTAGGCAACCCTCTTTAACTGAAAGCTGAAGAACAGAGTTCCATGATAAGCTTGTAGTTTGTATAATTTTGGCACTTTGAAAAAGTATTCAAGCCTACCTATGGCTCATCCCCTCTCAAGAGAACTTCACATCCCTTCTCTCATCTGTGGGCAGCACTTGGCCGCTGGGCACTGCTATCTGCAAAAACTCTACAAAGATATATTTTAGTGCAGGGGCACCCAGGGATCACAGACTCTGAATTGGGGTCTAAATGCGTACCTGCCTTGCTTCCCTTTCCATGAAAGTAGTATTTTAAATGAGGGAGTCAAGCTGATCTGGACTCAGCAGACCCACGGGGAGTAGGTCAGGCGACCAGCGAGCAGGGGCCTTTTTCAAAGACGGAGGCGAGGGGCTCTTTAAACATGCATTCTCCGAGAGCTTGGACTGCCACAGTTAATGACTCTGAGACTCGGAGAGGGACTGCCTGTTGAGTGCACTAGTAATTAGTTAACACATGGAAATAAAAGCCGATTAAAAACAGAGCCCATCATTTATTTATAGTAATCCAGTGCAAGTTTTTTTTTTTTTTTTAAGTAAAAACACTGGACATAGTTCCTAGTCAAAACCAAACCGTCTAAATAGCTTCCAACTTACCCACTCACTCACTCACTCCTTCTCCTCTTACCACCTCCTTGAAGTTCACCTAGACTGACCTGGCTGAGCCCCACACCCGTCAGCTTTCAGGCTTTCATTCCCCACTCAGCCTGTTGTGCAGGTGGGACCACTACTGGATAATGCTTTCTGATTCTTCTGTGTGTGTTCTCTGATGCCTCTGTGCCTCTGCATGTCTTAAATGGAAAGAGCATAAGTTTAGAGACAGCCCAGTTCAAATCCTACCTCCAGCCCTTTCCAGTTGTGTGGTCTCAGGCAACAGACTCTCTTCACCTAGGCTTGCTGCAAATAGAGGTATCACATGTGGTTAGATGTATGAAGTCCAGAGCCTGGAGCTCAGCATAGAGCAGGCATTCGTTTTCCCTCCTGGGCAACGTTCGCATCTTTCCTTTTCGTTCCTTCTTATTCTCTGGCAGAAAAAGCAGGATGGCATATAAAGGGTAGGCTCTGGAGCCAGACTGCTTTGCCCTGAGCCCTGGGATACTTCTAACCAGCTGTGTGATTTTGGGTAACTTCAGCTCATGCTGCCTCAGTTTCTTTGACTAGAAAATGGGAATGATATTGATCCCTACCTTGCAGCATACTTGTGAAGGTTAAGTGAACACTCAGTAAAAACTCAGTGCATCCCGCTGTTCTTGGTACCAGCCAGTGATGACAAGGGGGTGGGGCGGGGAGGGATTTTTAATTACTCACTGCCCACGAGTACCATCCAATGCATGCTGACAAAGGAAAGGGTATCTGCTTTCTGAGTTTGACACACCTGAACTGGAATCACATCAGTTCCACTAGTGTGGTTCCAGAGAAGGTACAGAACCTCTGTTTCCTTTTCTGGAAAACAAGAGTAACAATAACACCTATCCCAAACAACATGAGTGATCCAGTGATCCAGTGAAGCAGGAAGCAGGAAGATCGTCCTCATCTCCAGAGTCTCCAGAAGGAGCCTAGGCCAGCTGACACCCTGATTCCAGTCTTGTGTGATTCTACAGCAAGGCCACTTGGCCTCCTGATCTACAGAACTGTGAACTATTACATGGGTGTAGTTTTTTTTTTTAAATTTTTTTTTTTCAACGTTTATTTATTTTTGGGACAGAGAGAGACAGAGCATGAACGGGGGAAGGGCAGAGAGAGAGGGAGACACAGAATCGGAAACAGACTCCAGGCTCTGAGCCATCAGCCCAGAGCCCGACGCGGGGCTCGAACTCACAGACCGCAAGATCGTGACCTGGCTGAAGTCGGACGCTTAACCGACTGCGCCACCCAGGCGCCCCTACATGGGTGTAGTTTTAAGCCACGGAGTTTGTAGTAACTTTTTTTAACTTTTTTTTTTTTTGAAAGATGGAGAGAGAAAGAGAGAGAGAGAGCACACAAGCAGGAGAGGGACAGAGAGAGAGGGAGACACAGAATCCAGAGCAGGCTGCAGGTTCTGAGCTGTCGGCACAGAGCCCGATGTGGGGCTTGAACTCACGAACCTTCAAACATGACCTGAGCTGAAGTCGAATGCATAACAGACTGAACCACCCAGGCACCCCTGTCGTAATTTGTTAAAGCAGAAAATGAATATAGTCTACAAGATAGAGGATGCCACTTGGGGGGGTTGGTATTGGGGGACTGTGAGCTCCTGGATGGCAGAAATTGGTGTCACTTATTTGGAGCCCCCAGAATCTGGTATATAGTAGATGCTCAATGAATATTTACAGACGAATGAATGAACAAAAACAAAATCCAGACTCAGTCTATAAATAAGTAACTTTCCAAAAAGCTGCAGGTGCCAGGATGTGCTCAAGCATAAGGAAGGATAGCTGACAAGTGAGCGTAAGAGCACGCATGATGCATCTGGAGCTCGAAATCTAATCTCACTCAGTCTGTTAGCTGTGTGACCTTGGGCACATTACTTAACATCTCTGTGCCTTCATTTTCTTATCTGCAAAATGAAGATAAAATAGTAACTACCTCATAGGGTTCTTGGGAGGATTGATTAAGAGAATACACAACAAGGTCTTAGCACTATGGCTGGCCTATTGTAAATATTGAATAAATACTTGGTATTATTTCTGAGAGAGTCTAACCTGGAAAACTTCCTCCAATCTTACAATTTCTATCACTTTAAAAATGTTTATATTTTTGTTTATTTATTTTTGAGAGACAGAGACAGAGTGTGAGCAGGGGAGGGGCAGAGAGAGAGACACACACAGAATCCGAGGCAGGCTACAGGCTCTGAGCTGTCAGCACAGAGGCCTAAGTAGGGCTCGAACCCACAAACCGTGAGATCATGACCTGAGCCAAGGTCGGATGCTTAACCGACTGAGCCGCCCAGGCGCCCTAAAACTTCTATCACTTTAAAGAGCACTGGACCCTTATTTTAATTTAGGAAAATGCCCTTACATCTCACTCCTGCTGGTTTTTCAAAGTGCAATTCATTGGCAGACAATATCACAGTGAGGCGGGTGGATAGAAGGTTTTTCAGCTGTCACCTCATTTCCCAGATGGAAAGAGTTTGGGGACACTGGTGACCTCCAGAAAGCTAAAGACCCAGACCAACAGGGGCTTGGCCTATACCAGGCAAAGCTTCTTTCTCCATGGCCTCATTGATTAGCTAAGCTAGGAGGAGAGGAGGCTATTAGTTTTGTTGTGGTTGTTTTTTTTTATTGGACCCATAGTGCCTCAGATTCCATAAACCCATAAACCATAACTGGGCAAAATCTATTATTAATTATGCAGGGACAGCTGATCTGGGTTGCAAACTGTCCACAGCAAACCTTGCTCTCAAAATATTGATGAGATCGTCACTTATCCTGCCTAAGTCTATTTTTGCATGAATGGCTCTTTTGCTGCCATGCACTTAGCCCTGTATTGGAACTATTTATGTGTGGCTATTTCTTTACCTGTCTCCCCACATAGAAGACAAATTCCTTCAGAGGGGGCACCTGGTTATCCATCTGTCAAACCGAGTTTGACTTTATATTCCTTCCAGTATGGAAGAAGGGGGCTGGCTCATCATAGCTCTGTCCACATTCATTTTGAAGCATCAGGACTCAAACTCCAGCAGCGTGTCTGTCCTGCTTAGGCTGGTGCTTCATACCAGGGTCCAGGGAAAACTCTCGGTTTCCACATGCTCCTGAGCTGGGTCTCTAGCATGTTGTTTCCTGACCAGAATATGTGAAGCCCAGAGCAATGAACACACCAGTGTTCAAGGATAAGCACTCAAGCAGCTTTTGAAGCCTCATGTAAACTACCCAAATGCTGCTTGGCTGACGCTTGCCAGTTTTATTCGACCACAGCATGGACAATGAAGAACAAACTGTATCTAGTTGGTCTATGGCTGAGAAAGGATATTGATGAGAGCATGGCTGAACTTTCAGGTGTCAGTCTGGCACATTCTGGGCTCCCAGAGCAGAGGGTGGACTTGGGTAAGCCTCTGCTTGGGTTTAACTCAGCCAGACCTGTGAGCCCCTTGGATTCTTTCCTTTCTCTTTCCTCAGCCCTGAACCCTTGGCAAGGTGCGGGAATCTGTTTCCATAAAACCAATTTATTTTTCCATTTATTTGATTAATTGAAATTGCTAATACTCAGGCCTCAAGGTCGTAAACACTAGGTAATAAAACCCCCTTTACATCTGTCCAGTGTTTTAGTGTTCGTTAAGCACTTTCACATCTATTATCTGATGTGCCCCTTAGAACAGCCCTGCAGAGTAGGCAGGGAAGAGATTATAATGGTCAGTTCATAGAAAGGGAGATGTGTGTTGCCAATGGTTACATAGGTAGGACAGAACAGAGGTGAGATGGAGGCTGGTTCGTATATTCTGTGGCCAGTTCTCTTGTAGGGTGACTAACCAGCCCAACTTGCCAGGACTGAGGGGGTTTCCCAGGGTCTGGGGATTTTTTAAAAATGGAAAAGTCCAGGGCAAATTGGGAGGAGTTGGTCACCTTCCTTCAGAACCCCAGTCTGTCATGATGGAGCCCTGCCACTCTCACCAGGTTCAGCTGATGGAGGTGTCTTGTGACCTGGCACAGCCAAGGCAGATGTTGTACCTGGCCAAGTCATCTGGGGGTGCGGGCTGAGAATAGTCAACCGTGACTTACAGATAACTCATCTGCACCAGATCTTGGGTTGGGGGAGGGTGGGTTGTGAAGGGACAGGAGGCAGGGCCTGAACATATAAGTGACCTTTCCTGCCTGGGCTGCTTGTGAGATAGTTCACCAGAGTAGGATACTGAGAGCCTAAGGGTGCTCAGCCAGAGAAGGGACACTAACAGGAACTGGCTGGCCAGAAGAATGCATGATAGAGGCACTAAAGGCCTAAAGACAGATGGTGCAGAGGTTTATGGGATGATGGAGAGGGAGAGAAAGGATCAGAGGGAGGGAGAGTGGGCAGAGAGAGGGGTACACATGAGATAGTCTTAGCCAGAGATGAGTTTTGTGAACACCAGCTGCCATCCACAGTATCTCTCCTTAATGGGCTATAGGCTATAGGTAGCTACCTCCTAGCCTAGAAGTCAGCCTCTTTCTTGATATATTAGTCAATCCCATTTGGCTGGGGAGGGAGGAAAGGGGAAGTGATTTGCCCAAAGCAGCCTGAGCTGGATATTGAGTAGTCCAGTCTAGATTAATGAGAATTTAGCCTTGAACCAGAGCAGGGGCTAGGCTGGCCAGCCCTGGCTTGTTTCCATCAATGTGTACCCCCTTGTTCATTTCACTCTGGCCTTGACCTCCTCCCAAGTGCTCTGGCCCCTGGAACTTGGCCATGTCCCCCTGTGGCTTTAGGATGAGAATCTCAAGTTTTGGTTCTGTTTGCCTTATTAGCATTTTGACTCTAGTAATGTGAACGAATTCAAATCTGATTGGGAAATCATTGAGCTAAACCAAGCCCAGAACAAAGCAATTGAGTAGAAAATAGTCAATACCAGCTGCAATTCTCCCTCCCCACCCAGAGAAGGAGAAAGACCATTGCTGGAGTCACTTCAGAGGCAGGCAGGGAGAGCGGCGCCCTCATCATGGGCACCTGCACTAGGTGTGTGGAGGTCGCCATGTGGCTGGCAAGAAAGGCTCAAAGGCTGGAGTAAATATGGGGAAAAATATAATGCTGGTGGAAAAACTGAAAATAATATGGTAGGAATTAGCACACAGATGGGGTTTCCCGACTCTTGTGCTGGCAACCACATAGGATGTTATAGCCTGCCTTTTAGTTTTCTCATCTGACCACTTGATCTTTCATCTGATTTGTATTTTCCTTAGGCTTGACATATTTCATTTATATCTATTTTGTTCTTGAAGTCTGCCTCAAATTCTCAGTGGGACAAAGGGAGGAATAAGGACATACTTCAACCCACCCTTTCGTGAATGTCTTCTTGGGAGTATCGTGCTGTGGTGTAAGCCTAAGGAATGGGGGGGAAGCAGGATGGTGGAGTGGTGAGTGCGTGCCTCACTGATCCCCCATCAGCCAGGCTGCAGCCAGGTGCAGCTAGCTAGCTACCTCTGGATTTGTCACCTCTTTCTTGTCTCAGGAGGACCCAGCAAGTGTGCAATGCCCTCTGTGAGGGGCAGAGAGGTCAATCACAGCCCTTGGTTCAGGGTCCTATTGGATCATCATAGAGAAGTATCTTCATAGAGAAGACAGTCTGTCTTTCTGGAGCTTTCTTTTCTGGTGCTGCTAAGTTCCCAGGTTTCCTCCTTCAGCCCATGTCTACCATCTCTACCAATGGACAACTTGAGTGGATTGAGACACCCCTTGTAACATTCTTGGGCTGTTGAGATACCTTCCCAACTGGCTCTCTGCTCCACTCTTGCCTCCCTGCAGTCCACATCATAGTCAGCCTAATGGTTTTAAAGTGTGAATCATTACTCTACACTCTGCATTGCTCTGGGCATAAAATCCGTGTTTCTCCCAAGCCTTCCAGGCCCTGCATGCTCTGGCCCCTGTCTACTTCTCTCTCCCTTGTTTGTGCTTCCCCAAGCTCCATGTGGCTTCCTAAATGTGCCACACTTAGCCCTGCCCTCAAGCATCTGCATTTTCAGTTCCTGTTGCTTGTTGCAGGACCTCCCTCTCTCTTCACACAGCAAGTGTCTCCTCATTCTTGAGGTCTCAGATGCCATGTTCCCAAGACGCCTTGTCTCCCCAGCCCACTTAAACTGGGTCCATGCCCCCCACTCTGCCCGATCTCAAAACTCCATCACATCATCCAACTTCTACCACAGCACTTATCACAATCTGCAATGGTCTTTATGTATTCATTTGATTTGTGTGTGTCTCCCTGAGCAGTGCACAGCTTCACAGGGCAGGGGCTGGATATGTTTTGATCCCTGCTATATCCCCAGTACCCACAACCAGGGCTTGCAACACAGGAGGTTCTTAATAAATATCTGTTGACATCAATGCATCCCCAATCCGGAGTTGGCAGACTATGGTCTGTGGGCCAAATCCCACCCACTGCCTGTTTGTGTAAATAAAGTTTTATTGGAATGCAGCCTAATCATTTACATATTGTCTGTGGTTGCTTTGGTGCTATAATGGCAAACACAGGATGCTTGCAACAGATGTCACAGAGCCCATAAAGCTGAAAATACTTACTATCTGACCCTTTAGAGAAAATGTTTGCTGACCCCTGGCTTATACCACAACAGCTTAGTCTCTATGGATGTTTAGAATTTCACTTACAAAGAAACCAGAGGCAGAAGGATTCAGGGTTGGTTTAGCAGCTCAGTGATGTCCTCAAGGACTCACAGTCAGTCCTGCTGTCCTGCCCTCTGCCTGACAGTGAAAACTTCCCTCAAGGTTCCAAGGTGGCCACCACAGCCATGACCATCATATCCAAGCTCCAAAGAAGAAGGAGTGTAATGAGAGTAGCAAATGGCTTTCTCCATTCCCAGGGAGAAAATCTTCTCCCTGAAAGACACCAAGTGGACTTCTCCTTGTGTTTTATTGGCTAGAATTGGATCACGTGCTCATTGTTGGACCAATCACTGTAAAGGGGAAGAGGATCCCTATGACTGGGTCAGGCCAATGATGTTTCATGCCTTGAGGGTGGATACATTGCCTTTAGAAATCAGAGGAAAGGGGGGAATGTCTACAACATACATGAATGAAGCATCCCCATTTCTTCACACCGGAGATGGTTGTGATGAAGGGCTAAAGTTTGTTTACTCCTCTCCCCCTGATAGAACTAAAAACAGATGGGCACATTATTTCTCCTTTTCCTTTTCTAGCTTTCAGGTAAATCTTACCTCTCATCTTTTACCCTCTACACTATTTTCTCTCTGCCAGCCACCAGCCTTGATCATAACTTCGGAAAGCAGGTTTCAGCTGACTTTACGACAATCCCACTTGATTGAGATTTTCCTAAGAAACCTGCCTAGTCTGATGATAAGGATTTGAAGGACACCCAGAAGGAATGTAAAATGCCCCACATTTTATTCTCCACCAGCCAAGTCCAATGTTTTAAACCCAGTTATACAAAAGACATTTTGGTTTAATGCATTGTTCTCTAGAATACCTCTGTTAAAATGGATGATACTTTCAAAAGGCCATGCATGGTGAGTTTATGACTTAATCCCAAAGGTATGAGGTCATAAATCATCTTGGACAGCAGAAATACTGACCTTGAGGGGAGAAGGGAGCAGTGTTATAATGGAAATAGAACCACGAGCCAGTATACCTGGATTCTAGTTCCCTTTGTCTCTTTATTTTCTATGTACCCAGGAAAATTCACTTTCTCTCTCCAGACCTCACCTTCCTCATCTGCTCCATGAACGGGTTGAATTTAGTGATCTGCAGGAACACTTCCAGCTGGTTAAAAATGATCAGTTACGCACCCTATATGGTCTCATGCCCACATTACTGCATTCATTCATCCACCTTCCTTCAGCCGATCTTTCAATATTTATTTATTGAGTACCATCACATGCTAGGAATTTTGCTACATGCCGGGAATGCCCCTGCCCATGTGGCGCTTACTGTCTGGTGGGGAAGACAGAGAGAGTACACAAGTACATATAACATCTTGTGACAAGCATGCTAATAGGAAAAATGCTGGCTCACTGCAAGTTCATGGCAGTTCAGGGCAGGGACAGCAGATGCTACCTGGGATGAGAGGTCACGGGGCTACCCAGAGATGGTGATGTCTATGTTAAGATGTAAAGTCCGAGTTAACCAAGCTGGAGTGAAGGAGAGGAAGGGAAATTTCTCTTGTAAGGGTATCAGCACATGTTGAGAACTGTTAATAAACTGTTTATCATTTCTTCCACACCTGAGGTTCTTGCCCCCCACCCCCGCAACCAATCCACTTGCTATGTAACCTATTTGAAATTATGGTGGAAAGAACAATCAGATCTGTTTTAAAAGAACTTGAGTCAGGTTTACCCAACCAACAATTAGCATGATAGTTGATGTCTGTTTCATTTATTTGAAACCTATGATGTTCATTTCAAACATGCCATGTATATCAGATCCATTAATTTAAAACAGAATTAACAAGGTGTCACAGTGTGCTAGGCACTTGCTTGAGCCAGAGATACAAAGTAGGGGAGGAGCCAGTCCATAGGGCCAGTGTGGCTTTCTAGGAGCCCACACTGCAGTGTGGAGATAGTCAAGTACTTTAATGAGCAGAGTACAATGTGTCCTAGGTGCATAGAGGATGGTATCCTAGTCGGGCTGCTTCCCGGAAAGCTTTCAGAAGGCCATGGACTCTGAACTGAGTTTATTCTCTTATTTATTCATTCTTTTAATTTAATTGTTGTAAAATACATGTACATAAAAATTTGCCCTCTTAACCATTGTAAGTGCACAATTCAGAGACATTAAATTCATCCCCAAAGCAAAAACCATCACTATCCCTCTCCAGAAACCTTCCATTGTTCCACATAGAAACCCTGAACATAATAAACCCTAAGTCCCACTCCCCTTCCTCCGAGCCCCCAACTGCCTCTGCTCTGCTTTCTGTTCCCATGAATTTGCCCACTCTAAATACTTCATATAAGTCAAATCACACACAATTTATCCTTTTATCTCTTTCCCAGCACAATGTCTTCAAGACTTATCCATGTCGTAGCATGAATCACTATTTCCTTGCTTCTTAAAAAGACATTTATTTATTTTTGAGAGAGAGGGAAGGAGAGAGAGAGGGAGCAGAAGTGGGGAGGGAGAGGAGAGAAAGAAGGAAAGAAGATCCAAAGCAGGCTCTGTGCTGACAGCAGCGAGCCTGATGCGGGGCTCGAACTCATGGACCACGAGATCATGACCTGAGCTAAAGTCAGATGCTCAGCCAACTGAGCCACCCAGGCTCCCCTCTTTCCTTTTTAAGGCTAAATAATATTCCATTGTATGGATATGCCCCACTTTGTTTATCCATTCACCTGCTGGTGGCCACTTGGGTTGTTTCTACCCTTTGGTGAATAATACCACTGTGAACATTGATATCTGTCTGAGACCCTGGTTTCAATCTGTCTGGCTATGTACCTAGGAGTAACATTGCTAGATCATACACTAATTCTATTTGAACTGAGCTTCGAAAGCTGGGAAGATTGAGCAGGAGGAAGCATGGATTAATGCCAATGGAGGGTGCACTTCTGTGGGACCACACACCTCTCACATAGTCTTTCACTTGCCCACCTCTCAAGGACCAGGCTGTGTGTCCACCGTGACGACCACCAGTTAGGTCATTCCCAGTTTCCCTCGAAGGGCAACCCTATTGTTCTCTGGATAATATCTGCTGCTTTCCTACCTCCTTCCCCAGTTTCATCTGGCCCAGAACATCCTAGGTCTTTCCATGGATTGGTAACACTCCCCTGCCTACCTCACTGAGTTGTTTTGAAGACCGAGAAATAAAACCCACAAGGCAGTGGTACAGATGCTTGTGGTCATGGCTGTTGCTATTGTCCTCATTGCCATCTTAGAAGACTTCACTGCGGTGAAGAACAGGTTCCTTCATTCACAACCAAGCCATCCAGGCCCAAGGAGAAAAAAAACCTCCAAGTATGACATCTTAAATTGCTGTATCTCTGCACTACACCCCAATTCCTCCCGACACCCAAATCTGTGATAATAACAGGAGTGGAAATTCATGTGCCACATCCTGAGAGATACAAAGGAAGCCAGACTGCTTTTCTCACTTGGAGGGTTGACAGACATGTCTGGGAGAATATGTTAGAAATTCTGGAGCAGAAGCCTCCTACCTCAAAGAGTTAATTCCCCAAGGCTTGGTTTATTTGTTTTCAAACATCTAAGACATATTTATTGAGAAAGAGCTGAGTGCTTGACACATTGCAAGGCCCTGTGTGGGTACAGAAGCCTAATACACGGGGGTCCTAGCCTTCATCCTGCTGGTGCATTTATTCTAAGCTCCTCAAATGCTCTGTGTCTATTTCCTGACACCTCAATTCCAGTTATATCTGCTGGTCTGGGCTCTAAGTGTGACTGTCTTTCCTGCCCAAAGGCTGTCCATTTAAGTAATTCCTTTGCTTTAGTTTGGGCAGCTGACTTTTAGCTAGTGGCTGCCTGTCCAGTTTCTACCTATAGTCAGTGGAAACACTGGAACCTATCTGCCGCGGCATATGATAACATTCTAAATTGTGTGACTCATAAAGTTACCCAGGGAGTGTGGGAACTGCTCGAGACCTCTAGTAAAAAACACGGCTCCGGTTTCATCTTAGGCTCAGAATGGCAAATAGGTGTCACTGATGCTGCTGTCCTTAGCCCCCAGCAGGCATGAATAATCCATCATGGTGCTTTGTGGCTGAGCCAAGGCGTGGCTTCTCGCCCTTTGTCAAATGCCATGCTCCTGGCGGCCACTTTTGATTGATCTGAGTTGCCACTAACAGCATGTAGTAGACACTGATGGTGTCCCACCCAGTCTTTCTGGACCTCCCACTCAGCCCCCAGCTGCTGGGAGTATCATCTATAACTTCCCACAATAGCACCTTCTTCCTGAGCATTGACTTCCATTGGGCCAGATGGGAACCACCTCTCTAGGAAATGTCTCCAACGTCATGCCTTGACTGACACAAGGTACAAGTCTAGTCCCCTTGCTTTTCATGCATATTCATATCCTTGGCATTAGGCTTTCTTGGCCTCTCCCTTTGCTCTGTCCTTATTCCCTCACACCCTTACAGATTGTAATCTCCAATAAATCCTCACACTAGAATCCCTACTTCAGCTCTTCTTCCTAGGGAATCTGACCTAAGCTGCTCATTTGTCATACCTGCCTCTGACCCTATAGCCAGGAAGGAAAAGTCAAGGACAAGAAAAACTTGAGTGAATGTACAGAGCTTTACATTCTCTGTTCGATGCAATAGATAAATAATCCCCACAAATGTGTACTGAGTCCTGGACATGTGTCGGGCACCGTGATAGGTAGTACGGACACACTGGCACCTGAGACCAAGTGGTCCATGCCCTCATGGACCTCACATTCCAGTGGGATAGGTGTAGATATGATAGCACTGGGAGCAGGCACCCTTTCTACCTTGGACCAAAGGGAAGGAGCGTAGCACAATGGAAAGAAAAGAACAGATCCTGAAGAATCTTCCAAGAGACAGACGTGGAGGCATATATTTTGCCTGGTTTTCTCATTGCCAAGAGCAGGAGTTTTATAAGTTGTGTCTCAGAGACCCTTAGAAATTTGTGACAAAACTTCAGAGGGTTCATAATTCCCTCCCCGTAATTGGAATGCATGTCTATTCATTCTTGCAGAATGATCCATACCTTCCACCAGATTCCTGAAGGTGTCTGTGAACCACAAAAGTCAAGAATTCACTGCTTAGATTTTGTGGCCAGCGTATCCAAAGGTCTTGAGACAAAGATGGAAGAGGTTTTTGTATAATAACAAAACATCCCCTGAAGAGGTAACCATTGTGAGTGCAGGCCCAGCTGTGATATCAGTGGAACATCTGGCTGATAAATGAATTCTTCTCTTTCCAAAGGTTTTGAATCATGTGGTGACTGCATTTTAGAGCTGGAAGCCTGCTCACTGCTAGGCACTTGATTGTCTCTCTGGGTGTCCTCCTGGGTCAAATGAGCAGATGATGCTATCTTATATTCAAGGTCCATCACTGACTTTCTATGATTTTGTAAAGAACCTTGGAAACCATCTATTTTAGGATAGATTTTTAAGGCAGCAGGGTGAAGTGGCTAAGTGTGGGTCTCCAGAGCTAGAAAGCTTAGGTCTGAATCTCAGCTTTGCCACTCAGGCAAGTTTCCTCTTAAGGCCTCTAGGTAACAGTAACAATAATGGATAGTAGTGCCCCCCCCCCCCACCGCCCACACACACACAAAATGGCTTCAAAGAACAAGAATCAACCATGTATAGTGGTTAGACCACAGCCAGGAACACCATAGGTACTTAGTGTCGGCTTTTCTATTATTTGTATGTAGAAGAGAGAGCTGAAGGGGGCAGGAAGTGATTTTCAGGTCAATACAGTGACCTTGCGTCAGTCTGGGTCCTCTCCACTGCGCTGCCTGCCTGTGCAGCCTTCGCTTCTCTCAGGACGGCATGGTTTCTCAGTATCTGCAAGACTCCAAGAACCACAGCTTCAGAAAGCCCATCCCCAGGATGGCTTCTTATGCCCCAACAATCATGGGAGTTTGAAGATGCCTCTAAGGGCCAGAAAGCCCCTGGAGCTGTTATTTTCAACTCATATTCCCATCCCCACCTCCCTCCACCAATTCCCAACACTCCATCTCTGGGCTCTGTCCTGTCAGGAAGATCCTGCTTTGCCTCTGATGCAGAACATCTTGCTGGGCCTTGGATCACTCTTCCTATAAGACTGACATTATCTGCTCCATGTGTCTCTGGATTCCAGGCTGCCATTGGCCATCTGCTGGGTATTCACAGTGCTGGCATTCTGCCATATTCTGACTTAGGTCATCTCCCAGTCAGATAGTTGACTCAGTCTTAACCTTGGTGGTCACCAGCTGCCTGCTTCCAGAACCTTCTCTGGATCAGCTTTAATTTCAGGCTAGCCACCTCTTACACCAGGGCATGTGTGATTTGGGAATGTGTGTGTCAGCTGAAGCCTGAAGTGAGAGAAACCCAGAGACGGTCAGCATTGTCTATAATGCGTTAAAATGCAGTCTATGTCACTATCACTAACAGCATCATCCTCTTGCACACAGTAATTGGCAATTTACAAGGCGCATTTATGCTGTCACATTGTTCCTACAACAATCTTGTAAGGTAGACTTGATGACCATTGTATATGCAGTTAGTAAGCTCAGGCCTGGAGAAATTAAGTAATGTGCCCAAGGCCAGACAATATTTTCAAAAGGTCTGTCTGACCTGAAGTCTAGTACTCTTCCTGCTACACCACAGCTGGGGCCCCAGATGGTTAAGAGGCCCAGAGCAAGTGGAAAGAGGCCAGCACGACAGGGGAGAGGGGCCAGGTTCTCAGGAGATAAGGGGCTGGAGGACAGGAGCCAGCTTGTTTTAAGAGCGTACTTCAATGAGGGATGTCTCTTGCCTTCCTACCTGGGGAGCCTCCAGCTGGATGAGGAGCACGGGGAGCCCCAGCCACAGAAGCCCTTGTCCCAGTCTCTTTCTATCACGGCTCTGTGTCAGCCAAATGAGCCTGAGCTTGGAGACCAATCAGATCTGAGTTTCGATCTTTATTTTATGGCTGGAGAGACCTCGGGCTAGTTACTCAGCATCCCTGAGCTTCTGTTTCTTCACCTGCAAAACTGGAATAGGCACATGTGCCTTTAGGGCCACTGCAAAGATTAGATTAAGTAATGAATGCACTGTTGTAGGCAATAGTTGGGGAACAATGGCCCGAGAAGAGGATTAGCCACATGGCCAGAGGCACCCATGAGGCCTCTCTGTGGGGTGCCAGGCCAGGCTGAGCTGTGTCCTACCCACTCAGGGCTCCCTTTCTTCTCTGGGTCCCCCTCTGTTGCAAGCTAACAGTCCTCCACCTGACTGCTGTTGACGCTGTCTCCTCTGGCTACAGACTGGCTAATGCTCCCTGCCTGGCAGTTCTTAGCCAAGCTGGGCCAATTAAGCTGCATCCCTCTAATTGTTTTGGTGGCTCTTCTCTGAACTCCCTCCAACTTATCTACAAATCGGTTCTAAATTTAGACTCAAGCGCCAAGTCTGGGAGCTCTGAGCTTCTCCCTGCTCTAGCCAACCGTGAGGCTGGTGTGCCTTCCCTGGTAGGGCTGGGTGTTTCTCCTCCTCTCCATCCCTCTCCCTCTGTCTCCCCCTCCCCCTTTCCCCTAATCATCAACACAAAGGCGGAGGAACGACTGTGACATGATTTATTTTGTTTGCGGAGTGCAGGTTCATAATCAGTTAGAAAACAGTTTTTCTTATTTAAACTTTCAGGAAAGTGACGGTAGAGAATTAAAGGGGGATTAATTGAATGCACAAGTTCTTTCTGTGCCCTGGAAACTGCACAGAGGAAACAAAACAACTTTGAAATAGCAAGCAAAGGAAGGGGGAGTGGGTAAGAGTAGAGTGGTTCCTTTGCCCTTTCTTGGTGCCTCACCCCTACATCTGCCTTGTTTGCCCTCCTTAAAGCATCAGCCTCCAGTGTTGACCCTGCAGTGTCTTCATTAGGTGGTTAGGACCCGCCCAACCCCAGGGAGCAGATTTAAAAACACCCTCTTCTCCCTTCTGTCCTCCCCTCCCTTCCCCTTTTCCTCTTTTCCTGGTCTTTGATTTCATCCTTCTCCCCTCTCTTTTCTGGTTTCCACCTCCTCCTCTTTGTCATCTCCCTTTCTGCTCCCTCTTGTCCTCTCCTCCTCCCCCTTCCTTCTTTTCTCTCATCTTCCTCTCCCCTCTCCTCCTGTCCTCCTCCATGGCAACATCAGACTCCTTGCTGCCAGGCATCTTTCATACCAGTAGAGCAGCTTACACTCTGGAAAGTCCTCTCCTATCCCTAGACTCATAGGAGTTAGACAACAGCCCTGCGGACATGGGCAGGTGCCTAGGAAAGAATGATCTCACCGCTGGTTAGAGGGGCAGATCAACACAGCTGAGATCTCATGACAAGTCTGGTAGGGGAGCCAGACTCTTCTGTTGTTTCAGAGCCTCATTCCCATCAACCCAGAGGACACCTGTTGGCTGTCCCCAATAAATCACAGTGGTAACATGCCTCTTTGTTGTCACCAAACCTCACATATTGTGGAGGATGCCCAGAGGGTCCTCCAGGCAAGGTGACATGGTAGAGGGCTGGAAGATATGTCTGGACAGCCAGCCACAGAGTTTTGTCACTTCCTGCAGATCAAACCTCTTTATTCAAGCATCTCAAAGGGGTGTCAGCTCACAAATTTAAATCTGTCAACAAGTGTTGGATCTAACAACATTCTAGGTGCATGCAGAGATAACAATCCTGGTCCCCACAGAAGTGACACGTCCCTGCTCTGTAAAATGGACCTATCACTTATACATACATGACTTAAGCTTTGCTTCTACAAGAAACAGGTGGGATAATGAGTGTGAAGACATTTTACAAACTACAAAGTTCTACACAAATACAAATAACTCTTGTTGCTGGGATTCCAATAATTGTAGGGATAAAGCTGGTCTTAACACTGGATGGAACAAGTGCTGGAAACAACCTTTGAGGTCATGTTGCCCAACCCCTCATTTCATGGGTGAGGAAAATGAGACCCAGATAATAGTCCAACAGGCCACACTGCAGGTGATGGGACTGGACAGTCTCAGGACCCGGGCTCCTGGCTTTGCCTCATTCTGGATGCTGCTTATAATTTGTTTTTCTTTCCTTGATGTTTCCCTCTTTCTTTTTCTTCCTCAAAATTTAATACATGCAAAGTGCCTTCGAAATACTCTTTATCCACACCTTTTCCTCTACCCTAATATTATCTATCCTGTATCCCACCTTATCAAGATCCTGTGAAATGGCTTAAAAAAACTATTGACAAATCCATACGAGGGGTTAAGAAAGAAGCCATGGTGGCTAGCTGTGCTACTCCACCTGCACCCATTTTGATCTCAACAGAGGCCTTCACAGACCTCAAAGAAGCAGCAATGACTACCAAGGAATTGTAAGTTCTGTGTCAGGCCATTGGAGATTTTATCCACACAGCCTTATGATCCAGCTTGTTCTTCTGTGGTGGGGACACATCTCATAAAGTCATCCTCACGCTCTTACCTCATGACAAACCCTCTGGCTTCTTTCCCTCCGTTGGCTCTTTCTCTACCCTTCTGAGCCTCGTGACCCTGACTGGCGGTACTGACCATTTCCACTGGCTTGACCTAAAACCCTCCATCATGTGGGTTGGTTTCTGACACAGAGTATGTGCAAATTATTCCCTATTCTCTTCCTTCTGTATATTCAGGAGTTAGATCTAGTAGGTTCTCAAAGAGTATAGGTGCAAGGCAAGAGCAGAGTTTCTGCAGGGTGAGTCCAGGGGAGAAACAGTAGGTATGTATAAAAGATGGGGTGGGCCTCAAGGGGGGTTGCTAAAAGAAAACTGCCCAGGGAGAAGAAGTGAACAGCCAATGTCTCACAGGTTAACAGCCATCTGTCCCCTTTTTTCTCCCTGGCTGGTTTGTGGACTTGCGTTTCTTATTTCTTCTTGCATGCTTAGAGCCTATTACAGATGTGGAAATGTCAGCCTTTGATGAATTCTGGTGCTAGACTAAGGCTTTGGTGCCTCCAGGACAAGCGAGGATGAAATGTCGGAATTTGGAGAACCTAGTGTCAGCGATTTTAGAAATTATTTAGTTCAACTCCCCTCGAGTGCCTTGTCAGGAAGGCGAAGACTGTCCACAGGGTATCCAAGAAGGCCTCTTTCTGGAAAGAACCAGTACCATTTGGACTGCACACCACACACTTAACAAAGAGTCGTGCCCGTGTGCACACATGTGCCCATCTGCTCTGGTGCATGTGGGGGGTGGTTTCTCCTCTACGTGTGTATATCTTACAGTTGTAGGAAATCAGAGCTGAAGGGGCAAGAGAGATCATCTAAGTGAACCCTCTGGTTGCAGAGAAGAAGAAACTGAAGCTGAGGAGGAGCCTCGTTATCTGTAAAGGGGGAACCTTGATATCTGCCCTGTTTGCCTGGTAACAGAATGGATAGAGTCAATAAGATCATGACTATAAACTTGCAAAAAACAAACAAAACAAACAAGCAAACGTTAAAGCCGTGATTAAAAACCTAGTATGCATGGGATTAGGTTCAGAACTAGGGGATGCTGTGCTCATGAAGGGCATTGCTGCTTCGGGGAGGTATGGGAAACAAAAGGCAAGGAGAGGGGGAGGGGAAGGCTATTCTCCAGACTCCCCGGGATCCCCATCTCCTGTACACAGAGCTGAAGGTTGAGCCACAAGCCAGCCAAGCAGGAAATACAGGGGGAACAGTGAGGTCATTGAATCAGGAGGGGGCTGGAGTGGAAGAGAGATGGCTCTGGCTCAAAGCATGTGTGAGGCTCCTTTCTTTGGAAGATTCTCCAGATAATAGGGCATCACTGGGGGTGGGGGGCAGTGCCAGGGTGCTGCAGACCACCAGGTCTAGGGCTCAGAGCTGCTGAGGCCTGATTGCCAATGTTCCCGGATGACCACTGGCTGGTGTGCAGGGGCAGGTGTCCGAGGAAGCAGGTAAAGGGAGTGAGAGATGTTTGGCCAAAGCCACATGGTGGGATGTCTGGGAGGGAGGGATTGGACACAGGCTCCCAAAGCAGGACGGCCCGTCCCAGGGCCGCAAGCAGGCAGGCGAAGGGAAGGTGACATTCTGTCCAGAGCAGGCATGGAGCCCAAAGCGTGGTCCTTGCTGGTGCTCTGGGTGGGGAAAGCCTGGACCACTGATGGCTTCCTTCCCACCCTCCCAAGGGGGGCTTGGTGAGCCCCAACACTCCTCCAGAGAAGACAGCTCAGATTCTTGGCCCCTCTCCCTTTTTCCACTCTGCCACCCAGTTGCTCAAGCCAAAATCCTTCATTCAAAGCCTTTCATCTTCGTTCTTCCTGGTAGACCCCTCTTTGAAATATGTCCAGAATCTGGCAGTTCCCAACCCCTTCGAGGCTACCACCCCATCCCACCGTCTCACCCTGGACCCCTGCTTCTCCCCACATCCACCCTTGCAGCCCTGTGCTCTCATTTCTGCACAGCAGCCAGCCAGACCTGCTCACAGCACTCAGATCCCATCTCTCTTCTGAGGGAGAAACCCCAGAGGCTCCCCCACTCACTCAGAGTCCAAAAACTGCATCTCCCAACAATGAGCCCTCTGATTCTCCTCCTGCCCTTGCTCACTGTGCTTCAGCTACACGGGCCTCCCCTGTCTCAGGACCTTTGCACAGGCTGGTCCCTCTGCCTCCCCTGACGTGGCCACAAGGCTCATGCTCTCACTCCCTGTAGGTCCCTGATCAAATGTCACCTCTTCCTTACTCCCTTCCCTGTTCTCCTCATATGAAATAGCTAATTGCCTCTCTGCTCAGATACTTTTGACCTCACTGAGCCTGCTTTATTTTTCTCTTCCTTTAGCTCTTATCTCTACCTGGCATATGTGGCCACTGCTATTTTCCGGCTGCTGCAGTGCACAAAGCCAAGGGGCACCATTTGCTGTACAGAAGGCCACCAGGAGAGCGCCACCTCCATGTGCACAGGGTAGGAATGCTGTTCACTTAGACTCACTGCTGTAGCTCCAGAACTAGGACCAGACCAGGAAATACCTGTGGAATGAAGCTTACCCCTTCTCTTCCCTGCACCTTCTACCCTGCATCTTTTTCTTCGGTATTTTTTCCTCTTAAGTGCACTCTAGAATCCTTCCTTCCAGGGCTCTGAGAGCCCTTTCCCATTACCTCTTGGTGTTGCAGAAAGGGAGCCGGAAGGGAAGGACCGAGCCTGAAAAACGTTTTTAAAATTCCCACGCCAGCCCTTCCCCTGACTCCACGTCCCCCCGCCCCCACCTCCAGAAGCCCCATCCTCTCCTCCACATGCCAGGCTGTTCTCTGCCCGCCCAGCAGGAACGAAGTTACTGTTGTCATCCTTTGTGGTGACTGGTTGCCATGGCAACAGGGACACCAGCCATCCACAGAGCTCTGGGTCAATGTGCACCTGGGGTTTAGTTAGGTAGCCCTGGTGGTGGTGGGAGCAGCTGGGGGTGGGGAAGTCAGATTGCTGTAAGGGCGTTCCCTTGAAGCAGGCATCTGAGAAGGGGACAGCCTCGAAATCCTCCCCTCCCCTGGCTCCGGAGCCAAATCAGGACTCCAGGACAATGGCACATGTGATTACACGTCACTTGGAAGGAGCACGACCCTCACACAGCGGCGCAGATAACTGCGAGGGAGGCTGCATGTGGTCAGTTGCAGCCCCTGGGAAAGGTATTCCGTGTAGCATGGCCCTGTTGGGTCTACCAGGACTTGGCTGACCTGGCCCAGGACACAGAAGAGTAGACAGAAGGAGAAATGGACAAGAGGGAAAAGAAATGTATAGCAAAGTGAAGAGATGGGGCCACTTACATGGCTAAACCCAGACGTGGCCCCGCTTAACCACTAGAGTCAAGTCCCATAAGAAACCTGACTAGATTCTACATCCTTCCCCTGGCATAAACAGGTTACGTTGACCTGGCTATATGGGTTAATATATTGGCTTAAGTAATGTTAGTTGCTATAAAAGGCAAACTCCTAAATCTCAGTGATTTGGGTCAACAGATGTTTATTCTGCACTCCACATAAAGAGTAATCAGCATCTTTAAAGGCAGGGGAAGAGAGAAGCACTCAGGGACCCAAGGTGATACAGGGTCTGCCAAGCTCAGGGGGCTTCCAAAGTTGACCTGGCCCTCGACACCCAGCAGATAGCCTGTGAGGAAGAGTAGAGGGTCACACGGGCATCTTGGGGGGCCACATCTGGGAGTAGGCAATATCATTCTGCCCACATTCCAGAGGCCACAACTTCATCACCTAGCTTTGTCTAATTGCAAGGATGTCTGGAAATGTGTCGTCTAGCTGTGCGGCCAGGAAGAAAAGGAAACTCATTTGATAAATGGTCTCTACCACAAGCTGGAATGAATCCTGGCCCTGCAGACAGCAGGCAGTGTCTGAAGGGAGTGGATGGGAGGTGGATAGTTGCCCAAAGCCAAACGGGAGGGTGCCCCAGGGGTACAAACAGCACCCAGTGCCATAACCAGTCAGGCTTAGAATCGAGACTGACCTCCCTCCAGAACCTTTGGTTATTTATATCATGAAGGTTCTGCCCACAGGAGCTTCAGGGGTGTTGACAGAAGGAAGGAGGGGAGAATGAAGCAGGTAGGGGGGCAGTGGGGAGGGTATGGAAAGCAGTGGTGACAAAAAGCATTTGTAGCTAGCCACTGGAACTCTTGCCTTAGCCCTCGGGTCACGCTAGCTTTGCCCGCCACATGGCACTCCTCTGGAGTGACATACCATCCTCCCGGAGCCCAGAGGGGTGCTCAGGATTAATGTGCACATCCGTACATGGGGGAAGCCAGGAGTGGAGCAAATAAAATCACAGCAGACTCCAGGACCCTCAGGCCAAAAGCACAGGGCATCCTGCCCAAGGGGTCCTCGCTGGTGAGCACAGAGCACAGTGACAGTCTGGAGAGCCAGGGGATCCGAGGAAGGCCACATTAGACTCATCTGGGGCCTTTCTAGAAAGACCCAAGCCCCATCCCAGGCCTTTGAAGTCAGACTTTTCAGAGGTGGGGCTCCAGTATGAAAAAGATCCCGCCCCCCAAAAAACCTGTTCATTCTTTTTTTTTTCTAATGTTTATTATTTTTGAGAGAGACAGAGAGCAAACAGGGAAGGGGCAGAGAGAGAGGGAGACACAGAATCCAGGCTCTGAGCTGTCAGCACAGAGCCCGACATGGGGCTCAAACTCACAGACAGCGAGATCATGACCTGAGCCAAAGTCGGCTGCTCAACTGACTGAGCCACCCAGGCGCCCCAAAACCTATCAATTCTATGGATGGGGAAATGAGGCTCACAGAGGAGAAAGATAATTTCCCCAAAGTCAAAATACTAATTGGAAGCAGAGCGGACCTAGAACTGTCTTCTCATGTCTGCTAGGCACTATCTGTCCCATTGCTGTAACTGACACACATACACACACACACGCACACACACGTACTCACATACAAACTCACACACTCACACAGACAGATGTTCACACACTCAGGTGTGTGTGCACACAAAATGAGCACACACACACACACACACACACCCCTAAGCCCTCAGGAACCCAGTGGACTCATAATCTCCTGCAGAAACTCTGACACTCAGGCAGTTGGAGGCTGATTTAGCTGCATGTTCCCATAATTGATCCTGCAGCTTGCACGGATCTAATACATATTTATCATTTCACATCGGGCAAACAGTACCTTCTGTGCCTGCTGGTGCTGCAAGAGCCTTTGCTGGAGTTTGCATATATGGAAGTGGCTCTCCACCCCAGGAGTAGCCCCAGAGAGAAGACCTTTCATCTTTGAGAATGGCAGTATTTTCCTTGAATGGCCCCCCACACACACACAACAGGGTCCATTTAGAAATATGCAAAAATGGATTGGGAGCGAAATCCCTGGTCTGAACTATATGAAGTCTGAATTACAGAGAACTTAAAAAAATGTTCATTTATTTGGAGAGAGAGAGAGAGAGAGAGAGAGAGAGAGAGAGAATGCGCAGGGAAGGGGCAAAGAGACAGGGGGAGAGAGAGAACCCCAAGCACCATCGGTGCAGAGCTAGACACGGGGCTTCATCCCACAAACTGCAAGATCATGACCTGAGCCAAAATCAAGAGTCAGACGCTTAACCAACTGAGCCACCCAGGCGCCCCTGAATTACAGAGAACTTTTAAATACAGCAGTTTTTAACTGTTTTCAATGCATTCAGGAATAAAATGGACAGATAGGGAGCAAAATGAGCCCAATTAGAGGCACTTTGGGGACCACTTTAATGAATAGTAGAGAAAGTCCTGTATAATTAGCATGCTTTGTGCTGCTAAGTTAGTATTCCATGTTGAAAACCAATTCCTTTTTTTTAACTGAAGATAATAGTTTGGAGGTGAGGGACAACATACACTATTCCTTTGCATGGGGAACAATTAATGTGCCTATAATAATAAAGCAGTTACACAGACCAGATTATCAATCACACTAGCCAAGGAGATTCTAGACCCCATGCAAACCTAGGACATAGCAATCCCTGATTCCCTGGCAGCCTAGGGATATTCATGCTCACTCACTCCTGTCTCAGGCACAGTGTCCCTTGTCCAGGATGCTTCTGTCCCCTTCTCCTTGCACTCCTGACTCCCCTGGGCAAGCAGCACAGGCGCAGAACGTATTACAATAACACCGCTGTGAGAACGCCATTGATTTCCCACTCCCGGTCTCTGCTTTAATCCACATTTTTATTAAACTTTTTTTGTGTAGGAAAGAATATTTAGGGAAAACCATGAAGGACTGTCAGGCGACGTTATTAGTCTTCTCAGCTCCTGCCAACGAGCTGTTCCAGGGCAGAAATATTTGCCATTGGGCAGTGGACCCAGGGGCCAGATTGGAAGCGGGAGCTCATTTGGTCAACAGAAGGAAGGATAAAAGACCGCTCTCGAGACGCCAGGAGGACAAGGGGAGCAGCGGTTTCCAATTTATTTCACTTCTATTGAATGCTTTTTAGAACCCAGCTCCCACATCTGGCAAGCTGGCGCCATCCCTCTCTTAGAATCACGGAGTCTTAGAGCTGGGCGGCCCAGAGCATCCAAGTCCCTCTGCTCCATTCTCTTCAGGTCTTTCCAGCCTGCGAGGATCAGGCTAGGTGCTGCCATACACAGAGGAGCTCAGCAGGCGCTTTGCAAGCCCCCACTCCCCAAGCTGAGTTCAAGGCTAAGTCCTTAAAGAGGCCCCCACCATGAGCCTGGAACTGCTCCATTGTGATGATGCTGATTCCAGTATTAACCTGGTCTATGCTGCTTCTTGCTCAACTGTGAAGTGCTTGGAGACCAGCAGAAGGATCTTAGCCACCTTTTATCTCCAGTATGTAGCACAGTGCCTGGCACATTACTAGGTGCTCAGAAAATGAATGAATGAGCAAATGGCTGAGTTCACCACATTGCAACTGACAAATCCTGGGGTACATGCTGAAAGGGAAGAGGAGACATACCCAGGAAAGGCAAGTTGCCTCTAAAGGAGGCACAGCACCCCAGAGTAGGGTCTGGAGGATCTGAGGACCACCTTGCCTACTACACGTTCGCATCCAATTGCATCTTTAGATCGTGGTGCATTATAGTTTCATCCCCAGTTTCTCTATCGGTTTCCTCCCTACCAGCTGGAGTGGTGCTGAGCAGGAAGGTGTGGGATGTGAGAACAGCAGACCTCTTCCTTGGGGCAGTGGTTTGACCACCATGTGCTGGACACACACTGAGTCCCCAGCACTGGTTTGGCCCAGTGGGGGTGACAGAGCATTGTGCTGAAAAATCAAGGTGCTTCTGGCCAGGAGGAGCACTAATTAGGATCACAAGACACAGTGGCATAGAAGAACCCGAGAGAGTTTAGGCAGCAGGCCAACAAGGCTCACGTGACAAAGTGGAAACAAAGACCCAGAAGGTGGAGGAGAGCTCCTAATGCTTTGTGGGTGCTCTCTACCCAGGCATGGCCTCCTGGGGGAATCTGAGGGGATGAAAACATCAGGAAGAAACAGCAAACCCGAAGGGTGCATGGGAGGGAGGAAACCCACCCTGGTGGCCACCTGCTAGGACCAGAGCTCCATCTCCTCTAACCCCAGCCTCCCTTCCCTCCATTCCCACCCTGATTTCCAAGCCAGAGCCTCTTCTCACCCGCACCCTCTTCTAGCTGAATTAAGATCTCCCTGAAGGATTCAGATACAGTCTTTGGACAGTGCTTGCTCTTTCCCTTGGGAAGTGGCCATAGTTATATTTTTCTCTTGCATTTTCTGTGTGGTGGTGGTAACAGTGACAATGATGCCAACAGCTCCCAGATGGGGGAAGCAATGCAGACAGCCACCTGTCATGGGGCCCTGCCTTGCAGCTCTCAGTCCACACCAGTCTTGGGCAACTTGTGTTCACAGAGTCCATCCTGGACTCCAGCTAGAGGCTTTGGACCACTGGCTAGAGAAATAGCAGCAAAACTGTGGTCCCAATGAGCTGACCTGTGGTCCCCTGGACACCACATTCTTAGGACATTAGCAAATAGGAACGTGTTCCCAGGAGAGGGACAGTCATATGCAGAGCCCTAAGAGGAATTGCTAGAGGGACTAAGCTGGTTCAACCAGGAGACAAGAAGTCTCTGGGGGTTCTACATGTGGGCTGTTGGGGCACAAGGGATGGGGCTCGCTCTGTGTCACCCAGAAGGCAGAAGCAGAGTCAATAGGTGGAAGTTATAGGAAATAGAATCAGATCAAGGGAAGGAAGCTGCTAAACTCTCAGAAGATGAAATTAATATGGCCAGCACGATGGAAGCTTTTGTTCCTCCAAACAGAATACTCTTTGAGCACGGAATCACATAGTTTTCCCATGTATTTACTTCTTTTAATTCTCCACCATCCCCATAAGGAAGTCAGGCTCATTGGCCCCATCTTTAGAGGGTAAGACTGAGGTTCAGGGAGGTCAAGTGATTTCCAAGACAATCCCCTCTCCGGCATGGGCAGAGTTGGGTTTGAAGCTGAGTCTCCTATTCCCAGTCTGGTCCTCCTTCCAATGGGCCCCAAGTCCTGGGTTCAAATACAAGTCTCAGGGATGTTGGAAGGGACTCATGCATTTGCAGATCCTTATATTCAAAGTGGGCTGGAGGTACCTTTCTCCCAGGATTGGTAGCACTGGGGAGCCCTGAGACCCCTGTACCAGGCCGCTGCAGTGCTAGGGACTCTAAGACACTGTTTGCTTTCGTGGGCCCC
Source organism: Prionailurus viverrinus (assembly GCF_022837055.1). NCBI lineage: Eukaryota > Metazoa > Chordata > Mammalia > Carnivora > Felidae > Prionailurus > Prionailurus viverrinus. The sequence goes on from NC_062574.1 coordinate 21,320,347, forward strand.
ATGTGGGACTAGGACAAATCTTCTTTGCTCTAAGATTCCCCACAAACTGAGGAGAGGGGGGGACTTTTGTCTTCTCTTTATCTATGTGAGCTACATGGTTATAAAACAGTTATTATCAACTTTCTTACTTCCTCTGCATCTGTCCGTCTTCCCCACCTGGTCCAGCCTAATCTCATTTCCTTCTCTGTTTTTCTATTGCTTGCCTGAATCTTGGCTCTTTGACCCAAAGACCAAGGATATGATGTCCTTCTCCAGCTCCACCCTGGAAACTCCCCTCCAGCAGCAGGTGCTTCTGGTTCAGCTGCCTGAATGGGGAGGGTCGCTAGGTGATGGGAGTGCAGGGCTGGGGGCTCCATGAACATCCTGCTGCCTAACCAACAGCACCCCTCACCTTCCACCTGACCTGCCATGATGGAATTCTAAACCTCTGGCTTCCCTCCCCACCATATCCCCCTTAGCTGCCGAACTCATCTCTTTACAGTGTAAAACTGGATCATGGCAATCCTGTGCTTAGAAGACATTGGTGGCCTCCCATTGCACTTAAGATAAACCACAGAATCCCCGTCTGCGCCTCTCATCTGTGCACAGCTGCCCGCTTGCTGTCAAGGCCACAGTCAGTCCATGGTCACTGCAGCCTCCACTCTGCATCCCGAGCACACCAACGACGTTCCTTCACACAGACTGGAGCCTCTACCCAGCATTCTTTTCATCCAGATCCCTGGTTCCCACTTGGTTCTTCCCTGGCCTATCCTTCAAACACGGGGTTGAATGCTCCCCACCTTAGAAGCCTTCTTGTGCCCTCCCAGTCTAAACCAGCTCCCCTGGAATCCCCTCCCATTGGATCACCGTCTTCTCCCCTGACTTTATCATCGTTTAGGATTATAGATTCATTTCTGTGTTTAGTTATTACATGTCTTCTCTTCTGGAAAGTAAGCTCCACAAAGCAAGGACTGACGTCTGTTGGGCCCTGGGTCCCTAGAGGAGCTCACCTCTTGCTTGTGAAGCATATAAAGAAGAAACGAGACAGGGGAGGGAGAGGGAGTGGGGGAAGGGAAGGGAAGACAAATGTACGTGGGGGAGGAGAAGGCAAGGAGGATGAAGAAAGGAGGAAGGGGAGGGAGGCTGAGGAAAGGAAGAGAGGATAAAGGATGGGAGAAGGGCTAACGTCCTCCCAGCTGACCTCAGGCTTCCTCCTCCTCCCTGTGAGCAACCTGGGGTTTGGCTCTGCTGGACTGTGGTGCCCTCACCTGACAAGTGGAGTTCATGCACCTGCCATGTCCCTGTACCGTGGGAGTCATAGAGGCATGTGCACGCACACACATGTACTCACACTCACATCTGGATGCATGTCTTAGAGCCAGAAAAGAAGCAGGCACCTGGCCTCCCTCCCCACTTTGCCTCTCACTCAAGGCTCCTTCCCCTCCCTAATGGCCTGAAGTTTTTTGGATATAACAACAGCCATAAAAAGCCAGACAGCAGGAGCAGCTGGAGGGCATATCATACAAATGGTGCCTGGAAAATCTGCACAGAGCGCTTGAGGGCCTCCAGGAACTGGGCTTACCATCAGAATGATTTCTGGGAACTGGTGTGGTAGCCGAGCAGGAAATTCACAGACTGCAGGATTCCCAGACTTAGCTAATCAGGGAGGTGAGAGAAAGCCACTCGGTCCCCTCCCCTGCTGCTGGTAGCCTGTGATTTCCCAACTAGCACTTCTGGCCTCTGCCTTGTCCCTTCTTTTCTTTTACTTTCCCCGCTGCCCAAATTAAAATGCCGGCAGCTCCAGGCCTCAGAGCTTGCTCTACGCTGCTTGGCTGCTGGATGTCTGGGCATAAAAAAGTACAGGCTGGAGCCCTGCAAACCTAGACTCTGGTCTTGACTCTGTGACCTCAGGTACATCTCTTCCCCTCTGGGCTCCATATTGCTCATCCACAGTGTGGCCTTCAGCAGCCCTAAGACCCTGACTTAGGTGCTCTCTGCTTCGAGATTAACTTTTTTAAAACATTTATTCATTTTTGAGAGACAGAGACAGAGCGCAAGTGGGGGTGGAGCAGAGAGAGAGAGGGAGATACAGAATCCGAAGCAGGCTCCAGGCTCTGAGCCATCAGCACAGAGCCCGACCCGGGACTCGAACTCACAAACCATGAGCGGAAGTCAGATGCTTAACTGATTGAGCTACCCAGGAGCCCCAAGATTAACTTTTTATGGGGCTCTTTGACAGTCAATTTTTCCAGCATAACCAAAACCTTAAAATCGCAGTGGCTTACAACAACAAACATTCCACGTTCACTGGTCTACAGGCTGATGGAAGTTCAACTGATCCAGGCTGGCCAGGTTTGGCCGAGCCAGAGTCCAGGCCAGGTCAGATTCAAGTTTGTTCTACATACCCTTATTCTGGGGCCCAAAGTGAATGGCTGTCTGGAGCATGAGCTCTCATGGCAGGTCACAGGAGTATGAAAAGTCAAGTGAAAATGTAACACCTCTGCTCATATGGTGTCCACTAACATTGCATTGCCCTAAGAAAGTCCCATGGCCATGGCCAACTCAGTGAAGTGGAGAAATGTTCTCTGGCTACTCCAGTGGGAAGCAGTGCAGAGTCACAAAAAGCTGGGGTGTGTTATTCTGTTACAGGGAAGAAATGAAGAACTTGGAATAGTGAATCACGTTCTGCAGGGCCTTTGAGAGGGCATTTGGGTATCCTGGTCAGGCACTGAGGAAGACAGCTAAGGGCAAGGTTTCTTTCCATGTTCCATACATCTTGCCATATAGGGAGGTGTCTGCTTGCAGCCTCCTGCTTGTAACAGCGAGTAGCGGTGGTCAGCAAAGTCCCCGTGATGCTCTACAGTTCCTAGCCTTCCTTGCAGAGAAGTTGGCCATGGGGCTAATACTAGAATGTGCACAAAAATGATGTGTGTCATTTTCACACCGAGGTGGCTAAGTATGAACACGCTTTTCCCTTTGCCCCCTTCAATGACAGCAGGGTGACCTTGAAGTCCCAGGTGAACAGACCTGCAAGCAGGTGCAGCCTTGATCCCTGAGTCACCATGCAGAGGAGAGGGGCGCAGCCTGCGTCAAATTATGTCACGAGCAAGACATAAGCTTCTGTACTGGGAAGCCACTAGGTTTTGGGATTTATTTGTTATTGCAGCCTAGCACAGCTCTATCCTGGTGAACACACTGCTCATGCACTGCCTCCCTGAGTAAGTGCACCGTCTCTTCCTCTGTCCCTAGTTCGGGCTCATTCATTGACCCCCAGGCAGACACCAGAGACAGACTCAGGAGAAGCTGGTGCAGAAAGGTCCTGTGTTTGGCCTAGAGAAGCCCTACCTCTGGACAGGGAGATGAGTTCTGAGTGAATCTTGGGGGAGCATTGTCAGTTTCTTTTAATAATAAAATGATAGGTACTAGGGGTGTGTGTGTGTGTGTGTGTGTGTAAGCAAGTGCACATGCACATGTTTTGTTTCAGTGCAGACATAGAAAACCCACAAACAAAATGGTCTACCATTTTTCAGGGAACCTCTGCTTTCATTTTTAAAATAACAGTAATATGTAGTTGAGCATTCAAACAAAATAGATATAAAATGAAAATCAAAATCTCCTGGCTCCTCTAGTCTGTTTCATAGGTGTCTACTTTAAGAAGTATATGAACCGTTCTTTGTATTTTTCTTTCAGTGGTGGCAGCGGGGTGTGTGTGTGTGTGTGTGTGTGTGTGTGTGTGTATAGCTTTCTTTCTTTAAGACCCTGTTCTGTAGCTTGCTTTTAATCACTTAATAAGATGGCATCAAAATCTTCCCCAAACACCATTTTCAGGTCTCTCTCATGCTACTGAATGCTTCCGGAGTATTCCATCACATGGTGGTACTATAATTTGTTTAATACGGCCCTGATTGAGGGATGCTGTTCCCACTATGGTTTATGTTTTCTGCCACAGTCGGTGGCATAATGACTATAGCGAATGTCCTTGTCCTTCTATTTATCAGCTTGCTAGCAATGGAATTTTTAGATTCAATGGAATGCATGCTGTAGATTTTGATCCATACTGTTAAACTGTCCTCCCCCAAATTGTACCAACGTCCATTCCCACCAGCAGTTCAAGGGTGCGTGATGTCTCCTCACCCGTGCTGGGTTTTCGTTTTTGTCAGTTTTGTAGTTGAAAAATGGCATATTGTTATTCTCAGAGTGAATTTCTTAGGGGAGGATTTCCTTCTTACGGTCCACTAGAAACCAGGTTCTTGAATGAACAATGTACCTAATAGGCTGTGAAGTAAATGAGCCAGAATGAGATGGGATGTGCTGGGGGCTTTGTCACTTCCAGCTGGAGCTGTGCCCCGATCAAGCTCCCCACGGATGTTCTCCATGTCCCTGAACTTCTGCTCTGAATCCCTTCACTGGTTCCCTGACCTGTGAGCTGGGCTGCACCACATAAATATAACCCCAAGGTCACCTTTCCCTTTTTCCTTAGACAGAACCAATCCTGAACAGCCAGAGCCATGAGCTTCTTGTCAACAGAGCCGTTCAAATAAAGGCAAATGATTGCTTGTGGGAATGGTATAGAAATAAATGTCTGCCTTAGGTGAGGGACTACATGACATCCCATCTTGGATTTTTTTTTCTTTTTAAGTTTATCCACTGCACTCTTCTCTGGTTTGAAAAACCATAGTACCCCTGAAGTGAATCTGAAAGATGGAGAAAAACATTTAAAAAAAGGATAAGTTACTTGCAATAAGTTGCTTGCAATCCTACCATGCGTTGTGCACATGTTGTTGTATAGACTTCTAGTCCTTTTATACACACACCCACACACACGTATACACATTTGCCAAAACCATTAGCTGTTCTCCAGAGGTGGTGTAACACAGTCGTTAACAGTGTGGCCTTTTGAACGGGACAATCCGGACTTACATCTTGACTTCACCACTTACTGGCTGTGGGACTATGGGCAAGTCACTTTTGTTCTCAGGGCCTCAATTCTGTCACCTGTAAAATGGCCGTAATAATAGTTATCCCCCTCATAGGGCTGGTGAGTGTGTTACATACCTTAATTACAAGGTAAGCTGGCAAATAGCAAGAACTATACGTGTTATTATGTTTTATTATGACTAAAGATGGCTTTCCCTTGTATGGATGTACCATAATTCATTTATCTGAATCCCCTTCTGTTGAACTTCAGGGGTTTTCTTTTTCCCCCCAGCGTTCCCATCACTAATAATACTGCAAATTGTCTACCTGCGTGTGAAACTCCATGGCCATTTGTAGCTATGGGAATCGTCTATCTAATAACACAGCTAATTTCAAAGCTTTTGATCTGCATTGCTAGACTTTTCTGTAAAGACAGTGATACCTAGTCATCCGTCTCAGCAGTGTATGAGAACACTTACTTCCTTGTTCTTTCTCCCAAGTGGCGTGTTATTATTTTAAAGACCTACTAAGCTTCTCCCCTGCCCCAGAATGTATGATTCCATAGGCCTTTTTAAGTGGGAAACTGATTCCAGAAGAATAGCAAACAGCAGATAAAAGGGGAAGCTAAAACCTCGACATTTGCAAGATAAACCTTCGAAAATGGAAGCCTCTGAGGTTACCTCCAGGGGCTCCCACCGCTAATAAAGCTATTGTCTTGGTTCCAACATCATCACAAACACAAACCGCCCTGATTTCACTGGGTTTCTGAGAACCTTGGTTTCAGAAGGAGACAGGGGGGCTGGGAATGTACTAATCAGCACACAGGTATCTCCACTTGTGAAATCAACAGAAATACCTATGTGAGCCTTTATCGCTCAGATTTCCAGGGACTCTGAAGAATGTCTTTAACATAACAATGAAACCAAGCTGCAAATATTTTGTCCTGGTGGACTAGTAGTTCTAGAATGTCACCACTCCCCCAGGGGCATAAGCTTGGCTAAGTCGTGTCCCCCCATCCTGCATTTAGGATTCCAGTGGGGGAAGGGGGTGGAGGGTCACAGGTCACCCGTTGTCAAGGACCCCTTCCAGCTGTAGCATTTCATTAGCCTGCACTGTTTACCAGAGAGATTAGTAGTGTGCAGGGCAACATGGTTTAAACCATGGCCCTTGACTGGCACATGTAATTGGAGGCACTCTTCAAAGTGACAAAATGCATTAGCGGGTCTTGGCCCCTCGTGGGACGTCTGTTACCACCAGCCGTCAGCAGCGACCACTTCAGCACAGGACTCTACACTGTGTTGGCATTAGGGTCTCCTCAGTCCCTCATCTCAGTCTCGTCTTCTCTGGGGGCAAGAGATCCAGCCTCTGCCTTCCCCGCCAGATGAGAAAGGACTTGGGGGAGAGGGAGCAGGTACCAGCTGCACCCAAGACAGGGGCCTGATGCAGAGAACAGAAGTGGAGGCTGACAGTAATGGCTGCCATTCAGCACATCTTTCCAGTTTACAGACCGTACACGGCTTCTAAGCCACAGAGGAACATGGCTTAGCTTCGCATTTGCCAGCCTTGGACTTCGGAGCCAGACTCCCTCACTGGTCATATTGACTGCGTCTCCTAGTGAGACTTGAGCAAGTCACCTTACTTTCTGTGCCTTTGCCTGCTCGTCTGTAGATGAGGATGGGGATAACAAGAGTACAGGACCTGCCTCATCAGGTCATGGGCATTGAATGCATTAATACCCATAAAGTACCTGGAAGAGAGCCTGGCACGCAGTAGGCTTTATATAAGCATTTGCTGAATAAGTCAATAAACAACTTTGAGGGGGTCGGTGTGGTCCGGTAGAAAGACCAAAGGTGTTGGGAGTCCACTCTGGCCCTGCCACTCCTTAGCTATGTGCCCTCAGGCAATGTGTCCAACTTCTCTGAGCAATGGGCTCCTCACCTGTATATCAGATCTTATAACGCTAACTTCCCCGGAGGCCTTATAGATGTGAAGGACTTGGTGGTGGTCCCGGCCCACGGCACTGCTCAATCGCCATGATGGTTAAGTGTATTTAGCAAGGTATTCAGAGATCCCATGTGGTTGATTTTATCAGCATCTTTATTTTACAGATGGGGAAACTGAGGCTCAGAAAACCTAAGTGTTTTTGTCCTAGGCCACACAGCTAGATAGTAAGAGTCAGAGCTCAGACAGGAACCCTGGCCATGTACCCCCAGACCTTACACTCTCTAGGATAAGAACTCAAATTAAATGCATGGGGCACACTGAGAGCGGGGAGGAGGAGTAGGTGTGCAAGCAGATGGGAGAGGACCACACAGTCCTGCTGGGTCATAGGTCAGAAGGATCTCCTTCTGCCATGAGAAGCAGTCTATCACTGAGGACCCTGTGTCCCCAGCTTACATAAGACACTGGGTCAATACCCTAACCTTTCAATAAGCATAAAATTAGGACTTTGGATCCTGAGTTTCCACTTGAAAAGGTCAAGGCTAAATTAGTTCTTTTCAGGGACATCAGTGTGGAAGGGTATTGGGGGCAGCAGCTTGGAGGTGAACAGCAGTGTTGAAACTGCCAGGGACAGAGAAAGATAGTGGAGAAGGAGCCCAAGGAAGCATCTAGAGTGGGAAGGGATGGAAAAGGCCTTGTCTGTGTTACTATGTGCCAGGTACCCAGCAAGATGCTCCCTTAGAGTCACAGATTCTTAAATCCTCCTATGTGAATCACATCATTTGATTCAAAGGTGGGAAAACCCAGGCTCAGAGAGGTCGAGGGGTTTACCCCTGGTCACACAGGGGCCAAAACCGGAGAAAAAGTTTTCCTTTAAACTTTGACCAAGATAACCAGACAGAGATGGCTAAATATATCACAAAGTCCACCATGATATAGTCCAAAATGAGTTTTGTCAGGAACTTTAAGTCCAGAAGGACTATGGAGGACAGGGGAACGGTGCAGGGGGACAGTATCTGAGGACAGAACCCCAAGTTAAGGACACCAATGAAAAATCCTGCAGTTGACAGGCAGTGGGGGCTTACCCCGGACCCGTGGAGACGCACTGCGTATAAAACAGCATTCTAGCTGTCCGCGGCCAATCTGAAGCTGCTATTTAGAGCTCAAGTCCAGCTCCTCGTTTTGCTTCCCAGGGCTTGGTCCCTTGTCTTCCAGATCCAGACAGTCCCTGCACCACCTTACACTACAGGGATGTTGTAAAATTATAAATAATAACAATAGAAAGGAAGGCACATGTGACTAGACCACGCTATTTCACTATAAAATAATAAGAATAGGGAAAACAGTAACAGCAAAGACAATGAGGGTTAAGCATTCCATTGAAACCCCCATATCCAGCCACAGCTGTAAGATTCTGTGATGGAGAAACGGCCCTTGCCAGTGAGCTCTACCTACTACTCTAAGAGGAACACCATGGTGGCCAGTCTGACTCCTTGAACTCATTCCAGTAGCATGTTCCCTGAGCACGTACTATGTGCCAGGTAGACACGTGCTAGGTGCTCCCGAGAACCCTATGAGGTACATACCATTGTACCATTACTCCTTTTGTAATTGAAGAAGCTCGTCCCCAGAAGGGGAGGTCACAAGCCAGTACAGAATGGAGCAGAAATGAACACCATAGTCTACCCCATCAAGGGTCTGTTCTCCTACTACACATCCTGCCTCTTATCGGAGCTGGCTCAGCCCCTCCTCAGTATCTGCTCCCCATGCACCTGCTCATCTACCTTAGCATGGAATGCACCCTTCTCGGCTTTGTCTTCTCCAGCCATTTCCCTTCCAGGGGGCACTGAATTCTTCTCACTAGGTGTCCATGAGGGAAAGACCACTGATCCACCGCAGAGTGTGTGGGAGGAGACGAGAGAAAGAAATCCCTACTTGGGGTTAACAACCCAGTAGGCTGATTTTTATTCTCTGCATTTCAGCTGTGATTCTAGCTAATACTCAGACATGCTGAACATTATTATCTGTTCATAGTGTCATCCTTGATTTTCTAAGTGATCCTTTAACTTCAGGAGGTGGAAGCCTGGAAAACTATATTTCCCATTACCAACTCCCTTACCAACAGGGATCACTGAGATGCTGCCAAGAAGAGGCCCCTTTGAGATTTCTGAGATGGAAGAGAAGATCCAATCCTCCAGCAACAGCTGTGTGGGCTAAAACGTGGCCTTCAGCAGATAATGGATGGGGTTTTCACTAGGGGCTTTTGGGCATCCTCCTGAAGACACTGAAACCTGTAGTGGCTTCCTTGTGATTTCTGCATTTCCGCTTTTTTCTGAAACACAGAAGTACCCTCGGACCTCTATTTCCCAGCCAAAAAGAGTTGTGTAAGCCTCCAATCCCCTATATTAAATACACTCCTATTTAAAATACCTAGCATGGCACCTGTTTCCTGACCTGACATTTCAAGTACATTAGATATTCCCTACAAAGTAGTAGCTAGAAATCAACATGCACTTAAAATTTAAATTCCTCTGTTTAAATTCCAGCTCTTCTGCTGACAATCCATACGACTCTGAGAAAGCCATTTACTTTTCTCACCTACAAAACAGGGCAGACAATATTTGTTCTGGTTCCTTCACAAGACTATCAGGAGAGTTACAGGGACTAATAGATGCAAAAGGATGCTCTAAACCATACAGATTTCTACTAAGAAGAGCATTACTATTTTTGTCCACTTTACAGAGTTTCTCTCTGAGAAAATGTATTCTCATGTTGCCCATAAGAGAGAGGAGCCAGCTCCAGGCTAGCCCCACAACTGACTGTACAGAAATCATAGCCAGTTACTCACTCCCTGCAATTTAGGCCACTGCTCTACCCAGATTCAGGATTCCACCATAAGGAACTATGATTCATAGGTCGTCATTCAATTCTCCTTGCTTCCCAGCAAGTCTGAAACCCCCGTGGCAGAGCCAGGTGTACGTCCCTATGGCTTATTTCAGGATGGCGTGTTGTAGAGAGTATGTCTAAAGGTTACGTTCAATGGGGCCAGAGTTTCAGTTTGGGAAGATGAAACAGTTCTGGAGGTCGACAGTGGTGATGGTTACGCAACAGGATGAATAGACTTAATGCCACTGAATTGCACACTTAAACATGGCTAAAATGGTACATTTTATATTATGTGTATGTTACCACGGTAAAAAATAAGTCCTCCGACATGGATGGATGTGGAGGGTGTTATGCTAATTGAAATAAGTCAGACAGAGAAAAACCAAAGTCCTTCAGGACATACTGACTCCCACTGGTGTTTGAAAAGGTTTGTGATGATTACGTTCTGCCATGTTATGCATATATTGTGTTATGATGTTATGGCTCTTAAGAAGAATTCCATAACCCTAATCCTTTTCCTATTAATGCCTGAAATGGCAATACGTGTATTCAGCAAAGACCAGCTGAACTGACAACTTGTAACAGCAAAATATGTATGCAGGGTGGGAGACGTGCCATATATTTGAATGAAAGTACAGTTATGTCTAACTTGTCTGTAACTAGATCTGTTGGTTAAATTCAGTCTCAATAATAATTTCAATAATAATTTTTTATTTTTACTGTAACAATTTCAATACGAATTCAATTTTGCCATATGAAGAGCTCATTTTTTTTTAGGTCCTAAAAATGATATAACCAGAAAGGTTATAGCCTCAATAATAAATTACTTCCTCAATAAGATGCAATATTTCAGAAGTAAAACTGTGGATGTGTAACCTCGGATGCAGCTGCTGCTTTGAGTGCAATAAAAAAGAATTCAGAGGATGTCCCCGTGAAACTTACCCATTGATTCATTTATAAGCAAATGATTGTGCTAAGAAATGGAAGCCAGCAATAAAGGTTACATACATAAAAACAAGGGCTTAAAAACACAATCATCAGGTGCTTTGTAATGAGAAGGGAGGTGACCACAACATCCCTAGCAGCTTCAGCTTTCTCTAATTACAGCATAGTGAGCACTTAGAATGGGTGAGACTTCTTCCACTTTAGCATAATACACGCCAGCTCCAAGCCAACTTGAGAAACTTAACAGAAGACCATGGGGGGAGGGAAGGGGAAAAATAGTAACAGAGAGGGAGGGAGGCAAACCATGAGACCCTTAAATACAGAGAACAAACTGAGGGTGGGTGGGGGGTGGGGGAGGGGGAAAAATGGGTGATGGGCATTGAGGAGAGCACTTGTTGAGATGAGCACTGGGTGTTGTATGGAAGTAATGAACCATGGGACTCTACCCAAAAACGAAGAGCACACTGTATACACTGTATACATTATAGACACACACACACACACACACACACACACACACACACTAGCCAACCTGACAATATATTAAAAAAAAAAAAAGAAAAAAAGAACAGGTGAGAAGCTTGAAGTGGAGCTGCGTGTTCTTTTTTTAAAAAAGACAAGCATTCCAAATTTGATGACCTTTTCTGTAATGGAAAGTGGCTGTCAGGAGTCTACTACTTAGCAGATATTTTCCACACACACACAAAAAAGGAAACTTAATCTGTTCCTTCAAGGTAGAGGTGACACTTTAACAATACATATGAGAGCAATTGCCTCTCAAAAAAGAGTCATGATATGGAAAGAGCATTTGGAAAAAGGATGTTTGGAAATGTTGCCATTGTTAGATGATTTTATTGCCAGAGATGATGTACTTCCCCTAGGAAAGCTTTCATATCTGTACAAAGAAAGAAAGAAAGAAAGAGAAAGAAAAAGAAAGAAAGAAAGAAAGAAAGAGAAAGAAAGAAAGAAAGAAAGAAAGAAAAAAGAAAAAAAAACATGGAAAGAATGTTCTGATCTCTTTTAAAATCTCTCAAAGGGAAAGTTTTGGTAGAATTTTGAAACCATTTGTTAAAACTGCAAAAGTACAATATCTTTAACTTGTCAGGAAAACTAAACAACTTGTGGGCTTTCAGACAATGTCTAAGTAGGGCTGGATCTGAGCAGAGGAGAAAGGGAAAATCACCTCCTGTGTTATCCGTACTAAACCTCTATTAATGCAGCCAAGGGGATCATCAGCCAATTAGGCTGCCAGATGGCAAAGTTCCTCTGGGTCTCTGCTTCTTTTCACCCATTTTTTTTCAAACTTGGCAATTTGTGACGGGCTCCTGTATATGGTGTCAAAACCTCCTGTCAAGAAGTTCTATTTGTCTGCATTAGCCATAGAGATTTGGTATTGTTTTATGCGGTATTTTTTGAAGCTGGCGAAAGTCTCGAATGGAATCTAGTGACAGCCTGTGAGAAATGAAATCATCCTTATTTTAGAGCTTTCCCATAAAATTAGCAACTTTGCTATTTTTCTGTGGAGAGATTGATTTTTATATGTCTTGGAAAATAATTCAGAAAACATTTTAAAGGCTAGAGTTGCAATCTGCAGCTTTCTTCTTTCTTATGAAGTAGATAAGATGATCTTTAATGGACAACATCTATTTGAAAAGAGTCAGACTATAAAGCTCAGTTCAATTGCTCCATCAATGAATTCTTACCTTTCATCCATCCTGGGTCAAATTCATGCCAATTCCAGGGGCTCCAGGACCCTGCACGCCTGGCATCCCAGCCCCCAGCCTCTTTGAACACCTCTACTTTCACCACCACTCCTGAGCCACGCCGGCTGCCTTTCTATACTCGGAGCACACACCTTTATCTCGCCTCAGGGTCTCTATCCTTGCTGTTCCCTCTTCTAGGAATGCTCTTCCCCCAGATCTTACCAAGGCTAGCCCCTTCTTATTCAGGACAGTTAAAATGCCACCTATCCCACACCCTTCCCTAATGCAGTGCCACCCTGTCCTAGATCCTTGGATCTTAGCTTATTCATATGTTATTAATAGTAATAGAAGCTACACTATAAGTAATACAACAATCTAAGTCCTACAACAGTAGCACTATTTGGCTTACCACTGTATCCTCAGCAACACAATATTGCCTGGTACATAGTAGCTGATCCGTACACATTTGTAAGAAGAATAAATGCATGGATGTCTAAGCCATATTCCTCTTTCCAAGAGAGACAAGGAGCAGCAGGGGCTGGACGTCCATGGCAGAGAGACTGGGAACTAGTGTTTATTGAAGGTCCCGCATGTGTGGGTCCCTGTTGATAAGCATCACAACCTCTCCACAATATTTCGGCAGGTGGGGATGGCTCCCTCATCCAGGGGAGGAAGCAGAGACTTAGCAAGTTAGCGAACACTTGGAGCCACACAACTGACCCCTGGCAAAGCTGTGCCTAGGGGTCAGTGCGTCAGGCTCAGGGCTCCTGTTCTTCCCCCTGAAGTCCTCTGAGGATCACAGAGATGCAGTTCCTGGGAGCTTCTGTCACAAATCTGCTAGGGTTCAAACTTCTAATTATCTTCTACTGATTAGATTGTTTCTTCTAAATCTTTTAGATTTATCCTCTAAATCTTCTACTAAAAAATCTACTAATTAGCTCTGTGACTGTAAATAAGGAATATAGCCTGTTAAATCAGGATGGTAACAGTACTTCTCCTGCGGGTTATTGTAAGCATTAAATGAGATGATACGTGTCAAGCACCTGGAACAGAACTTGGACTATCACACATCTCAATAAATGCTGGTTGTTGGCATTACGATCACTGTCGTCATTACCTTAAATCCTATTGTTTCTGAAGCATTTCTTTTCCTTCCTCCCTTCAATAAATACTCCTTTAGCTCCTACTAGGTGCCTGACACTGTGCTAGGTGTCCAAGATAAAAGGATAAATAGAAGGCAGTGTCAGCAAAGCACCATGGAACATGGAGGAGGGCGTGTCTCTCCTTGTTTAAGGGATCACTGAAAGCTTTGTGGAGCTGGATGATATTTGAGTGAAGCCCGAAGGATGGAATGGAATTCTTCTAAATGGAGAAGTGGAGCTAAAGAAAAACATAGTGAAATTCCTGTCAGGACTGGGCTTTAGAAGTGGGTTAACATTTTCTATGGAATAAACAAACTAATTACAGTTAAGGGGGGAAAGCAAACACACACCATTGCACGCAATTTGAAGGCTGAGTGCAAAACGTGGCTAAATTCAATCTTTCTATCACATTCCAGCTCCAGTTTTATACAGACAACATTTTTCAGAAGAAAGAACACAGGTTTTGCTGCCAAACAGTTTGGAGTCAGAATAACAAGTAAGCTGTGTGACTTGGGGCAAAATTATTTACCTCTCTGGTGTTTAGGTTCCTGACTTGTTTCTAAAAAAATGGAAAGGAGGTAACAATTCTGGCTTCATGGAGTTGTTTTAAGAATTAAAAAAACATGACATATGTAAAAACCTAATACAGGGAGGACCTGCAAATAGAAGATATTCAGTAAATGTTCATTTCTTTCCTTCCAAATCTGGCTCCAAGCACACTGACCACACTGTCATCTCCAACTGTAAACTTCCAAGTGATCTCATTGTTTTCACAATGTTTGCACCCAAAAACTTAACCCACTCAACTCAGTTCCCAGCTTAAATGAGAGGCAGGTTTTTCCTTCCCCCAAATGGAAGCCTAGAGAAGTCAGGGCCCCTGGAATAGTAGTTCACTGGTGATGTTCCTCATTTAGTACCTACCAAGTGACAGATACCTTGCTGAGCGCTTGGTTTCTCTGTTCATCGAGTCCTCACAACAAACTCGAGGGTAGGAACTCTCCCCATTTTCCAGATGAGGGCAATTTAAGCTTCAAGAAATAACTTGCTCAGGAATACACCCTGGCATATGAGGACCCCAGGGCTGGCTCCCAGAGTGTTCTGACTCCAACCTCATGCACTCATCCTGGGGCACCTCTAGTAATATCTCCGGATGGGAAAGGAACATGCCCAGCCTGGGCGTACAGCTATGAAGAACAGAGCTAGGACAAGCTAGAACTGTCCATGGTCCTTATATTTTCCTTAATAGAACACGAGCATTATTATTACTTTTTTCATTTAAATTTTAGTCAGTTGACATACAACACAATCTTGGTTTCAGGAGTAGAATTCAGTGATTCCTCACTTACATACGACACTCGCTGCTCATCACAACAACTGCCCTCCTTAATACCCGAACACGGGCATTACTGTGCATTTCTCTCCATCTGACTTGTCTACTTTTCTCTCAGTGTCTCTCTCTCACCGTCTCTGTATGTAGGCATATGTACATCATTCCCTAACCACATTCCTCCCTCTCTTTCTCTACTCCAAGTGGAGAAACTGAGCATCACAATCTTAGAGGGGATTTCTGAGCTTTACAGAGTGTTCTGTTGGGGCTGAGATCTAAGGCTCCATCCCCCTACCTTCCCATCTGTTGCCCTCCTCTGCCTTCCCCCTGTAGCGTCAGACACAGACCTTCCGCTTCCCTGCCTGCCAGTCTGACGCATGCTTCAGGCCAGAACTACTTAGGAATAATTATTTTAAAAACAAATAAACTCTTTTCCCAGTGATCTTTACTCTCCTCACATCCGCACCAAGCAGTGGCTATTTTTACTCACCCTAGCTCCTGGCAGGTCTCTTTGGAAAGTCACCATGACATTTCGTGCGGCCTGGCCTGGCATTCATCTAAAATATTTTTTCAAAAACATCCTGCTCTGGAGAAATGTCAGCATTTATGGTGCATCCACAGGGATGTATCGGCAGAGGAAAAGATGCACTTAAGAAAGTCCCAGCTTGACAAGGAGTCAGTTTGGAGGCAGACTCACCCAGAAATAGCATAGCACATGGAGGGGCATACTGGGAAGGAGTGGTGGTGAATACTGATGTCTGTGGTAAGGTCACACGGACAGTCTGGAGTCTGGAGAGAGGATGGACACACAGACTGACCACAAGTAGGTGGCTGTTCAAGACAAAGCACGGAGGATGTCTGGGTCAGTGAAGTCCAGCTGGTCTTGGATTTGAACAAGTCATATTTTCTCCCTATCTCTATCCGAGGGCTCCTCTTAGATCTGGCACGGGTAGGAATTTGGGGACAAGCAGACACCATCCCTTTCACGTTGGTGATGGAGAGGAAGCATGGGAAGAGGAACCTCAGGTTCTGGTCCCGGCTTTGCTACTAAGTTATTGTTGATCTTCAGCAACTCACAGCTATCTCTCTTGGCCCCTGATTTTGCATCTGAAAAATGAAGTGGGCACTAGATGGTCCTTTCTAGACCTCACATTCTTTGAGTCAAAGACCAAACCATGAAGATGATTGCTTATCACAGTGCCAAACATGTGGGATTTAAATAGTTACAGGTCATCATTTTCATCCATCTATTAATTCATCCATCCACCTATCTATCCACCCACTTACCCTCGCTAAGAACTTTCTATATGCCGAGAACTAAGCTAGGCACTATGAAACTGACTCAACCCAAGACTTATTATCAAAGATCATATTTGAGGAGGTGTGGTAGCCAGCCTCCAACATGACTCCCAATGAGCCCTGCATTATGGTATTTACACACTTGTGTAGACCTTTCCTACATTGTACCAGGGTCAGTCAGTGTGACCAGTGGAATACCACAGAAGTTAGGTATGTCACTCCTGAGTTTATGTTATGAAAGACACTGTCTTCTCCCCCCTCCTACTCTTGCTCTGAGGGAAGCTAGCTCCATATTGCAGACAGATTCACTCAGCTGATGGATAAGCCCACGTGGCGAGTAACTGAGCTCTGTATGTAATAACCAGTAAAGAACTAAGGCCTTCCAACCACCACATGATTGAGTTTAGACATACATCATCCCCCATTTGAGCCTTCAGTTGCCCACAGCCCCAGCCAACAGCCTGACTAGAACTTCCTGAGAGACCTTGAGCCAGAACCACCTACCTAAGCTGTTCCCTGATTCCTGACCCACGGATACTCTGGCTAATAAATGTTTGTTGTTTTAACATCTAAATTGGGAATCACTTGTAACACAGCAAGAGATAACTAACACAGAAAGAAAATGAAAACAGAGACCTATAGAATTATTACATGAACATTTTGAATATTCTTAAACATCAAAGATACAAATAAGGATGAGTGTCCACTTTCAGAGAATATACAATTGAAATAAAAAATGCTATAAGGAGATAAAAGTGACAAATATGCCATGGGAGTTTTAAGGAGGAAAGCTCATGGCCAGCTGGAGAGGGACAGGGGGAATTTATATATCTTAGCTTGGGAACGTTTCATGAGTAAATGTCTTTAAACTGGATTCTGAAAGACTGGTGAGATTACAGAGTTCAAATGGAAAGGTATACCAATTGCTAAGGTCATTATAAGCCACAGCCAACCACTGGATAAATTTGGATACGTTAGGAATGACTGGTAGTTTAATGTGGTTGGTAAGTATGGGAAGAAAAGGCCTTGAATGCCATGCACAGACATGTCCCTTTCTCCTTTGAGCCATGTTCCTCAAGATGTCATTATCTCGTTACCACCTTTATTGATTTTTATCTACACATCCCATCTATTATAATGTTTATTTTTAATTTAAATTGACTAGCTTTGTAAAATTAAAATTTTACATTTTAAAATGTTTTTCTTAAAATTAACATTTTATTTTATTTTTATTTTTATTTTTAAAAATTTTAATGTTTGTTTATTTTTGAGAGAGACAGAGACAGAGGCAGAGTGTGAGCAGGGGAGGTTCAGAGAGAGAGAGGGAGACACAGAATCCGAAGCAGGTTCCAGGCTCTGAGCTGTCAGCACAGACCCCTACATGGGGCTCGAACCCATGAACTGCAAGATCATGACCTGAGCTGAAGCTGCATGCTTAACTGACTGAGCCACGAGGCGCCCCTAAAATGAACATTTTAATTTTTCTCCAAGCAATAATATCCATGAAACCCAGGGTTTGGTAGGCTATTTATATTTGTTCCAACAAACATAAAGTGAATGGTCACTGTTAAAAAAAATGTGCTTTTCGGGGTGCCTGGGTGGCTCACTCGGTTAAGCATCCGACTTCAGCTCAGGTCATGATCTCGCGGTTCGTGAAGTTTGAGCCCCGCATCGGGCTCTGTGCTAACAGATCAGAGCCTGGAGCATGCTTCAGATTCTGTGTCCCCCCTCCCCTTCTCTCTCTGCCCACACCTGCTTGTGTTCTGTCTCTCTCTGTCTTTCAAAAATGAATAAACAAAAAAAAAATGTGCTTTTCTGTGTACCCCCTAAAGTCCCCTAGTAGCCCAACAGTGGTACACCACACTTTGAGAAATGCCTCAGAAAGTGGTGTTAGCGGGAGGGCGATGCCCTGATTGGAGGTGTGCTCAGGTGGAGTCTGCAAGTCTGTCCATGTCACCATCTCTGGTGTCTGTCACCCTCGAGACTCCCCTCTCCCTTAGTACTCCTGACATCCAAGTCCATTGATCTTGTCTTCCAAATAACTCTTTTATCACCCTGGTGAAGTCCCTCCACAACTTCCCTGGTTCAGGTTCTCATCGTTTGTCACATGCACCATTACAGTAGCTTCCTGACTTCCAGGACTCAAGCTTCCACCCTCCTCTACCTTATGAATACAATTCTAACACATGACTCCTTGCTTAAGTTCTTCCCCATTACCTTCAAAATAAAAACCCAAACTCCTTAGCCTTTGCACTGAGTATTCATGCCTAGGACCTTCCAGACCTGTCCAGCCTCATTTCTGTCCCTCATCACCCAAAACAACATATATACAGACATACTTCATTCAGGCTCTAGCGATAGGGAAGGATTTATATGTCCCTGAACACAACTGTTCTCACATTGCACACTTCCATGTCTTTGACCAGGCTGTGCTCTCTTCCTGGAATGTCTTCCCTTGTCAGTCCACCAGAACAAGCCTACTTCACCCTCTGGGAGTCAGCTAAGGCTTCCCTTATTCTCCCATAGATTCACAGGTACCCTTCCCTTGAGCTACGGTCTCATGGGGTGCAAATCTCATCATATCACGCTGTGTTTTAAATGTCTCTCTTTTTCACAGTTTATTTATTCTGAGAGAGAAAGGGTGTGAGAGAGACACAGAGCAGGGGAGGGGGAGAGAGAGGGAGAGAGGGAGAGAAAGAAGGAGAGAGAGAGAGACAGAACTTCAAGTAGGCTCTGAGCTGGGGTCAGACGTGGGGTTTGAACTCACGGACTACAAGATTATGACCTGAGCCAAAATGAGGAGTTGGACGCTTAACCTACTAAGCCGCCCAGGCACCCCTAAATGTCTGTTGACACCCCACCTCCAATTCTAGACTATGAAGACAGAGTTGAGGGGGCTTTATCTATCCTTCCATCTTCAATACCCAGCATACACGAGCCACTAAATAATGCTTCTCAAATGAATGCATGGTTTACAGGGGCACAAGGGCAGGTGTGTGGTTTGGCTAGAAGAGAAACTTCATTCCAGCTCCCTCCTGCTGCTGCTTTGCATTGGTGAAATGTTTTTTTTTTTTTTTCTTTCCCAACAGGAAGAATAAATGGGCCCTGGGCAGTGGTGTGGTGGCAGGCGGGAGGGGCAAATGTGATGAACCCTGGGTAGATCTCCCCAGTGCCTGATGGTCAATGGTTCCTGATTCCTGTCAAGTTCAATGTTTTTTGACAGACACAAGCCAATTAGCGATCTGCTGCCAGCGGCTGGTTTGCTCAACATGGTTTGCCTTTTTGATTTGAAAACCTAATATTTTTCATGGATTTGATTTGGTTCCACTGGGGAGCTGAGATAAGCCATTCAGTCTCAGCCGCTTAGCCGGCTCTAATGGCCCTTATCTGCTTCATACCCAGCATCAAGCGAGTTCTCAGGCTCTGTCTCCAGCTTGGATGTAGGCAGAGGCCTCCTGGGGTGTGGACACATCTGCACAGGTGGCTCGGATGACCCTGTTTGGGCCTAAAGGAAGGCAAAGGACGAATCTCCCCCACCAATTAACAAAGGTGCTCTTGGATGCCTGGGGGTCTGCCCAGCTCCTTTTAGGAGGATCTAGCCTAATTCAGCTTCTGTTCCCCACCCCCACCCCCCATCAGCCTCTGATTTGCTGCTAGGGTAGGAGCCCAATCCATCTGGCTTTCCAAAGGCAGAATATCCTGTTCCACTCATGTCGGCATCCCTGGTGTGAGCTTATAATAATAACCTCTTTTAACAATGTTTAAGCCTGTGTCCAGGGCTGGTACAGTGGTAAGCACTGTCAGCATCCCTTATTACACTTAATCCCCATAACAGCCCTCTGAGCTTGGCACAGTTATTACCTCCCTTTAACAGAAGCAGAAACTTAAGTCAAATGAGATTAAGGAAGTTATCATCACCAATCTTCAGTCTAGCAAGAGACTAGGCTGGGTCTGAATTCAAGTCGGCCTGATACCACATCCCGTGGCCCTGCCTAGCACAGCAGTCCACTGCCGTGGGGAATGCTCGGTGTAGTGTGGGTGAGGAAGGCATAGATACAGGCATTCCCTGCCTCCAAAGCCTCTTGGGTGCTGCGTGGGGGCTACTGTGGACTGGCTGACCTCCCAGAAGTCACAGCTGCCTTCATGAACCTGACCCTCCTGAAGATCCTGCCCTCTGGATGGGGTGCTGTGTTGCCAACATCTCTCTGAGCCTCATTTGTGTCTGCTATTCCGGTTAGACCCAGCTCATTGACCCTCTGGCTTCTATCCCAGAAACCAGCTTCTGCACCTGGAGAAGGATCCCCCGCCCTCCTTCCTTGCTCTCTTCCACTTCCTTGCTCTTTCTTCCACTTTTGAGTTTGCTTCAGATCTAAAGTCTCCGTGGGTCCATTATTAGGGAAGAACGATTTGGCTTAAAATTAGAAGACACTTAGGAATGTCCGAAGGGGAGACATTTTACTCCAATGGGGAATTTCTATTCAGTTCCCTGTTCAATATACAGCTCTGGTAATTGGGGGAATCTGAGGGAAATTAGAAGGCTACTCTGTTTTTATAAATGATCTCTAAAAATTAGTAGGTTAGGAGGCTAATGTTAACCAAGTGACCGGCTTGGTGTTGTGTTAATACAAGCATTGTCTGCAGAATGAGGCAGGTGATTGGCCCTTGACTTACTGACTCCCAGATGGTTACCTGGGGAAAACAGACAAGATTTCCCTAGAAGAAGGAAGAGCATTAAGGAACGCCAGAGGCAGGGTACCAGAACCAGGACCCTCTGGTGCCCCCTTCTTGAATTTGACAAGCTGGCATTACTTCACACCCGAAAAGTAGTGGGGCTGACACTCAGAGCTGCCCAGCAAACTGATGAGCTAGCAGAGCGAGCCTCGCCAGCACGCCCCAGCCTTTGGCAGGACCCCAGGGAGAGGAGCCACGACCTCACAGCATGGCTGGGGAGCTCACAATGTTCCCACTGCTCCAAATCCCTGAACGCACTTTGTGTGTCTCAATTGCAGGGTCAAGGGGCCTAGCAAAGTGGAGGAAGCAGCTTGTCCAAGATTTGGGAGCTGTTGCTAATAGTTATTCATTGAAGCTCAAAGTCAGGTTAAATGTGATTAGGGGTAGCTGCCCCACTGAGCCTTTTATGGGACCAGGTCTCCCCCCTCTCCGCCCTTCATACAGGTGCCCAAGGGATCTTCCTATAGTCCGTGTCTCATCATTGTTCTCCCCTGCTCCCCATCCCTCAGAGGCCACCCATTACCTGTGGGGCCTTTGGGATCTCACTCCTGACAATACCTCTAGCCTCTTCACTCCCCAGTTTCTCCCTAGCCCACCCCACTGAAGTCAGCCACATGTCAACAGTTCCCAGGAAGGCCAGATTGTGGCAGCCCTCCGGGGCTTTGGTCACATTGCTTCTTCTGCCTGGAGTGCCCCTCTGTTCCTGTCTACACAGGGACCCCCTATGCAGCTTTCAGGGACCAGCCTGCAGGTACCTGACTCCTTAAACTTTTCCTGACTCTCTCTGCCCCTTCCCCGCTTGTATACACTCCATGAAGATGTCTGTCATGGACCTGTTAGCGCACTGTTGTCCCCTTCAGGACCGTGCTGTTCAGCTCTCTATGACATGCTGCATATAGCACAGCGGCCAAGGGCTCAGGCTCTGGGCTCCAAGTTGTAGCTCTGATCCTCCCTGCTGTGTGATCTTAGCCATCTACTTACCCTTCTTGTTTCCTTGTCTGTACAATGGGGATGATAATAGTACACACACACACACACACACACACACTGGAAGATTGAAAGAATCAAATACGAAAATTCAAGCAAAGTGTTTTGCTACATGGTCTGGTCCATGGGGGACACTCAGCAAAGTTTAGTTATTACTGTTTTTTTGTTGTTAGCATTATTGTCACAACTGGCATCCCCAAAATGGTACAGCACTTAGCAGGTGCCAAAGATAATAAATATAAAAACCAAGGACTCATGTGGAAAATCCAATCTCACTGACAGGGCAAGCCCATTAATTAAATTCCTGTCTCCTAATACATACTTGTTGAAGGAGTGAGTGAGCAAGGGGGG
Source organism: Prionailurus viverrinus (assembly GCF_022837055.1). NCBI lineage: Eukaryota > Metazoa > Chordata > Mammalia > Carnivora > Felidae > Prionailurus > Prionailurus viverrinus. The sequence continues at coordinate 21,342,555 of NC_062574.1, forward strand.
ATGAAGTCTGATGCCAGACCGGAATAAAGCTGCAGAATGAGCCCAGGGTGGAGAGAAGGCAGGTGGGTGGTTGCCCGCTCTCTGTGGTTAAGAGCCAAGACGGTGCCTCTGCATGACGTCAGGAAGGAGGGAGCCCGGAGGCCCTGAAGCTGGGCAGTACACAGGTGGGGTGGTGCCAGCCCCTTGGGTCAAGAAAATAATTATTGGAGGATCAGAAATCTGTACTTTGAGAACCTTTATGTGGTTTATGTTTTCTATAATTATTTTCTTTGTGCCCTCTTTCAGTATTTAGCATAGGAAGCTATTTTTTTTTAATTTTATTTATTTTGAGAGACAGAGATAGTGCAAGGAGGGAAGGGGCAAAGAGAGGGAGGGTGAGAATCCCAAGCAGACTCCACGCTGTCAGTGTGGAGCCCAATGTGGGGCTCAAACTCATGCACTGTGAGATCATGACCTGAGTGGAAACCAAGAGTCAGATGCTCAACCAACTAAGCCACCCTGGCGCCCCGCATAGTATGCTATTTTTTAGGGTTTATTTTTTGGTGGGGAGAGAGGGAAGGGTTGTTTCTGATGCCAGCCTGTCTTAGTTGTTCTAAGGAAAAATGAGGAACATGACTGAACTGAAATGTAAATAAAAGAATGCAGTCGAGTGATAACAACATAGGATTTTGGAGTGAAACCTGTCAGAGCGTGAAGCCTGCTGATTCTGCGACTGTTTTGTGCCTCAGTTTCCTTATCAGGAATATGAGGATAAGAATAGTATCCACTGCGGAATGTTGCTGGGAAGCTGGAATGAGATCATGCCTATAGAGCACGACATGTGGACAGAGAAGATAAGCAGAAATTAAAAGCAGGTGAGGGGGAAGGCAGTGCAGCATCCATAGTGGGGGTCAGGAGAGGGGGAAGATGGGGGCAGAGTCCGAGACCTTCAAGGGGCAAGTGAACTCTGGAGGATTGAGAATCTGGAGCACCTGAGAATCTCCTTCCACAGTGTAACCTATTCATCTGGAGTACTCTTCGTTCTATTCACATAAGGAAGGCTGTTGTCTTGTGGGGACTTGATAACCATTTTCAAATACCTGATAAGCAGGATGAGGGGGAATGGTACAGGGCCAGGTGATCTGGTCCTTTTCAAGCCCAAGTTTCTCTGATCTAGGAATGGGGAAGAGCCCGGGAGGGTTCAAATCGGGGTTAATTACACAGATCTCAGAGAAGAAGAGGCAGCAAGACAGAGGTTATGATGTGAGCTTGAGAGACAGAATTGGTTTTGATTTTTGGCTCTGCCACTTGTTAGCTGTGCAGCCTTGGGAAAATTACTTAACCTCTCTGAGTCTCAATTTCTTTCATCTGAAAAGATGATAATAATTCCACAGAGGGGTTTTGTGAGGATGGGATGCATGGAAAGTCGTTGCCTGGTGCATGGAACATGGTTAAGTGGTTGATTAATTACATTTTAGGTGTAGTAATACTTGTAACAATAAGATAAGTAATTATAACAGTAAGATAACTTCACTTACAAGAATAACAATACACCAAACGGCATAATAATAATGCTTATGATTGTCATTGCTGTTGGTGAAGTAACGCACAATTCTCTGTCATGATTCAGATTAAACTTGGAGTTGGGGGACGGGGGGCTGCACCTCCAGCACTCAGGGCTGCATGGTGTTGGAATGGCATCCTGAGTCTCATATCTGGAGACCAATCAGAAGAATATCGTGCCCCCCACCCCGTCCCAACCCCTGACTGTGAGCCCTGAGAACCTGGAAGCTTCTTTCCCTGGTGAATGGTGGGGAGTATTAGTCCTCCCTGTGGAGACCCCCTCCCTTTTGCGGACTCTCTTCCTTGACAAGGTCTGGATCTGATCTCACAGCAACAACAACCCAGATGATAGTAGTAATGGCTGCCATTTATCTTGCATTTGCCTTCTACTTGGAGACATTATGGGAAGCATTCTGCACACATCACCTAATTTAATCTTCAGACAACTTTGTAAAGTGTCTCCACTTTACAGGCAGGGCTCCAGGAGGTCCAATAACTTGCCCAAGGCCACAGGGAATGAGTGGAAGGGCTCATTCATTCAGGGAGTATCAGAGGCCCTTTCTCTTACAATAAGTACAAGAATAACAGAAGTGACCAGGCTCACTGCTCCCTGTTGCTTCTCCCAGAGGCACCAGCACCAGGGCCCCTTAGAAACATCAGGCTTCAATCACACTGCTCTTCTCTAAGGACTGGACATAATGAAGTCTTTGGGAAGTCATCTGAGCAAACATTATCCCCTTCCTCACTGGGATGCACCCAGACAACAGTCCACGAAGGGGCTTCCTGTGGCTCTCTCGGCCACTGTGAAGGTGCTTCCCCAGGATCAGAGAAAGCTCCTGTGTGAGCAGCTCCCCACTTGGGAGGGGTCACCTGCTTCTGTAGGCACCCCTGATGTCTGTACATAACATTGAGGCATCCTTGGATGGAGACACCATAGAGAGGTCAAAGATAGCGAGGAAGGACCGGTTAGGCAATAAGCAGCACATCATCTTTCCACTCCCAATGCCCGCCTACCTAAGGTTTGGGCATCCTGAGCTCTGGGGCACCAACATTTCTATTGGGTAGAAGGCCTCTGGAGTTGGCTTCACCAATGCCTTATTTGTTCAGACCTTGCATTTATGTGGACATGCCATGCCTGCCAATTGGTCAGGCCAACAAAGCCATCAGAAAGCAGGGTACACATTCCCTCCTTCCTGTGCACAGGTATTGTACCCAGATGTCACTATCTACAGCAGCCCTTCCCACCACTGTGTAACAACTTTTCAGCCAATCCTGGTCTAAGGTAGGACAGGGTTAGAGGCAGGTCTACTCCATCTTCAGGGTCTGACACTTGGGGTCATTAACCTCTTCACTTGGTCAGTAACCTAGGGTCTCTGAGATCCTGTCTTGATGGATCAAGACCATTGATGTGGTCCTCAAGAGTTAGGGGCTTCCAGAGGTATCTCCTGCATTATTCCTTGTGCCTTAATCTGTCTCAGGATTCAGCCCTGCCCCAGGCATTCTGGGCTCCTGCCAGTTTTTCCCCAGACCTGGTGGTTGCTGTTGGACTGCAGCTTCTATACCTGTACCCCTGAAACAAGCCCACAAAAGTCTGATTTCAAGTCCACTTGGGTGGATTACACATTGCTGGGCCCTGCCTGCCCACCACAGCCTCTAGTTACCTGAATGGGCTGCTCACATGCCAACAGTATCTTGGAACTGTCTGCTATTGTCTGTCCTCCAAATTTCAGGGGAATTGGTTCTGTCTGCTAGATCAACACCTCTCCTTTGGGGCTGGCTAGTTCCTGATCCCTTCCTCTCCTGGCCTCCCCTATCTCACTACAATGAACATGGCTGTATCCGTTCCTATCTGAAGGCTTACCACACCTTCACCTAAGTTGTTAAGAATATGACATTCTTTTTTTAATGTTTATTTATTAACTTTGAAAGAGAGACAGAGTGAGAGAGAGAGAGAGAGAGAGGAAGGAGAGAGAGAGAGAGAGAGAGAGAGAGAGAGAGAGCTTGAACAGGGAAGGGGTAGAAAGAAGCAGGGAGGGAGAGAATCCGAAGCAGGCTCCATGCTGTCAGTGCAAAGTCTGACATGGGGCTCGAAATCATGAACCATGAGATCATGACCTGAGCTGAAATCAAAAGTCAGACGCTTAACCAACTGAGCCACCCAGACGACCCAAGAACATGACATTCTTAAAAATCACCAAGGATTCATTCAAAATGCTTTTACTGCATTCCTGCAATATGCCAATTTATGATGCATGATGCTGAATATTCAGAGAGAGGAACACTTTTATCATCCCTGTGGTATTGGAGCTTTGGTTTAGTGGAGGAGGAAGTCAGTCAATAAACTGGCAAGCAAGGAAATAGAGAAATATGCTTTGGCAAATAGTGATTATCTTGGACAGAGAATTATGTGGAATTTCACACATTCCAAGTCACACATTTCTATAATATTAGAAATTTTACAAGTATGCAGTAAGCAGTGAAAGAAGTAAATATAAACAAATAAAAGAATATCTGTCATCCAACTCTAAGACTACCACCAAATTACTGTTTCTAAATCAAACAACTGAGTACATAGTGATGCCTTTATGAAGATAAGGAAGGCTGCAGAGGAGTTAGGTTGCATTATATACAACTGCTGTATTGGTAGGGCAGTAATGATACTAATAATGCAGCTCGGATTTAGTGAGCACTTGCTACGTTTCCAACACTATGCTACTTTCTTTACATACATTGTTTCAATGAACGCTCTAGGCATTATTATCCTCATTTCCGGGAACTGCAGGTTAGGTTAGAACCAGTCTCTTGACCACTGTCTCCCAGCTGGAAGGCTGAGGAGCTGGGACGAGGTTATTCTTCTCTCAGGCGGGCAGGTCCATTTCCTCTAGAAATACTGTCTGCGTTAGGGGGTGTTAGCACATCACAGCAGCACTGTTGAAAGCCTAAAGTGGGAGGCAGCATTTAATCTTCCTCTGTGCAAGTGAATTGTTGAAGTATGTATTTTTAAACCTCCATGGATATGCTGAGAATCTTTAAGGAAGGTAGTTTAATAAACAGAGTGACGAGGAGGCAGGTGTATTTATTTTTAGCACCTCTCTGTACAGAGAAGGTACTAAAGGCAGAGAACGAGAAATTGTCCTGCGCGTTAAGCAGGGAAGCTAAGAACTGAGAACAGGGGCACTGGAGGCTCGCTTCCTGGCAGGTCCCATTAGAACAGAACCTCTTCTCCATGGTCTCACTGAAAGCATCACACAAAAGCACCCACAAGGACGACCACTGAAACCACAGAACTTAGAAAACCACGGAAATATCCACTGTGGAGACACTGGCTAAACAGGTTGGAGCCCACCCACACAAGGGAGTAGTACAGAACCCTTTCAATGCACTGATCCAGTTTCGTTTGAATGGACGTGGACTGACGTCCACGAGGTGTTATTTAGAGAAACAAGCACCTTTCAGAACAATACTGTATTATTTTGTTTTTCTAAAGATAATGAAACGTATGTGTGTGAACGTATGCAAATACACTGCGTGCATCCATGCATATTAATACATATCCAAAATGCTAGTATATGCAAAGAAACATGTGGAGAGATGAAAATGCTAACATCAAAATATGCTAACAGGAGCATGGGAGAATTTCATGGTTTAGCTTGTACATTTCTGAAATGCTATAATGTTTCTATGGAGAGCTTTGATTTGAAAAAGAAACGGCCATTAAAAAGAAACAGAATAATCTTAGGTTTACTTTTGTTCCTCCCCCCCCCCCCACAACTCCTGGCCAGCATGAGGCACCTGGGGGGTGGGGAGGGACTGGGGGCAGGGGAAGAAGGACTGCCTTCAGCCCCTCTCATTACCTTACCATGTGTCAGGCCATCTGGCCTCAGACCTCAGTATTAGGCCACCTCCTTGTCCTAGAAAGCTAACCACCCTGGCTGGTTAAGGAGCTAGTGACAAGCTTGGGAAAACAAGCTTGGGGAGATGCCTGCCTCTCCTGTTTCCATCTCCATGGGCTGTCCTGATTTATTTCTCAGAGCCCCCAGATTTGCAGGCAACCTCTCTCGGTGCTGCTTTCTGCAGCCAAGAAGATGTTAACTGAAGATTTCCATTCATTCACTCATCTCTTTTCGAGGGAGCAAATTGGTCTAAAGGTCTCTGCCTAGCTTCACATATACACACACAGCATACAGACACACACCCATAAAAATGCACACGCACACACAGCAACACACTAAGTGACAAAGACCAAGGACCTACAACTGCTCAAACCCCATGCTCACAAAGCTACAGACACATGGCAATTACATACAGACACATACACGCATGCACACATCCACACACATACGACACAGCCGTCCAATTAATCTCCAGCTTTGAAAGAGATTAAAGAGGTGTAACTCCCTCCAGCCCCTGCAGGAGGCTGACCACAGACCTGTCTGAACTTGCAAACCTGTGTTTTCTTCTCCTCCCTCCCCCCACTTGCTCTCTCCTCTTCTCCACCTCTTCTATCTTGCCCTCCTCCTCTCCTCCTCCTCCCCTCTCTCCTTTTCTCCTGTTGTCCCCACCCTACCTAGATTTTTTTAAGCTCCCTTTCTTCTTAGAGCTAGAGGTTAAATGATGCACAAATAGAGGCAGGAGCCGGACCACCAATTAAAAGCTGCCTAGGGCAGCAAGGAACAGAATTTTCCTTGATTGTTTGTTTCTACCCTGGGTCTGTCTGTTCCCCACTGCCCCTCCGGAAGCAACAAGCTGGCGCTTAAAGTGCCCTTTCTCAGCAAGCAGCTCAGACCTGAGTCTCTAATCTCCCAGCTCTGCTCCATTCTTTTTCTTCCCTGTGGCCGGTCCCCTCCAGCCTCTGTGGCTATCTCCATAGCTCCCCCCACTCTACCTCCCTTCCACATATGGAGGCTGGGTTTGGAGAGAGGAGGAAGAGGGCTGGGAAGGAGATCTTTGGGGTCAGGGAGGGACTATAGACATTTTTGCTGTGGGCAGATATTTTTGCACATCTTTGTTCACAAGTTCCAGTGAAAGCGGTTAGGGCTGGTAACAGGTATGTCCACTTCCCACCTAGTGGCTGTTAAGAGGCATGCCTCTGTCAGCATCACTAAGAAACTTTGATTGATGAACACTGTCTGCCCCGAAGCCAAGAACATTGGATGCAGGTGTAGAACTGCACACGTGTACTGTTTGCAGGCACGCACACCTGGTTTGCATGTACATATCCGCATTTATCGTCCTTTACTGAGACTGCTAGATGTTGGACACAGTGTTGGGACCTAGGCCCTGTGCTCTCACTGCCATTGTTGAACAGGGACATGGGTGAAACAGATCCTGCCAGTGCCCCACCCTCATGAGGCTGCTTACAGAGGAACCACTGCAACTGCCTGGGGTCCCCCCCATCCCCCTGGGTCCCCCACTAGCTGTGCAAGCACATTTCATCCCTACACAGGACAGGCTAAACGTACCAGAGGATCAGTGGTCCTGGAAATCCTCTCAGCCAAGGATACATGGGCAGACAGTGGGCACATCCCAGCTTCCTCATCTCTTAGTTGCTGAACCTCTTAGGCATGTTTCCCAGAGCCCCATGGCAGGACTGAGCTAGGGATGTCCCAGTGGCAACAAGCTTGATAATACAGCCTTTGCTGCCTCCTCTCCTCTGCCTCCTTTCTCCAAGCCAAGAGAAGGAAAACAGGCTATAATCAGACCCTAACGAGTGACAGGAAGGTGTTCTGGAGACCCAACTTAGACCATGGGGTGTTAAGGAAGAGCATCTGGGGCAAGGGATGTGGGGCTGAGCCCGAGTCAGGCAGGGGTGAGGAGGAAGGGCTGTAAGTCTGACTCACTCCTCCCACAGGGTGCCTTCAGAAGAGTCAGTCTGCCTCGGAGTCATGAGATGAGGCAATGCGTGTGGAGGCACTTGGTAAACTGGCAAGACTTGTGTCAGTTGAAAAACCATTATAACGTGACCAGACAAAGCTCTGATTTCATCACCTCTCTGGGGTCTACACTCAGTAAAATGGTGAGATCGGGCAGTTTATCTTCAAAGCCACAGCTCTTTATGGGCTCTTTTCCAGAACTTCATGGTCACATCACCTTGTCAACCTTTTGCTCTCTTACCTCTTTTAAAATCTGCTCTAAGAAAAGTCTCTGATGTTCATCCTGCACCCATCGGGGTGATTTTAAGTCAAAAGGGTTCCTGTCTGGTATCCGTGAGCAGACTCCTTATTACTGGCCATGATACTCCCAAACTGCCCTGTGCGGCCACCTCTGGGAGGGGGGCAGGGACTGCTGAATACAGCCACACAGGGCATCCATGTTTCTTCCCAATGGGAGACCCACTTTCAGTTCACATCCCAGTCTGGAAGTGAATCTTCTCACCAAAAGGGGTGGCAGAAAATCCCCCCTTTGCCCCACGCTGAGAGTGGATGGAAAACACAGGTTAAGAGAAAAAGCAAACAGAACAAAGCTCTCCCTTGTTTAACAAATAGAATCAGCAGCTAGCATTTGGCAGAGCGTATCGGAAGGAATAAAAGCCTCCAAAAAAAAAAAATCAGTGGATAATGATTATACTTAAAGTGCCCTTTGAGCAATTGCATTAGCAGAGATGGGGAATGCCTGTAAATAGTAACAAGGGCCCCAATAGAAGGAAATGACTGTAACAGGACAAAGATTACCCACCTCAGAGTACTCTTGAACTCCCCCACCCTTGCCAGGAAGATTTGTTTGTTTGTTCGTTTGTTTGTTTGTTTGTTTGTTGCTTGCTGGGTCAGATCTTGGCCTTTTTTTTCTTGCAGAAAATTTCAAATAAGGGCTGCAGTAAAGAGAACGCTGAGGAAGTCAGAGAGGTTTTTGATCTGCATAATAAAGATGTAAGATAACAAAGAGTTGGGGAAGGAAAGCTGTGGGAGGGGGGCTGAGGATTGAGGGAGAGAGTCTGGGGGTAAATAATATCTAGGAAGAGATTATTTAGAAGAGCAATAGGGATTGAGGAGTTTTTTTTTAATGTTTATTTATTTTTGAGAGAGAGAGAGAGAGAGAGAGAGAGAGAGAATGAATGGGATAGGGGCAAAGAGGGAGGGAGACATAGAATCCAAAGCAGGCTCCAGGCTCTGAGCTGTCAGCACAGAGCCCAATGTGGGGTTCGAATCCACCAACCTCGAGATCATGACCTGAGCCAAAGTCAGACTCGTAACTGACTGAGCCACCCAGGCGCCCCAGGAATGAGATTTTTAAACAGATTTTCCTCTAATTAAGAATGCACACGTTACCTTTTACATTTCATCAAAAGACAAGCCAAGAATTAAACTACTATTTGGTTGCCGGACTCTCTTTGAAACTGAAACCACAAAACACCCCATGATCTACCTGGATTACACAACCAATCCCACACAGAGAAGGGCGACCTTAGATGGCATGGGACGCACACGAGGATCAATGGAGCCCAGAACTGTGACGCAGACCATGTTGGCACCAAGATTCTTCCAGCATCTGCACTTGTGAGAGTTTTTTTACCAAGTGTTCCGTGAAGAGAAACTATGCGGGTCTCTCAGGGCCCCACTGCATAGTGTTTGGAGTTTTCTGTATCTATGCATGTCAATGTTAATTACATAGTAAACGGTGTGTAGTTCCCATTCCAGAGTGTTGAGTCAGCCATTCTCCTAGGTTCCCTGGTTATCTACAGAGCCCTGTAAGTACTGCTTACAGTAAGAGACTGGTGCCCCCACCTGCCTGTGAGAGTCAAGTTTCAGCTGCAGAGAACAGGTGGCCCCATGAAGGCAAACCCCTTACAGAATGTGATGTTTGGGAGGCATATTTCATTTTGGGTTTGCTACATATTACACTTGAGTCTCTTCAGAAAAATAAAAACTCTATCCCTGGCCAAAGGAAGAGTAGGCAACATGGATCCCATGGGAGAAGAAGCCCTCTTTAGGCTGTGGAGTCACTTTGATGCTGAAATCATGCTTGATAGGTCTGGGATGCCCATTTCCCTCCAGGCAATGAGCATTCTGCCCAAAGAGCGACTTCCTGGATTCTTTACACGATCTCCCTGCATCTAGCCCCATTTGCAGCCTGGCATGCAGACACTTCTGCTCCTCTGCCCAGCACCTTCCTATGGACAGGGCTCAGAGAGGAATTCTGAGCAGATTGAAAAAGTGGGGGAAAAGAAGGAAAAAAACAAACCTTTCTCTGCTGTCTTAAGGAACACTGGCATGCAGCATGATGCCCCGTATACAATGCTCAGCATGTCATATGAGCTCTGCTCTTCCTTCACATACACCCCTGCATAATAATGCTCTCTGCCTACATGGGGTCCTAACTGTCAGTGTGGAATGGGCCTTAGGGATTTCACAGATGAGGAAACTGAATCCAGGGAAGGTCAAGGACTTGCTCAAGGATACACAACAGGCTGTGGCCCACTCAGGACGTGAGCTAGGATTCCAGCCTCTTTGCCCACCACTCTTCTCAGTCAGATCAGATATGTACACACACAGGAGTGCAAGGCATGTCCTGCTTCATCATCCTAGAAGTTCCTCTTTTTGCAACAGAATGGAATCACTTCAGGGTACAGGGAGACTGAGAAACCCCCATGGAAGTCGCAAAAACCTCACCCTTTCCTGCTTGGGCCCACTAAGCAGGACATGGATGGATTCAAGGTGACAGGAAAGTTAAAAGTCAGGCAGGAACGCCATCAGAACCAGTGAAGTGGTACATGCAAAAGGGACTGGCAAGAGCTAGAGGGAGCCTCAGTCTCCTCATCTGGAGGATGGGTGTATAACAGGCTCTATCATACAGGGCTGAGGAAAGGATTCAGTGAGCCATAAGAAAATCATACATACCTGAGTAGAGGGCCAACAAATGTGGTAATGGTTATTAGAGGACATGGAGACCTTAGGTAGGACAACAGGACCTATTTTGATTGTGGCTGGGCGAATAGCCTGCAAACTATTTCGAGCAGGAAGCAGACAGTGCTATAGCTCAGGCTGTCAGAGCGACAGAAAAACCAGAGCCCTAGCAGTTCCAGCTGTCCAACTGGCCTCCACACAGTGAAACCTGAGGCCTCCCTACCAGGTAGGTAGCAAAGGACACTGTGATACCCCCCAGCTTCAATTGGGAGTGGCTTGGGAGCTGTCCCTGGTCTGAGCATGTAGCAAGGGGCCCCTGAGGACACCGTGCAGCTCTGGAGAAGGCAGAATAGGGAAACCAGGTACCCACTCACTGACAGAAGACTCTGAAGTCACTTCTGACACAACATGCTACTTGTAATCTCCAGCAGTTTTAACACAACGCCTGACCTTTTGGGGTGCTCTGTCAATATTGGTTGAGTGAATGGATCCATCAGTAATACAGACTGAGGTCAAATTTAGCCCCAAAGTTTTAAAGCCTTTATCCCCTCACTTTTCATCCATCAAGCCTTCCTGTCAGAAGTCAGAATTTCCTTTGTAAAACCCTGGGCTGGCCTTTCAGCTATCTTCCACAGCCTCCAGCTCGGAGTCTTACAAATATTGCCTGGCAAATATCAATTCCCATTTGATTTTCTCCCATACACCTCAATTAATTACATGATGCTGTCTGGTCAGGACCTTATCTCTGTATAATATGAACCTGAGAAAAGAACATCTCCGGGTCGCATCCTGGAAATGCCATGTGCCTTCATTAATGCTTGGCCCTGGAGCAGGGTGGAACACCTTTGAGCCTTGTTGGAATGTGGCTGTCCAAGGGATGGGTCACAGGGCACCTTGCAGCCAGAGCTCAGCCCAGACTGCCTGTGGCTGGGCACACTAATTGGCTGGCCGTACCAGGTACTCTTGCCAGGTCTAGCCGCAGTCTGGGTGCCCCAGTCACCTTCCCCACCATTAAGGACAGAGGTTTTCAAACTCTACTGGCCATGACCCACAGTAGGAAATGCATTTTACAGAGTGACTCAGTGAGTCTATGAATGTATTTTACTCCATCATTCTCAGGCAGATTTTTTTTTTCACATTTTAACCTCTTGGAAATCTGGATGAGTCTTGTAAACTGTAACATCTTGCCATTAATTGGCAGCATTTTTTTTTCTTTTTGAGTGGTACATAAAATTTTGTGTCTTCCAATAGATTATAACCTTGATTCAGTGAAATATGGCATATGGGTGGCTGGAAAAAATACTTTTTATCTTTACTACATGAAATCCTATGATATTTTCTATGTACTATTCTATTTGTTTTCATTTCTTTTTTGATGTTGGTCACTACTATCCATTTAGTCAACTTCACCACCCTTGAAAGAGTCTCAGTGTGCTGTTTTCAACACACTGCCATGGAGACTTTTGTGTACTCCAAGTTTGTGTCTCCCCAAATTCCTATGTTGAAATCCTAACCCACAGTGATAATATTCAGAGGCAGGCTTTGGGAGGCTGATTAGGTCTGAGGATGGAGTCCTCATGAATGAGATTAGTGTCCTTATAAAAGGGACACCAGAGACTTCTCTAACTTCCTTCACCATGTGAGGACATAGTGGAAAGCTGGTTGTCTATGAACAGGAAATGGGTCTCAGCAGATGCTGAATTGGTGGACACCTTGAGCTTGGACTTTCCAGTCTCCAGATCGATGAGGAATAACTGTTTAAGCCACTCGGTCTGTGGTTTTCTGTTAGAGCATTCTGAACTGGCCAAGGCAGGGACAGAGAAAGATGTTCAGATACATTGCAACTAGAGTGTTTTTAAGGGTACCTGGGTGGGTCAGTCAGTTAAGCGTCCAACTTTGGCTCAGGTCATGATCTCATGATTTGTGGGTTCAAGCCCTTTGTCGGGCTCTGTGCTGACAGCTCAGAGCCTTGAGCCTGCTTCAGATTCTGTGTCTCCCCCTCTCTCTGCCTCTCTCTCTCTCTCTCTCAAAAATAAATAAACATTAAAAAATTTTTAAGAGGGCTTTTAATAAAGAGGTGAACCTGAGATTTACAAGGGTTGAGCTATTGGGCCAGGTGCAAAGGTCATGATTAGGGATGTGGCGAAGAAACATGACAAGAGATTTTGAATCTGATAAACCTGAGTTTCTACCCCAGCTCCCTTCCTTATCAACCATGACAATATGGATGCGATATTTAAGTTATTAGTATCTCAGTTCGGGTAGCAGGTGCTTGGTATATGGTAGCAATTGGATCATTGGTAATGATGACGATGTGAATAACATGAAAGGAAGTAGTTCAATAAATACCAGTTGTTATCGTTACACATAGTAAAAAGAATTGTACCCAATGTGACATCAGCTGATATAAAGATTTTGATAATTATCAATGAAATTATAAGGTTTTTCATTCATTTAATTATATATGTCCTTGTAACTACAACTAAAACCCTGGTTCTTGTCTAATTCAATACTCAGTGTGTCCATAGAAGGCATCTATGTAAGAGCCATGTATGGGTCCCCACTGATGGGAGCATCATTGCTGAGTTATCCTCTTAGGCAGGTTCTCTGGCTTTCAGTTGTACCTCTCATCACAATATAGATATCCCAAACTTAGGGCTCAAACCTTTCCAACATGACCATATGAATCTTATATTTTATGTGTTAACATATGCCTCCAATAAATTGCTTTGCTAGCTCACTGTGGTGATGCATTTTTCCTTTCTCATTGGTTACTACAGCCATTGATTATCTGAACCTGGTACTTTTACTTGATTAACTCTACACAGTTCCACACCTTTTAATTACCAATTGTTCTCCTCTTAATCAGTGTTCTCTGTCAGTCTTTGTCAGCCTAGATGTTCATTTTCATTTCATCTCTATTTGATCTGCCCTCTGATGTTTCATTAACATTTCTTCTATCATTTCTCAGGATTAGTGCCCATGATTCAGCCATTATACACTTCTTAAAACTTTTAAACCTTTGAATAACTGAATGGATTGCTCATGGAAGCATAACTTTTTGATTACATAAACTAATCCTTGGAAATGCATTTAATTATCAAGAATACCTTAATGCACCATGTTAAGTTCTAAACTTAATTTCAAAAATATTAAGTAAGTAAATGCTCAGAGATGCATACAATTCTAATAAACAGATACTTCTTGTCTGTCACCTATTGTTGTCAACATATGTAAATTAACAAGCATGGTTTTATAGACAGTATTGGATGCTTGTGTGTTCATTGGCTTCAATCAATATGTGAAATATATGTGGACATTTTTAGCTAGATATATGGGAAGTTAGGTAGGCAGGGAGGAAAGAAGATAGGTAGGTAGGAAAGTAGATAGGCATACAGGTAGATAGGAAAGTAGGTAGGTATAAAGGTAGGTATGTTCGTCTTCAGTAAGTAGGAAGCTAGGCATGTGGGAAGGTAGGTATGTAGATAAGTAGGAAGATAGGAAATTAGAAAGGTGGGTAGGTTGAAAGATAGGTAAGAAGGCAGGGAGGTAGGAAGGCAGGTTTGTGGGAACGTAAATAGGAAAGAATGTAGGAAGACAGATAGATGATACATGGATAGATGGATGGATGGATGGATGGATAATAGATAGATAGGAGATAGGTAGATAGATAAATAGATAGATAGATAATACATAGGAAGGAAAGAAGGAGGGAAGGAAGGAAGGAGGAAATGAAGGAAGGAAGAAAGGAAGAAAGGAAGAAACACCGAAACAAAGAAAGAAACAAAGAAACAAAGAAAGAAAATTAAAAACTCAATGATTGATAGTAAGGATCATCATGATTATTTTGCTTTTCTTTTCAGAATTAGCTATGTGATGTATTATTATCATCCACTGCATGTGTTACAGGTGTTTTGTTTCAAAGAGCATTGTTAAAGTAACCAAATGTAGAGGCTGTTAGACCGAGGTGGTTCCAACACCCACAGTCCATGTAAGCAAATCAAAACTTAAGCTAGAGTCAATGTGCTCAAATACATGAGAAAACGGAGCTTCAGGACAATCAATCCCAAACAACCACTTGGGCTTTCCCAAATAAGGCAGCCACTGAAGCTACAACCAACCAAATCATTTCCCTGCTTTGCTTCCCATCTTCTCTGTAGAAAGCTTTCCCCTACCTCCTGTCAGTGGACTGCTTCTAACTACTTTTGGTCTGGTGCTGCCCTATTCACATCAATTTATGCTTAAAATAAGCTCTTAACAATTTTAATACCCCTCAGTTTATCTTTAAGCATTCATCCCTGTCATCCTCTTACTACCCAGTAATAGAGGCAGAGTGAATATTACCATTTGACAGAGGGGGAAATGGAATCTCAGAGAGGTGAAGTGACTCATCTAATGTAATGCCACAAATAAATGGCAAATCTGGAACTCAACCCCTGGGTTCCTAATTCAATGTTCCTTCTACCACAGCAGGTAGGCAGAGGTGACCAGAGGGACTGCTGGAAGCAGCAAAGGCAGATGTGCTCTCCCCATTCCTTCTGTGTAGGACTTTGGTTCCATTTAGACCACAGAACACGTTAGAAAAGAGTCACAGCCTTTGGCCCAAGCCTCTTTGGCCATCTCAGAAAGCAATATTAAAACAAAGCATCTCAGGCCACCCCTTGCTCAGTGGTTAGCCTTGGCCCTAGGCAAGTTGGTGAAGCAGAAAATCTTCCAATTTTCTTGGCCAGGTCTTTGGAGTCCTGAGCTCTCTCCTTCTTCTCCATGACACTGAGCTAAGAACTGGGGTGCCCTGATGCTTCAATAGGATGTTTACTCCTTACCCAGGTATCTAACAGCTGACGACTGAACTAAAGGTGCAACAGGTTAGTTCCTGGAGAGTTCTGACAAGGTTAACCCACAAATACTATTTGCTGGTCATCCCCTTTGTGACCATCCTCCACTGGGCATTGGGGCCAGCTAATTCTCATCCCTGATTGTCAAAGTACAAGTTAGTCGTTGTAGGAATGGAGCAGCCTTGTTCAATAAACTGAATAGTGCTGCTGTGTGTCTGGTGTATGCCCAGCACTTCCCATTACATAATTGTAATTCTCACAACACACCTATGAGGATATTATTATTCCCATTTAAACGACAAGAAAACTGAAGCTTGAGAAAGCCATGCAGACTCATCAGTGCTGAACAGCTAGCACATGGTAGAGCTGAGATTTGAACTCATGCCTTTGAACCCATGCATGATGCCAAAGCCCACTCTATTTGCACCGTATCAGACTAGTGGCTCCTGAGTGCCATGTTTTCAGACCTCAGCTCCACAGGGAGTTGGACCCCCAATTTTAAAGAAACTCTATCTTCCAAGTCAGTTATTCTACCATGAACAAAGATCCCAAGCTGTATGAGAAATTTTAGCAGCCATGGTGCAGTTCTCTGAAGCCTGATACAGGTCAGGAACAGAGAGAAGATAAGAGGTATGTTTATTACAGATTATGGGCAAAGGACTTGGGTAAGGAAAAGATAGTATTGTACTGAGTAATGACCTTAGGCACAGTAAGGAAGAAATATGCCACCCATTGGCCAGATCCCCAGATGTTAGCATGGCAGCAAAGGTACACTTCCAATGAGCAAAGGAGGGGAGGAAGAGAAAGCCAAGAGAATACGTCACCCCTAGCTCCTCCTGCACCTGGATCCTGGATGATGTGAGAGAGTGGGAGGGAGGGATGCGGGTTTGGTGTCTTCAGGACAACAGAAGCAGAGACACGACAAGAGGAAGAAGAGGGCTTTGGACTGAGCCCTCTTCTGCTTCTGTTTTGCAGGCTTTGTCCAGACCCTAGTTTCCCTGAATTCTAGGCATTGGAAACAGAAATAACAAAAACATGTCTCTTCCACAAATTCAAGTCTACTGAAAATCAGATATCTTGGCAAGCTGAGATGGGACTATTGGTGAGAAGATGGTGCGACAATAGCCTCTGTGACAATAACTTCTGAGTGTAGAGCAGCCACGGTGGGGGTCAGGGACTCAGAGAAAGAGGCTGTGTGTTTCCTGCCCTAAAAGTACATGTATCAACAACCAGCAAGAAAGCAGCAGAGTGCCAGAGCAAAGTAGGAAGGAAAGTGAAGGAAAGCCAGCAGGAGCCTTGCTGGGAGGGCCAATAGTTAGTGGGGCAATGGATAGAGACAGGAGAGGGGCAGCATTCCCACCAAGGATGCTGTTCTGAAATGGCCCCAAGGACTGAGCCCACAGACCCTGAGCCAGTGCTTTGGCCGGGTGGAGGGCTGTCTTGAGCAGCATGCGAAGATAAGGTAGAAGAAAGCAATGAAAAGTACCTGCCTCCGGTGGCCACCAGCCCTTGCTACCTCTGTTTCCTAATCTGCAATATTGGGACAGTAATCTCTGCTTTATAGTGATGTTGGAGGTATTAAAAGAGACTATGAATGTCAAGGGCCAAACCCTCTGCTTGGCCTAAAATAGTTCTTCTATGATTAGTCACTTCTTGGATGCCACTCATGGGAAGAAAATGGTTCCTTGGGGCTCCACTTGCCTACACTAGGTGATCATTAAAATGGACATTGGAGCCGGTCTCAGGCACAGTATAGTGGCTCCACCCCACCCTACCCCAGAGTCAGGCAGAGAGCCGCCAGGCATCATGCATGGCTCCAGCTTCTCTTCTCTCCACTGTAGCTTGCAGTGGAAAGAGGCCTGGGACCTGAAGATGAGGGAGCAGACCAGCAGCATTTGGGGCCCCAGGCCACTCGCTCTGACAGACTCTGCCCCACCATGGGCTTGTGTGCTCGTGAGTGTGTTGCCCACTTAAGATGGGCCGCGTAGGCATGTGTGTGCTTATGCTCACGTGCATTCTTCTCACTACTCTAAAGCCCGGAGAATGACAGACGGAGGAGGAGTGAAGCTAAAACCAAAGATAATTGTCATTGATCGATCTACTTAATGACCCGAAAATGCCCAATTAGAGCCATGTGCATGGTTGGCTGCTGAGCCGGAGGGCTGAGTAATGCTCTGCTTTTATCAAGGTGCCCTGTGGATGGCCAAGGTTTGCTGCCATGGACTCCTTCCTGACTCGACTCCCACTGGCCACCTCCTGCCTCCCTGGGAGGACAGTTCTGGATTCCAGGCACTGGGGGAGAAAGTACCCCCCACACATGTACACTTACACACTCTGGGGCCAGTTAGCCAGTAGTGGCCTCAGACTTTGGTCTCTGGGCTTGGCATGTGTAAACAGTCACCACCACGAATCATGATGAATCACCATCATGAATAACTGCCTCCCCTTCCTTTTTGCCTGAGAGTGAAGATGAGGTGAATGTAGTGTTATCAAGATCAAAGTCCAGAGGTGCCTGGAGAAGGAGGCTCCATCTAGCAGCAGCCATGTGCAGTTCTGAGGGACCAGATAAGAGAACCAGATCTACCATGGCTTGCTTCCCAGATTGGCCAGCTGTGTGACACTGGGCATCTCACTCAGTCTCTGAGCAAAGGAGCATTATGATGAGATCTAACCATTTGGGGTTTACTCCACTGCATCATTCCGGCTAGAGCCACCACCACCCTCTGCCTGGGTTATTAAAACACGAGGGGCACCTGGGTGGTTCAGTCGGGTAAGCGTCCGACTTCAGCTGAGGTCATGATCTCACGGTTTGAGCCCCGCGTCGGGCCTGTGCTGACAGCTCAGAGCCTGGAGCCCGTTTCGGATTCTGTGTCTCCCTCTCTCTCTGCCCCTTCCCTGTTCATGCTCTGTCTCTCTCTGTCTCAAAAATAAATAAACGTTAAAAAATTTAAAAAAAAACACGAGGACTTTGTTGTTCCCTGCAGTATCCCCATCGCTTCCAACAGTACCTGCTAAGAGGCAGTCAGTAACTATATACTGAATAAAAAACTGCAGGGTAAATCAGGTGACAGCTTAGAGCCTCAAATCTGTGAAACCTTTACATGAATGAGGGATCCTCTCAGTCAGGATTGTCTAGTGAAACAAAGTGAACATCTTCTCACATGGGGCACCCTGCACTGCACAACTCCAGGGGTCCTATTTAAGTAGAATACAATGGGAAATGTGCCTCTGACGCTGCTGCATGGGGGCCCGGCCAGACCGATGTGGAACGAAGAATTTTCAATCTTTGCCCGTGAGCATTCTTGATTCATTTACACAGCAGTTGTCTGCGTAGACTACTCAATACATATGTGCACTTCTAGAGGAAGGCATGTTTTAAAATATTTCATCTCTAGACACTATGAAACTATCTTATTAAAAACTTCCTGAGAACCCATTCATAATAGGAAGTCTCAGAAAAAAAAATAGAAATAGAGGGGGCTTCCTCAACTTGATAAAGAGTATATACAAAAAAAATTCTACAGCTACCATCATACTTAATGATAAAAGACTGAGTGCTTTCCTCCTAACATCTGGAACTAATAAGCAAGAATGTCCACTCCCACTACTCTTACTTAACACAGTGCTGGAAGTCCAAGTCAGAGCAACAAGGCAAGAGATGGAAATAAAAGGCATATTGACCAGAAAGAAAGAAAGAAAATTATTCCTATTTGCAGATGGCAGGATTATTTACATATAAATTCCCACAGAATCTGTGATAAAACTTCCTAGAACTAATAAGTTCAGCAATGTTGCAGGATACGGGATCAATACACAAAAATCAATTGTATTTCTATATGCCAGCAATAAACCCCCAGACAACACAATTAAAAATAAAATACCATTCACATTACTCAAAAAATAAAATACTTACAAATTGTTTCCGTTACATATTTTGTAAGTATGTATGTTAAACACACAGATGTTAAGAATTACACATGCTGATAAAAGTAATCAAAGACCTAAATAAATGGGGAGACATACCGTGTTCATGGATTGGAAAACCCCACACATATCAATTCCCTCCAAAGTGATGCACAGGTTAATGTAACTCCTATCAAAATCCAGCAAGATTTTTTTTTTCTGTAGGTATAGATGAGATTATCCTGAAATGTGTGTCGAAAGGCAAAGGAACCAGAATAACTAAAACAGTTTTGAAAAAGAATAAAGAGGTAGGGATCTGTCTACTCAATTTTAAGACTTAATTATATAGCTACACCAGTCAAGATTGGTGGAGGGATAGACACATAGAACTGAATAGAGAACCAAGAAATAGACCCACACAAATAAGACCAGTGGATTTTTGATAAAGTTAGAGAAGCAATTCAATGGAGGAAAGAGAAGACTGTTCAGCAAGTGTGCTGGAGCAAGTGGAATCCATGGGCAAAAAGGTGAACCTTGACCTAGACCTCACACCTTACATAAAAATTAACTCAAAGTAGATCACAGGCTTAAATCTAAAAGGTAAAAGTATAAACATTTTAGGAAAAAAAATGGGAGGAAGTCTTTAGGATTCAGGATTCAGGAAAGAGTTCTTACACTTGCCACTAAAAGCACAATCCGTAGAAGGAAAAATTCATAAATTGGACTTCACCAAAATGGAAAACTTTTGCTCTTTGAAAGATTTTGTTAAGAGTGAAAATACAAGCTACAGAATAGAATAAAATATTTTCAAGTCACATACTAGACATAGTGTTTGGAATATGTAAAAACAACAAAAACAACAAAACCTCTCAAAACTCAATAGTAAAAAACAATCCAGTCAGAAAATGGACAAAAGACATAAAGAGACATGACTGAAGGAGATACACAAATTGTAAATAAGCATATGAAAATATATTCAACATCATTATCCATTAGGAAAATACAAATTAAGATCACAATAAGATATCACTATATACCTATCAGAATGAATAAAAGACAGCAAAACGACAAATGCTGGTGAGGACGTGAAAAAGTGAATCGTCCACACATTGCTGGTTGGAATGAAAAATGGCACAGCCACCTTGAAAAATGGCAGTTTCTTCAAAAAAAAAAAAAAAAGTAAACATGCAGATGCCTGGGTGGCTCAGTCGGTTAAGCATCCGACTCGTGGTTTCAGCTCAGATCATGATCTCATGAATTCCAGCCCCCCATGGGGCTTCATGCTGATAGCACAGGAACTGCTTGGGATTCCCTCTTTCCCTCTCTCTCTGCCCTTCCCCCACTCACTCGGTCTCTTTCAAAATAAATAAACTTCAGAAAAAAAAATTAACATGCAGTTACCATATGACCCAGCAAATGCACTTCTGGGCATTTATCCCAGAGAAATGAAGGCTTATCTTGACACCAAAACCTGTACACAAATGTTTATAGAAGCTTTACTCATAATAGCAAAAACTATTTTTTTGTTTGCTAAATAAGTCTTTGGACAGGTCTTTGAATGAGCAAATGGATAAACAAACTTACATATCATGGGATACTACTTGGCAATAAGAACAAATTATTGGTACACGGACAATCTGGATGAATTGCCAGAGAATTACGTGAAGTGGAAAAAGCCAGTCCCAGAAGATTCATGCTGTATGATTCATTTATATACCATTCTTGAAATGACAAAGTTATAGAAGGGCAAACGACTGGTGGTTCTCAAGGGTTTAGGAGGGGATGAGGACTAGAGAGACGTGGGCGTGGCAATAAAAGGACAACATGAGGATCTTTGAGGGATGGAAATGCTCTGTATCTTGATTGTATCAGCATCAGTATCTCGGCTGGGATATAGCATTAGAGTTTTTTAAGCTGTTCTCATTGGGCTAAATTGAGTAAGGGTACATGGGATCTTTCTTTTTTATTTCTTACAACTGCAGCTAAATCTAAAAGTATATTGAAATTAAAAACGCAATTAAAAAAGTCAAAACTATAGATGTGATACAATTTCATAGAACACATACATACACCCACACCCCCACACACAGGGCCATGTACAAAATTGGTGAAATTTGAATAAAGTCTATTATCTTGTTAAATGTATTGGTCTAGTTAAATATATTGTGCCAATGTCAATTTCCTGGTGGTGATAGTGCCGTGTGTTATGTAAAATGTTGGGGGAAGCTGGCTGAGTGATAGGTATAGGGTTCTGTTCTGTGTTATCTTGCAACTCCTTGCGAGTCTATAATTATTTCAAAATAAAAAAAAAGTTTTTAAAAAGTACTGAGCACAAAAAAAGAAAAGGTGATTTTTTTAAAGAAGTACTGGGAACAGAGTAAAATTCACAGTTTTGTTAGAGCAGTTACCACTCCTTTCGATGTGCATCCATAAGCTGGTGCTATCAACTTCAAGTTCAACCAATCAGGATGCACCGGGAGTGTGCTGGAATGACACTTCCTCTCTGGAAACTCAGAGAGCTTACACTACTCGTCTCAGACCATGTACCAGGAGGTAGGGTTTGAATATGCCTCCTCTGGAGTCCATGCTCACTCTTCTAGACCATATGGCAAGATTGAGTATGGCACAGTCTTCAAGGAGCCCCCAGTCCTCTGCAGAGGGTGGGAGAGGGAATAAGATACATGTTCTCACTACAACCACGTTCCTGCATGGACCAGCTACCTTGACATAGTTCCTAGTTATAGATAGCTTTTTCATACCAGTGAGCCATCAAAGAAATAAAAAGGATGTGGAAACAGGGATCAAATGGAGAAGACATTTTGTCTACTCCTAGACAATATGCTCTGGAAGTTTTCACTCTGAGGCTGACACATCATCTGGGTGTGGCATGGCAGGCATACCAGGATGGGGTGTGTGTGTGTGTGTGTGTGTGTGTGTGTGTGTGTAGGGGAGCGCTGCTATAACAGAGGGTCTCATCTGCTTGCCCATCTATGAAATGGGGAGGATGCCAGGATTACTGTTTCCTTAGGTCCTAATAGCGTTCCAGAAAGAATTGGAAAATAGGATACAGGGGTTGATATTTCAGCTCTAGGACAAAAGGATCAGGAATCAGGGATGTGCAGTGGCACAGTAGCTGCTCCCATACTTTCTGAAATTGCCCTAGGTAAGCAGGAGCTTAATCTACAACAAGACACTCGGGTGCTAGACTCTCTCTGGGGATTCTGCCTGAATGACAGCAGGACACTTGAATGTCCTCTGACCCACCTCAAACTCTTATGCAGGAGATATTAATAACAGCCCACATGCACAGGGCGGTACTGATGTGTCAGATGTTCCCAAGCACTTCATGTACATGGTCTCGTGTAATCCTCATAAGGACTCGATGTGGTAAGTCTTATCATAACCTCTAATTTACAGATGAGGAAGCTGAGGGTGCAGAGAGCCCAGGTGTCTGACCTGAAGTCATGCGTTAGTGGTGGAGATGGGATTGCAATTTCCAGCTCCAGAGCTCAAGTTTTAACTACAATTTTAGATTCCTTCCTGCTGCTATTTGACTTCTTGCTGACACGTCCTGAGAAAGCCAGGGCCAGTCACCCCCCAAGCCCATTCCTGGCCCAAGCTGAGATACAGATGAGGGGATTTTCTCTCCTCCAATCAGTGTGATTAGATCTCTCCTCCAATCAGTGAGACTTCTGCAACCATTATATTTAAAATAGCATCACCCACCCTGGCACCTCGCCCCCATCCCCCTTCTTCTCTTCCCAGCACTTATTACCCTTTGACTTATGGGTTCTTTGAGAGGTTACATAAAATAATGTATAATACACCTCAAAGATTAGGAGTTCAGCACGCGTCCTTTCCTGGGGGAGAAGGAACCCTTCTTGCATGTAATTATACAAATGTTCATCTGGTACAGTCTTCTGGACTGAGCATTTTGATCCCAGCCCCACCAAACAGAAGCTAGGTCAATTACAGCTTGGTTGCTTGGCTCTGGGCCTACAACAATCTGCCTGTTTCAGGTATTTGGTATTACTGTCGTATTAGTTTCTAGAATTCAAGTTTCCCAGAAGTTTAAGGAGGCCATGGATTGCTTTGGCCACCTTCCCAGTCTTCTAAACACAAGCAATATGCTTAATTTCAGAACATGTGGCATACAAGAAAAAATACGGACTCTGGAACTGTCCAGAGCTGAGGTCAGTACCCACTTCTAACACTTACTACCTATAAACATTATTGTTATTATTAACAAAAGTAACAGCTGTGGACTGTGGAGTTCTAGGTACATGCAGGCATTGTACAGGACAATCTGCATGCATAACTTCATTTGTTCCTTGAAACAAGCCAGAAGAACGAACAGTAAGCTCCTTTAAGCAGATGAGGATATTGGAGCTTACTGGATTTCAGGTCCACCAAAATCCATAGACTCTGTTCTTTCCACTCTATTTAAAACTCTTTGAGCCTCATTTTTCACATACAAAATGGAGCTGCTAATGCCTGTCTTAGAGAGTTATTATAAGGATGCATAAGACACCATCCGGGAAACACACGGGACTTAGTAGGGGTTTGACTCTTGCCATCTCTTTCCCTTCCCCATATGCCCAAAAGCTCATCAGGAACACGGGAAAGCTGGCTATGGCTTCTGGTTGAGAGTATAGAGGTTAAGAGGAGATTAAGCATTTACATAAGTGGATGTAAAACCCAACTTTATTTCCTCTTCAATGTAAAATTTGAGCACCCATTTCCTCCCTAAGCATGTTTGGTCTGGTAAAAAGAATGGCCAGGAAGCCTTTGTAGCTCTGCCCTTGGGTTCCTGGCTCTGAGCCTTGATCAATAACCTGCGTCTGATTTGAAAGAAATAAAATGGTGAGAACTGACACTCTCACTCTCTATAGTAGTCACCATAGTCCAGCAACGGGACATCAGAACTGGAAGGTAGGGGAAGAAAGAAATTATTTATAGAAGCCATGGTTTATAGTGTTTTTGTATTTTTTGGAATCCTAAAGCCAAGATGTTTGGTACAATCATCCGGCTTTGATTTGAGGTCCAGAGCTCTCAGACTAAAATTGTTCCCAAGTTAACTGAAGATAAGTCTACGCCATATGAATCAGCCATTAGAAAAATTAGGGAAAGTGATAAAATAGGCAAAGGAAAGGTCTTCAGAATGCTAAGCCATCCATGGGATGAGTTTTCCTTGGTCAAGAACAAGACTGCCTAACTTTTAGAAAAGTCCCTCAGGCAGTGTCTTGACTGGTTCCTGCCCTCTATCACTCCCCTGGGTCAGCTGCACCCCATACTTTGGGGCAGTTTCTAGCCCCTTGGAATAGTTTTCTAGCTCCCTCTCTATTTTTTCCCCAAGATTCCTGGAGATTCCTATTCCTCCTCTAATTTTTTCTCCTGTTTCCCAATCCTGTGCCAGAAATCCCAGAAATCTGTCTGGATTGGATCTGCTCGGCTTCAGACTCATCTGCCTTCCTAAGTGTTGGAGAACAGATCTACACACTGGATTCCTTCTAGCTGCTATGCAAATAAACTATGCTGCTCTCCTACCCACCCCAGCTCCATGCACTGACATCTCAGTTTCTAATTCCTCTCGGGCTTCCCATTCCTGCTTGTCTATTTTGAGTTCATGACTCCATTGCTCAATTGCATGACTTTTCCAGGAAGACCTGCTCATTACTTCTCTTATCTGGTCCATCCCATCCAAATCTAGGTGTGACTCTGCAAAATTACCTCTGTTTTGAGTATGATTACTGCTATGATGATTGATTTTATTTTTCCTGTCCAATAAAATTAGGGCAATAATTAATCATCATGTGATGATTTGGGTGTTGAATGGTCTATTCAGTCCTCATGTAGAAAAAAAAAATCTCAGTGTGTTCTGTATGTCTATAATGAGAGATATTTTTTCTTTTCTTTTTTTTTTTAATTTCTAAAACTTGAGTGGAAATTAAATTCCATGATTCTGATTCCTGGTTCAAAGTGAGTTAGTACATTTGGGGTTTTCTTTCAGCAGGTGGAGAGATTGTTGTAATTTCTATCTTTTGTTGTTCGTTTTTAGAAGAAGCATAGCATAGTGGAAATAGAAAGGGCCCTTAGGATATTTGTAACATTTTCCCTAGCAATTCCAGTCACTGGATTCTTTCTTGGGAACTGAAAATCAAAGGGAAGGGGGAAGCAGAAGAAAAACTTTATGTTCAGAGATGCTTATCATAATATTATAAAATTGTAGCAAAAAAACAGAAATGACTTAAATGTTCAACAATGAGATAATGGTTACGTAAAGAATATATAACTCTGGGAAAAAAAGTAAGAATCAGATTGACATCCGATTTCTCATCAGTGATGTGAAGTTTGTGTTAATACAAATTAGACCACAGTTCAGTTCTCACATTAAATAATTAGCTTCCTGATGTTACACTATGTCTAGATATGTCCTTGCCCCCAAGACTGTGAGTGGCTTAGGACCAAGCCATACCTGTTTCCAGAACAGAACTCAAATCATATGTCCATGGAAACTCCAAGGCAAGGCTGACTGGTATCCCTGTACTTCTTGTCTGTCACCAAACCTGCCTGGTTTTCTCTGGTGTGAGTCTTTACATATGCTACTCTCACTGCCTGGAATATTCTCCCTGCTCCTCCTTTGGGTCTGACTTGAGAAGTCTCTTCCTCCAGGAAGCCTTCTTTGAACCTCCAAGTCTGGGTTTTGCATTCCCCCTTTGAGTGTGGCTAAAATCAAGAGCATGTGATGAGGTGGGAGTCATATGAGGGTGTTGTTGGAAGACAGCGTTGTTGATATGGGAAAGACAGAGAGGGGAGTCTTGATGGTTTGTCCAAACAGGGGCTGGAAGCAGATATTGAGAGCAAGATGACTGAGCCAGAGCAATGAGAACAGCGAGGATGGGCAGAGTGGCTAAGAGGGAAGAGTTCTTGGATGAATATTTGAGACAGGAGATCTTATATTGTGAAATAATAAGAAATATATATTTTGGTCTCCATCCTCAGATCCTGGCCAGAGTTTCAAAACCTTTGTAGTTTTCTAATCTTATAAAGGTGCTAGGAGCATCTTTTGTTCTAATATTTGGTCTCTGACCCCAATTCCTGACACAAAATCTCCAAAGTTCCTTGGAATTTCCAGGGATGTGTGTCTTTTGTTCTAGTGAAGGGACCCTGGGTGAGCTCCTGGATGGCTTCATAATGGGGACTGGTCACCAGAAAGACCATGCCATGATTAGAAGCCTGGAATATTCAGCCCTCATCCTTCAGGCAGGGGAGAGAGTCTGGAGACTCAGTTAATGACCAATCATGACTCCATGATGAAGCCTCCATAAAAATCCCTAAAGTGCAGGATTTGAAGAGCGTCCAGGTTGGTGAACACATCGGGGTGCTGGGTCAGTGGTGCTCCTGGAGAGAGCATGGAAGCTCTACATCCTTCGCCCCAAACAGTGGTCTGTGCCTCTCTTTCATCTGACTGTTCTTGAGTTGTATCCTTTTGCTAAGTAAAGCGCTTTCCTGAGTTCTGTGAGCCATTCTAGCAAAACATTGAACATAAGGAAGGGGCTATAGGAACCCCCAATGGATAACTGATAGGTCAGAAGTATGGGAGGCCTGGCCTGTGACTGCCACCTGAAGTAGGCGCAGTCACGTGGGACTGAACCCTAAACTTGTGGGATCTGAGATCAACTCCAGGTCAGGTACCCAGGTGTGTCAGAGACTTGGTTGGTATGGGGGGAAAACCCACAAGGTCAGTGTCAGAGTGTTGTTGCTTATAGAGAGGAAACCATGGTTTCTTTTTAGGGGAATGTCCCCTCCAGTGACATGTGTGAGCATCAGCATGCTGGGTGATCAGAGCATGAATGGACCTCCCAGCATAGCCACATGTTTCTCCAGCGCTACTGATAACACCCTGATATGGCATACTTACAGGTAACCCCTGCTCGTCTGTAAGGGAGACTGGACAGAACACCCCATCCAGGACATCCACCCCTCCAGGGCTGCTTTGCTGGGAAGATGCAGTGCACACTGGCTAGGCTGTGGGTCACCATGTTTTCCTGGCTGGCTGGCAAGCAAAATCTCTACTGCCTTTTGCCCCTAGCCTGACCCCATTATGGCAATGGCACTGTTACTTCTGAACAGTGGCCATGAGGCGGCTGGGACTGGCTGACCATGTGCCAGCTCCTGAAAGCTCAGGAGAAGTCAAGTCCTTGGAGCAAGAGAAAAGATGACATTCAGCGGATGCCAGCAGAGTATTTTGGGGTCCCGAGCCAGCCTCTTCCTCCCACTTCTGTCTTGTGATGGGAATGAATAATCACCCCAATTACAAAGCAACCTAAAGAAGGCAAAACCACTTAACTAAATGAGGTGCTTGGGGAGTGGAAGAAGGGAGCAGTCTGCAAAGATTTTGGCAGAAGGTTCTGGGCCAGCTCCCCAGAAAGCTCCTATTAAACAAGCAATATGGCTTTCAGAGCTCTTAAGTTGGTGGCCTCAGATACCTTCGGCAGCTTCTAGAAAACGTCAGCTGCATAATCGTCATCTTCAGGATGTTTAGAGAAGCCAACGCTGAATTAAACTTAGTTGGACCCCAACAGCGACCTAACAAAGGGCAGGATGAGAATATGGGGAGGCACGCCGGAGCTAATCAGAGCCCTAGGGAAGCATGGCGCTTGGCTGTCTTCTTCTAACAACTCCTTGGGGATATAATTAGCTCATGCCTCTTGGGAGACCTGCCCTCTGCCTATTATAGTAAGCCAGTCCAGAGAAGCAAGAGCCCAACAACTAGTGTGGCAGGGAGGCCCCAGGGCTGAAGCCTGCACAGCCCTCAGCTGACCCCACTAGCCCCACTCATAAATGCTGCTCAAAGCCTGGGCTTCAGTGTGGGCTCAGTCCAATTTGTGTTCTTTGGAAGTGGTATGAGCCTTGTGCACAGAGGGAGGCAAGACAACAGGGTCTGGTTTTAAAACAAAGAGAGACAGAGGGCCCCGTGTTCACCCAAAGCCCAGATGAGCAGAGCAGAGGATAGGAACCTATATTTCCTTTTGCCAGTAGGCCAAGTTCCTGTAGTCCTCTTTCCTGGGGTGTGGGGTATGGCTTACAGGAGCCTGTCAGGTACTGACTCTCTCTGTCTTTGCTACTCCATGTACGGCAGTTGTGCCCTGGAATTGGAGAGCGGGCACGATGGCAGAGGGACCTAGTGTGGACACTAATGAGAGTGTGGCTGGCCACTTGCTGGTGCACATGCATCCCACATGCATCCCATCTTTATGTTCAATGGCTCCCCAGGGCACTTCATTGCAATAAGATTGCTGTACTGGACACTAAAGACCTCCCTCCACCAAGCCCTTCTCCAGATCTTCCATAGGTTTCTTGAACTCCACACTCTCACTGCACTACAGGCTGAAAGCTGCAGGACTCTTTCAAGCCCACAAGCCTACCTTTACTGCACAGAGCCTGCTCCACCTTAACTGCACCTCTGGCTTCTTCTTTTTTTTTTTTTTTAAGTGTATTTATTTATTTAGAGAGAGAGAGCACACACAAGGGGCAGAGAAAGAGAGAGAATGCTAAAGAAGCTCTGCACTGGCAGCATGGAGCCTGATGCAGGGCTCAAACCTAGGAAACCATGAGATCATGACCTGCTGAAACAAAGAGTTGGACACTCAATAGACTGAGCCACCCGGGCACCCCTACACCTCTGACTTCTTAACCTTGATCTCAGCCTCTCTTCTAAACACCTCACCAGGGTGTCCTTTACTACCCAGCCTCATCAAGATTTTCCAGCTGGACCCTCTGTGAGCTACACTGTGACCTTATCTGACTTAACTCCACGAGTGGATCCAAGCTAAACTTCCATCTGTTCTTCGGTCCATGTTGTTCTCTGATGCAACTGCACCTTCCTTTCCTTTAACCTCTCACTCAGCTGGTGCTAAGCCTCATTTAGCACCAGCCTCCAAGAGCAAGCACGCTGTTAACTTGAGCTCACGTCTAGCAAGCTACTGCCCTGATTGTAGGAACCTGAACCTCAGAAAATAGTTCCTACACTTCTGAGTATTAAGTTCTTCAAAAGGCAGATTCTCTGTGAGATGTTTCTGCAGCAGGATGGAAGGAGCGTGAGATGAGAAGTAAAATACCTAGATCCAGGTTTGATAGCCTCACTCAGGGCTGCCCCACTGGGGCAATTCCAAGTCTCACCACTTTTGTAGACTAAATAGGAACAGAACGCCCTGAAGCTGTGTAGCCAAATGGATCCACCCTCCCCTGCATGTCAAGTGGTATGGCCTCAGGCAAGATAACAAATGACTCTGGGCTTCAGTTTCCCTATCTGCTTCCTGGCATAGTGTCCTTCCTCCAGGACCTCAAGCTTAGGGCAAGGGGCTCTTTAGAGAATATTTAGAAATGTTATTTCTTTGCTTTGCTTTATGCCCACCAACCATGGAGAAACAGAAACTCCTTTGGGGAAAAACTTTGACGATTGGGAAGTCAAAACTTGTTTGCAGGCCAGCCGTGCTATTTCATTGGCTTTTACTGTGGAAATGAGTCCTGGAATTGTTCTGAATGGAAACCTGGTGTCTTTTTTCTGTCCCATTACACTTGTGGGAACTCTGGTGGAAAATCAAGTGCTGGGCAGAAATAAATTCACTGCAAGACCTAGTTTGGCACCTGTTCCTGCCCTGGGACCCACAGGACCCTACAAGGATGAGGCTTCACTGCCCTCTTCCCTCCCAAACATCTCAGGTTTTATAGCACACTTTTCCTATCTTTGAAGCTCTCCCCTCTACTCAGCCCTGCATTCCTTTTCCTTCCAAGGCTACTGGGAGAGAAGAATGAGGGCATCCTTGCTCAATTCTTCCTTGGGAAATCCCTACTATGCACGATGTACACAGCAAGGATCTTTTGTGTGTGTTGTATCGTTGAATACTCACCAGAACACTTAGCAAGGTGGATGTTATTACTATTCCTATCTTAAAGAGGCAGAAACTGAGGGTCTGAGAAGCTAAGTAACTTGCCTGGAGCCACACAGAAGGAGACAGTGGAGCCTGGGTTTCCTCATCTGTGAGAGGGAGATGATGGTAGTTCCTGCCTCAGAGCATTTATGTGATGGTTAAAGGAATGGATGTATTCAGAATTTAGGGCAGGGCCTGATAAAGAAGAAGCTTTCTTCAAATGCTTCCTATTTTGCTGCTGTTGGTTTTTCCATCGCTCCTTCCCAACTTCCTTCCCTCCTTCCCGGACTCCCTTCCTCCTTTCTTCCTACCTTCCTTTCTCTTTCCTTCCTAGAATTTAAGGGCACTTCCAAGAACACACAAGGTATAATAAGAAGCATTTAAGTGACTTGGTGGAGGTCATGTACCAGCAAGTGGGTCACAAAAACAACAAAGTTGGCCATTTAAACAATTCGGAGTTTTTCAAAAGGGTTTATATTTGTCCTGGGCTGGCAGTGAAATGTAAATGGGTGAAGCCCTGCCAGCTGTAGCCTTCTTGCTAACTTCTTAGATGATGTCATGAAACAGGTCCGCCGCACATGTGTGTGACGGCACACACAAGTGCACGTGCGCACACATGTGCACACTGATGGGGAACACACACATACTAATGCATCACAGGCATTGGCCATTTCTGTTCCCTGTCTCATTTAAACTTCATAATAACCCTGCGAGGTGAACACATTGTCCCTATTTGGCAAATGAGGAAATCGAGGCTTTGAGAGATTAAGCTCAGTGAGCTTCCAGGCTCACATAACAGGTAACTGAGGGATCTCAGATTCAAGCCTGGGTCTGATTCCAAAACCCTTGCTTTTTTGCCTGCACAAGGCTGCCTCCCATAAAACACAAACACATCGCAGGGTAAATATTAGTTTCTCAGTATGAGCTCTGGGAACAGCTTCCAGTGTCTCCTAAGATATTTACCCAGAGTAAAGAAGTGTGTTTTGCTCATTGAATGTAATGGAGATTAGAGCTGTAGTTTTGTTCTTTTTCTCTTTCTCCAGTCTTTGTAGGATGTGCTTGCATGAGGAAGTGTGTTTGGAGACTCTTCTTTTTAGATCTTAAGTGTAAAGTGGCATTAATTAAATGCAGGTTAGAAGACAATTTATATTTCATTTGAAAGTCTTCTTGTGCCTGGAGGTTCTGGACAGAGCTGAGTTGAGCTGTACCATGTGGTAAAGGAACCAATGTATAATTTAACAATGCAGTGGGGGCATGGGGACACAGACTATAATTTTAAAATGAGGGAAAGACTTGCCAGTAGGCAGCATGTTTGAGTTTTTATCGGCAGCTGTGATTGCTGTCAATGGATCCCGAGCCCTTCCCTGCACACTTCACTACACTCTGTCATTATTAATCTCTCTTGGTCTTCGGGATATCCTCAGCTGAATATCAATGGTTTCAGGACAGACCTCCCCAGAGTTCCTGGAGCCCGTACCACCAACCACCCCAAACCTCTCTTCACCCGGGGACCCAATGAGCAATCTCTTCTTACCATTACTGCTCCCAACCTCTCAGGCTCTTTTCATCCTGGGGTATTTTCTCAGCACCTCCTTTGGGATGCATCGGAAGAGTCTAGGAGATATCAGTGTTTATCTCACACCACTGCCTCCCACCTTGATTTCTGTGTACCATCATACCAGCCTCGGTGCAGTTTCTCTCACGGATTCTGCTTCCTCTGACCTCAGGGCCTTTGCTTTTTTTTTTTTTCTTTTTTTTCTTTTTTTCTTTTTAATCTGGCCATCTCTTCTCCAACTCTTTGCCTGGGAAACTACTTTTTGTCTTTGGAGCTCAGCTCAATTGATTTTCTGCAGGGAAAGTATCTGGTCATCTAGACAAAGTCAAGACCCCTTTCTCAGCTGCCTGGACTTTTCTTCATTGCACACATCATGGTTGATATTCATCTGTGTGATTCTTTGGCTCATGTTGATATGTCCCACCTTGTAGATGGGTAGTTTCCAAAGTAGACTATACAAGGTGATCCAGGGAGTGTTGAGATGATAAAAGGAGATAATCAAAGTGTAAACTGACCTTTCCTCATATTTTATATCCACGTTGACACTAGTGCCCTAAGTCAGCCCAGTCTCAGCTGGCCACAAGTCACCTGTGGTCCATCAGGCCCTAGGGAAGGGTGGGGGAAAGTCCAAGCAGTAGAGTTGGCAGTACTAAGCCCCATTTCTTTCACTTGCAGATACGCTGTGATGGGGTGTCTGTGTGTTCCCAACTAAGAGAAATTTTACAATGTATTATCCCGTTTTAACTGAACCAACCCTTACAAAACAGACAAGTAGCTTCAAAAGATTCCTGTGAAGAAACCATGGGCTGAAATGATGCTAACAGGATGGATACTATGGTCCTCCTGGGGCTAGCTCACCTGCAGTCTCAATTCTTGGCTAAAGACAACTTTGATATAATCAGGACCAAAAAGAAAAGTCATCCAAAAAGGTTGTAATTGCCAAAATGACTATCTGAGATATGTAAGCACATCCAGTATCATTCATGATGCTTTGTTAATAAAAATGTTAAATTAATAGTGTTTATTTTATCTACTCGTTGTTTTAAAGTTTCTCTTTGTCCATTTTTTATTACTTTCACAAACTGTTGGGATAGTGGTTGTCTTAACTGGGGCTGTTATGACAAAATAACATAGACTAGGTAGCTTAAACAGCAAACATTTCCTTTTCATAGTTTTGAGGGCTGGGAAATCCAAGATCAAGGTGCTGCCTGGTAGGATCTGCTTTCTCATTTGCAGATAGCCACCTTCATACTATGCTTTCATATAGCCAAGAGAGAGATCATCTGCCTGTGTCTTTTTTATAAGGGCACTAATCCAATCATGAGGGCTCCACCCTCATGACCTCCTCACTTCTCAAAGGTCCCACCTCTTGGTATCACATTAAGGATTAGGACTTCCATATATTAATTTTGGGAGCACACAAACATTCAGTCCATTGTAGTGGTCCATGTATATCATTTATTTATTTATTTATTTATTTATTTATTTATTTATTATTATTTAAAAAAAAATTTTTTTTTTAACTTTTATTTATTTTTGGGACAGAGAGAGACAGAGCATGAACGGGGGAGGGGCAGGGAGAGAGGGAGACACAGAATTGGAAGCAGGCTCCAGGCTCCGAGCCATCAGCCCAGAGCCTGACGCGGGGCTCAAACTCACGGACCGTGAGATCGTGACCTAAGCTGAAGTCGGACGCTTAACCGACTGAGCCACCCAGGTGCCCCTATCATTTATTTAATATATTACATCATAAATACCTTTATGCATATGGGGGAGGTGTCTGATTCAAGTTCTGTAGACAACGGCACTACATTGTAAAGACATAGAGAGCAAAGACCATAACACTTATCCCTTGGCTATAGAGTAAGTAGCCAGCTGGGTACCAGTGGCATGTCTGTGTTGAATGAATAAGTGGACAGGCTGGCATTGTCCAAGTGTTTAGGGTCGGGATTCAGGTTCTTCAAAGCTGGCATTTCTACTTGAGGCCATAGGAGATACAAAGGCCAGATGGTAAACCAATTAACAATCTTTCAAGGAAAACCAAGGTTCAAATGCAAAGCCTCCAACACTCTTGACTCAGGTACAGCAATCAGGAGACCACCTTTTGTTGCTTGAGCATGCTCTCAGAGTCCTTCCCTCACCTTCTATGCCAAAACAGGTTATCCAAGTATATTTTTCAGACAGGTTCAGTGGTCATTTCCTGGGAGAAATTCTGGTGAACAAATTTTTCTGCATCTAATCACACAAATAATGGAGGAAGCAGGATTCAATATTCAAGATCTCAAAGGGATGTTGTGGGGGCAGGTATCTCTGTGGTTTTGAATTCAGAAAGACCTCGGTACAAATCCAGCTCTCCCAAAATGACCTTGAGAAAGTTATTTAACATTTCTGAAGCTGAGTTTCCTCACATGGACCATACAGACAATGTGTAACTTGCCGGCTTGTTATGACAATCAAACGAGAAAACTTGTATGGTATTCTCAGGACAGTGAGTGGCTTGACAAGTTTAATATCCCCTCCATCCCACTCATGTTACCATGCTCTGCCCAGCTCTGAAGATATCTACTTCCTGCAGGACATTCCTCAAATCAACTGGTCACATATCAGTGGCCGCTGGATCCTCCCGTGATCCACAATGGGTCTACCCACACACCCGTGCCCAACACAGTGGGTCTAATAACATTGACTCTGCCAGCTCCCTCAGATCAAGGGGCATTGAAATTCCATTGTGACAAACCTTTCCAGCTCAGGTCATACTCCTTTCTGACTACACCACTCAGCAAGGATCTCACCTTCTCCTTTAGAATCAGACATCTGAATCCATGGTTAGGTCCTCCCAGCCACATCTAGCCCATCTCCATTCTAGTTGCCTTGAAACACCTGCAGTTTTCACAACACATATGCTTTCTTCTGCCTGAAACATCCTTTCCACCATACCTTCAACCAACCCTACGACCTTCATTTATCTAATTGACTTCTCTGTTCAGGATTCACCACCTCAACAAAACTTTCTCCTACTCTCCAGGCTGGGTTAGGGACCTCTTCTCTGTTCATTCCAGCAACTCTTTATTTCTGGATCTCCTCAGGCGAGTGAATACCCCGCCTTGTTTTCCATGTCTCTAGTACCCAACATGGTGATGGATGTCTAATGGATGTTTCATTAATGACAGAACCATCTTGGCATTTGCTCATTTTCCCCAATAAAATAAAATCTTATTTTTTTCGTATGACCATAAGCTCCTCTTGGACTGATATTTGTCTTTACTACTGGGGCTAACATATTCTTATTTTAGGGAATAGTCTAACACAGTAGGCGCTCAATAACTACTTCTTGTTTATCAGTTGATTGATGGATTGATCAAAGACTGAATTCCCAAAAACCAACACAATGGCTAGCAGAAAAGTAAAAGTAGGAGACAAGATTAAGAATTGGGCTGGTTGAGGGGATTCTGAGTGATTGGATGATAGAGGATATTATGGGGTTAGGGGTAATAGTATAGCTGACATGCAACCAAAACTCAGGTTTCCTAGACTCTATGGAGTCTAGACTCCATAGACAAACTAATGTGACAGCCAAGAGACCCAAAAGCCCCAAATGGTGATTCTTCCCCTGGCCAACATGACCACCCCATTTCTAGACCCACTGGAGGAATCATCTGGAAAGCCAAAGGTGACTGGACAGCATCTTCTGGGTCATTATTCCTTATCCATCCCAGCCCATCTCCTCTACCCCATCCTCCCTTAGCTGCTCCCACCCACTTCCTGGGACTGGTGCACTGGTTTAGAACAACCATGCAGAGCAGAAAGGCCCTGTCTCCATTCTGGCCTGGGATGGAGAAGTCTCCCCAGGATGGTTCAAGGGGGCTATAACAGTCTCCTGCCCCAGAATAGTTTCCCTACTTGTGTGCCGTTGGTAGAGTTACCAATAAAATACGGGATACCTAGTTAAGTTTGAATTTCATATAAACAAATAATAATTTTTAATATAAAAATATCCCATGCAACATTTCAAGCACAAGTATACTAAAAAATTATTTGCTGTTTATCTGAGATTCAGTTTTTCCTGAGTATTCTGGTTTCTATTTGCTAAATCTGGTAACTCCAGTTGTGGCCCAAACAGGTTGTTTAGAGGACCTAGACAGGAGGTGAAATCAGCATAAAGTGGGAGGGATGGCATGTCTACAGACACAAATGAGATAAGGACATTTTCTAAATCTCAGCCAAAAGCCACCAATCTGAATGTAAAGCAATGTGTTTGTGTGCACCCTGGCATCTTGGAAATCCTACCATACCCTGATCAAAGAGATGCCCAGACAAAGGTGTTCTTGGCATGAGTTCTAGAAAGTGCACTGTTAGGTGTTTCCAGCACTATGGAGGGGGCAGTGGAGGAGAGAGTGAGCTAGCTCTATGGTTATTGTTAAGTAAGCAGAAATATCCTCATAATAGAAATGGATAGAACACAAGGCTCAAAACTCACACAAAAAATTTTCTTTCTGCCCTTGTTTTCTTCCTTTCTCTCATATTCTTTCATTCTTCCTTCTTTTTCTTATTCATTTACTCTCTCAGTGGATAATGGCAGTAAGATTGGCCATGTCACAGAGCAGTCAAGGGCATGAGTTTTGGAACCAGACTGCTTGGGTTTTAACTCTGGCTCTATTACTTACTGCCTGTGTTACTTAACTTTTCTGAAAATCTGTACTAGTTCTTTATCACTACAGTAACCAATTTCCACAAATATAGTAGCTTTAAACAACCCAAATTTATTCTCTTCCAGTTCTGTAGGTTAGAAGTCTGATATAGGTCTCACTGGGATGAAATCCAGATGTCAGCAGGGCTGTGTTCCTTCTGGAAGCTCTAGGGGAGAATCCATTTCCTTGCTTTCTCTGGCATCTCAAGGCTACCTACATTCCTTGGATCATGACCCCTCCCTCCATCTTCAAAGTCAGCAGTCAGGCAAAGTCCTTCTCATGCTGCCTTTTGCCTGGTTCTCTACAGCTAGAAATCACAGTTCTCCAATGTTAAGGACTCATATGAGTAGATGATACCCACCTGCCTAATCCAGGAGCATCTTCCCATCTCAAGACCCTTAACCTTAATCACATCTGCTAAATCCCTTTTGCCATATGAGGTAATGTATTCACAGGCTTCAGGGTTTAGGTCATCAACATCTTTGGGAGGCTATTACTCTGCCAGCCATAGCCTCAATTCCCTTATGTTTTAAATGGGGATAATTAACAGCATCTACCTTCTCGGGTGGTGGTGAGGATTAGATGAGTCCATACATGCCAAGAGTTTGAAACATAGTCTGGTATTCAGTAATGCCCATTATTATTGGCTTTGTCTAGCCAGGATTGTGCTTGGTGCTGAATTGGATGCAAAGATAAATTCTTCACACCCTTCAAACGTTGTAACAGAAGGCTTCTTGGCAACACTGAAGTTTTCTTCCTTAAATCTATGCTCACCAGCAGGCTTCTGAACGGTATCTGGTCTTTCCAACAAACAGCACCAGAAGGAGGCAGCCCGGGTAATTGGACCCAACAACCTCTACTCTGAAGAAATGGTGATATCAGAAGTTAGGTTGTTTGATCCATATTTTTTGCATCTGGTTGTGGAAGCCTGCCCCCCAGATGGTCATTCCTGGGTAAGTGACCAAGTTTCACATCCATGAGTTTGGAAAACTGGATGTCTGCCCAAAGGTCCAGCCACCCCAGAAATCTCCTCAGGTATATCACTTAATTGGAATAAAACATAACATCTCTCTGTAACATGTAAAAATGCTAAATAAAAGGGGTGACATACGACCACAGTGGCATCTACCTGTGCTCACTTCCACATAAACAAAGACCAAGTCAGCAAACACCAAAAGTATGTACTCATAAGTGTGTGTACAGGTATATGAACTAAGTGTGTGTGTATACTTACATGGAGAGAGAGATAGGTATATGGATGGATGGAAGGATGGATGGATGGATGGATGGACAGACATGGAAGGAACCTCCTCACTTCCTCCACCTTCAGTATGATGATAATTGATCACTACCAGTTTTATAATCTATTTAGCATCTCCCTGGCTATAACACTGATCATCCTTTGTTAAATTCTCTGCACCCAGTTCAGAGAGGAACACGTAGTAACATGGACACTTATGCCTTTAAAAGAAGTTTATCTGGGGGAAGACTAAAGAGAAGATGGAGGTGGTATGAAAAGGAGACAAGCTCAGAGAGCGGGGAGAGGTGGAGGTGGGCTACACTGAAGGGCCCTTTCTGCAGTGACACTGAGGGGATGCGGGTGGTAAGTTCCATGAGAACTGAGGGTCCATGCAATGCCTAGGGCATTGTGCAGAGGAAGGCTGGACATAGGGTACAAGGACACTCACCTTGGCACCAACCACAGAGCCCAAACTTGAACAAAGCAGAGACTGGTAGCCTTAGGCAGTGAGCAAATCAGCCATGACCAGTATGAACTGAAGACCAAGATACAAGAGATCTCTCAGGGCTTCTGAATGACCCTGCCTCCTCCAGCCATGCTAAGGGTCGTCTAATACAGAGACACTTTTCAAGCATGAATGAGTAATATTGCATGGGAATGTTGAATATTCAAGACCAAGAACCTTTAAGGAATCAAAGAAGCAAAAATGAGAGTTGCAAACAAGTACAAAACATGGCAACTCTTCTCAGTGGTGAAGAAGCCTCCCGGGACATGGGAACTTGCCACAGGCAGCACTGTTCCAAGCTCCATGCCCTGGCAGCTCCTTCGACTAGGCAATGAGCTGCTGCAGCTATTTCTGGACTAGTGTCCCGGCCACCTGACTTGCTCCCTGTATCCCACCAACCCATTTTTCTGAAACATGAACTTAAAACATGCCTCTCTTCCTCTTAAAGCCCTCCCCCACATTTCCACCCATCACCTGCAGGAGTTTTTCTCCTACTGAGTGGACAGGGTCCAGGTGTGTGTGACAGGAAAGACCCCCAGGTAAACATGGAGCAACTTCCTAGGGTTCCATCATTTTTATTTTTATATTGGATTCTATTGTGGAGCAGTATGCAAATTTAGAACAGGTTTTAAAGATAAAATATAAGACTCCCTCAAAACACCAATCCTGGAAAAAAAAGCTTCTCTGGGTTTTGTCCCTAGATCCCTCAGATTCCTTGTTCCTTTATGGCTGCTCTTAAGAACCTATGGGAAGGTTTAAGAACCTATGGGACAAAAATCCGAATTCCACAAGGATGCCTTGCCTATTGTCTGTATCTATAGCTCCTTCATCAATTACTCCATGGACATACCTTACACTTTACAATATAAACGCTGCAACTTCCTGTTCAAAATGCATGTCATGTTAGTTCATATCCCAAGCCTTCCTTGACCTCCCTTTTCAGTTCCAACATGGCACGCTGTGCTAACCGTTCCTCCTCCCCAACACAATACACAACATCGCGCACCACACACCTTGACATTTATCACCTGGTGGGTAAAATCAGGAAAGTAACAGCTAAAATAGTAAAGGTTAACATTTATTGAGGGTGTACTGTGTGCCAGGATCAGTTCTGAGCACTTCATCAGCATTAACTCTGCACCACCCCCATGACCAAGTTCCGCTGGATGGTAAGCTGTCCAACACTAGAGACTGAAGCAATGAAAGCATTTATTTATGGCTGAGAGCCAGAATGGGTTGAAGTATGGGAAAAGTGAGGACAGAGGATGGAGAGGGGGATTATTTTGATGTACCAGTTGGGCAACATTTGGTAAGGTCCTGGGTCACTGAAACACAAGATTCAGGTTTCTCAGATGGTGAGAACATCCAGCTGGGAACAGCCAAAGCCCTTGGGAAGGTTACAATTAATACATATATCTCTGCAAGTCAACCATGGCTGCTGGGGGGAGGAAATCCCTGATTAGATTTTGGTGCCTCCCATGACTTGGTCTGGGTCCTGAGCCACGGGACACACTGTGTCATGCTTTTATTAGAAACCTGAGAGATGGACCCACCTATCTTTTTATTCTCACCCCTTAAAGCTAATGAAAGAGAAGTCAGGCTTGGGATCTTGAACCTTATTTATTGACTAATTCCAATCTCTTTCTGTGATCATTCCCGTGTTGCTCCCCACTTTAAATCAATTGAAATTGCACTCTTGTTGCAAATTGGAACCACTTCAGTTCACTTTTTTCCCCCTATTCATTTGGAGGTTTGAAAAGCCAAGAAAAAAATTTCCCAGAACAAAAAGAAGGATGTGGAACCTGTTGCTGCACAAATGAAAAATAAACCTCCTGGTTCTTAACCCTTGCCAGCCATTTTTCAAATACCTTATCCCAAAGGGCCAGTTTTGCACACTCCATTAATGCTGGCTGCCACTGGGACAATTACGGACAGGCAGCGTTTCCCCTCTGAGCAGCTTCTTGAATTAAAAACAGCCATGCAGGAAGGGAGGGGGTGTGTGTCTGTTCTTTCACAGCCTCCTAAAAGAGGTTTCTTCCACTCTATCCCTATCCCACCCCCCCCCCCACACACACACACTATGCCCACCTTTCCCACCAAGTGCAAGAGCCAAATTAAAAACTGGATTTTGGTTGTGCTGTGGTTGCTATTTTCCACCCTCGACTTTTTTTTTTTTTTGAAGTCTTCACTTTAATAAATTGCATCACCTAAACATTTCCTGCGATGCTGTGCAAGGTCTGAGTCTGAACCCAGAGTCTTCTATGGGGGTCCTCACCCTGCTAGGCACAGACACAGAATTCACTGCCTTGGACTAGGGTGAAGCAGACCCGAACTTTTTGTTTCTTCGTGATTTTTATGATTTTTAAATGTCCCAAGACTTAGTGTTTACTCTCTACCTACCCATCTTGTCCCGCCACTATCTTCCAAGAGATGCCATATCTTTTCATACAAGTTTTCGAGTTCTCCTTATAGAGCCTGAGAAATACAAGTGGTGGAATTTGGGATTGCCAAGGGGAGTCTTCAGTTGAGCACCGTGGTGGATGCCTACAGAAGCTACTGGAATATAGAGCAGAATTTCCGGGGGCAAGGTATTCAACCAGCCTGGATCTAGTTTCTTCACCTATAAAATGCAGATGGCCATGGTATCAATATCATAGTCTCATGAAAGGAGTCAATAAAATAAAACACGCACACAGCAAGTGCTCTGTAAACGTTAGCTGATGGCAGTAACCGTGATAATGATGCCAAGTTTGGCATGGAATGGCCCAGAAAAGGGAAGTCACTTGATTTGGGAGAAATCGGGGAATAGCTCCCAGGAGAAGCAGCATTTGAACAAAATCCTGTAGGGCTTGGGAGGCTCAGCTTCAGGTGCAGAAGGAGAGAAAGTTGGAGGGATGAAGAGAATTTCAGGCTGGTAGATGACGTAGAGAAGGACGAGGATGTGAAGGACACTGGGGAAGAGTAGGCAGGGTCATTCCTCTATTTGGACTAAAGCATCAAGGAAATGAGACGGGCAGAGGACAAAGAAAGCAGGGCTGGCATCCAAGAGGAGCCCAAGGCCCCAGAGAAAAGGGCCTGGACTTTTTTTTTCTGTGGGGAACAGGGCCCTATAGAAAGCATGGACTAGATCTCTCTTGAAGTGCACACCGCCTTACCTAACAGGCTCCCTTACAGAGCAGCAATGTCCACATAAAAGTCGTATGACATCAGGGCTGAAAGGCACCTGAAGATCATCTGATAGTCCCCTTTTGAAAAGATAAGAAACTGTGGCTCCAAGAGGAGTGATATTCAAGCAAAGTCTCCAGGACCACATGTCACGGGGGTGGTGGAAAAGGTTCCTACAATGGGGATGAAGACCCATGTCCCTTTCATTTCGAGCTTCTGTGATACCTATGCAGCCCATGGCACCCACAGCGATGGTAAGCCCTCCCCAGGAAAGAGCAGGTTCCCCGGCGGCCCTCATCTTCAGGGAATTAGATCCTATGCTTATTTCAACAGCCAACCAAGTGATTCCCTGAACCTAACTTATTATCAGAATCGCCTTTGGAGCTTTGTGAAGATCCAGACGAGCCAGCTCCATCCTTGGAGCCGGGGATTCTGTGGGTCTGGGCTGAGGCCCGTGCATCTGTGTTTTCAAGAAGCTATTTATTTCAAAGGCTCAGCCTTCCAAGAACATGCCCTTCGTGTCTTCCACCAGCAGGAACCCCCCTCAAGTTTCCCCACAGCGGATCGCAGTTACTTGGCAGTGTGTGCTCTCCCCATCTTGGGAGAGCACATCTGAGTCATGTTGGAGACTCACCCCACCCGCCTACCACCCAGGGCAGTATTTTTTACATAATAGATACTAGATGAATGCATGGTGCATTAAAATGATTGAGTGAATGAAGGAACTATTGTGTGAGTCAATAAATAATGGTAATAGTAATAGCTACTGTTTTTTAGTACTTGCTCTATGCCAGAAACTGCTAAAAATATATGTGTTATGTCCTTTAAACCTGTATCCCTATGAGGCAAATACTATTCTCTTTGTTGTATAAGTGCAGGAACTAAGGCTCAGAAAGATCAAGTGACTTGTCCAAGTTTGAACAACCTGTAAATTAAGAAATAAATTTTTAAGAAAGCCGGTGAACGGATGGATGATGCCTTCGGCTGGACTAGTGCCTTCCCTGGCAAGCCTGGAAGAGCAAGGTTGCTCTCTTCTGCCCTCTGCTGACCCAATACGGTGTAACAGAAAGAGCACAGAAGCAGGTCTGGCCTCTTTAGAAGGGTCTGAGTCTCCCTTCAATCTTAATGCCCCTTTCCTCAGATCGGTCATACTCTTTCCCCATGAGATCTTCCTTTAGCTCAGCACATCTCTCTGCAGGCCACCTTTGGGGACCTAGAATTCCCAAGGGGCATCCCTGCCCTTGAGCTCAGTGGGAGCCCTGTGGCTAGCTCTACCTGAGTTCGTGCTAAAAAAAGCACGAGCTCAGACTTTGGATGTCCCTTAAAGACCTTCCTATCTAGGGCTCTTGACTGGGGTGCGTGGATGAGTTTCAGGGCATCTTTGTTTCACTTGTTTGGGTTTATATTTATTCTCTGGGGGTGGGGAAGAGTTTTTATTAAGATCTCCAAGTTACGAACCATGGTGCCTGTTTAATCCCAACACACACACGCACGCGCGCGCGCACACACACACACACACACACACACACAGAATAGAGGTAAAGGTGTCACAGCTTAGAAGGAGGAAGGGATTGGGACTGGCCCAAAGAGGGTGAGTGGGACTTTACTGCAGCTCCTGATACCCCATCCACAGAATATCACTGTACCACACTCTCTAAGCCTATTTGCATTTCCTTTTCAAAAAGAGGCCAATTTTCAATCAGAATTGTCCTATCCAGAGTGTACGCTTCCTGGAGGCTGCATGAGGGATGTAGCCTTGTCTAGAGAGATCTGTACTAGCACATGGGGACAACTGCATCCAGCGGGTCCCACAGAGATTCTCACAACTGAGTGCCCACATCTAAGAAAGCACAGGGCCAGTGGGCACCCCAGGGGCTGCTCTGATGCCCCCCCCCCTTATGATTCATAGTCTCTGTGGGAGATGGTTGGGGC
Source organism: Prionailurus viverrinus (assembly GCF_022837055.1). NCBI lineage: Eukaryota > Metazoa > Chordata > Mammalia > Carnivora > Felidae > Prionailurus > Prionailurus viverrinus. The sequence goes on from NC_062574.1 coordinate 21,385,694, forward strand.
AAACAAGTATCTCTGCATTTAGCAGGTGGGGAAACTGAGGCCTTGAGAGAGAAGGTAATTTGTTCTGAGTCTCATGGCTGGATAGAGGCAGAACTGGCCACCCCTCAGCTCCGTGCTTTTTGTCTACATCCAAGCTGGCTCTGGGTTTAATGTGGTTGTGTTTGAGCGAGAATGTATGTTCAAAGGTCAGACACATATTACCTCTGGTGAGTTGTACCTCTACAATCAGTCTTCCTAGAAATATCTCGAACAAATTAGTCCAGAAACAAACCCTACATACTTTAGCCGCATGTGACCTTGGATTATTTCCTGTGTACAGCTGGAATAGGAAATAGGTCTGTCACTAGCAAGGACCCCCTGGACCCTGCCCCAGTATTTCTCCTGACTGGCCCTGGCCCTTTTCTTTCCCAACAGGTGATCAAACTGAACATGCCGATCCACTTTTGAACAGAAAGGAAGGGAAGGAAGTACAATTAATTAACTACCTTTGGCATCCCAAGGGCTGGCCATGGCCATTATCTCATTTTTTTCATTAATTAATGATTCCATGCATTAATTCAGCACAGATTTCTCTTTTTTTTAATATTTATTTTTGAGAGAGAGAGAGAGAGAGACAGAGTGTGAGAGAGGGAAGGGCAGAAAGAGAAAACAGAATCCGAAGGAGTCTCCAGGCTCTGAGCTGTCAGCACAGAGCCAGACGCGGGACTGGAACTCACAAACTGTGAGATCATGACCTGAGCCAAAGTTGGATGCTTAACTGACTGAGCCACCCAGGCGCCCCTCAGCACAGATTTCTTGATGGCCTAGTTGGCATTAGGCTCTGTGGTCCCTGGGATGCAGCGGTGAACAGAGTCATGGCCCAGTTCTCATGGAGAGTCTTCTCGCTAGAGACACAGACAATAATGACAAAAACCAACAGAAGGCAACCAACAGGATTCCAGACAGATCAATGTGGAGCAGGGAATGGGGGCAGGGTCTCCATGAGATGGAGAGACCCTAGAAGGCTGAGAAGACCCTTTACGCTGAGAAGGACCAAGGTGGGTGAAGGCAGAGGGAACAGCAGATGCAAAAACCTTGAGGTGGGGAAAGACGTGGTCTAGCTGAGGAGCAGGAAGAAGACCATGACTGAAGCAGCAGCATGACACATGGAGAAGGGACAGGAGCTGAAAAGGGAGATGCAGGAAGGGACTCTGTGAGTTTCAGAAAAGAGCCCGGATTTTAGCTTTTGTAATATCCTGGTGGGGTGTGTACTAATATTTATACTTCTGTTTTACGGTTATTAGAACAAAAACAGAGAACAGCATACAATGTAGGGGACTCCTGGGTTTGGGTCAGGTGGCCGTTTGGTGAAGTACCTCCCCTGATGGTCAGAAGTGGGGTGCAGGTGAAGGCAGTCAGCAGGGCTGCCCTGAACATTACTCTGAATGGAGGGGCAAGGCCGGGAATGTGATAAGAGCCCGCACCCCTGGGCCTTCTCCCCAGCTCTCTCTGGGGCAGCTGGAAGAGGTCCATGGGAAAGGAGGTGGCTCTCATGATGGTCCCCGTTGCCAGGCCAGGTCACCAGTCCTTGTCCAAAGCATTAGTTTCTCAAGCTAAAAGGCAGAGGTACCCGCAGAACCCACGTGGAGGGGAGACTTGAGACCCTGGCTCTGGGGAGGGACCTCCTCTGTAGGCTGGGAAGACTCGTTGGGAGTGCACAGGTTTGTGGAAATGTGTTCCAGACAGAGCTGGGCTGAACCCCAGGCAAGCTGCAGACACCGAGGGCGACTTATACCCCTGACACTTTTGTTTTCAGGCCCCCCAGTGTCTGTCTCCACTAGAGGAAGCATCCAAAAGACTTCCCCTTCCCCTTAAGAGGGAAGACTATGTTGCCAAGGCAAGAGCTGGTGCACGCAGTCTCCTGCTGGGAGCCACGTGTGAAACTTCTTTCCGCACAGGTCTTGGGAACCTGTGGGCCTTATCCCCACCTACTGTGGCACATTTGGGGCTGCGCCGATGGGACCTGGGCTCTGGGCCACGTCCGCAGAGCCCCTTCTGGCTGTGGCACTTGGTAGTTTACCTTAAATGCGTCATTTGTTTGGATGTGTTTTCCCCTTCTAAATATATAGTAGCTTTTCTGTCTGACCTTGTATTTTTTTTTAACATTTATTTATTTTTGAGACAGAGAGAGACAGAGCATGAACGGGGGAGGGGCAGAGAGAGAGGGAAACACAGAATTGGAAGAAGGCTCCGTCCAGGCTCTGAGCTGTCAGCACAGAGCCCAATGCGGGGCTTGAACTCACGGACCGCAAGATCATGACCTGAGCCGAAGTCGGACGATTAACTGACTGAGCCACCCAGGCACCCCTGTCTGACCTTGTATTTAAGACGACTTCCCCAATTGCCCAGGCTTTAGCAAGGGCTCTAATGTCTCTGCTGCATCTGGCACTTTGACCCTCCCTTCTGCTTGCACACTCTACTTCTCTGGCTTCCATGGACACAGTTGCTAGACGGATCTCCTCCATCACACCAGCTCACACGTCTACAGTATTCATCTCGCGTCTGGCTCCATTCCAACCGCCTACGGTGAGCTGCATTGTGCCATCGCCACGATAATGCTGTAAGGTGAGTGCAGCTCTAAACCCCATTTTTACTGATGAGGAAACTGAGGGTGGAGAGGTTAAGACACTTGCCCTAGGTCACACAGCTAGTAAGTTGAAGACTTGGGAGTCCAAAGCCTGCTTTGTCTGCTTCCTGTTGGCTCCAGCTCTAGCTGGCGCCTCTCCCCACTGCCTCAGACTTCCATGTGTCCAACCGCTCACTGGATATTCCACTGCCCACAGACCCAGGCTCTTCAGACTGAATTCTTTCTCAAGCCCAGGACTGGCCTCTCCCACCTGCCTCTCTCTGTGGGCTAATGGCATCACAAAGCGGAAGGTCTACCATTTTCTTCCTGCTCATCAGCCTTCCTTGACTTTGTCATGGCATACCAGTTTCCACCTCCCTTCCGGGAGAATCTCTCTCCCTCTCCGTCTCCCTCTCTCTCTCCCTCTCTCCCTATGGTCTCGTGACCTGTCAGTCCTAGAACCCAACCTCCAGCCATGGCCATGGGCCCAGAGAGGGGCATGTTCCTGGCACTGGGAAATCAAAGCCCTCCCTGAGATCATATGTATAGACACTCTCTGCACTGGGAGAGTATAAGCCTAGCACTACTCACAGCTGGGGGGGGGGGGGTGCCCTCACACCAGCTACAGAGGGCAGGGATGAGGTCAACATAGATGCTGAGATGAGACAGAGGAGAGGGAACACAGGAGAAGCATGTCACACATGTCCCCAAGTCCCTGACGTCACTGGGGCCCTGGATGTCCCAGGGAGGAGGATGGTTTTAGCTGGGTTTCTATCACTTGCAACCACCCAATCTGGCCCCAAACTAGGAAGCTTGTGGCCCTTCTCATCACCTCCGTCTCCCTCAAGAGGCAGCCTACTGATGTCCAAGTCCAATCTGTCCCCAGTATGTCTGGCTCTGGCTCCTTGTCTCCAGGACACCTTCAATCCTGATCACCTTCAATCCTCACCTGTGATGTTGGCATGATTCTCCCCAACCAGTTCTCTCCAACCCAACCTCCCCCTTTCTACCAGACAGAGCTATGTGAACACACACACAGGTCAGCCAGGCCCTTCCCAAAGTATTGCAAGGCTTTCCCACCACTTTCCAGTGATGCCTGAGTTCTTTGGAACAACGGCTGGGGCCCTACATTGCTGGAGGACTGGACTGCCTCAGCTTCCAGGTTATCACTCATGCAGCCCCTACCTTCCGAAACACTTGACCTTCACCCGGGCAACTCTTGTCACGTTCCCAAGTTCAGCTGAAGTGTCTCCCCTCAAGAAAACCATCTGTGCTCACCATTCCAAAGGCCCCAAAGCCTCTCCTCTGTGCTGCTTTAGTTTCCTGTATACGTGCCCATCTCTGTCCTCTGTCCCCTATTAGACCAATGACCCTTAGGAGCAGGAGATGGGATCCATGAGAACACCCTAGGACTCTCCCAGTGGCTGAAACATGGTGGAGCCTCAGCAAATGATTTAACCTGCATTAACCTTCTGACCCTTACTTTCTCATCTATAAAAGGTGGCACTTACACAAGGTGACCTCTGTAGAACTCCATGATTCCGTAAGCAGAAAGCCATATTGACACATGATTACTTTGGGACATTTTCCGTAACTGAATTTTTGTAACCAAGCTGCTGGAAGGGGGTGAGCTCCTCTTTCTTATTTCCTGTTCTCCCATAGTCAAGAGATCTGTGTGTGGCCTCTAGAAATCATATTAGACCAATTAAAAAAAAACAATAACAGAATAATTTCCATTTTCAGTCCCAATCGTCCAAAAATGTTAATCTCTCACGTTTGTTCTTGGCTGAATGCCAGAGCCAAATTAGATTTATGAATTTGGCATGATTGCAAGTTAACAGATAACTCCATGTTCTGCTGAGCCAGTGCAAACCTTTAATGTCAAATCAAGAATTGGAATTAGGAATTAAGTATGACTTACTTAGGATATTTTTTAAAAAATGAAATAAGAAACGCCCCTAAGTCTTCTGATCACAGCTAACTTCCAGCCTCTCCAGCCTGCCAAAGGTTATTCTCCACTGATGTAACTTCAGGGAACAGTGGTTCCCAGTACTATGGTTAATGGGATCTTTGTTTTAACAGTGGAGGGAGGAATGGAGTAAACTATACGGGCAAATGGAAGCTGTTCAGCATCATCCCAGAGCCCCCTTCCTCTGCAAGGGATATGATAGTTGGTGCACGAGTTTGCTAGAGCCTCAGTAACAGAGTTCCACATGCTGAGTGGCTCAAACTTTATTGTCTCACAGTTCTGGACGCTGGACGTCTGAGATCAAGGTGTGGGCAAGGCCATACTCCTTCTGAAGGCCTAGGGAAGCATCCGTTCCAGGCCTCCCTCTCAGTTTCTGGTAGCTCCTTGGCTTGTGGCAGCCTAACACCACTCTTCAGGTGGCATTCTCCCTGTGTGAGTGCCTCTGTGTCCAAATTTCCCCGTTTTATAAGGACACCAGTCATACTGGACTAGGGCCCGTGCTATTCCTGTATGACCACATCTTAACTAATTATATCTGCAAAGGCTCTATTTCCAAATAAGGTTACATGTTGAGGTCCCAGTGGGTTGGGGGGGCATGGGTGGTGGTGTCAGGACTTTCATGTATGAATCTGGGGGTGGGGAGATACAATTCAACCTGTAGCCCACAACCCATTCAATGCTGACAGGAAAATATTTGAACACTCAGTCATTTGCATGTAGACTTTGTTTCTAGTACTTTCCACCAGAGTCTAGCTAATTGTTTTGAGGGTTTCTGCTAATCATTTTCTATGCTAACCCTTTCTGCCTGTAGCCTTCTAAAGGTTACCATAAAAGGCTCTAGGCTACATTAGCCCGATGTACAAATTATATAGCTTGGCATCTTCAAAAGCAAAATGCTGGCCTGAATCTCCAGAAAAAGCAGAAATGTCAGAAAAGGTGGTGGCTGCCATGATATTCAGGAATCTATCTCTGCCCTCCTGGAAACTTCTCTTCATAGCAGCTTACTCCAGAGCTGGCTTCTCACATACCACGAGCAACAACTTTTTAAATATGTTCAGGTATCAGAGCAGCTAGAAGTGATGGTTTTTCTTTGCAGAAAACCATGAAATATGATATGTTAAACTGAAATGAATATAATAAACATATAATTGCTGCTAAATTGGTCATCATCTTTTCCAGATTCTGGTTTTGAAAGGAAGCAGGAGGCCCCAGTGGTTTCAGGGGAATTTTTTTTTAATTGAGGAAATTATATTCATGTCATTTTTTAAATTATTGTTGAAAAGATGTCCACGATCAGATTTCAGGGGAAGAACACATTGGTCCAAGTCAGGCACACCAACGTCTCATGGGAATACCATTGCGTATAGTAGTAAGTTGGAAAATAAAGAACGCCAGGATCCCATTGTGAAGCCAGGTATCGTGTGAAGGCTAGGGCATGGGACAAATACAGGAAGGGCTGTTGTGTCGAAGCAGAGACTACCAGTCTGACCTTGAACTTGCCCTCATTGTTTGTTTCCTCTAGAGGTGACAATCTCTCTGAGGGGTGACACATGGCACACACCTACAGGAGTTGGGCTTCCCCCCTCTGCCCATGGCAGATGATGGCACCTGCCACTCTGTAGGTAGATAAAAACCAATCGTTCACTCCTAGCTTGGTCCCAAGGGAGCTCCCGATCTATGGGATCATGCTGTGCGTGGAGATGAATGGCGTTCCCAGGCCCAGCTCCCACTCCCCCATCCATCACCAGCTGCTTGCCTATGGCCTTCACTGGAATCTCCAGCCTTCCCCGCTGCATGCTCCAGAGACCCCCTCAAGTGTGCTTCTCCTGCTTGAGCTCTAAATTACCCTGACAGCTTGTCCTTGATAAGGGACAACTGAGGATCATGCTCCCCATCAGGGGTTGACTAGCTGTGAAATGCAAAATGCAAGACCCCAAAGTGCTGGCTGTCTCCTGGAAACCAGAAAGGAGCCTAACCAGCTGGGTGGTGCTTGCTTGAATTCGAAGAGGAAGGAGCTGGCAGGCTTGGTCATTTTGCTCATTTGAATAGTTTATCAGTCCCTTGGTTTTTACTTCCTGGGCATTTGTTCCACAGCCAACCCTCCCAGGCTTCCCAATAGCAGAGCTCCTGGGTGGTGTGGCCCCATTTGTCAGATGAGTAGACTGAGGCCTGGAGCAAGATTCTCAATAGCTATAAAAGGACAGCGTCTGATGCAATGTCCGTATCTCTCCCCTGACTGAGTCAAATAAGGACAGACAATTAGGAGGTTGTGTTGAAAGCTGACATACCTGTCCTCAACTGAATGACTGCTGTTCTCCGTCAGGGTGGCTGGCACATTGGGGGCCGTGGGACTTCCTCATACATGACGCTCTCATGGTTAGTCTCCCACATGAAGCAGGGTCAAGGCTGTTTTCCCACATGACAACCTTATCAGTTTGATTCCCACCTTAGAAGGAGGAGCCCAGGTCCAAGTCCTGGGCTCCAGTAGGAGAGCTGGGCTGGGCTGGGAAGGAGTGGGGTGCTGAGGTTGATGGCTGCATCTCAACTTTAGATTAGGCCTGGGCAGTCAGAACCTCAGGCCATAAGTGGATGGGAGGTGGGGGGAGGGGGGACAGGACTGGGGTTATGCCAGTGGAGTCAGGTCAGGAAAGGGCAGAAGGTTAGAAAAGAAACCTAAATGCATCTAGCTAACACTCGCATGGATGACTGAGGGGAACATGTGAAGGCTTTGAGGTCACATAGACCCAGGTTTCAATCTTGGTTCTCCTACTTATTGCTTGTCCTTGGATGAACTGCTTAACCTTTCTGGGCCTTAGTTTTCTCAAATACAGCAAGGACAAAGAGGGGTGCCTTCTTCATAGGATTATCGTGAAAACGGAATGGGACAGTATCTAAAATACTTAGTACTGTGCCAGGCATACAGTAGGTGCCTAATCAGCGTTCTTTCTTCACCTCCTCCAGGTTCACAGTCCATAAGCAGAGGTGGGTCAGTGCCCGGGAGTCTTGCTGCAGAGGCCTAGGGAGTTGGAAGGATAGGTTCAGATGGGAATTGGGTCACCCCCTCAAAGAAAGGTGGGGTTTAACCATAAGGAGGATCAAAACAAGAGAAGGGTGGGACATGGCAAGCCACCACGGGGTGCTACCCAGAGCATGTTTCTCATGCATCGGGATCGATTCTTCCAACCACTGAGTCATGCCGCCTCTGCTTTATTCCTTGGGAAGGTCGGGCCCCTCCTTCCCTCTGCCACAAAGAACCACTGCCCTTGTATTGCGGAAGGGGAGAAGATAGGGGTTCTCAGAGAGAAAGCTCTCCGTCCCCGCGTGGCCCAGGGCCAGTCAGATCTCTCTGCGTTGTGCTGTTCCCCTTCAACATGGCTCTGGGCGGCAGGTGCCAAAGGAAGACTTGATAGCTTATGGGCCATTTCCTCTGCAGCTGAACAATAACAGAGGATAATTATCCATCAAATGTAGTTTACTGCATTTGGTTGCAGGTCCCGTGCCTAGGCATGGTCACAGTCTGAGCCTCCCTAATGACCTGGAGAGCACAGCAAAAGATGCGATTATTCTGTTTATTGAGAATTAAAATAAATCTGGTCAGAGGAGAAGCCATCCGCTATTTGGCTTTTCCCAAAAGCAATTACCTGTAATTCTGCTGCTTCAGAAAAGAGAATCACTAGTATTTGAGGACCAAAACTATTACAGTAACCTGAGAAGGCCCAGAGGAGACTAACCATCACATTATTATTTTTTTTTTCCCCCGCAGAGTCCCATCCACCTCACTTCCTTTTGCCTTGGGCTCAATTTATAGGCTACACAGCCCCTCGCAGGCTTGGGGAGAGGGCACAGTGTGTGAGTTGGCAGAGGTGTGGGTGTTCATTGGAAAATTCTGCAAACCACCTTTATCAAAGGCAAAGTGGCCTGCTGGCCTATTAGTTCAAATGGTTTCATCTTGTCCAACTGAGAAATGTTCTGGTTCTGGCAACTTCTTATTGGGTTTGTGTATTTATGCATGTTTAAATTAAAGATGCTAACAAAATAGGGCAGTTGTTGTGGCCCATTGTGTGTCGGGATCAATTGCAAGGTGCGTGGCAAGTTGGTTTTTACTACTAATGGAAAAATACTGACGTTTGCAAATAATTTACTTAAAAAAATAGATCCCAGGCTGCCTGGGTGGCTCATTCAGTTAAGCATCCAACTTCAGCTCAGGTCACGATCTCTTGGGTCATGGGTTCGGGCCCTGCATCGAGCTCTGTGCTGACAGCTCTGAGCCTGGAGCTTGCTTTGGATTCTGTGTCTCCCCATCTCTCTGCCCCTTCCCCTGCTCACGTTCTGTCTCTCTCTCTCAAAAATAAACATTAAAAAACTAGATCCGAATGGTATGAAAATCACCCTGATAATATTATTACACCAATTCACCTGTGAGGTACTTAATCAAGTGGGAGATTAAAGGTTGGCCTTAGAGCCAAGTCCTAGAAAATGGCACAGAAGCCACAGCCTGTCCAGTCTAGGCTGCGTGTTCTAGCAGGAAGCAACATCTCCCTGCCTATTGTTTACAGTTCTTTACATGATAAAATGTTTGGGGATTGGATAACTTTGAATGGGTATCTTGCTTCCTTCATCCTTCCCACCCCACCACTAAATGCCATTATGCCCAAATCTGAGTACATCTATGTGATGGTATTCCACATACGTACATCATGATAGGGAATCATTCATTGCTCCCCCCAAAAGACTGCTATGCGGTCATCACCTCCAGTTCTTAGAGATATGGGGCTCTGGAAGTCCCTTTGAATGGCCCGTACTTTCCCAGAGTCTCGGTGGGAAGCACGCAGGCAGCCGCAGCAGTTGGAAGGGCAGTAACTGACCTGATGGTGTCGAGGATGCCGTGGTTGTTGGCACTCGGTACCCACAGCCGTCCTGATAATATAAAGGCAGTGGGCTTTATAAAGGGGCGGAAACATCTGCCTGCCTTCACTCATCCTTGAGACACGTCTGACCACACATGCAAGCCAAATTGTCACAGAGAGAACTCAGAAAGCAAAGAAAAGTTGTTTCTCATTAGTGCCTTGGAAGGAAGGTGGCTGAGACCCTCTGCTTGAAGAAAACCCCAGGTGAATGTAAAATCTCCATGTCCCTTTCATTATTTGTGATTTCTCTAGATCACTGACCATGGCAGCTGGGTTTAAAGTGTGGAAAAAGGGACTAACAGCTATGGACTATACAAGCCCAGTACTTCATAAATTTCCAATAGCTCTAAGATATGGTTAGTATGTCAGAGGACGCCGTCTGCTTCCCACCCAGTATCCTTTCCTCTCTTCCTCCTCCCTAGGGGAGCTCATATGACTTTGGGGGGAGCTGATTAATCTCCGGCTGCAGGAGTGAAATGTCACTGCCACAAACCAATGAGAGCTATCGCATCCCTGACTGCTGGATTCAGAACCCAGGCTGATCTAATCAGTGCAGGACAATCTCCCAGTGAATGCTTTTGGTCCAGAGTGGACACATGACTTCAGCTGGCCCAAGCAGATTGATGGAACCGTTGTCATTAATCCCAGGGTTGTTCCCACAAGATGTAAACCAGACAGCACTCTACCTTCTGTGTCTAATGGTGCCCTTCTTCTGACCACCTGAAGAGCTGGTCAGGGCAATACTGACACCATGAATTATGGGAACACAACACAGCCAGAACCAGCTCTACCACAGGGCTGCCTGCCACAAGAATACATTCTTTATCATTAAGCCAGTTTGAGGATGGATTCTACTATTTATAGTCTAGAGCATCCCAAGCAAATATGATTGGTGCCACGCCTGTTGATGCAGAGTATGAGTCATACATCAAATGGTGAGTGGTTTGGGGATTAACAGTCCTTGAGTCAAGCGACCCTCCCTGGTCCAGGTGAGACAGTCTTCAAGGATGAGAGGTGAGGGAAGGAAACGCAATGGTTTAGAAAAAGGCTGGCTGCCCAAGACCGGGGCTGTTTCTTTGAAAAGGAATTTAGATAGAGCCAGCTTCCCAAATCACATCTACCATGCCCAGCTGGAAGGGAGCTGTCCCTTTCTTATGCTATTTTCCACTCCAGAGTCCAGCTCCCCATCCGACACCTTTTTTAAAAGTAGGCTCCACATCCAATGTGGGGCTTGAACTCACGACTCTGAGATCAAGATACACATGCTCCATTGACTGAGCCAGTCAGGCGCCCCTCAGCAGCCCTTTAAATGTCAGATACCAGCTTGTTAGAGAGAACGTGAATAAACACGTCTTTCTGCTATGGTCCGAAAGTGCTGCCTCTGAGAGGAGAATCCAGAGCACCGTCGTAACAGATGGTATTTCCAATATGGCCTCCACCCCCAGCTGGGCCCAGTTTGCAACCAGCTCCTGGCCTAGGAGCCTGAGTCCGAGGGAAGCACTATTTGATTGTACTTACAAAAACAATGCTGACCCACTGACCTACTAAAGTAAAAGATGTGCCTACCCTGTGCCCCAGCAATTCTATTTCTAGGTCTCTACCCTGGAGAAACTCACTCTCATGTTTAGCTGGAGGCTTGTATCAGTATACTCACTGCCACACTGTTTGCAAGAAAGAAAGACGGGAGGAAAATAAATTCCGGTGCTATCATACAATGGAATAAAATGCACTAGCTCCATATATCAACGTGGGCGGGTCTCCACACTGGGTGAAAATAGCACGTGTAGAATAACATAGGCATTATATAGCATTTAAGTGAAAATTTAGAAACATGAAAAGCAAATTAATATATTTGTACAGATGTGTGTGTTAGTGTGTGTGTGTGTGTTTAGTAAAAATACATTTTAAAACACATAGGCTGGAAAGGACAACACTAAATTTATAATCCTAATTGCTTTCATGGGAATTGGAGTTTATAGGAAGGAAATGCGGGACATATGTCTTTATCTGTAAGGTTATATTTAATGTGTGTGTGTGTGTGTGTGTGTGTGCATTTATGTAAAATATATCTGAAGCAAAAACAAGCAAAACTTTTCATTTGCTTAGCTGTCCAGTGAAAACACTATTTTCAGGAAGCCTCAGGAAATAGGTCCTTCTGTATAGTTTAGCTTGCCAGACTTCTGAGAGCTCATCTCATTAAGAACTAAATCTTCTTTAAAATATGTACATTTTCTATTTAGTGACTTTTAAGAAAACAACCTTTTTGAGGTAATACATGCATATATGTTTTAAAACATTTTTTAAAGTCAACAAAAATGCATATAACAAATACACTAGCCCCCTGCCCATTCTTCACCAGCCCCTGGCTACACGACCCCCCACTACCTCTTTCAATTCTTCTTGTTGCTTTTTCTGGATGTGCCCCCATAGTTTTTAGCCCTCTGCTTGAACAGCTCTTTCTGGATTTTCAGAGTGAGACATGAAGCTCCTGATGAGAGAGAGGGATATTTAACTCACCCTTACCACGCCCTCTACCCCTCCCTCATTCTCCCAACATCATCTTATGTCAATGTTCTATTAAGTCAGTGCCTACGTTATTATAGCTATACAAACACTGTTCCCGCTAATCACAGAATTTTACTGTGATTTATTTCCTTTCTCTCACAATTTTCAGTTTTCTTGGGTTAATGACTGCCTTTTTTAAAAAAAGCTTCATTTTCTACATATGCATATGATTTTATCACAATACTTCCTCAGTTTTCTTAAATTCATTTTTCAGATGATAACCTATTGTCTACCAATTAGTAGCAGTAATAGTGGAGTAGAGAAATGAGTAGAGACCTCATTTCCAGAGCATTCTGTGTTCTTATTCATGGCAAGGCCCATGGGACTTCTGCTGTCATTTTCTTAGGAACTTCCTTTGCCAGCCCCATCTGTTAAGGTCCCCCTTTCCTGCATTCCTTGCCCTCCTCATTTTCAGACGCGCCCTCCACCACATGGGTGCTTTCTAACAAAGAATGCACCTGAAGGTGTGAGCCCTTATAAATCTGAAAATCACTGCAGCTCACCCATATGCCTGATCAACCATTTGCTCTGGCGAAGATTCTAGGCTGCGAAGCATCTTCCTTCATAAATACGAAGGCATTAACACATTAGAGTTTTAGCTTCTAATATTGTTAGTCGATAGTTTTAACATCTGTCTCGTTGTGTGTTACTTTCTTCCCCCCTCTCGACTTTACAAGGCCAAAGTGAAGAGTATAGTTTTGAGGCTTGCTTTAAAATTAGTAACTCTGGGGGCGCCTGGGTGACTCAATCGGTTGAGTGTTTGACTTCGGCTCAGGTCATGATCTCACAGCTTGTGAGTTCAAGCCCCATATCGGGCTCTGTGCTGACAGCTTGGAGCCTGCAGCCTGCTTCAGATTCTGTGCCTCCCTCTCTCTCTGCCCCAACCAACTCACATTCTGTCTCTGTCTCTCTCAAAAGTAAATAAACATCCAAAAAAAATTAAATAAATAAAATTAGTAACTCTGGGAGCGAGGGGAGGGTGGGTGATGGGTATTGAGGAAGGCACCTTCTGGGATGAGCACTGGGTGTTGTATGGAAACCAATTTGACAATAAATTTCATATTTAAATAAATATTTAAATAAATAAATAAATAAATAAATAAATAAAATTAGTAATTCTACAGTGATAATTTTATTTTTTAAAGTTTATTTTGAGAGATAATTTTTTTAACGTTTATTTATTTTTGAGACAGAGAGAGACAGAGCATGAACAGGGGAGGGGCAGAGAGAGAGGGAGACACAGAATCTGAAGCAGGCTCCAGGCTCTGAGCCATCAGCCCAGAGCCCAATGTGGGGCTCGAACTCACGGACTGCGAGATCGTGACCTGAGCTGAAGTCGGACGTTTAACCGACTGAGCCACCCAGGCACCCCAGTTGAGAGATAATTAGATAGATAGATAGATGATAGATAGATAGAGAATGTGTGGAGAAAGGGCAGAAAGAGAGGGAGAGAGAGAGAATCCAAGCAGGTTCTGCACTATCAGCTCAGGGGCTCAAACTCACAAACCATGAGATCATGACCTGAACTGAACTCAAGAGTTAGTCACTTAACTGAGCCACCCAGGTACCACCACAATGATCATTTTAAGAAGCAGTTGGCAAAGAGAGTGGAATAAAGTCACTGATGTCACAGTGTGGAGCTATCATTTTGGTGTCCAGTTCACAGAGTTCAGTCTGCTCCGGCTTTAGTACACACTACTTTTGATAAAATCACACACATATCAGGGGACAGTGAGGAACCCGGGAACTCCTCTGATGGAGGACCTGGGGCTCCGATGGAGAGGGGCACCTCGAGAAATGGGGCGGAAGGACTCCTCATGCTGGAGTGGAATGAACCTCCTGTCTGTCTCTTGACCTTCTGCTCAATATTTAAATTCCTCACAAAGTATCTGATTGGCCAAGTCCTGGGTCCCCCTGTTTATAGTCTCACCTGACTTCAGCCAATAAATAAATACCTAAACAGCTAATTTACTCACTGTAGAAATAATTGTCTTCCTCAGGATACAAAGAAGAAAAAGAAAGGAGGTCAATTCACTCCTACACAAAGGAAAGGAAATCAGTCTGGATACACCTCCCAAGCAATAGGCTGAATTCTACAAGGTGTTGGTCCCAGGATATATTCTGGTTAAAAACTAGTTCAACGTTGGGGCCCCTGGGTAACTCAGTCGGTTAAGCGCCCAACTTCAGCTCAGGTCATGATCTTGTGGTCTGTGAGTTCGAGCCCAGCATCAGGCTCTGTGCTGACCACACAGAGCCTGGAGCCTGCTTCGGATTCTGTGTCTCCCTCTCTCTCTGCCCCTCCCCTGCTCATGCTCGCTTTCTCTCCCTCCCCCCCCCTTTTAAAAATAAATAAACATTAAAAAAAATTAAAAAAAAACTAGTTCAATGTGGAGTTCAGACCTAGACACAGTATAAACTCCCTACTGGCCAGGGCCAACCATGATTCTTTGCAGCACTACCTGGATAATACATTTTAACCAACTTGATCATGAGGGATTGTCAGAGCGAGGCATTTGCAAGGCACTTAACGGGCTAGAAAGTCTTTGGATTAAGATGGCAATCAGCCATCTTTCATCAGTGTTCCCTTGCTAGGACTAGTCCAGCCTGCTTCCCACATCAATCTGTGTTAGTCTAAGGATCATCATAAGATGCATGCATTTCGCTGCCGATACTCCTAATCCAGTGACTAACTGTCTAAGTGACAGCTGGAGATCTGCAGACAGTGGAAACTGGCTGGGCCAGCTGGACAGGGTGTTCCCGTTGGCATGGTGAATAACAGGGCTCATTCTGCAAGGCAGAAGCATCTCTCTTTCACTCCACTCCAACCTAACATCATGGAAAGTGTTCTGGTTTAGGGATCTGGAAGATGTGAGTTTGTCCTGGCTCTGAAATATACGAGCTTTGGTACGTCGGGCAACTAAGTTTTGTCATCTGTAAAGCAGTGATGTCCATCTTTCTCAACTGTTAGGAGGATCAAGTAACTTAAGTGTTGGTAAAGTACCTAGCATATGTCTGGGATATGTCCGCCACAACTAGTTCCATTTGCCCCCAGACAAGGGATGGCATGCCACTGGTTTTAACCATGAAACACAGATAAACAAGGTTGCAAGGCAGGAGGAGGCTTCTTGTGAAGGAAGAGAGGATAAAAATCTGCATATCTTAATTTAACAGTCCTCTGGAACTGAAAATCTATATGACCCATCAAGGTTGCAGGCAGGGGTGGGGCGGGGGTTCCTTCGGCTTCTGTAAGAGCCAACATACACCAATCCTCCATAACTTTGTCCAAAGGAAAGGGCCTTTGTCCTGACGGAGAGGTTAGGGAGATCCCTGTGAGAAAGTGACCTACGTGACAGTTCAGGAATACTAAAGATCCAGGAGGGCTGGGCAGTAAGTAGCTGGGATACTCATGCTCTCTCTGCTTCCTAAATGTTCAGGACCTTCTAAATTACAGAGAAGTGAGGGACAGAGGTTCATGGGCTCTAGAGAATAGGATAGAGTGCTCTGAGCATCAGGGGTCAGGAGCCCAGGGGTCTAGCTCTGCCTCAGCTGCTTTGGGAATCGCTAATTCATCCCTCTGGTCCTCTCTGAATGCCCTAAACTGTTCCATGTTGGGGTTGGACCCAATGATCTTTAAGGCTTCTTTCAACTGTGGTACTCTAATTTGAAGTATCATCATATGGCCTATCCTAGCATCTGAGAAAAAGAGAAAAAAAAGCCAGAAGATAAGGAGCAGATATGCTGTATGTTTGAGAGCAAATGACTCTAGATTGGGCTTAGGACTATTCTTTGTTGTCTCGAAACCCCACAAAACCCCTCTCCAGCCCCCTGGGCTCTTGGCTTCTGGTAGCTGCGTGTTTTAAACACACATATGTCTTCCAAGGAACAACATAAATGTCAGTGTCACTTAATTGGAGAGTTGCCTGGTGTTTGTATTTGAAATGAAAGACTTGGAACTAGTTGGTCTCAAATGTAGATCAGCCAAAGCATGAAATCTTTCTCCCTGCCACTTTTTTCTCACATATTAACATTTTATATGAGTAATATATGTTCATTATTCAAGAGCACTATAGAGATACATGATGTAGAATTGGAAGTCTGCCTTGACATTCCACTGATAACCACAATTTTCAAAAAATGGTACATACTCTTTTACTTATGTATATGTGTGTATGTATATATACATATATTTATACATTTATATCATATAAATATACTAAAAAGATTTTTTTAATGCTTGTGGTAGGCTGAATAATGCTCCTCCCAAATACGTCTTGTCCTAATCTTCAAAACCTGGGACATTATGTTATATGGGAAAAAAGTCCATGTTAAGATGTGATTAAGTAAAGGATCTTGAGTTAAAGAGATTATCCTGGATAATCCAGGTAGGAACTAAATGTAGTCACATGTATCTTATAAGAGGAAGGCAGAGGGAGATTTTACAAACAGAGAGAAGGCTATGTGGAGTTGGAACAGAGAGCAATATGAAGATGTTGGCTATGGAGATTGGAGTAATGAAGTCACAAGCCAAGGAATATCAGCAACTACCAGAAGCTGGAAAAGACGAGAAATAGATTCTCCCTTAGAGCCTCTGGAAGAAGTACTGTTCAGCTGACATCTGGGTTTGGTCTGGGAATCCCATATCAGATTTCTGATCTCCAGAACTGTGGGAGAATAAATAAATTTTGGTTGTTTCAAGCCACTAGTTTGTGTTAATATTATCAAGCAGCCACAGAAAACTAATACAATGTTCAAGGCTTAAAATGGAAAGCAGCAGTCTTCTACTTCACCTCTCCCAATCCCAAGACTTGACCCACCCCCACTAGAGGCAAATATTTTAAATCTTATAGCAGTTTCTTCTGAAAAATTTCCCCATATTTTTCATCAGGATGACTATGTATATTTTATGTGTTGTCTGTTGATTTTGTATTTTTAAAGGTCTTCAAAATCCTTATACCTCATGAACACATGCATGTACGCACATTTCTCTTCATCATGCCGTCAACTTCCAAACTAATTATAACACAACTTTTGGCTATGTCTATAGTCTATTATTATTATTATTACATTTATATAAATTGAATTCATAGCTGTTCCATGTGGCTATGTTTACAGTTTCATTTTTGAACAAATTTTTGTTTTTCCTGGAGTTAATGATTGCCTCAAGTTTTTATTTGCCCACTTTGTTTATATATCCATAACTGCATTTCCAAACTCTCTGACAAAAACAGAAAATCTCTAGAAAATCTCTCTCAATCACATCCCAACACATGAGAAAATCTATGATTTTTACACCCTGATCCCCACCTTGGAAACAACTTTCCTAGATTGCCCCATCTTCTTAATCTGATCAGATTTGGTTCCTTTCTATATCTGTAGCTCTACTGTTATCTTTGAAATCCCTTTCCCTCTTTCCTGCTTGAAGTCTTGGCTTCCTGGATCCTCTGTCTCTTTCTTCATTGTGCCTCATCAAAATGAAGAATCAATTCCAGTAGATCCTGGAGAAAGGGTGCATGCCATGAAGGTGATACTGCCTATCCTTGTCTTGGCTATGTACAAAATCTAGAACAATAATTTTCCCAGAGTTTTAGAAATATTTCCCTATTGTCTTCTAGCTTCTGATACTGCTGTTGATGGTTTTAATGCAAATCTGATTTCTGTTACTATGAATATGATCTTGTTTTTCTCTCTGAGAGTTTTTAGGATTTTTAGTTTGCCCTCATTATTCTAAAATTTTATGAGTTCATTCATTGTGCTGAGCATAAAATAAGCCCTTTAAGTCTGGAAACCAATAGCCTTCAGTTATGAAAATTTTTCTTACTTGTTTTTGGGTAGCTTTCTCTGGTCCAGTTTTTCACTCTTTGGAAGTTTTCTCTGACTGAATATTCTGCATTAATTTCCTAACGTGCTTATCTGACCCTACTTTTCCTTGTCACTTTGCATTTTTATCCTACTATCTGGGTTTGTTTCCCAAATATTTGACCATTTTATCGACTTTATATTCTGTTTCTCAAATTTTTAATTTCCAATAAATTTTATTTGTTATTTTATACATATTTTTGAAGTATCAATATTTTTGCTTATCTCTCTGAGGATATAAATTAGAGGGTTTCCCTTCATGGTTTTCCCCTCTCTGTTTTCTGCATTGTTTCCGTTTTCTTCAGATTTCTTCATTCTTTTAGTTTATTTTTTATTTAGAAGCTTTACTCAAATGTTTCAAGTGTCCGGTACACTTTCACATCTAAAAGTGAGGCAATAAAGAAAAGATTAGCTTTGTGTGAATGGGCTTTGCTTATCCAGTGGCAGGCTTACATTAGGATGCTCCTGCCAACATCAAGGAATTTTGCCAAGGGTACCCTCAGCTGTCAGTATCTGTAAGAGTCTTCTCTCTTACAGGTCACCTTGTCTATCCTACAATCTCCTGTTATAAGGACTAGAGGTTTTCTATTCCCTAATTCCCAGTTTTCTGTGAAACAAACTGTACCTCCCACTCTGTCCAATCTGTGCATGGTATTCTTGAGTTCTGATTTCCTCTGGTATACCACTTCTCCAAAGAGAAAACTTCCTGTCTCCGGCTGGATGGGGGAGGAAGAGTTACATGGTTTCCTAGGGTAGCAAGGGAATCTAGGGTGTCTAATTGCTTCTTTTATAGAGTTTCAACTAGTCTTTTACTTTTCAGCCCCAAACAGAACTTCATTTTTAAAGATACCTATTCCCTTAATGTCCAGTGTTTGGGGGTTCTAGAAGAGAAATCAGTCAGCTTCTTGATTAGCCATTCAAGAATCTTGCAGGCATTTTATTTCACCTTCTCTGCTACGCAAAGTTAAATTTTACTTATCCATCTGTTTTCTAGCATTCAAAGTTTTCTTGATGTTTCTCTGTTTTCTTTTTTTCCTTTCTAGTTTTTGTCTTCATGAGTGCATGCCTCTTTTTTTACACTCATGTTAGTGGGGTCTTGGGTCAGAGCAGAGGAAAGTGACTGAGTTGTACCATCCACATTTTACAACAACCTATCTTCTCCTTTCCTCTTCTCTTCTAACTCTGAAGCCAAGATCTCATTATCTGAGTTGGTGGTCCCAAAACTTCTTTTCAATTGCAGGCGGGTGGTTATCACCTCTATTCCCTGTTGGATGAGGAACAGAGAAAGCCCCGTCTGTCATGCTACACCACTCTTCCTACCATTTTGCACCAACCATCCTTTCCTTTAACTCTCCTTTAAAATATCCTACCTCAGAACAACTTTTGTGGCTGAGGCATCTCACCTGATTGTTCCAGTCCTATAAGCAGAATTTGGACCCCATTCATTTCCTCACAAACACATCTCTTTTAATCTTGACAACAATTCTTATGATAAGTGTTATCTTTACCATTCTGTGGATAAATAAACCAAGGCTGAGAAAGCTGATGCATGATATATCCAGGCAAAGGCACACAACTAGTAAATGGTAGAGCATCATTTCAAACCAAAATCAGTTTTACATCAGTGTCATGCTCTTTCATTCACACCCTGGGATCCAATGGATGAGTATCTTTGCCTCCACACCTTATGTTTACTACTCTGATGTGCCTACTCTGTGGCTATTTCAGAGACTGTCCACCATCACCACCACCACCACCACTACCACCAGCACCACCAATTGCCTACTCTACTGACCCTTAGTTGTAGCAATGGTCTAAACAACATCTGTGCATTGGGGAAAAGTCCTTAATAGGCAGAGAGACAGAGTAAGTTCAAGCCCCTAATTTTGTGCCCTTGGACAAACCACTTAACCTTCTAAACATCCATCTCTTTACCTGTTTGATAATGATGTATTTGGGCATTTCTACTTACATTAGTGCTCAGTACTTTATGGGGCAACCCATTCTATGACTTCAGTATTCAGATCCTCTTCCTTCTTTTTGCACTGACCTTGTTATCTTTGTCCTATTTCCCTAACATCTGTCTCCACATATGCCACGAATTAATTATCCTTGCCTCCAAGCTCCATAGATTGTTAGAACAGAAAGGAGATGAGCTTTCACCCAACCTCAAGGGTCTGCATGCATATTGAGATCTGAGTTTCTGTGCCATTGTATGCCCTTCTCTGACCATATTATTCAACTGTCATCAGCAAGCCATGTGGCAAGCGGGAGATACAACTTCCTGGGCTATTTCTCCAGTATGCAGGATACCCACTATGGGCAGAAGACGCACTTAACCATTCATCCATCTAGTCACTCATTAATTCAACTAATTCAACAAATAGTTACTGCACACCACTGTGTGCCAAGATTTCCATTAGGTCTTGGGCATAGAAAGAAGAACAAGACATAAGCCAGTCTCAGCTGCAAGTGTTGACTAGAGAGTGAAGGAAACAGATTCGTAAATCAACCATCACTGTGTAAGTTATAATCAATAAATGTGTGCTTGGGTTTTGCATCAGAGGAGCACTTCAATCAGGCCTGCAATCTGGTGGGGTCACGGGAGACTTCCCAGAGGAGGTAATGCCTGAATTCTGAAAGATGAGCCCCATGAATGCTCACTTGCTTCTACTTTTTTTTTCTAAGCCTTCTGGTCATTTAATAAGGAATGATTAAATGTAAGTGCTAAATAGATCTTTAAAGATTATATAAGCTAACTCCTGATTTTACAAATATGCAAACTGAGGAAGAAGAAAGGTTACAGCATATCCAAGCATACTGGTAGGGATGCCTGAGAAAATTCTACTTATACACTTCAGGTCCTTCTAGAAAAAGTTTCCATGATAGAAGTTTTTGTCCTGGGTCACAAATTGTCCTCTACAATTAGTTGAAGTCTGTGGCCCCTGGATTATAAACAAGATCATGCCATTTTGTTTAAAAATGTTTGAATTTAGGCACAGTGCTGGTTTGAATTGTACCATTAACTTTAAGTGACACAATTTATTTTTAAAATTTTTTTGAAAGTTTTTATTTATGTTTGAGACACAGAGAGACAGAGCATGAGCAGGGGAGGGGCAGAGAGAGAGGGAGACACAGGATCCAAAGCAGGCTCCAGGCTCTGAGCTGCCAGCACAGAGCCCGACGTGGGGCTTGAACTCACAGACCGTGAGATCATGACCTGAACCGAAGGTGGATGCTTAACTGACTGAGCCACCCAGGCACCCCTCAGTGACACAATTTAAAGGCCCAGTAGGGCACATGTGCCTTTGCAGCACTTATAGCCCACTCTGGGCTATTACAAAGAACATGACGAGGCGCCTGGGTGGCTCAGTCAATTAAGCGACCAACTCTTGATTTCAGTTCAGGTCATGATCTCACAGTTCGTGGGTTTGAGCCCCGCTGTCAATGTGGAGCCTGCTTGGGATTCTCTCTCCCTCTCTCTCTGCTCTTCTCCCACTCATCCCCCCCACTTCCCACTCTCTAAACAAACAAACAAACAAGCAAACTTTAAAAAATGTACCCAGGAAGCTGTCATTCTCTGTTCAGGACCACATGGTAAAACAAGTCACCTGAATTGGTCTGTGGTGTGCTGTTATGCCTTCTGGAATCTCCTTTCTCTCATGTGCTCTTCAGGGACTCATAAGCTTCTAACTCCACATGCCCCCAACACTGATGTAATAGCTAGAGTTATAACCACCTGCCCCAGGGTCAGGGAGCTTCCCCCCTCCATAGTGGGTCTAAGGGTGGCAGGAAGGAGCAGGGAAGCTCACTGTTGTTCTCCCTGGCTCTGGTCATCCCACGCTCTCTGTGTAAGAATCTTCTCTTAGTTCCAACTTCAACATGAGGAAATTACTCTCTGCCCTTTCTAAAATCCCAGGGTCCCCAGGGCGGTAAATGACAGCCAGTTTCAGAAGTGAGGTCTCCTGACTCCCTCATCCAGAAACCTTTCCTTCTTTTTTCCCATAACTCCTTCAATGCAACCCTGGATGGGAAGGGAAGTTCCAGGAAGGGACCTTTGGGGCAGTTTCTGAGTCTGTCTGAAACAGTCTGTAAGGACACAATCTCTTGTCTCCCTTCAGGGAGGTTCCCATGAAACACACAGTCTCTGAAGGTGACCCTTCACACGCTTAGTTTCGAGCAGTTGCCTTCCTTGCAGATGACAGGAACATGTAGGTAAAGTAGAGGATGGGGGATGGGATGCTTCTGTGGCTCCTCCAGGTCACCACTGCCAGCACACAACACACACAGAACCACAAGCTCTTCACGGTCTTTGTTCCCAAGCACCTGCTTTGATCTACTCTTTGTATCCATCAGTTATCTCCTGTGGCATAACCAACTACCCCAAGACTTAGGGGCTTAAAGCAAAAAACTCGGTTTATTATTTCAAAGTTTCTGGGGGTGAAGAGTCCAGATGCTGCTTAGGGGGGTCCTCTGCCTTTGGCCCTT
Organism: Prionailurus viverrinus; assembly: GCF_022837055.1. Classification (NCBI taxonomy): domain Eukaryota; kingdom Metazoa; phylum Chordata; class Mammalia; order Carnivora; family Felidae; genus Prionailurus; species Prionailurus viverrinus. The sequence goes on from NC_062574.1 coordinate 21,408,084, forward strand.
ATAGGCTACAAGCAAGTTCTCAGCTGGGGCAGCAGCCATCTCAAGGCTCACCTTGGGGGGAATCTACTTCCAAGTTCATTCTGCGGTCTTTGGCAGGGTTCCATTGCCCAGTGACAAGAAACCTTCCTCAGTGTCCTGTCATGTGAGCTTCTCCATAAAGTCGTCATGATATGGCAGCTGGCTTTATCAGACAGAGCAAGTGACAGCAAGCTACATAGAATAAGAAGTCTCTGATAACCTAATTTTGGAAATGATACCCTGTCACACCTGCTGTCTTTGTTAGGAGCAGTTCTCCAGGCCCAGTCCACATAAGCCGGGAGGGCACTGCACAAGGGCGTGAGCACCAGAGTGCTGGTAACTGGGGGCATCTGGGAAGTCTGCTAAACTAGCTTCCTTGGGCTTCTGTAACACAAACTGCATGGAAATTTACTCTCTCACAGTTCTGGAGGACATAAGTCCAAAATCAAGCTGTCAGCAGGACCCTGCTCTCCCTGAAGGCTCTAGGGAGGATCCTTCTTGCCTCTTCCAGCTTCCGGTGATGTCATTGATCCTAGGCTTGCCTCTGCATCTGCCCAGGCTCTCTTCCATCACCACATAGCGTATTCCCTGTGTTGTGTCACTGTCTTTTTCCCCCCTTTGGTTTGCATTCCAGGAAAGGATAGTACTTATTAAATACTGAATTTCAAAAGGTATTTTTTAATGTTTATTTATTTTTGAGAGAGAGACAGAGCACGAGCAGGGAGGGGTAGACAGAGAGAAAGAAATACAGAATCCAAGGCAGGCTCCAGGCTCTGAGCCATCAGCACAGAGCCCAACACGGGGCTCAAAGTAATAAACCCTGAGATCATGACCTGAGCAAAAGTTGGACGCTTAACCAACCAAGCCACCCCGGCACCCCCAAAAGGTTTATTAATACAGATGGGAGGATCTGAAATAATGCAAATGAATATGCATGATTTCACATAAATAAAATCAGTGATGCTGAAAAAAATAATTTTGCCCATGTGAAAGTTGCATGGGACACTTTCAGAACAGTGGTAAGTAACTTCTGGGGAAGGGGAGGTGTGCTCATATGTCTGTGTCTCTGTGTCAAATTTCCCTCTCCTTATTGGATTTAGGACCCACCTTAACCTGGTGTGATTTCTTAACTTGATTACTTCTGCAAAGACCCTATTTCCAAATAAGGTCGCATTCACAGGTTCCAGGTTGATATTAATTTGGAGGGGGCCACTATTTAATCCAATACAGCTGTCTACTATAACATATAATTTTGCTCCTTCCATTCTCCCAGCGATGGCCTCATTTCATTCTGTCCTTTTTCTGTCCTCTCATTGCTATTCAGTCCAAACTTGTCCCCACTGGACAGGCTACCACTGCTCAAGAATGATTTGGTTATTCATCACCTGGTATTGGTGCCTCTTAGAGGATCAGTCCAGCTTTGGGATCATCCTAACCTGAGGCTGATCCAGGGATTTTTAGTAGCGAAGCACTTAATACATTTGTCCCCTGTAATTCCCTGGGATCTGGACACTATTTCTGCTGAGAACAAGACTTTGAGGGATTTGGTCGCCAGAGGTAAAGACATCAAAACAAATGGGCTATGTCTTTGTGATCTTAAAGTCAATTATCTCCAATCCCTTCCTCTTCTGGTACACCCAAGCCTGGGACACACAATCCCTTCCAAGAATGTGTCAGTAAAGCAGTAGTTCTCAGTGGGGTCTGTGTCTTCTTGGCAAGGGGAAGCAGCTGGTGTGGAAGTGTATAAAAATTTCCAGGTGGCTGACATGTTGTCTAAAGGTAATTTTTATATTGATTCCTTTACCTTCCCTCCCGACACAGAGATATTTGGTAACACCTAATAAAATTAAAAATGAACACGTTCACTGAAGCACCAACTCACAACAAATCCACCGCTATGTATATACTTAATATACTCAATTCACCCTGGAGAAACTCACATAAAAGCACATAATGAGGCATATAAAAGGATACTCATTGCAGCATTGTGTGTAATGGCAAAAATTTGGAAGCAGCACAAATGTCCTTCAGGAAGGGTATGGATAAGCAAATGGCAGTATATTCCTAGAATGGAATATTATACAGCAATTAAACCAACTAGATCTATATGAATGCGTAAAAATAGATCTTGAAAACAATACCAAGTGAAAAAAAGGCAAATTGTAAAACATTACATACTGAATGATGCCATTTATGTTACCAAAAAAACCCACACAAACAATACTACATTATGTTTATGTGCAGTAAAAGTTTAAATACCATGAACAAGAAGGAAGTTGACTGAATTCATGGATCCTGATGCCTTGAGGCATGGAGGGCAGAGAATGGGGGGAGCAAGGAGGATTTTAACTTTATCTGTTCCATCCTATTTCTTTTACGCATATGTTTTTAGAAACCTAAAGCAAAACAACCAAATGTTGTTGCTTCACTGGTATTTATTACATTACTATTAGTGATTTTTCTGGCTTTGTACCTGAAAAAAAATAAGAATGAAGAATAAAGATGAAGCCCCGGTTTGCCAAGATGAAATCTCCATGGGAATGTGGTCCCCCTGGAGTTGTGCAGGGCACAACCCTCATGGCCACGGGCATGACTGTGATGTCCTAACCATTTGGACAAGTGCAAAGAGCATGAATAGAGCTGGGCAGAGCAACTTTAGGTCCTGGTGACAACTCAGCTATGGAATCCTCCAAATTTTCATTGTTTGGGCTCTCACTAAGTTTCTACTGGGGGCCATATGACTGTGGACCATCCTTAGAACCAGAGCAAGAAGGAAGGAAGGATTTCGACCTGCTACCTTTCTCATTCTGGTCTACATGAAGCCTGTCCAGATTTGAATCACTGTTCTGGATTTCTAGGTGATGTCACTGTATCCTTTCAAGGGTATCCCTTCCATCTCCTTCAGGAACAAGTTCGTGTAGATCACTTCCTTGCCACTGAAACAGCCATATCCAAAATAGGAGCACATCCCTATGTATCAGTGTCACAAGTTGTCAAAATGACAGAGATGTCATCCAGATACAGAAACAATGTATGCTGGAAGGGCCTAGAATACAACATGTCCTAACAGAAGTCGTCAACTTCCCTCCAGCCCCTGGTCCTCCACTCCATTTCTCTACCACTTTTACCAGCACCGCCATCTATAGAATCATGATTAATACCTCCTTCCCCGTCAACACATACAGTCAGTCCACAGATCATGAAGTGTGGCCCAATCTTCCTTCTAAATACCCGTTAAAGACATCTGTTTTTCTCTGTTCCTTTTGCCACCGTCCCAGTCCAGGCCCGGATCACTTACATAGATGGTAGTAACAGCCTTCTAGGTGGTTCTTCCTGTCACTCCTTTGCTTTCGATCTGTTGTCTACTTGGCGGCCAGTGGGATGGTTCACAAAGAAATCTGTTCATATCCCTCCACTTCTGAAAACATTCCATGGCTTCATGGCTTCTCTGGCTCTTTAAGATAAAGACTCAAATCTTCAGTGGCTCGTGACGCCTCCCATAGTAGCCCGACCACCTCTCTACCTCTATCCCCATGTTCCAGCCTTACTGCATTTGGTATGCTCCTTTTGGGGGGCCTCTGATAGAGAAAACATCTCCTTAAACCACCTGATCCCTCGCCATGATGCCAGGCACTGAATGCTGGGTTCTCATCCTTCCCAAACTCATGCCTTGATGATCTCTCCCTGGACTTGGAATGTATTCATCATCCTCAGTGCTCTATCTTTGCTACCTTTCAAGGTTCAGCTCAAATGCCACCTTCGGAAGATGGCTTTCATGGTTGTATCTCTTGCCCCAACACACACACTCAGAATTATTCTCAATCTTCCGTGTCACAGGGTCATTTCCTGTATTCTTCCTCTTCACATCATCTGTCTGTCCTTCCTCCTGGGACTGAAGGCAAGAACATTGTCTTGCTCTGAACCAGTAACCTAACAAGGGACTTTAATATAGTAGGTGCTCAGTAGAGATGTGTCGCATTGAACTGAATAGCATCACTGGACTGGGAATGGTTCCAGGGTGTGAAGGAATAAACACTTATTAAAGATGCAGGGCATTCTAACTTTTCTAAAGAAGCTCTGTGGCTCACCTTTAAATTCCTCTAAACTTAAAAACCTCTGCCAGCCATTTCCCGTGAATCATTTGGACAGATGCACTAATAACGATGATTTAAAGGGAGACTTTGATGTCAGTGCCTCATTCACACTTCAAAAAATGTGTATTCAGAGGCACACAAAAAGGGTGTAATTACCATTTCAGGAAAATATGTTAATTTGATGCAGTGCATTACTGCTCTGACAGCTCTCAGCCCTTGCACCAAATGGTTGTAAAATAGATATTAACGGGAAACCACACACACACACACACACACACACACTTCTTCCCGCTCAAAATATAGGTAGGGAACAGCGAAGGCAGAAAAGAGTAGGAGCCTGCTGTTAAGTGGGGCAGGGCTGGGGAAGGCTTTTAGCATGCTGCAGCTGAGAAGTGTGCAGCTGCTGGTAACATTTCTGGCATGCAGGAGGCTCTCTGCGATGCCTCCCGCTCGCCAGGAGTACTGAGAGTCCTAATACAGGTGGAAGCGATAGGGAAGCAGCATGTAATGCTGCCTCTTGACTCCGGGAAGTCCCAGCTGCCAGTCGAGGCTGGCACAAAGGTGTCCTGTCCAGATTCCTGGGGTTTTCAAGGCTGCCTGCTCCCTCGGATCCAGAGGCCTCTTTATGGGCTGGTGAGATGCTGCATCGAACCCCCAGTGGGAAGAGCTGCGCCCTGCCTGTGGCTCAGAAGACCCCCCTGATGGTACCCTCTGAGCCGAGAGTGGGTGAGATGCCCCTGTAACTATCCCAGCTGCTTCCTCCCTAGAACACAGGTAGTCCCTCCTCCCTCGCAGGGGTGTTGTAAAGATTAAATGGGGAAATGGATATAATGCTGCCTTAGCTCGGTGGAAATGCTTCATAAACACAATTAAGGCTATTATTCTATCGTCATCTTACTATCCTTGGGAGTGTGCTGATTCAAAATAATAATCAAAGGGACTGATTAAGTGACCCCAGCCTCGGGAAACCGCCTGGAGACTTTGTGAAACGCTCAGTTTCTACCATCTCAGGAGGGGCTTCTGCTTGTGGGAAGAGTGTTTTGCACGCACACATCTCTGCGTCCCTATGCAGAGAGTGGAAGGGACCCCGGGGGGACCCAGCAGTCGGGACGACTCTCCCTTACCTGCCAGGTGTCTAGGTGATCGGGAAGGGTGAGAAGAGGCTCTTGGAGTACCTGACCCTTCCCCACTGCCCATCTGTCCAGGCTGCTAGAGTAGAATACCATAGACTGTGGTTTCACACAGTTCTGGAGCCTGGGAAGTCCAAGATCAAGGCTCGGGCAGATTGAGTATCTGGTCAGAACCTTCTTCCTGGCTCCTAGACGGCCTTCTTCTCACCGTGTCCTCACATGGTGGAGGGGGCAAGGGAGCTCTCTGGGGTCTCTTTCACTAGGTCATCAAGGGTGCCTTAATCACCCCCTGAAGGCCCACTGACTAATCATCACATTGGGGATTAGGTTTCAACGTATGAACTCTGGGGAGACACAGTCTATACAGCACCCACCTCAACAAACTCAGGACAGGTACAAAATCCTATTCTATCCCTGCATGGTGCAGAGATGAGGGGACAGTGACTTTGATTCTATCAGCTGGAAGTGAGCTAGCTCCCCACTTCCCTATATGCCCCTGCTGGCGGCCCTGGGGGAGGGCTGAGTCCACCATTGAGACTTCACTGAAGATGACGGGAGGGATCCTATGTGTCCAGTGTTGCTGGGGTGGCAATCAGACCCTTGCATAGTCAGGGTCACAGACCAGCCCTCATGCCTTCAGTTACAACTGAAGAACTGGGGACAACAGAATGCCTTTTGTAGGGAAGTGGGTGTGGAGGAAGGCCAGAGGAGACCCTGGCCAGCCAGAGCCCAGGAGGCTTGGGGGACTCGATTAAGCTCTGCCCTGCAGAACGCTCTGGGTGAGCGAGTCCATTGCCCTGAGGTGCACTCATTGTGTACCACACATCACAGCGCTGTGATGACTGTGAATCCACAGCCTCCTCCATGCACATTACAAGACGGTGCCCCTTCTCAAGATGCTTCCTTAGCATCTGTCAGGAACTTGTCATCATAATATAGTGATTTTCTGAGAACAAGAAGTTTTACTTCCATCTGCTGGAAAACTAAACTAAACTGTCATAATAGACAAGCGTAAGACATCAGCTACGTGAGGGGTGCCAGCTCAGGTACGGCGTCCGGGCACAACGCACGAACCGTGGTGGAGTGTGGAGCTCTCAGTCAATGTTGGAAGCTCGTTTTCATTGGAGGTTGTAACAGCATGCTGGGGCTTTTCTTGAGTTGGGATTTGCTCTCTAACTAAGCTCAGAGCTGGGGTGGGGCTGGGGCAGCTTCAGGCCTAATGTCCTTCCCAGAACAAACTTCCAACTCACCCCCTAAGAAACTCTGCTGCAGAGTCCAGAGGAACGCCCATCATCCATTAGACCAAGGAAGACTTCTAGAAATAGGATACTTGGCCAGCCTAGTTTATGTTTTCATTTAAAGAATGTAAATAAGTAAGTGGGGGTCTCCGGGAGCAGAAGAATTAAGAAGACAGCAGGCTTGGAGTTTTCTCTGACGCCAATAAACATGGTTATAAGACAATAATCAATTTCTATGTCTCTCTTCGGTTTCCAAAATGCTTGAAGAGTCACCATATCATTTTATGCATGGAATGTTTCTCTGTCAAAGGCAGAGTGGGTATTATCCTCATTTTGCAAATGAAGACATGGCAAGGCAAAGTTTCGTGGGACGTGCCCAGTGCCGTGCATTCACTCAGAGATTCATGAACACACAGCTTGATTTACTATATAAAGCATTCAGTCTTAGTAACTGGAGGAAGGGGGCATACCGTGAGTACGCAAGAACAGCCTACTGAATGAAAAAATGAAGAAATATGAATGAATGGACGGAACTCGTTAGGTCCCAGCACTGCTGAAGTGAGCCAGTGGGCCAGGTTGAGCTGGTCTGGGATAACTTGGGGGCACTGGGCTTTAGTAAGAAGCCAATGGAGACCAACAGTGAAACAGTGCTCATGATTCAGGCTACAACCCACGTGGAGAGATACAGGATTGTAGAGTAATGCATGTCGGGACCATGTCTGTAACTTGGCATGCTGTAGAAGGAGCATGTGTTTTAGTCAGTCAAAGTCTGGCCCAGCGAGTTGCAAGACGGTGGACTCTATTTTATCTCTCTGGGTCTTGGTTGGCCCAATTGTTAAATGAGGCAAGGACTATCTAATTTAGTAATCATGTAAAACACGAGGCATATTGTCCTGGAACACAATGAAAGCACAGCAAATATTCATTGCTGTTCCTCTTCTCCTTAGAACATGGTTAAAGGCATTCTTCTGCCCAGCAATTTCTCAACAGAAGATAATGTTGGTCCCATGCAACACCGTGACAGAAGGTTAACAAACTTGTTGCCTAATGTCTGCTTACCCAGCCCCACCTCCCACCTCTTCATCTTTACCTCCTGAATTCATTCGTTCATTTGTTCCTTCATTTGAGCATCAGGGCATCCATTCATGCTTACGTTCATTGCAGTAGATATCACTGGTGCTCACCAGGATTTTTGGTTCTCCTCTCTACAGGCACGCACTCCTTGGAGTTAGGTATGGACAAGTGCCTGGCTTTGGACAATGAAATGTGAGCATAAGGGGTACGTGTGACTTCTGGGTGAAGTAATTTCATGGTCCATGCTCTATTCACTTTCTCTTCCCTCGCCACAGCACACCTCAGAGCGAGTGTTTGAGAAGGTGACATCACAAAATGGTGGCTTCTCTGTCAACGTGGATATCTGAATAACTATAGTCAACAGAATTCCCCCTCTGACCCACATTAGGCATACAGCATGAGTGAGAAATAAACCTTGTGATGTTTCAAGCACTGAGATTTAGGGGGGGCCTTCATTACTACACCATACTCATCCTTATTCTTACCCAATGTTTCATTTAACTACTTTCCTTAAAGTAACTAACAAGTGCTAGGCACTCTAGGTGCTGGGAGCTCCCAAGGAACAAAACAGATGCTGTTCCTGCTTTCACAGAGGTACGGTGGGGGGAGGCAAGCAAATTTATAAATGAACATACATATGGGCTTATAAATGCTCTGGGGAAAAATAAGACAGGGTAAGAAGCCCAGATGTGGTGGTTAGTGAAAGCCCTCTCTTTGAGCAGAGACCCAGCAAGGGAGTCAACCATCCAGATGCCTGGGTAGGGGGTGAATAGCTGGAGGCAGGGAAGCATGGACAGTAAGGCACAGAGGTCACATCCTGCTTGGCATGCGGCAGGAGGAGCAAGAAGGCTGCAGAAGGGACAGAAGGAGTGTGAAAAGGCCAGGCAAAGCACAAGAGAGGGCAAGAGAGGAGGTCACATCAAGAGACACTACTGACAAGGTGAGACAGCAAACCAGGCAGGAGGGAAACATTTCTAATGCATATCGAGATATCCTATCTGGAATACAAATATCTATCCTATCTGGATATATCCTATCTGGAATACAGATATCCTATCTGGAGTACAAAAAGTAGTCCTACAAATCAGGAAGAAAAAGACAAACCACCTAGATTTTAAAAACAGGCAAAAGATTTGAACAGGCCACTTACAAAAGAAAATACCCAGATTGCCGTTAAGGCAATGAAAAGGTGTTCAGCCTCAAAACTCTGTGGGGAAGGGAAGTTTTGAAGCAAAATGAGATACTACTATGTACTCCAAGACTGGCTAAAAAGCCTAAAAAATTCCAAGCATTTGCAAAAACAAGAAGCCACTGAAATTCTCCTCCTTCACTGGTAAGACCATGTTAGCAAAACTGGTTAGCAATTCTAATAAGGGTAAGCCCATGCCTACCCTGTTTCTCAGAAATTCCATTCCTAGGTACACATTTCCCCATTTCCTAGGGGAAAGGAAAAGAAAAGATGCATACAGCCCAAAGCCTAACACGAAACAAATGCCCATCGACAGTAAAATACATAAATAGCCTGTGGCATAGTCAGACAACGGAAGACCTGACAACAATATAAAAAAAACACAAGAACACGGGCAAATCTCAAAAATTGTATTGAATGAAAGACTCCAGACACAAAGCAGTCCATACTCTGCAATTCCGGGTAAGTGAAGCTTTAAGAACAGGCATTATGGGGGCGCCTGGGTGGCGCAGTCGGTTAAGCGTCTGACTTCAGCCAGGTCACGATCTCGCGGTCCGTGAGTTCAAGCCCCGCGTCAGGCTCTGGGCTGATGGCTCAGAGCCTGGAGCCTGTTTCCGATTCTGTGTCTCCCTCTCTCTCTGCCCCTCCCCCGTTCATGCTCTGTCTCTCTCTGTCCCAAAAATAAATAAACGTTGAAAAAAAAATTTTAAAAAAAAAAAAAAAAAAAAAGAACAGGCATTATGCATCCGTTGTGATAAAGGACAAGTGGTCACCCCAGGGGCAAGCGAGTATTACCTGGAAAGATACAAGGGAACTTTCCAGGGGATGGAAATATTCCGTACCTTGATCTGGATGGTAGCTACCTGGCTGTTCACACAGGCAAAATTTAACTGAGCCATACGTACGCTTAAGATCGGTACATTTTACTACGTCAGTTGTACCTCAGCTGAAATAAGCCGCAAAACGAGAGAAGAAATGAGGTTTGCCAGGTAGCGGTGAGCGAGAGCATGTAGCCTTTAGGGCCATGGTGAGGATTCTGGATTCCTTTTGAGAAAAGACGGGAAGTGATTGGAAGGTTCCAAGCAGCTCAGAGATACGGTCAGACTTACATCTAGAAAGGAGTAACTTCAGGCTTCTGCAGTGTAGAGAGCCGAAGGTGGGGTAGACCTGGGTGGTGGGAGCTGTGGTCGGTCCGGGGCAAACGTGGTTTCGTGATGGGCTGGACGGGGAGTCGAAGAGAAAGGTGGGACTTGGCCTGTGCACCTGGCAGCTGTCAGTCACTGGGATGAGAAGGACCCAAGAAGCTACAGTTTGGGAGGTGAGCGGTCAAGAATTTGACTTTGAACCTGGCAAGGTTGACATAAGACACCCAACGGCATGTGGTGGAAGAGGTAGCTGACTGAGTTTGGATTAATAAGTAGATCATAGCAGGGCGCCCGGGTGGCTCAGTTAAGCGTCTGACTTTGGCTCAGGTCGTGATCTCGTGGTCCATGGGCTCCAGCCCCACATCGGGCTCTCTGCTGACAGCGCCTGGAGCCCGCTTCAAATTCTGTGTCTCCCTCTCTCTCTGCCCCTCCACACCCTCCTCTCAAAAATAAACATTAAAAAATTTTTTTAGAAAGTAGATCATATCAATCCTCCCGCCTCCCCAGACACACACTCACACTGCCTTGAATAAAGCACACACGCCTTCCCCCTTTGTTTCTTCTTATGAAAGGAAAACATGAATCTTCCTTAGGGTTGTCCTGAATCTCAGCCATAGTCACCCTCACTAGCATTTCTAGGGCTGAACAGGCGGGCGGCTGGGTCTGGAAAATGCTGCTGAGATCTGAAAGGCAAGCTGGCATCCCGCGCTTGTCACGACACCTTTTTCTGGATCTTCGCCCTGCCCCGGTGTCACCAGAGTGGCAGAACATGAGGCCACCCTGCTGCTGTGCCCTATGCTTTCAGCTGTGGTTGATACAGCTCTGATCCCCACACCCTCGCACGTAGTGTGTGTGTGTGTAGGGGGGGGCACAGGTGGAAAGACTGTCAGAACAAATAGCCTCCTTGCCCTGTGTTGAATAAACACGTCATTAGTGAGCCAGGGACGATATGTGGAGGAGAGGAAAAATGTCACTTTGGTAAAGGCCTCAATTAAAAAGGAGGAAAAGCCATAGTGACAACATTAAATATTCAGGTTTCAGGCCCATTAGGAGGTTTTATGCATGGACTCAGGCGGAACTGTCGATTCCTGGGGAAGGAGGAGGGAGAGCTCAGAGAGGTGGGGAAAAAAACCAGGCATCACAATCTCAGCACTGCCACTTGCTAGCTGTGTGGTCTTCAGAAGTAAATTCACGTCTCTGATCCTCAGTTTCTACATGTTTCAATAGACCCAGGAGTCGGGTAAGACCGTTGTCAAGACCAGATGCTATTCAGGTCCATGATTCACGGCTACAGTGAACACTCAGAATACCTGTATCCTTTCCCTCTCTTCCTGCCCCAGCCCTCCATGCTGTTAGGCAACCCGCTTCCTCAGCATGTGGATGCGATTGCATCACATTGGCATGAAGCAAACACTCTTTGGTTTCTTTTGACTGTTACTTTCTCTTTTTTCTTAATTTCTTTTAGTGTTTATTTATTTTTGAGGGGGGGGGAGAGTATAAGCGAGGGAGAAGCAGAGAGAGAGGGAGACACAGAATCCAAAGCAGGCTGCAGGCTCTGAGCTGTCAGCACAGAGCCCGACGCGGGGCTCGAACTCACGAACCGCGAGATCATGACCTGAGCCAAAGTCGGACACTTAACCGACCGAGCCACCCAGGCGCCCCTTTACTATTACTTTCTTAACGCAGGACCCTGGAGACTTCACGCCAAGGCACACAGCTGCAGTAAAAGTTTTTGTTCTGTGCCTGCGCTGACCCCAGGCAGCCACACGAGGGCAGCACCTCACCAGTGTCAAGTCTAGGAGGGGCATCTCCTTTCCAGGCCAAGGTGCATTCACCTGGAGCCCCCACACTGGGGATACCGCGCGAGGCCCTGAGCTACAGCTCACACCTGGTGTGACCCCCGTCCACACTGAATGTGGACCTAAAGCCCTGTGACTCTCTTAACTAATAGAAGGTGTTGGCTTTGCTTCTTCTGGGCCTCCCACTTATATTTTGTTCCCTTCATTACCCTGTGCCTCCTTGGATGAAATCAACCAGCCCTCCTGGAGAGACCCCTTGAGAGGCCCTGAAATTACAGAGAGACCCAGCTGTCCTCACCCCCCGCCCCGGCTGAGCCTCTAGATATCTCCAGCCACGGTTGCCATCCGACTACACTGCAAGAGGGACCCAAGTGAGACCAGCAGCAGAAGTTGGCCAGCTGTGCCCAGCCCCCTCCCCGGACTGCGGACCATAAGAACATGGTGTTGTTTTAAGCCACTGGGTTGGTCGTGATGGAGCCACAGGGAACGGAAATCAGCAGCTTGTCTCGCATCTTGGGTTGGCCGGAGACTGCAGTCCATGAGGGGAGGGAGAGAGCCCCTCCTCCATATCTCGCCTGCACAAAACAGCCTCCTGGCCTCAGCCTACGTCCCGTCCCTCCCTGGGATGCAGCTTCCCAGGGCCCGGGGTGGGGGGTGGGGCAGTAATGCAGTCAGATTCCACGCCTCACTTTGCCTTTCTTCTTCCCCCGCAAGGTCCCATTGAAAGGATGTTGCTTCTCTCTGCCTCCGCTGAAATAACTCGCAATTTAACGCCTGCAGTCTGGCCCACCTGCTCCTTAGCTGTCCCCAGGCCAACCTCAAGCCAGGACTCCCTGCTTTGTACTGATTAAATGCGAGAAATCCGAGTGTGAAGAAGTCATTTGTTAGTTGTTAGAATTATTTGGAAAGACGGGCCACCTTCTGATTTGATTACAGATGACCAAATACCTGGGGGCAGGAAGGAGGGTACGGGACCCCCTCTCGGTGACCATCCTGAAATGCACCGATAATGTTTGGAAGAATAAGTAAATAATTCCTCTTGCTTGCCTGCTACTGACTGGAAAATTAGCATTAATGCTCTGACTGATAAAATGTAAGTTTAAAAGAACTACTGAACGGGGGTGCCTGGGTGGTTCTGTCGGTTAAACATCTGAATTTGGCTCAGGTCATGATCTCATGGCTCGTGAGTTCAAGCCATGCATCGGGCTCTGTGCTGACAGCTCACAGCCTGGAGCCTGCTTCAAATTCTCTCTCTCTCTCTCTCTCTCTCTCAAAAATAAATATTAAAAAAAAATTTTTAAAGAACTGCTGAATGTCCGAGGAGCTTTTTGTCATTATATGTTCCCTCAAACAATGAATACCAAAATCAACTACAGAAGCAGGTCTGTAAGATGTTGTGTGCTCATAAATAGACTCCACCTCCTGGGGATTCTGGGTCTGGTCTCTCATTTTATTAATGAAGAAGAAATGGCTCACAAGAGGCGGGGGAGTATCCTAGAGAGGTTCTAAGCCTGGATCTGGCAACGCGGGATCCTGCTTCTGTTTGCAGGAGCCTCTGTGACCCAAAGTGGGCCTTTAAAATCTCATCCCAGGGCGCCTGGGTGGCTCAGTCGGTCGGTTAAGCATCCGACTCTTGATTTCAGCTCAGGTCATGATCTCAGGCTTCGTGAGTTTGAGACTTGCATTGGGCTCCATGTTGACAGGGCAGAACCTGCCGGGGATTCTCTCTCTCCCTCTCTCTCTGCCCTGCCCCTGCTTGTGTTCTCTCTCTCTCAAAAATAAACTTAAAAAAACCCAAAATATCATCCTAAAAACAGTAATTCTGAGCTGAAATAGCATAAATGAATATAAAATTTAAATTTAAAATTTAAGAACACTAAATGTATAGAGACTGTTGGCCTGGGCTTTCTCATCTTGGAAGAAGAACACTTCTTCATGGTAAGCTACCCGCCCATACTCTGTGTCTGTCATCCTTCACCCATATTTGTCCGTACGTCAACACAGATTTACTGAGCAACTACTTTTCTTAGGTACCTTTGGATTTAAAGGGCTCTCCAGAAGCTTACAGAAAACTAAGATGCAGCGAGATATGCACTATGATAGAGAAAGCATGGGGCACTGGGCAGACACAGAGCATGAGTGAGGAAGGGGCAGAGAGAGAAGAAGACACAGAATCCCAAGCAGGCTCCGAGCCGTCAGCACGGAGCCCGACACGGGGCTCGAGCTCACAAACCACGAGATCATGACGTGAGCCGAAGTCAGACACTCAACCGACTGAGCCACCCAGGACCCCCCCACCTTCCATTATCCATTCTGTGCATCCACACACACGCCCACCCCGCCTTCTTCGTGCTTCACTCCTACTGGCTCATACCTACGACCATCTTCAGAAGTTACTCCTGGGCTCCTGGAGCCCTACTCAGAGAGCAGAAGTCCAGGAGAGCCGCCGTGTCCCCAGGGGCCAGAAGCCAATGACGGCTGAGATGGAAATGACACTCCAGACCCACCCATGGGTTCGGCTGAGGCTGGCACCTCACCTAAAATTGCACTCCAGTTTGGTTTTTACCCCTTCCCTATCCTGCTCTTTTAAGGATTAACCTCCGTGACCTGATTTCACAGGGGACAGAAAAAGCACAACTTACAAGCCTTCTTAGTATGTCATGTGCCATTGGGACACCATTTCCTCCCTCAAAGTTATTTCTCTGCCTGACCTTTCCTTTGAGACCTTATCACAGAAGGAAATGGGTTTTCTCGCAGTGTCCCCATAGTTTAAACTGTGTCCCCCAGGCTGCGATGGGGTCTGTCCCACAGAGCACAGGGTCTGCCCGGAGGAGAGTCTGTCGAGGATGGCTGGAGCCCGGGGAACATCTCCGGAGTGAATTAGTGGAATGAGTTAGAGGCATGGGGTGGCCAGGTATGGTGGGCGGAGGGGGGTGCTTTCTCGGGCAGATTCCTGTGAGCTGGGAAGGCAGAGGAAGAATTCTGAGAGAGGCAGACCAAGCAGGGCTACAGGGTCTGTGCCCAGGGGTCAGAATCCACATCAGGGCAGGTGGGGAGGGGTGCGGTGGGCTGCTCAAGAGACTAAATTCCCACCGGTGGGGTGCAATCTGCACCCTGGCACCCCCAGTCTTCACAGCGCCCCGCCCCTCCTCCCAACAACATAGGCAAATTCAAGCTCCTTTGTCCAACTCCAGAGAAATGGATAACAGGAAAACCATCCAATGGTGGACCATGAGACAGCTTGGTGAGGTTCTAGGCTTCTACAAAGGCTTAATGAGAGGGGCAGCTCTGGGTAGTGGTCACACCCAGGCCTGTGCTCTGGAGAACTGCAGCCTGCATCTGCGGTCTGAGCAAGGTGATCTGAGACAATCGCTCCCCCTGCTTTTGCCTTCATCTCCCCATCAGTAAAACAAGGTGAACAAAGTACCCCGCACGGAGTTGTTAGGAGGAGTCAGTGAGCTAATATTCGCGAAGGACCTACAGCAATGCCTGATGCCAGGGGAGCGAGCGTTTGCTGTGGAAACGATCCTTAACACCTCCGTGTTAGTGGTCTGGTTTCATTAGGTAAGGAAACCGAGGCTCAGAGGTTAAGGAAATTGACCCCAATGATAAGCTGATTCCGTTTTAGAAACATCGCTTTAACGCTCGATGTATCCTCTGCAGAAAATGGCAAAGCTGGCATTTAAACAGAGAGCCCGTGGTCTTTCCACACCTCACTGCCTCATGCTGGCAAGAAATATGGGATATTTTATTATATTAAGGGACAGGCAGTGATTTCAGGTTATCTAACAAAGACTCAAATACAGGTCCAGTGGGGACACACTTTATGGGTTCAGAGAATGACTTCTAATTAGCACGAGCACAGTTTACCTGTGAGTGAATGACTTTCAAAATGCGTTAAAAAAAATCCTTCCTACCTCCTCAGATAGGCTAAATATTTCTTTTGAAACTGAGTCTCTTCTATTAATTTGCTTAATGAACTCCTGCCTTTGATTCCCAGCACTGGGAGAGGTAACTCAGAATAAGCACCACTCCAGAGATGACAGATCTCAAATTCCTGCGAAGACAGTGAGGGCTTATTAATGAGGACTAATTGTGGGAGGATAAGGCTGAGTTAGGGAAAAGTCAGAAGCAAAAATCCACTTCACCGCTTCATCATTGTGAAAACATACCATAACTCAAGCCCAGCTCACGAAACTTACCCGTCGATTTTTTTTTTTCCACTCAAAAGTCCTTGGGTTTCAGGAATAGATGGGAATGATCTAAAATTAGCTTTTGGCTACTTGAACTTAAATGAAAGATTCTTCAATGCTGGAGGGGGCTGGAAACATGAGCTCTTCTAGACATTTGAAACATTTCCTTCCCAAGTCTTGCTTGCCTTGTTAATTTGTATCACAAACTCCTCCAGACGCTGCAAGGAAAAGGTCAACCAGCCTTTGTCTTGAACTATCCAGGAGTGGAATTCAGCTCCCTGTATCTCCAACACCCCCATATTTTCCTCACTCAGTGTCTTTAAACTCTTTCTAAAATGGTGGACTAAATAAATTGCAGCACATGTACTGGGTGTAGTACCATGAAGAACAAAGTATTCATTCATTCATTCATTCATTCAGCAGTCACTGAATGCCTCCTTTGCATCAGGTACTGTTCTAGGTGCTAATAACTCAATGGTGAACAAAACAGTAAAAACAACAACAGGAACAAACCAAAAAAAAAAAACAACCTCCCACTGCATCTAGCATGGAATGTTGCACATAGTAGATCTCTATGCTGTTACTGTTGATTGAGGGGAACTGGAAGATTAAGAAATAAGGGCCAAATATCAAAACTGAAAAATGCCCCCCCCCCCACTGTTTCCTTTTTACAAAAAGGTCTGTGTGTTCACTGAGACCTGAAATTGATCCAACTTTTTGCGAATGGCTTTCTTCACAATGAGGCAATGAAGGTAGGATTCTAGGTCTTCAGACCCAAACATTTGTTCATATTATGCTCTCCTCCACCTACCCCTACCCAAAGCCTGCCTCCAAGTAAATGCTCAAATGCTCCAGAGAAGGGGCTGGTTGGGTGAATGAATGAATGACTGAATGGACGGGAGAGTCTGAATTAAAAGACTCAGAGCACAGGACCCTATGTATTTCCCCACACCTCCAGAGACCATCATCATCGTTCTATGTGTGTGGAAATGTCTAACAGGAATGTACTGGATGGGGGCGGGCGCAGGGGTGGGGGTGGGGGGCAAAACCACTTGCGGCTCCTTTGTCAAATGCTTCTTGAAGAGTAGACGTTTGGAAGCTTATGAGAGCTCTTGCTGTCTAGCCAGACATTGCCACCGTAGTGCTAAAGGCTAGAGGGAATTAAAACATCATTTGGAGGGAATGCATCATTGATGGAGGAAAACCAAGTATGAGGAAGGGCAGGGAAATGGAGTTTGAGCAAACTGCTGAGAGAATGAGTTTGCAAAGTCTGAACCTTTTTTTTTTTTCTTTTACCTGAGGCTCAGAAAGAAATAGTCCTTCTGCCCCATCTATGCTAGAGGTCTCCCAGTGCTAATCAGTAAGTAGCCAAAGTGAGCTGGGAATTTAATACACAGAGAGTTTGACTGAAGGAATAGTGGTAAATGGAGTGGTAAATCCCCTGGGGATTTTAGGGAAATTCTCCTGAGGAAAGAAAGCTAAGGATCTCTGGCTCTCCAAAATATTACAGTGCCTAAGCTGAGGCTCTCTCCCCTGCCCACCCCCGTCTCACCCACCAACCCAGGAGTATTAAATACTTGAATGCAGGTTTGTGACCTCTTTGGCATGCCCAACACCCTTGGAAAGGCTGGCCTCAGAGCAAGAACAATGCTCATCATAGCCCATAAAAGAAGACATAATCACAAAATGGTGGGAAATGCCACTGTTACATACATGTACCTAATAGGGGAGGGCTGGATGAACAGGACATTGGAAAGTGGTTTAAAACCAGAGAGAGAGAGGGGCACTTGGGTGGCTCGGTCGGTTAAGCATGTGACTTCGACTCAGGTCATGATCTCACGTCGAGCCCCGTGTCGGGCTCTGGGCTGACTGCTCAGAGCCTGGAGCCTGTTTCAGATTCTGTGTCTCCCTCTCTCTCTGCCCCTCCCCTGTTCATGCTCTGTCTCTCTCTGTCTCAAAAATAAATAAACGTTAAAAAAAAATTTAAAACCAGAGAGAGAGAGAGAGAGAGAGAGAGAGAGGATATATAAAGTGTACAGTAAATGCATGGGGTAAATCATGAAGTTTTTATATAAAGGGATAATCTGGCTGTATCCACAAAATTACAAAAACACGTACCCTTAATCCAGCAATCACACTTCCAGGAACTTCGTTTACAGAGATTCCCACACGTGTGAAATGGTGTGTGTACCATGTTATTGTGACATTAACTATGCAATCGAAAGTGTGGAAACAACCTACACGCCGCAAGCGATACAATTCGATAAATTGTGACACTTGTGCTCATGGGATTGCAAAGTAGAGCAAAGGGTTCCTTCAATTCATTTAACATTTACTGGATTCTTCCTTTTGTCAGGCACTGTTCTAGGTGCTGAAGAAATAAGGGTGAACAAAACAGTCAAAAATCCTCGCACTGCAGGGGCGCCTGGGTGGCTCATTCGGCTAAGCATCTGACTCTCGATTTCGACTCAGGTCATGAGCTCATGGTTCACAGGCTCAAGCCCCACATTGGGCTCTGTGCTGACAGTGGAGCCTGCTTGGGATTGTCTCTCTCTGCCCCTCCCCTGCTCTTTCTCTCTCTCCCAAAAATAAATAAGTAGACTTGAAAAACAGAAAGATCCTTGCCCTGCAGAGGCTTACATTCCGGTGGGTGAAGTATCCTTTTAGGTACCAATAGAGAATGATCTCCATGACCTTATGTTGGGGAAAAAAGAGCAAGATGTCAGCTTTCTATGTAAGTAGTGTCATATGCATTGAGCATCTTTGCAAGGAAACACAAGAAACTGATAACAAGGTGGCCTTTGGCCAGAGGACAGGAGATGAGACTTTCCCTGGTTACTTTTGCCATCCTTTGAATTTTGACCCTTGGAGGTTACCTATTCAAAATAGCCTACCTATCCAAAAAGTATAGTTTCTGTTTTTGTTTCTTATCAACAGGTAGCATAGGATGTGATCATTGGCCCTGATCCTGTCCCCTCACTTCCGTCTCTCAGCTCTGTAGGAAAGGGCTGGGGTGATCACCCCGTACGGGAGGTGGGCACAAGCTCTGTTTCCCTTCTCTTATTCTCCAGCTTGTTCTCACCCACACCCTCTTCCTCTCTTTCTCGCCTTTACTGCTTTCAGAACACACTGAGGCTGCACTTACCTTTTCTGGCCACGTTGCCCTCAGCTCCCGAGGACGTGGGAAGCAGAAGGGCTGTGGGCGTCTATGGCGCAAAGCAGACAAGAGCATTCGCTGCGTGCATTCGGCCAGAGGACCTGCTGGGTCCCATCTTTCGGGTGCCTCCACCCAGCACAGATATGTAGATGGGAGACAGGTCCAGTATGGAGAGAAGGATGCTGTTGGCCGAGGCAGCAGAAGGTAGGCCTAACTAATTGTAAATCCCTCTGTGTGTGAGCACACGTGTCCATGTGGGTTGGTGGCCAACAACCTTGGACCTTCTCAATTCTAGCACTGAAAGTCCCACGTCCTGGGAAACCCTCAGTCCTGGGACAGTGTGTCGCCCTAGCTGGTGTGGAGGGGGGAGGGAAAGAGAGAAGAGGAAAAAAAAAAAAAAGAAGAGGGACATTGCCAACACAAAGACTTTGCTGTCTGGGTTGCTCACCATCTTGGCAACTCACATTCTAAAGTCCCCAGAACGTGGCTCCTGTACTGACCACATGGATGATGGACGTCTCCCAACCTCAGTCTGTTTACCCATAAAATGGGGCTGATAATCCTCCCCTCCTGGCATTGCGAAGGATCCACCGCCTTTTCTCTATCACAAGCTGCATGTTGCCACTTTGCTCCCAACCTGGCCGAGCTCCTGTGGCTCGTCCCCATTGGGACCCTCTTCTTGCGTTTGCCTGGCTAAATCTCAACCTGGTTAAATGCCATGATCTTCCTGCTCTTTGAGCCTGAGGAAAACACACCATTGTGCTGACTGGCCTCACTCTCTGTTATGAGCTCAGACCTCCACGGGACCCTTGGCGCTGCCCGGCGATACCGCCATAGTCCCCAGGTCACGTGTCCTTCTCTTGCTCTCCGAGGTCACCCCTGCACGCACGTCCCCTGCCCCCACCTCTGGCATAACACCCACCCTGCACTCTCACTTGGGACCTTTACGTATTTACTGAGAAAATAGAAGCAACCAGAAGACAAGTCTGTTGCCCTCCTGTCATCAGACCTGCCCTGTGCCCATGGCACAGGGACATCTGCACCCAATCCCCGCCTGCCCTCCTGACACAGGGGTGAAGCATCTGCACTCCCATCAGAGGCTGGCGCTTCTGCTGGTGCCTGGCTTCCATGCCTCCCACCTGCCCAACACCACAGCTCCTACGGTGGTCACTTCTCTCCATTGTCCCCCAAGGCCCCACATGGCCCCCCACAGCCCCTCACTCCTGGAGCACTGCCCTCTGGTCACGGATGTGCCCTATACTCTCATCTCACTCTCTACTCCTCTTCCCTCGCTCACTGTTAGGGACTGAATGGTTCTCCCCCAAATTCAACTGTGGAGGCCCCAGCCCCCAAAGTGACTGTAATTGAAGATAGGGCCGTTAAGGAGCTAAATACGGTTACATGAGGCCCTAGGGTGGGTCCTGACGCAAAGGGCTTGGTGCCCAGAGCAGAGGAAGAGACAGCAGAACCCTCTCCGCACACACAGAGAGAGAAGTCGGCTATCTGCAAGCCAAGGCCAGAGGTCTCGCCACAAGCCAACCCCGACGGCATCCTGATCTTGGACTTCCAGCCTCCAAGACTGCAGGAAAATAAATTTCTGCTGTTTAAGCCACGCAGTCTGTGCTGTTGGGTTACAGCAGCCAGAGCGGATGGAGAAGCTCCCTGTGTTCCCGGCTGCACTGACCTCCTGGCTTTTCTCAAAACTTCCAAGCACATTCCCCTTTGGAGGCTGCATGTGCTGTGTCATCCTGTTGTCCTGATATTCTCCCCTGACATGCCGGCTTGGCCGCCCCTTCCCCCTCCCCTGGGGTCACTCAGATCTTGGCCGTGGAAGTTCCTCCTCCCAGCCCACCTATAGTAGCCCCGAGAGCTCTCTCCCTCTCACTTTGACTCTTTCCTGTCACCGCCTCTGCCTGCCCTATCTGCTCGTTCTCGGTGTCACCCTCACCGAGTCAAAGTCAGTCCCTGTTCTAGTCCTCGCCCCCGAACACGGCTGGCAATGGAAGGTGCCAGTGGACTTTCCTCCAATGAATAAATGGAGGGCCCAGTGTGTGCCAGGGGCAGCCCTCAGCCAAGCATTACTGGGTTGTTCTCAGCTGCTCTGCTGTACCTGCTCCAGGTGGCCTCAGAAGTGGCAGGTGTCCTTAGGTGGAATCGAGGAGAGGCACCTGTTAGAGGTGGGGGGGGGGGGAGCAAGAGAGCCTCAGTGGGGAGCCCCATGGTGGAGGTGGAGGTGGGGGGGGAAGGCTACGGGCCTGCCCTCAATGACGCCACTCCAGCAGGGAAAGAGCCAAGGAGTCTCAGAAGGTCAGAGCTGCAAGGGTTCCCAATGGTATCAGGCGAAGCCCCTATCAGAGAGCTGAACGCTTTCCACAACTTTCTCAACAGCCTCCCCCCCTCTATTGGACACTCCAGGGGAGTGGTTCTGCCCAGCACTGCCTCATCATGGGCCACTGTGGGCCCCCCCCACCCCGCACTGTCTCCTGCACCTTCCTCCTAGAGCCACAGGGAACTGGCCTTGGTTTTCTTCCACTGGAAACCTCACCATTTCTTCCTCGCAAAGCTCAAGACCTTTTTTTTTTTTTTTTGCAAATTTTCCTTTGGAATGAATGAACGAATGAATGAATGAACGGCTGCAAATTTCTCCCAGGCTTAGTCACCTTGCCTGGTCTCTGCTTGTTCTATAACGTCACCCTTAAGTGTGTTGTCCAGAACATTTCTTGGGATTCTTGTATTCTCAGTGCCTGACACAAGCAAAGTAATAAAGGTAGGAAAATAGTGCTCAATAAATGTTTGCTGGCTGAGCACGTGGACAAAATCCTGCTCTCATTGGGTCCGCTGGGCTGGGGCTGCAGAGAGGCCACCTGGGGGATTTATTTTTCCTCCCACAATGAGAGAAAAGATTATGAAATAGGAAATCATCCTGCTGTCGCTGGGGAAAGTGGGGTCTTGGTGGGGTCAGTCCAATGCCTGAAGCAGTGATAAAAACTCAAGCTACTAATAATTCCCACCCTGTGAATTTATTAAAATCCTACATTTTCTCATGCAGACGTTTTGGAAAGGAAATACATTTTCTATTGCCACTGACCGCTATGTCCTTATTCCAAACTCAGGCTGGCCCACCTACTGCGATGTGCTCAGCAGCGTGGGTCAAGACAGCCCCTGCCCAGTGTCCCTTGCCAGCCTGAAGGGACAGTGAAGCCCCCAGGCACCTGCTTCCTTCGAGGCAAGTGATTTTCACCAGTAAGCAAGCCAGGTTCCTATGGTGATTAACTGACTCTATTTTGTTTTTTATTCCAATTTTTTTAATGCAAGAGTAATACAAGCTTATAAAAAGTCAAATCAGAGAGAACTGTATAAAGAAAAATTTAATAATCTGCCATTTTTTTTCTGCCAATTGTAGCTTCTTCAACAAGATCATAGCAGGGTGCCCGGGTGGCTCAGTCGGTTAAGCATCTGACTCTTGATTTCAGCTCGGATCATGATCTCATGTTTCATGGGATAGAGCCCCGTGTCAGGGGCTGCACTGACTGCACAGAGCCTGTTTGGGGTTCTCTCTCTCCCTCTCTCTCTCTCTCTCTCTCTCTCTCAAAATAAATAAATAAATTTAAAAACAAATCATCAGGGAATGACCTTTCATGTTTTCCCTGCACTTACATGTGTGGGTGCATATATCATTGTTCCCCAATTTTTGAAGTCAAAAATGAAATCATAATGCACACTTTATACTGAAGCTCGTTTTTATTCCTTAAGGCATATATTACGAGCACCTTTTCAGTCAACACATCCAACACATCTAAAAAGATCTTACAGGATATTTTTTTAAACAGCTTTATGGAAATATAAGTAGGATCCAATAAAATGCACATATTTAATTTAAAGTGCAAGATTTGGTAAGTTTGACCTTTTTAACAGTCTCTTTGATGATGTGTAATATTCTGTTGTTTGGATGCAACACAATCTATTCGTCAATTCCTCTATTGGTAAACTTGAAATTATTTCCAATATTTGCTAATACAAAAAATGTTGTAAACACACACACACACACACACACACACACACACACAGACACACACACACACATATACACACAACATTGCACATTTGCCCTTATAAACAGAGGCTTCGTGGGGCGCCTGGGTGGCGCAGTCGGTTAAGCGTCCGACTTCAGCCAGGTCACGATCTCGCGGTCTGTGAGTTCGAGCCCCACGTCGGGCTCTGGGCTGATGGCTCAGAGCCTGGAGCCTGTTTCCGATTCTGTGTCTCCCTCTCTCTCTGCCCCTCCCCCGTTCATGCTCTGTCTCTCTCTGTCCCAAAAATAAATAAACGTTGAAAAAAAAAAAAAGAATGTTTTTTAAACAGAGGCTTCGTTTCGTTGTGGTAAATTGCTAACAGCAGGTTGGCTGATCTAAAGACACCATCATTTTACATTTTAATCAATCCCTTCAGATTGTTCCCCATGTCACAGTCCTGGCCATCACAGACAGGCTGTGTCTCCAGCTTGCCCTCTTGCATTCAGGACCATGTCCTCAAACCGCACTGTGACTGTCGAAATACACGTGGCCCTGCTCCACCATTCTTGGTAGAACCTTCTTGTTTCTTTCCTGAATGGGACATCCCGGGGAAGGGAAGCGTGGTTTGCTTCCTCACATCTCAATGAATCTCAATGAGATTTGCAGGACTTTTAAATCTGCACTTCAATTTCAATGCAGCCTACAACTCTCTGTAAACTGAGGCAGGCTACAGGCTTACTTCTCTGATCCGGTTTCCTCAGATTTAAAAGAAGGCCGTAAAGAGGGACTCACTCACTGGGTTCTGAGAATGAAAGGAAAGCCAATACGAGAAAGATCTGTAACAGTGCAGAGAATGGGCTGTTGGCTCCATAAATGGCAGCCATTCCTACTGCATGCATTTTCATCCACCTGCACACCGTGTCCACGCCACCCAGTCGGGAAAGGCATTGTTTGTTTGAAACTACACAAGAATCCCAGTTAACACTTCAAAGGAGTTTTTGCGGAGTCCACAAACTTTCTCGACCGCAGTCCAGTTGGTTATGGCAAAGACACCTTGGCCCCTCTCTCTTACCCATTGCAACTTTCCAGAAGGGAAACAAAGAACTAAGTATATTAAAAAAAAGTGAGATGCAAAGAATAAAGAACATGGACCCAAGCTGTTGGTGAACATTATAGTTCACGGTTCAAGTTACTAGTAATCCCACTTATCTTGTACATCAAAGCACATCTAGGAAATTGAGATTATTATTAGCCCATAAAACCAAAGGAAGGACCTCATGTTGTGACCACAGGTAGACCTTCTTGGGTCACTAACAGTGTGGAGACCTTACTTCCAGTCTCTGCTTGGGAGAACGATTGCTCCATATTCCTACCCAAGGCAGGAACCCCTACTTGGTTCATTTGGTCTCTGAAACACGACTAATGATGGAGAACTCACCATCACATAAGAGCCCACTCTTTGTTGGTTTACTCAAATCTTTTACATGGTGTCTGCTTCTCCATTCCTTGAGGGACACCCAGTGAGTGTCATGTTTGAGGCAGAGAGAGCTCTGCCCTCCAGGGGCCCAAATCTTATGACATATAATGTGGTTACCACAAAGGTAGCAAGGACTTTGGAAATCAGACTGGGAAGGTGGGCTGGGAGCAGATATTCCTTCCTTCCTCAGGGCAGAGAAAGGGTGAGATGCTTCACACAGGGACATTCCAAGGATGCCTGTTATAAGCTCCAATGCTCCCCAGACAGTCAGTGGTAAGAGTTTTGGCTTGACCATAGAGCGTGGGGTGGGGTTTTGGGACCAGAAGGCCTAACTATGTAGTAACTGAATCCATTTCTCCAAGCTTCTATTAGCTTCTCTGAAAAATATGGTGAATCCCCCATCAGCAGGGTTATTGTGAAGAGGAAGGCTTGCTATGTGTATTTGGACCCCCCCCCCCACCACCACCATGACACTCCCAAGAGTCTCTCTCAGCTCCCATCACAGCCCACCAGAGAGGATCCCTGCTGTGGCAGACCCAGGAAATATTTTTTTTTAAGTTTATTTATTTATCTGAGAGACACAGAGACAATGCAAGAAGGGGAAGGGCAGAGAGAAGGACAGAGAGAGAATCCTATGCAGGCTCCGCATCATCAGCACGGAGCCCAATGTAGGGCTCAAACCCACGAAACCATGAGATGAAAACCTGAGCTGAAACCAAGAGTCAGATGCTTAATCAACTGAGCCACCCAAGCACCTCCAGACCCAGCAAATCTTAGGAGCACACAGAGCTGTCTCCAGGCAGGTCAAGGGCCTGGGAGGAGAGGCACAGACAGTGTCTGCCCCCGTGGACCCCAGACCCCTAAGCATCCTTTATCCTGGCTCCCCTTTTTGGACAAAGAGGTGCTGGTGGGTGAAAGCATTTTCTCCTTGGGGGTCAGAATATCTAGTCAGATTTTTTGGTTCCTCTTCTGATGGCTACACATCACTGACAGTCTCTGGGCGCTACGTTCCTCATTTGTGAAGTGGGAGCATCAATACTCATTGTGCCTGTCACACAGGGCTGACAGGAAGATCCAACCGGATGAAGGAGGTGGAAGGCTGTGTGGATGCTGGCGTGTTTTACATGTGTGAGCCCGCCACGTTTTGGCCTTGTGCCTGCAGAGTCACAGCTTTTGGTGAATGGCAGATTCCAAAACTCGACACCCCAGAGAGTTTGAGGGGACACAGAGATACGACGGGGCCAGGGCCGGGGTGATGAAGAGTCAGGCCCCGAGCAACGTCTCCAGGCGGTGCCGGTGGCCAGACTTATCTACCTTGGCTCCTGAAATGTTTGTGTTTGATGCTGATACCACTGACCGTGACAGACAACGCGATCCTCTCCTGCTCTCGGCACACACAACTGCCACACGCCCAGCCGCAGCGCCGGACTGTCCGGGCTCAGGCAGGCTCAGCACTGATTCCCGATGATTTTCGGGCAACCCCCCGGGGCCACCATTCCCAGAACCCCTCCCAGAGTTTAGCTGCTGTGAGCTGATGATGGACAGAGACGAGACGAGCATCTTTAGTTGGGCGGCCTGGGTGGTGGAGGGGACGATGGGCAGCTGGCAGCAGAGGTGTGGAGGTCAGTTTCAAACCAGGCTGTTCCAGGTGTTCAGTGCAATCTGGATGCAAGAGAGCAAGACTGGAACTTGAACCACCTGCTTTCACAGCCTCGTGTCTACCCTACCCTCTGGCAGCTTCCCACTATGCCATGGTCACACATGCTTCCCTAATGCACAGGCTATTTCCCTCTGCCTTTGCCTTCGCCTTTCCCGTCCCTGTCCCCTTCTCCTTCCCCTCCCTCCTCCTCCTCCTCCTCCTCCCCCTCCTGCTGCTTGTTCTTTTTGGTTTTGTTTTGTTTTGTTTTTGTTTAAGCTGGCTGGCTATCTCCTACTTAGAAGCAGTTAGAGCACAATTTCTGGAACCCCCTCCCCAGCCGGGTGAGCACGCACTCGTGCTGTTGTGTTCTCTCTTGTTGGTTTTATTGTAGGTTATTGGAATTGCTTGTGGTCGTTTTGAGCTCCTTTACCGGGGGCTCACACGACACAGTTGGTGGGCAGAGAAGAGGGAGAATGGGTAAATTAACAGAATAACACAAGAAACATCTGGAATATACAGGCTGTGATTTCACCCGGGCCACTCTGGAGCGTGGCATCCGGGAAACGGGCAGGGTGGCTCAGAACATAGTCGCCCTCAGTACAATGGAGTCTGGCATTCATTAGTCACAACCGAAGCCACCGGGAATTTTTTCTGACCAGTCAGAGACACGAAGTGCCCGGGCCACCATCCCCCCACACCTCTGGCACACACATCTTGCCTGGCACAGGCTGGCAAGCCCCACGGTCAATCCTCCTGGCCCTCTGGACCAGGCTGGCACTGATGCCTGCTGTTCTCATTTCCTGGCAACTTTATTTGCTTTCTTCTTCTTCTTCTTCTTCTTCTTCTTAACATCACCTTTTTTTAAAAAAAATTAAAATACAGCTGGTACACAATGTTACATTAGTTTCAGGTGTACAACATAGTGACTTGACAAGTCTATCCGATACAGCTGCCATCTGTCACCGTATTACAATGTCCTGCAACTTTCTGAGGATAATGCTTTTCTATAGATCCTTCCAATGCTATTGGTAAATCCTACTAACTTGCTTGTCTCCTGCCACTGGCAGGAGCTTCCCAGCCATACTCCCATAACCTGCCTCCTTTGTCTCCGTGGCTGGTCCAGTTACCAACCTCTCGCTGCCGTTAGAAAGAATCCTGGACTTGGAATCTCCACTTCCAGATGGCAGCACGGGTGGGGGTGGTCTGTGACCCCCTCCCCAGCAAGACAAGCCATTCTGGTGAAAACGACTTCAAAAAGCACAACTATCTAAATTCTCTGGAAATGGTCCCCAGGGCACCTATGGCACAGGAACAAACATTTATTCAAGAACATCTACTGAAAGGCAGTAAGAAACAGACTGAGTCACAAACGGTTTCCTATCTCCAGCCCCCAGCTCAGCCTGACAGAAGCTCCACTCTGGTCAGGAGTGACTATGAAGATAACGCTCCCTCTCCCTTCCAGTCCCCATCAAGGATTATCATACGTCACCTTATTAGGAGGGATGTGCCACTGGTCTTACTCCTCCCCTCCAACTCCAAACCGAAGAGGCAAAATTTCTGATGTGTGCGGAGGAGAGGTTGAGATTCCTTCCTCTACAAGGCCGTCACTCACAGGATGGAGACTCAGCCCCAGGTGCAGCAGGTTGAGGGAACTGGGCCCCCCCATTATCCTAGCCCCAGCTCACTCCCAGGGCAGGTTTCACACTGGGAAAGTCAAGCCAAGGAGACAGAGGCTGCCACTGTACCCAGAGACCAAAGTGGTGGCTCAGAGATTTTTCCCAGAGGCAGAGGGAGAGGGAATCCATAATAAGAGAGCTGAAGCTCTCTTCAGAGAACCTCACTTTATCTGAAACAGCGTGGGAAAGTTCAAGCCTGAAGGTGCGCTTGAAAACAACAATTTCTCTTGGGACACCTGGGTGGTTAAGCAGCCGATTTCGGCTCAGGTCACGATCTCACAGTTCGTGAGTTCAAGCCCCTAGTCAGGCTCTGTGCCGATAGCTAGGAGCCTGGAGCCTGCTTCAGATTCTGTGTCTCCCCCTCTCTGTCTTTGTCCCTCCCCTGCTTGCACTCTCTCTCTGTCTCTCTCTCAAAATAAAGAAGTAAACATTAAAAAAAAAAAAAAGGAAAACAGGGGTGGCTCAGTCGGTTAAGTGTCCAATTCTTGATCTTGGCTCAGGTTATGATCTCATGGTTGGTGGGTTTGAGCCCCACATCAGGCTCCATGCTAACAGCACAGAGCCTTCTTGGGAGTCTCTCTCTCCACCTCTCTCTTTCTGCTCCTCCCCTGCTCATGCTCATTCTCAAAATATATAAATCAACATTAAAAAAAAATTTTTTAAAGAAAACAGTAACTTCTCTTAATTAGAAACAACATGCTTAACCACGTACTAAGTAGTGCACCAGAGAGCACTAGGTAAAGAGAGAGCTAAGGAGATTCCACCTGGGGTCAGAATATACCATAAGAACTAGCTTCAGAAGCTACCTTGGCACTAATTTAATTGGCTCAGACTGCCAAGCAATTCAGGTTTTTCATAGTGTGATGGGCAAAAGAGTGGTCTGAGCAATTTCTGTACCTCAGGATGTTGTCGAAAATTAAGAAAGCAGCCAGTAATTACAGCGGTAATTAGTGGAGCCTAAAGGCTAGTTATGATGCCAAATACCTTAACAGACAGACAGGTAAGGAGGTGGTCAAAGAGAGCTCTGTGCAAACTACTGTCACTATTAGCTGAGGGTGACTGTGCATACACCCAAGGCAGTGCTCTCTGAGAGTATCACCAAACACTCCACACCTCAGGGAAAAGAGAATTCATTAAAACAGCAAGCCAAGTGGCAAAACAATAAATAATAAAACCACAACAAAAATAAACCCTGGAGAGGTGAGATGAATCAATATCCAGAGCTGCTACAATATATTACCTAAAATGCCTGGTTTTCAACACAAAATTGCAAGTCACGCAAAGACACTGGCAAGTGTGACCCATATGCAGGAGAAAAGCAACAGACACTGTGAAAGGTGTGAAAGGGATATTCAAGGAGCAGAAAGAAAAAAAAAATCTGTCAATCAAGAATCTTTTATATCCAGCAAAACTATCTTTCAAAATGAACGTGAAACATCTTGCCGCACTGTGCCTGATCCTGCGGCTCCCTTGTCCACACATACCCAGCTCCCTTCGCTTCTGGATGGAACAAGGATTGTGCTGTTCCCTGCTCCCACTGTTGCTGTCAGGATGTGTTACCTCTCCCCGATTCTCCCCAAATTCTGTTTTTCTCCCTGTGGACCCCATAGAATGTGAGATTTGGAAAGTTCCTAAGAAGCATTTGGGCCAATCCCTCACCTAAAGATGAAGAAAGTGAAACCTAGGGAGGAAGTGACTTCTCTTAAGCCACTGGCCTAGAGAGTGGAAGAGCCTGGACCAAGCCCCTCAGGACACATCCCTGCAGTCCCTGAAGCCAGCCTCTGACAGGTGGGCCTCGCTTCAACCCTCTTCTCTGACATCTTCCCCATGTCTGCAGGTCACTTTGACATCAGTGAAAGAAGACAATGCTTCCTGAGTGTGTCATATGAGCCAGTGATTCTGTGTTCTCATATGACCCTCAACAACCATTAGGGGAAGATACCACTATCATTCCCATTCCACAGATGAGGAAGTAGGAACCCAATAAGGTTAAGCAACTTGCCAGAGTGCACACACCCTGACTGCAGTAGAGTTAGGTTTGAACCCACTCAGTCTCTCTGCAAAACCCACCCTTTAGACTGCCAAGCTCCTGGGGCAGCTCCTCTCATCTCTCACCCCTGTAGCCATTGTCCTCCTAGCCCCAGTGGCCTCGTGCCTGCCTCACGATAGCCTCCCCCCGAGTACCCATCTTGAGCTTCTTCCTTTCCAATGTCCCCACCCACCATGTCTGGAGCTCTGGAACCTCTGCCCCAAACTCCTATCTTTTGCTTTTCCTCCTTCCATGCGGGGGACCTGGCCTGCATCCCGAGCAGTTCATGGGACTCTTTTGGCCTCATCCTGAGCCTCTGTAAGAGGGGACACAGCACAGGTGCTACCTCACAGCTCTGGTAGGAGGATGAGGATGCTGATAAAGAAAAGGAGCTCATCTTGCAAAGCGGAACTTCCTGAGATAACGGGGACATGACAAAACAAAACAACAGCTGGGACCCCAAATCATTAACTCACCTGTGAGGGGGAGGTTGACAAGACGCTGGTCTCTGCATCCCCATCCCCACAGGTAACATGAAACAGGAGGGGCCGTACCCTATGGTCCCTTCCAGCTCTCACCCTCTGGGTCACATGAGAAATGAAGCTGCCTTGTAATTTGCAGGCTGCCTTGGGGCTCCAGCACTCTAGGATGATGAATGGAAGGCTTTATTATGTCCTTTTCTTACTCCACGTACCTCTTAAGTGATTAGTGTAATGCTTGGTACACAATAGACTTTTAATTAATATTTGTGGAATACATAAATGCACGAACCA
The DNA here is from genome assembly GCF_022837055.1 of Prionailurus viverrinus. Lineage (NCBI taxonomy): Eukaryota > Metazoa > Chordata > Mammalia > Carnivora > Felidae > Prionailurus > Prionailurus viverrinus. Next base: position 21,438,728 of record NC_062574.1, read on the forward strand.
AGGAAGGGCTTCAGCAGGAAGGGACCGGAGCTCTGTGTGACAACAGTGCCCGTTGGCATATCCCTCCATTCCCCTGTCACAAGGGAAACAAGGCACTGGCAGCTGCAGTGCGAGGGCCCAGGGCCGAGAGGGGACGCTTGGCACAGGCTTTATGCCCCCGGATGCCCCCTCCAGATGTGAGGAAAGGAAGCTGGCATCCCTCTCCGTCTTCGTTTTTTTTTTGTCTCCTAAGCAGGTGAGCTTATAGGGGATGTAGCTAGGTGACCCTGGAGAGAGAGCCCCATGTTGTGGTTGGGGCTGCAAGTTAAAGGCCTCCCTTTGGAAGTCTGTGAGCAGGAAGGTGGTGATTCTCCCTCCTGGAGATGCTTTTCTTCCCGGCTCCCATCCCTGGTTCTGCTTCCCTCATCACCCCTCCCCCCCAGGAGCACAGGGCCTCTCTCTTTCTCCAGGTCACTCATCCCTGCTTGGTCCAGCCCACTGCCTCTACTGGGAGGAAGGAGGGACATTCTCCCCATGGACCACAGAACAGTGCAGGTGGGGGCTCATCAGATGGTGGGCGAGGGGCATGTTGATAGCCAAGCTCCACCCTTCCTCCCCATACTGTGGGCCTCAAAGTCTTTAACCTGGGTCGCCCTAGTGAAGTGAACCTTTTCAATGTCCCAAACCATAGCAGCAACCCCCATGCACAGATCTGGAGCTGGCCTTGACCACACTCAATGCTTCTCTCCTCATCTCCAGGGCTCCCTGCCACACCACCTACGGTCCCCACCAGATTGTGGCTACTTGAAGGAGGCGACGATGGCTGGCATCTCTTTGCAGTGTGCCAGGGCTTAACACAATGCCCGCTCCCCAGCAGGAAGCCAGAGGTCAGTGTCACTGTCCTGTGAACCCTGCCTGGCTTTCTCCATCTTCACCCCGGCCTCCTAGGCTCAGGCTGCCCTGATTTCGGAGCCAATCCCACTCCAAGTGTGGCCTGTGGCAGGTGCAGGATTTGGGGCCCAGCTTTGTGATCCTAGAAATCTGCCAACTTGAGAGCTTACGTAGGTGAGCCTTGCGAACACCAGGTGCCATCCTCATGTCAAGCCCGCCCCCCCACCCCTGCTTCCCCACTGGGCTGGACTTAATGCCCCCCCACCTCAGTTAGGGGCCAGCTTTGGTCACCTGCCCGTCTCTTTGATCTAAGCACCCCTTCCCAGTTTACCATTCATTCTCTCACTCGCTCTTTCAACCCCAGCTTTCTGATACATGTTCTGTGCCAGGAGGAGGGAATGAGGTTGTGATGTGTGGGTCCGCACAGTTCCTGAGGCTCAAGAAAGTCAAATGAGAAGCAGTCAGATGTGATGGAGTCAGGAGACCCAGAGGGCCCTTGTCTCGCTTAGCCGAGAGCTTCCCGGACAAGAGGGAACCCTTTCCTCTCTCCTGAACTTTGGCTCATCACCCTTAAACGACCAGTTGCAAGGAATAGAGATGGCGGTTCTTAAAACTTAAGAGTCTGATGAAAACAGGACTGCTTCCAAAAAAACCAGATGTATTCAGAGACGACATTTTGCAAAATATATGAAAAGCACTTAGCTGACACTGGAACCAGGACTGGGATGGTCTCAGGGATTTCCAAGTCCTTCAGTGACTTAGAGCCCAGAGCCATACAGTTGATAACTCCAGCACCCGTACGGAGTGCGCCCACTCAGACGTCAGGTTCGTGTTTGTCTCTGTTCTTAATTTTTTTGTTTGCTTCATTTTGACCTGAAACCATGGTGACATCAGGCATTTTTTGACTGGGTCCCGGCCGCACAGCAGAACACATGCGTGATTTCTGGTCTTCGGGACAGGCATCCTCCTTTCCAACCACACTGAGCAAGCAACAAGCTTCTGGCAGCCAGAAGGGGGTGGGAGTGGGGGCTGATTCATCTTCCTAATAAAACCCATCCATCCAGTTTCTAGAGAAAACAGATTGGAGATCTCCCCAGAGCTAGACGTGGGGAAATAAAGTAATAACGTTATCAGTCTTCACAGAGCTATTTAAATACAGATTGGGTTGCTGGGGAGATAAAAGGGAGCCCCTTTTGTTATGAAAATGAAGGGAAGAAGGAGGGTTGAGTTTCTGTTTTGATATGCTAATGAGCGTGATCACCTCCTGGGTGGGGACCGCTGGGGAGGCTGTGTTGCCCAGCATATTTATTTGTGCAGTTTAATTTAACAGCTAGGCTACAACAGGGCTGCAATCGGGATTGTGTAAAGATAATTACAGCCCCATTATTAATCAGACGCCTGCGGGAAGCAGTTTGCTGGCTTGCTGTTGCCTGGGCTGCGCACGAATCGCAAGCCGGCCTCGACACAGCACCATTGTGGTCTCATTCTGCCATCTAGTGGCCACTTCAGGAATTGCCTGGGGGGGAAAACGGAGTTCAAAAAAACCAAAAACACAAAAAAACAAAAACCGAAATATTTTGGTTTCTTTTCAAATAGTGCCAGCCACCTCCTAGAAGGAAAAGAAACTGCTGCCATTTCTGAAAAAGTAAGATACAGCCTAGCCTTTGGAAATCAGGCAGCCAGTCTTCTCTTTTTAGTGATGATGCTGAATCAGATCTGAAAGCGTAACTTGCTCAAGGACACGGTTTTTGGCTGGGATTAGTATTTTTAATTTCAAATCCATTGATTTTCCTAAAATGCCAGTGTATAGAAACACAAATATTTCTCCAACCCTTCATGTTTTCCGTTTTTCCAATGCATGCATGAATGAATGAATGATTCAGTTCCTTTCATTCCCGTACAGGCAGGAAGGAGGGACTCACCCTCTTCCTGCCTTTCCTCATCTGCCCTATCTATTCTTGTTTTTTTTTTTTTTTTTTTTGTTTTTATTTTTTTAATTATTACTTTTTATTTTTTCTTATTATTTATTTTTGAGAGAGAGAGAGAGAGAGATCACAGGGGAGGGACAGAGAGAGGGAGACACAGAATCCAAAGCAGGTTCCAGGCTCTGTCTGAACTGTCAGTACAGCCTGATGCGGGGCTTGAACTCATGAACAGGGAGATCATGACCTAAGCTGAAGTCAGTCACTTAACCTATTGAGCCACCCAGATACCCCTGCCCTTGTTTTTTCTTAAGCAGCTTGTGTGAAACTCTTCCTGTCCATCCTTCCCCTCTTCCTCTTGCTTACCAGCATCCGTCCGTCCTTCCCAGCCCATTCTCAGACTAGGTGGAGGGTCAGATATGGAGAGAGAGGGGGCTCTTTGTAAATTCACCAGGTGAAGGTTCCCAGCAACTGAGCTCTGGACATTCCCATAAAGTCACAGGCATGCCCCAAAGTCACCCAGGTAGAAGCAAGCCAGGTCTGGTCACTACCTCCCCTGGGAGGCCACCGCCCAGCCCCTGGCTGAGTTCCTGAGGAGCTCCTGGGGACAGCTGACTGTGGACGCATCTGTGTCCCCAGCTGGAACGCTGTTCTGAATAGAACTTGTTTGTGTGACATGTCATGCATTTCTGCTCAGAGATGCACGCACACAATCACGAGGGCCTTAGCTGGCTTGCGCTCTGTATCTGGCCTCGGGATCAGAACTGGCCCTTCTGTTCCTGACCCCAAGAGGGTTCGTGGTCCTCACATTCCTCCTGGAGCCAGACCAGGCTGGCCCCCTGGGATGGATCTGGGAGGGGAGAGGAATGAACAAATGCCCAGGCTCCTCAGATTGTGAGATACGACGAGAAAAACACCCAGTTTGCTCAGGACTGCACGTAGGTCCACTGAATGATGCACCACGGATCACACACGGGTAGTATATATATTGCCCTGGTGGGAATAGTTAGTTGGAAGCCTCACCTGAGGGGGAGATGCTCTGCTCAGGACCCTCAGTGGGGACTCGAACCAGTCGTTCACCACGGGCCTTCCCCAGCCAGAAGGTTGGATGTTGCGAGAACCCGATTTGATGTACTAACCCTTCTTTGTTCTTCTCTGCACTTCTCCCCCTCTTTATGTGTACTCTGACTGTTTAATTCTGTAAAGCCCCTCTCCCTTGTCATTAATAAAACTTTCCTCCACGAAACAGAGCGTGCAGCTCTCAGGAATTACTATTTTTCAGAACAAACACAAGCTCTGGAAGGGTGGCCGCTGGGTCTAATTGCCGTTGACATTCTTTATCAGAATGAGTCCAGCGTCTAAGGCAGGGGGTTTGCTCAAACATGAATATCAGATAAAGAGCAGATACAGCTAAACAATAGCTCCCAAAGCACATTGGCCCTAATCCCTGAAGTTTGCGAATGTTACTTTATATAATAACATGGACTTTGCCAGTAGGATTAGATTAAGGATTTTAGGGATGAGATTACTCTGGATTATCCAGGGGGTTGGGGGGCACTGTCATAAACAGTGTCCTCATAAGAGGAAGGCACAGGGAGCGTGGACCACAGAAGAGGAGGAACGGATGAAAAGAAGAGATGACGGTGATGGAGGCACAAGCCAAGCAATGCTGGGGACCACCAGCAGCCAGAAAAGGCCGCGAACACATTCTCCCCAGAACCTCTCCGGGAGAGCAGTGTCCTTGGTCTCACGTTGGTTGCAGCCCAGTGAAACCCACGTCAGACTTCTGACTTCCGGAACTACAAGAGCGTAAACTTGTGTTGTATTGAGCCACTGGGTTTGCGGTAATTTGTTACAGCAGCAGCAGGAAGCTAATACGGTATCTTGCACTGGGGACAGTTTCTGCCTCATTCTGGGTCTTTCTGGGTATTTCTCTGGGCTGCCACCTAGGCTTAGTGCGCAGATTTGGTCTGGTGAAGTTCCTAGCCAGAAGAGTCCCTGTGGCCAGGGCGAGGGGGTGCCCTTCCCAGCCGGGGCGGGGAGGGGGTGCCCAGAAACCTCTCCTGGGTGCATGTGCTAGAAAGTAAACCCCAGCTCTTGTGCAGGAAGTTCACATGCACGGCAGGACAGGGGAGGGCATGTTTTGGCTACGGCTGGCAAAAGGGGAGTTTGAGCTCTGGTCTGACATAGATCCCTCCCCGCCCCAGTCTATGTGTGGGGACTCATCCCCAAGCTCTTAACCTTAAAGCCACCAGCACAACCACTTCCTAGTGACAAGGGGCATTTATTAGACAATCCTACAGAAAGGACTCGTCATCTGAAGGACTGGTTCCTGAAGTCCCACTGCTGTATCTGCCAGCAGCTGTCTGAGGGCTAAGGTTGGCTGTGCCAACAGCACTGGACGGGGTCAGCACTCACTAACTGGGAGTGCCTGGAGAGCTGCCGATGGCCCCTGGTCAGGTGCTATGGCCTAGTGAAGGGCTGTGCCACTCGTCCCATGGGTCTGTTAGAAGGGTACGTCATGTTCATTGGTCAAGTGTGTTCAGATTGCCCCAGGCAGATTGCTGGGGTGTGGTTGTTCAATTAAAAGGGGAATAGAAAGCAGAGTCACCCATTGGCTGGACTGAGCGTTCACCACGTGCTAAGTAAGATCAGAGCAGATGTTTCTTTCTTTCTCTTTCTTTCTTTCTTTCTTTCTCTTTCCTTCCTTCTTCCTTCCTTCTTTCTTTCTTTCTTTCTTTCTTTCTTTCTTCTTTCTATCTCTCTTTCTTTCTTCCTTTGTTCCTTTTATTTTTATTTTTTTAAACGTTTATTTTTGAGAGAGAGACAGCGCAAGCAGGGGAGGGGCAGAGAGAAAGGCACAGAGTCTGAAGCAGACTCTAGGCTCTGAGCTGTCAGCACAGAGCCTGATGCGGGGCTTCAACTCACGAACCGCAAGATTACGACCTGAGCCCAAGTCAAACACTTAACTGACTGAGCCACCCAGGCATTCCCCACCCCGCACCCTTTTTTTTTCTTTTTTTTTTGGAAAGGGAGAGACAGGGCATGTGAGCAGACCAGGAATAGAGGAGGAGGAGGAGAGAGAGAGAGAGAGAGAGAGAGAGAGAGAGAGAATCTCAAGTAGGCTCCACACTCAGCAGGGAGCCCGACGCTGAGCTCGATCCCACAACCCTGGGAGCATGACCTGGGCTGAAACCAAGAATCAGAGCTCAACCGACCGAGCCACCCAGGCGCCCCCGGAAGGTGAGGCCCAACACCTTCCCACTGTGCATTTTCATTCTGGCACACTTAGGTGCACATCACATCAAGCAACATTTCTTCATTAATGGCTGCCCCCCTCCACCCCCATTCTCCCACAAACTCCAAGAGCTGAGACGAATTTTCCTTTCAAGATCATCCAAACCTAGCACCGATCTGGTAGATGTCATCACTCAACAAAGGGCGCTGAGTGACTGACTACAGCATTCAGTCTCCCAGTGACATCCATTGAAAGGTACAATTCTTCTCTAAAACCCGGCTTCTGTTCATCAGAAGCCTCTGAGAGGCCCCACTAGTCCTGAAGACACACGCTGCAGACTCTTGGGCTGGGCTCCAGGAGGGTCAGTGCTCAGGGAGCTGCTGTGTGATTCTCTCAGTGACCCTGGATCCTCCTGTCCCTGTCCTTCCTGGGCCCAAGGAGAACCAGGAATCAGAGTCTGATGGATTCATTTCCTGGGGCCGCACATTATCCTAGTGCTAACAGTGGACAAAGTGAAGACACTTTCCTCCTCAGGACCTTCTCATGTCCCTCTTGTGTCCTCCAGCTGGAGTGGCAGCAGCTAGCCTCACTCCCTGGCTAGCATCAGCCTCCTGTTCTTTCTCTCCCATTCTCCCCCTGCAGTTTGTACCCTGTGGTCTTGATCACTGTGGGGCATATAGGAGCTTGATGGGGGAGGGGAGCTCCTTTCTGTTTAAACCCACATAGGTTTTCTCTGGTCCCCCAACAAATAAAGTTCTTAGGCTCCTTACCCCACGTTTCTAGAAGGCCGCACATACAACACACAGCTCAAAAATAAATGTGGTGAAATGCTCCTCTGTAGTCTGCCCTCCAGATCCACTGATCAGCACCTACATAGAACTACCTGGAACCCTAAGCATCTGTTTTGTGATTGACAGTGTCTGGTCCCCGGACACACTCCTGCCCATCTCTCGCCCCGTGGCCTCCGAACCAAAGGAAGCTGTGTTGGAATTCGAGGCAGGCGTGCACTGCTGTGTGGCCATGCGGATAGAGACCGTGGAGGGTATGAACTGCAGAAGCCTCGGGGTTAGCAAAAAGGGAAAGCCATGAACTTTTCAAATCCCTCTTCTCAGATGGTAGGGCAACAATTGATTCCTGCTTAAAGAGAAGGTCCAAGCTATTGTTTCTTTTGTTGTCATGTGTCGTTCTGGCAGAACTCATGACTTGGTGCGGTGTTTGCAAAATCACAAACGTAAGAGAGGTGGCTGAAGATCGTGTCGCACTAAGAAATAACTTTATTCTGAAATGTGTGTGGATAGTGTGTATGTGTGTGTCTCTATAAACAGGAGTCAGTGACAATCATAACATAAGTGATAGTGTATTGGGGTTTGGAACAGAACCCATAAGATATTAGGGGTTTATAGAAGAGGAGATTTATAATAGGGTTTGGCTCATGCAACTATGGAGGCCAAGAGGTCCCAGAGTCTGCTGTCTACAAGCAGAAGAGGAAAACCAGTGGTGGTGTCCAAGGCAGGAGAAGACGGACGCCCTAGATCAAGCAAAGGGAGAAAATTCACCCTCCCTCTGGCTTTTTGTTCGATTCAACCCGTCAACAGGTTGGACAATGTCCACCTGCATCAGCGACAGCCTCTTTCTTTACTCAGTTGACTGATCCAAATGCTAATCTCTTCCAGAACACCCACACAGTCACACCCAGAAATCACGTGTACCAGCTCTCGGGCCATCAAGTTGACATATACAATTAACCATCACAGACAGTAATTTTTGATGACACTTACATATTTAATAATATCTTTTGAGACAATGACCTATCTCATATAGCCCCTTTGCAGTGTCTGAACACAATAGGTAAAATTCATGGTCTTCTTCTGAAACTAAGAATTATTTTCATTAATGTGTTTATCGACAATTCTAGTTGCTACTGTCTCAGCAGAGCAATCTGTCCAAACTGGAATTAATAATGATAATAAGAGAGTAAGAATTACAAATACTCAGAAGTCATCTGATTTGCTATGACTGCCAATAAAACACGTCTTAGGTGAATATATTGACTATTAGAAGGCAATTAGTGCCTTTGCTGAAATGAAAGCAAGAAAAATAAATTTTATGTAATAAATGTATGATATTTATAAGTAATGCATGTTTTTATTTTATTACTCCTCTGAATCTCACTGTATCACCAACATAACAGCCACACGTGAGCAATAAAAATTGAATGTAGTCATCTTTGATATTTTGCCTTCAGTCATATACAAACCACAGCCAGATTGTATGTATATATAAAGCAAGATATGTGTATAAAATTATATATATGTGTGTGTGTGTGTATATATATATATATATACACACACACACACACACATACACAACACATAGATGCATATATATGTGTGGCAAGACTTTATATATAAACATTATATATTTTCACGTGTAAAACTCTAAATGTATACATTTTATACACACATGTAGCTTTATATATAGATATAGATATAGATATACCTGTATCTAGAAAGATAGGTATGTTAGAAATTTATAAAGATATATTCTTCAAGGCAAGAGGACAGAACATATTTTATTTATTTGGGGAAGGACTTGATTTTTGCCCCTTGAATATTTAAACTTAAGGTCCACCGGCCTCCATTTGCTTTCGTGCTTGAGTCCCCCAAATTTAAGAGTGGGTCTGCCCCCCGCGCCTGACTTTGCAACAAACCTCTGAAGTACAATACATGTAGCAGCCTGAACAAGAGGAGGTTCCTCCTAAAACATGTGGTTAGCGGGCTGGTCTTGTACTCTGTGGCAGAACTTTCCGGCTGACGCAGCATACAGAAATCGCTTTTACAATGCGTTTGCTTCACCTGATGTTTTGGGTTCAAGGGACACCATACGGAAGTACCACTGAGCGCAAGGATGTGACAATCAGGTGACTGTCACTTTGCAGCTGCTCCATGAAGTCACAATGCCCACTGGTTTGCATCCACTGACAGACAGTCCGCTCACATAGTCCTTACCAAACGGACACATGCCCGACCCCTACCCCGGGCACAGCTGACTGGACCAGCCGTGGATGCCTGGCTCAGTCCAGGCCAGTCACGTTCTCCGTCCTGGGGACAAGTTAGCTGCAGGCACTGCACGTCAAGCTGTGTTTGAGAGGAGGAGGCCTGTGGGGGCCCCGTCTGGAGCAGGGGAGCAGGCATGGATGGAAATGAAGCAGGGAGGCCCTCTCAGAGAGGAAAGAAGGCGGCTGCAGACAAGTAGAGAAGCAGGGTGAGTGACGGTAGCAATGGACAGGAATCTCGGTCCGTGATTTCCAGTCCCCGTGGGGCCTTGGCATCCATCCGATATTTTTCTGTCCCTCTACTTTGGGACATTCTCTGTTTTAATGAAGTTAGTCCTTTGCAATGATAAGACCTGAACGAGACAGAGAAAGTGAAGGGGAGGAATAAACTCGACCGAGGTTACACAATCAGGTTAGAACCAGACTCAGACGTTCCGACTCCAAGTCCAGGGCTCTTTCCCCTCGAGCACGCTGACCCCGGTTTCAGCTCATCGTGAGGAGCCGTCAGGGTACACGTGGCCTTGACTTTGACTCCCAGGAGGTCAGGGATCACAGATCCTGCCCCTCATCCTCCTTCTGGGGGGTTGGCATCACACCTGGTGCAACGGCTGTTGGCTTGGCGAGCAGCCCGTGGTATGCTTGCTCCCTCCCCGGCCCTGGTAGGTAGTTCAGTCCACCTTCGTCAGCCCAGTGGTTCAGCCTCTGGTTCCATGTCAGCAGGGCCTCCCTCTTCTCCCCAGGCACTGGAGACATACTGCCTCATTGCTCACTAGTTTCCGGTTACTCTTTCCTGTCTTTCTGAAAAGGTGCTCCCGGGTCATCGGCTTTGGCCAAAGCCACAGGAGTAGAGGTGAGCCCATGTACAACACACTACATGTTCTTTTCCCTCTGCCGCAGCCACGGATCATGTTCCAGTAGTTGCTGCCCCTTCACGCCGGGTCCCAGGGTGAGGATGGTGCAGAGCACAGCCCTGGCCAGCCTGTGCAGGAAACCTCTCAAGCCACCGAGTCGTGCTGGTTGATTGTTCCTGTGGCACAATCTCGGCGGTTTCTAACTGATACAAGTTGGGCCCCTTCTCCCCATCCTCTTCCGGGCAACCCTTCTGATGACCTTTCAGTGCTGGGTGATTTCTCCTGCAGCACATCCCTCCGGAGGACTGCTCCGCTCCCCCATTCTCAGGCCTTTGCTAGTTGGCATCCCTCATTCCAGAATGTTCTGTCGTGGAGCAGTCTGCATCTTGGGCATCTCAGCGGTGCACACGGCGGAACCAAGCCCTTTGTTTCCATCACGGCCTGGCTCTCTTCTCTTTCCCCTCTATTTTTCTGATCTTTGCCTTCTCTCTTCTGCTCACAGGTCATCAGCCTTGGCAGCTTCTGGCCCTACACGTATAAAACAGCCTGCTCATCAAACAATTCTCGACCTGCACCAGGGTTAGCACCCCTCACCCCTCACCCTACCTGCTCCCCGGAGGAGAAAGAACAACAGACGAAAATAACCACGATGTTGACAGAATGGAACTTGATAGTGTACAATTGTAAAACAACTTCCATTTTTTTCTCTCTCTCAGGACTGTCTGACAAATCCAGTCTATCAACCCTGTCTCCCCACCCACAGATGGTATCTCAGGCAGGTCCCTCCATTTCTTGTCACTTTCAGGAAATTAAAACCCCTTTGGTCACTGCTAGTCCTTAAATGGTCTGATTTCAGCGATAAAATGTCCAGTCTCTCGTAATTCTTAAAACTTGGAACTTCAAGGGTCTTTCCAGTCTCCCTGGAAGCCTGGAGTGGGTAATGCTAGTGTGGTTGGGTTCTTTTCTTTTTCCTCCTCCCCTGATGATTCCTGATCCTTCCAGAAAGAGAATGAGCTTTTGGAAAACAGATTGGGGGCATAGAGGTTTCTACTTGACAGATGCTGTCATGATTTGGTTTTGGAGTAAGATGGGGTCAGAGGCTATTCAAAAAAAGAGGACTTTTCTCGAGTCACATTTTGGGGGGCCTCTGGGGGCCCCTCCCATGGGTTTCACTGCGTTGTATGGCTCTTTGGCGTGGGCGATGCGCTCCCCGTGAGATCTCCAGTGGGCACCCCGCCATGACGTTTTCCCCAGAAGTCACTTGGGAGTGCCCCCTTGCTCCCGCAGGCCACCTCTTGACAGGGCCCTTCAGGAGAGGTTCCTTAAAGGCAATGGCACTAGCTAATGTCTCTGCAAAACACAAGGACAACACACTTCAAAGAAATGCCCTCTGCTCAACTTCTAACCTCCACCCTATATCCCTCCGCCAGGGTATAGAGCTCAGGGTTGAGCTCATTGCTGGTGGCCCCCTAAGCGTGTCCTGCATGGTCAGTGAAGCACTTTGCTCTGAAATGTGCAAGTGTATTCCACTGTGGCTTAGCTTTGACCTTGAGGGAGGGGGTAGTTCTCAGCCAAATCTGAAGAAAAATAAGGATTATTAGCATGAGATCGTATGTTGAGAGTTAAGGCCCATGATTCCAGTTTGATCCCTGGTGAAAAGAGCAAAAGATCTGAGCTGTTACTGGCTCATTCCTGGGTGTCAAGACAAATGTCCCTGCCTCCCCAGTACACCGTCTTCCCTTATTTCCCAGTTGATTCTGACGCTTATGAACTCTGATTACATATAGACATGGAGTTGGCAACGACACATGGAAGCCTAGATGGCTTCCTGCAATTGTTAACCATCATTAAACAAAACACACCCGTCGCTATTTGCCCTGGAGCAGTCCGTGCAAAGCTGTCCTTCTGAGAAGCAGCATGAGCGCAAATTAGTGCGTGGGATCCAGAGCCCCCGCCCTATGACTTTGGATTTGAGGCGACCATTCAAAAGCTCCGTCTCTTCTGGGGTGTCTTCCTGTGCAAGGCATGGTCTTCTAACGGCACTCCCACCTCACGCCGAGCAAGCTTCGGATCAAGCCATTGTCTGTGATTTCTCCGCGGCTTTCAGAAGTCTCCTTCTTGTGTGTTGTGGGATCCATGTTTCAATTCAAAGCACTTGGAACATTCGTTTTGATTTTAGAGAAAATCTGCTCACCTTTTTGGGTGTGGGTCGTTTGGCAGATTTTGTGTATATACACATGTGTATATACATTTCACATATATGTGTGTGTGTGTGTGTGTGTGTGTATGAACTAGTAAATGCAAGAATGAAAACATCCCCAATGCTACTTGAATCAACTTTGATTAACATAAAAGTCAAAACCAGAGACCACACTTGATTTTTGAGCAAGAAGTCCTAGAAACTTTAAGATTCTATTGACACAGTCCTTAGAATACAAGGCATGCTTAAATCAATTACACATGTATAGACACAGATGCCAGAAGGGTCGAGGATACCTACATACCAGTTTCTAAAAAACTAAGTTAAATATCTGCTCAGTTTATATCCTGTTATTATCAAGTGCTTTCTAAGCCTACAAAAGGGCAAAGTATTTATTCCTGTCTTCTTGAAAACTTTGTTTTAAAAGTTCTAAGGCCAATTGACTTGTAACCTTGAGACTATTAATATTTAAGACACTACATTTATTAAAATATTTGTTCTGAAAACGGTGTTAGTTTACTTGAGGCTGTAAGCTTTATTTGCCATAGGCGGTGGATTTTATTCACCAATCTTGAGATAATTAACCCGTTGACTGCGACTTCATTGATTTAGTCCTAATTAACTCAAACAGTGTAACGTCTGCATAGATTCTCTTACCAGTGAGAGCATAGCTAAAGGCATTCATTTTTGTAAAAAGTTACATAAACATTTTTAAAAAGTGACTCTAACAATTTAATTTAAAACACCATGCAGACTTCTTCTCATTATGGAAGTGATCTAGAATCACTGAGCTTCAATACCAAATACTTAGAGTAATTACATCACGAATTTACTTTTGCTTCTTTTCCTCTGGATCCAAAATTTCTTTTCCTCTGAACCCACCACCAATAAGCATGGAAATGGAGCCCAAGCTGCACAGATAAAGAGCTGGCATTGTCTGTTGATCTGAAGTTCACTTCTATTGAACGACTTGTACTGAATCTTACTGTCCCAGGCCCCATAGTGGACACAGGGGACCCAGAGATGACGGACAGATGTGTCCCACATGGGTTCTTCTTTTATGAAGCCTGAAGGCCTTTATTCATGGATCCTTACTGCAGATAAGGATATTTGCATATAGTTGTGGGGACTCATTCGCCACCTTAAGCTATCCAGAAAGACATCGAGAATTTATTTACTAGCTCTTTCCTAGTTAAAGAACTTTGAGTCAGGAACAAGGGATGATCTACTCTCAAAATGGAGAAATCAGGTTGTCATCTCTTTGTTCTGTGAGTTGGTTGAGAATTGGTGGGTTAAGAGGTGGGTGGGAAGGGCGGTTCTGTAGAAAGAGTGTTTCCCAGGGACGGAAAGCCATTTTGGCCCTACATCTGCCACTAATTTCCTTTGTGGCCCTTTGATAAGTCACTCTCCCCTTCCAGGCCTCAGTTTCCTCATGTGTCAGATAATGAGGCTGGATGGGGTGACCACCGAGGCCCCTGAAAGTCTTGAGACTGTAGGGAGGAGTTTATGGGATGGGATGACTGATCGGTTTGGACTCTTGCAAAGATTCCATACGTGGCCAGCCACCTGGGTCCTTATTTCTCTCACCCAGCTCTGTGGTGGGCTTCGGGGAGCAAAACAAGAGGTCCAATCCCTAAGCTTAACTGTTTCCTTCTCCACCAATCCAGTTTTGATAAAAGCTTTTATTTGTCGAATTATTTTCAGAGCAAGCTTTTGCCACTGGCAGACTGGAGTTCGAACCCCAGCCCTGCAGAGTCACTGTTCACTTCCCTGGGCCCCAGGGTCTTCCTCTGGAAGATGAAAGCTGGCTTCCCACGGCCAGTACAAAAATCAAGCAGGAGAATGCATTTGTAAAGCCCCTACACACTGACTGCATGAAGCAGAGGTCAATACGTGCATATTGTTGTCCTCTTGGCGACTTGTTACCACTGCCCCTGGACAAGGCGCCCGCGATCATTCCGGGCATGTAGTAGAAACTCACTCCACACCAGCTCTTACTACTGTTTGATGATGCTAATTTCTCTCTCTCCCAGACACCCCACCACACTTTCCAGGTTGTAAATCTGCCTCTCATCCTTCTAGCCAGCTGCCTCTTGAACGGGAACCAATTCTCTGTAATCAAGCCTGGGGAGACGGCAATTCCCCGTCTCCACATCTGCTGGGTACTCACAGCTTTGTCGCTCTCCTTGGTTAGAATTGAAATACTTTATGGCATTAATGCTTCTCAGATTGAAACCTGCAGGCTTGGTTTTCCAATTTCCCCCCTGGGACCACAGCAGAACTTATCTTCCAGAAGACAGACTAATTGTGAGGTCCCTGACGAGGCCCTGGATCCTACTGGTTGGCTGGCTGAACATCTTCCGGCACAATGAACAAGCGTTATCGAGGTGGGATTCGGTCACCTGTGGTTGAAAGGCTATCAACAAGAAGGACACCAGGGACTAATACTGCTGAAAGGGCCAGCAGAGATGGGGGTGTCACATTTATCGCTCGCGACATGCCAGGCACTGAGCCAAGAGCTCTGCTCCCAGACAACTCTGGGATCCAGGGTAAAAATAAAAATACTAACTCGATATGACAGTTATGCAACTGAACGTTCAGAATGGGTGCTGGCCAGAGGCCCCTTCCGGTGCATTCTGTGTGAATATCAAACCTGGCCAGGACAGAATTATCATGATTCCTCAAATCTGCTGATGTGGAAACTGAGGACCGAGAGGTTAAGCAACTTGCCCAAGGTCACCAAGTAAGTGCAGAGTCTGACGGGCAGCCGGGATGCGATCTGCTTGGGACACCTGGGCTCCTTCTCTTCTCCCCCCTCCCTCCCACAGGCCCCGATTCTGTCCATCCTGCATTTTCTACATAACATCTCTTGTTCCCATCTCATTCTCCTTCCTTTGCATGGATGTTCTTTGAGCCTATGCCTGTGGGTAGAAATTGAATCCAAGCTGAGGCCCTGTAGAACTTCCATTAGCATTTGTCAAGGAGCCTCAGAGCCGGTTTTGCCTAAGGGCGGAACTTTTAGGAGTTTCTGGCCCAGGCCTACGAGGGCCTTTCCCTATCTCTAGGCACAACCAGCAAAGGTTCACGGGGAGCTGTCAGTCAGAACAGCAGCAAGCTTCACTTTCATGCATTCATGCCTACACTACCTGAAACTTGACTTGAAAAGGAACCAATGTTTTCTGGGCCCCGACTATGTGCCAGGCACACACCCACATGATCACATTGAATCCTAAAACCCGTCTCACCGTGGGATCACGGGGGCCGAGATTCGAATCCCAGCTCAGTTACTTATTCAACCTCTTTTGTCAGTTGGAAAAATGGACAGCAATGCTTTCTACCTAATGAGGTTGTTGGTGGGGTAATACACAGAAATATTTCTCATTCTTTTAAAAAATTTTTTCTTAATTTTTTCTTTCTATTTATTTTTGAGAGAGAGAGAGAGAGAGAGTGTGTGTGCAGGGGAGGGGCAGAGAGGGAGGAAGGCACAGAATCCGAAACAGGCTCCAGGCTCTGAGCTGTCAGCAGAGAGCCTGATGTGGGGCTCAAACCCACGAACCGTGAGATCATAACCTGAGCCGAAGTCAGAGGCTTAACCGACCGAGCTACCCAGGCACACCTCTCATTCTTTTTTATAGATACATCATACGCCATCGTAAAGATGCATCATAATTTACTCCACCATTTCCCTAATGGTGGACATCTAGGTTGTGTCCAGGCTTTGTCATATATTTTTAAGAATCTGTTTTATACCAATGGGAAAAGTAAAGGAGTATACATCATGGCTTACAGACATGACCAATGCTCGCAGACTGTCAGTATAGTGGGCAGTCTATATCTCAGCAGATCGCAGGGGTTTTAAGTGAAGGACAGTAGAGTCTACTTTAAAAAAATAATGAAGACATTGTTGACTTCCAAGTTGTTGATTCACAAGTGGAATAAAATATAAATTCATAGCTAAGAAAGAAAAGAAAAAAAAGGAAACTAGACACATAAGGTGTTTAGCATAGTACCAGGCATACAGCAAGTGCTTCATAGGTGGTAGCTGCTGTCATTGTCCTCACTGGGGACGAGAACAGTGAGGAAGGCTCAATAGGCATAGGCAGCCGAATCCTCCTGGCTCCCAATACATTATGGCAGATGATCTTTCTTTGCAAAACGAAAATGAAAACAAACAAACACAAAAACCCAAAATACACAAAAAAGCAACAAAGCTTTTAACTTGATACCTTTTAAGTTTAAACTGCACAGGAGTTGAAAATCTTTCAGAAAATGAGGATTTAACTACTTTTTTTTTTTTTTAAGTCTACAGCTAACTACCTTTGTAATCGCTCTGGAGGACGGGGCTGTCAGAAAAAAAGCAGTAACAAAGGGGCAGAGCTATGTCTTTGCTAATAACTTTTCACACTCCAGCTTGCCGTTAGAACCTCCCAAGGCAGGGAGCCTGCTGCCCAGCTGAGCAGGGAATTAGCTCGTTCCAGCTTTTGGCAAAGCCACAGATTCATACACGGGGGTGGCAGGGTGGGAGTGAACAGAATTCGTTTTGAGAAAATCATTCCAATCTCTTCCCTCATTTTCTCAGTTATGCTTCCTAATTTGGGGGTACCTTCTCTGTGTGGAATTGTACCACAGTGGGGAGGGGAAGGGGAAAGAGAAGAAACTTGCAAGGATGGAATGAATGTCCCTGAAGGTCTGTACCCCGTTCTCAGATTTGGTCTTCACAGCCATCCTGTGAAGTCTGCAGCGTTATCTCGACGTCACAGTCAAGAAACCTCAGACTCAGGGAGGGGAGGTGACATTTCTACTGGCACACAGAGGTACAGTCAGCACAAGAGCTGTGGGCTTTCCAGCCCCCAAGCTCATACTCCTCCCACTGTATCAGGCTATCAAGAGGTAGGGAACCGGCTTCCTGCTCTGGCCATGACACTAATTCATTATTTCAGAAGCTTTCTTTTCTTCTCTGGAGGATCCTTATTATGCAATATGATGGGTCAAGGGAAAGTTTGGGTGAGATCAGATATGACTAATGGATTTCACACAAAGGGCAGCTCAGGGCTGGATGAGATTCTGAGGCAGCATGTCTAGCCTCATTGGGAGAGAATGCTGGGATTGACTTGTGATGTCTGCCTTGGGCACATCTGTGGGTGGCTGGGAATGTTTCACTGAAAGTGCCGTGATTGTTATTCTTATCCCCATAGCACATTGCAAGATGGCAGCCTCCCCCCCACCCCCACTTTTAAGCAAGAGGAAAACAAAGAAAGGGGAAATGGAGAAGGAATATACGTGTATTTGGAAAGCAAAACATTTCTCAGAAATTCCTAGCAGCCGTCTGTTTGTGTCTCATTGACCAAGATCGTGTGGCATGGTGACACCCAGCTGAGTGGGAGTTTGGAAAAATAAGCATTTTGACTGGATCCACTTTTACCCCTCAGAAAAATTAGGATTCTGTTAAGTAGAAAAGTGGAAACTGGATATTGGGCAGGAAAACAGCAGTGTCTGCATGTGCACCGTCCCTGGATTGGATAGCGCCATGGTCCCTTGTAGCCAAGTCAGCCATCTGACAACTTGGCAAATTCAGTTCTTCTTGGGTTTGATGGTGTTTTCTTCAATGAATATGCACTGTCTGGTGCAGGAAGGATCTTTAATGTCGAGATATTCAGTGTGAGCGAATATACGCCAATGGGCCAGTCCCTGGTAGTTTGATCCAGGAGGACAGAGAATCCACGGGACAGGAATCCCAGTGAGCAATGCTCAGAAAACAGTGGCCTGACCGACCACAGCACAGCATCCGAGGATTGGCAGTGATCCCACCCAGGCCTGGAGGAACAGGAGAGAGATAACAAGGAAAGTTCATGGCCGCGCCGGAGGACCAGGGCAGAACTCAGTCCCCTGACTCCCGGAGAATACCACAGTGCATGGGCATCCGTGTCCGTCTTCATGGGGAAATGTGTGTCCTCACGTTCTGAAAATGTGTGTCCGTGGTGAGACATTAGAGTCAATCCACAACGAAGCCTTTTTTCACAACTGGATACGTTTGGTGAGTGACAGATATGTGAGCAGATAAGAGGAGATCTGTCAGTGCAGAATGAACGAATGAAATTTGAACTGAGATGGAAAATCTAGGCAGGAGTTAAGCTGGTGCCTATAGAAGCGTCCAGTAGTGTGCATGCCTGTGGTGTGTGCATGTGTGTGGGGTGGGAAAGTGTCCCCGGCAGAGGGAACTGAATCTACAAGAAGCCACAGTCCTCTGCCCCCTCCTCTTCACAGGGACTGTCACCCATGCTTCGCTCTTCCGTGCTCTCCTGGGGACAGCGCCCTTGGCTGGGCCTCTGGTGATTCCCAGATGATATACGGTCACCTAGCTACCCCTGGAATTCAGACAGACAACTGCTCTGAGCTGCGGGCCTGGGGCCTCTGTCAGGAGCAGCCCTGACATGGGTGGAGGGCCAGAGGATCTGGTCCCGGGTGAGGGAGCAGAGGCCTGAGCACGATCTGTGGATTTTTCACATTCACTCTGTGACCTTAGGCAAAACACATTTTTGCACTTCAGTCTTGTTGATAAAATTAGAGTTTTGTGACACTCTCCACTTTAACCCTTAGCCCAAGGCCACCACTTTAATAAATAATAATAATAGCAATTGTAGTAACAATGTCTGCTTTGCCACTGGCTCAGTTTGGCCTTTTCCTCTCTCCATGGGTGACTTCCTGTCTCCAGTCTCACTCTCCATTCCATTACCCACACAGAAGCCTGAGGGGGGGGGGGGTCTCCCTGGAGAATACTGTGATCCCGTGGCCCCTCAGAGAGCTCCACAGTGATTTCTGTGACTGTCTTCCATGAGCTGGCCCCTTAAGGCAGTCCCGTCTCAACTCCCACCCCACTTCCCACCCTCTGGTCATCCGTGAGCTTCTCAGAATGAGTTGGGCTTCTTCCCCTCTGGGTCTTTGCCTGTACCCCACCCACCTGAATCGCTGGATGGATGGATGGATGGATGGGACAAGGGGCAGGTGCATAAGCCATACGGCTCTGGTTTCCAAAACTATCATCACCACTCATCATTCTCAGTGTCTTCATCTGTGCCTCATAACATGTCATGATGAAGGTGGCTAAGATTACCTTGGGATTCTGGGGTAAAGTTGTGGGGACGTGTTCCGGGGCTTATCACGACCAGCATGATATGGTCCCTGGATACGCGACACACAGAAAATCCCCACCTCCC
The DNA here is from genome assembly GCF_022837055.1 of Prionailurus viverrinus. Classification (NCBI taxonomy): domain Eukaryota; kingdom Metazoa; phylum Chordata; class Mammalia; order Carnivora; family Felidae; genus Prionailurus; species Prionailurus viverrinus. Next base: position 21,458,078 of record NC_062574.1, read on the forward strand.
TCCCACTCCTCTTGCCCATCATGACACATCCACTTGAACAACTGGGCTGCAGCCTGAGGTCAATATATGGGCCTGGCCCTTGTGCATACAGCCCTTTTTAAACTGGCCACTTGGAGATCTGAATCCAGCCTGCAGGGTAGCAGCAAAAGGGATATTTCCTGGCTTGCTACCTTCAGCTGGAGAAGGAACATCCAAATTATGTCAAGCTGGGGGAAAAAAAATCACACACACACACACACACACACACACACTGCATACAGATTTCCTTTGTGACATTACTAAAGGTCCTCCCAGGCACCTGGTTTGGGGTTGTTATAACAAGACAATTATGTGGTACCAACTGCCCCTTTCCTCCCCTAAGTGAATTGTGGCACCATTTCTTGTAGGAAGCCTTCCATGATTACCTCTTTTCTTTCCACTCCCCTACACTGATGCTGCTCTAGTCCATTTCCATGACGACGTGTGTGCCAATGGGATTCTTCCCAGAATGGAAGTATCGATTCCCTTACCCTATATTCCTCCCCTGGGGAATAAGAAGACAGGGAATTTGAGCCTGTGTGTCCTCAATGCCCGGCTGTCATCCCCGCTGACTCACTGAGCTACTGAGTGGGGGCTTCACTCATCTCAAGCTTGGTTCTTTCTTTCTCAAATGGGGATGAGCAGCTCCTGTTGGAGACCTTGGGAAGGAACCCAGAAGAGTTTGGAGATCCTTCGTGAGTACTTGCGAAACGAGCTTTTGCTTCCAAACTAGAAGTGTGAGTGATAAAAAGGAAAATACCGATGCTGAACACACAGAATATACCCAAAAGAGCAGGGCTGTGGTCAAAGCATCTCTGTGCCAGCCACACCTCATCCCCATGCCCTCATTTGTTTACCAAACTTCAAGAAGCACCCGTCAGCCTGTTTATCGGTGGATAGGCATAAAACAATTTTCATGCCTTAGAGTCACGCTTTTTTTTTTAAGCCTCAAATCCTATTATCCATCGAATGACTTTGGCCTAGAAAGGAATTTTGACTATTTCTGAAAATCAAATTCACCTCCTGGGGTTAAAACACTTGCTACCACTGTGATAATTCAAGAGTCGATTCCCCACCAATTCCTCCTTCGTCTAGAGGCATCCTGGAATCAGGAAGAATTTTAGAGTCCGAGGGTTGGGAGTGGAATCCCGGATTCCTCACTTCACAGCTGGGTAGCGTTGGGCAAGTGACCTAACCTCTCTGAGCCTCCAGGTTCCCATCTGGAGGACAAGAGCCCCTATCGAATCTCACGGGTGAGAGAGAACAAACAGTAAATGAGATAGCATCCAACTGCATGCATGGTGTATACACACGACATGCCAGTCGCTTCCTTCTTCCCCTGCCTCTGAATGCCACCCAGTTCTGCCTCCAGCTGTGTGGATGGGGCACATAGGCTCCTCTGGCTGGTTCATAAGTACCCTTTCCTTCTTCTACATACTCCTACATTGACACTTCCGGGGCACAGCTGTGCTGACTTGTGCATTCCTTACAGTGCTGGTGGGCTACTTAGCACATAGTAGGTGCTCAAAAAAAAAAAACAACAAGCCCTGTTTCAAGCCTGTTTCAATGAGCCCGGTAGGTCAGAAGTGCTAAAGCCACTCCTCGTAGGAGAGTCGCAGGAATAACTGAGCCATGCAGCAGGCCTTGCAATCAGAGAAGGATGCCATTTCCAGGGTAATAAGTAACTACTGGCAGTCATTTTGTAAACACATTTGGCCTCCTGGGGTGTCTGCTTTGAACCTCTTCCGGACTGTAAATTCTGGTGTTCCTTGAAGAGTGGTTTTTACCCTGCCTTCCTGCGGATGCCCTCTAGATGGCGGTGTTCAACACAGATAAAGCCCTTAAAGCCTCTGGAAGCTCACAGAAGGGAGGAAAAAAAAAAAATCTCTTTTTAATATCAATGCATTAAGAATGAATTTATCATCCTGGCTCAGCAAAAGCCTAGTTATTCGGTAAGAAGCTTTATCCCCAGCTAACGTGCAGCTTAATCAGTTCGGTTAGATACAAAGCCAGCTCAGGCCTTTGTCTCGTGCTCAGCATGAAGACGCCAGCCTTCCTAGCCTCAGGAACTCGGCTTCTCCCCAGGATCCTCGGGCTGGGAGGTGGCAGCAGGGTGTGGGCGCGATGGGCACTACACTCTGAAGTGAGAATGAGGGGTGGGTTTCTGATAGAATGGCACAGATAATAACAAGTAATTGCCCCAGATGCATACTGCACGCCAGGCACTGTCCAAATGCCTTCCTGTTCCAACTCACCTAACCCTCATCACCTTGTTGTATAGACGGGGAGACTGAGGTCCAGAGAATGAGTGAATCACACGAAGCCCCCTGGCTAGCTAGTGGGTGACAGAACAGGCATTGGACTCAGACCTGGCTACAAAAGCCATGATCTTAACTGTCAGACCATGGGTGGGCTGAAGAGACACTCCAACCCTCAACATTTGCCCACCCCATGTGGCCAGAATGTCCCCCCTCCCACCCACAAGTGAGACAAACAAGGGAGGTGGAAAAACCCATTACAAGCTCAACCCTGTTGGGGAAAACAGTGCCAAGCACGCCCCTCCACACCTCTGGGGCAGATGACATAGCAGAGAAGCTGGAGAAACTATGGGTTGTTGGAAAAATGCACAGAGGGACCTGACTTTGAATCCAGACTCAGCCAGTTTTCTAGGCAAGTTAACAACATCCTAGAATCTCAACTAATTCCAAGGGTGCAATCCAAATGGCGGTGGGGGGGGGGGGGGTGTGTGGAATCTAGGCAGCTGCAAATCCTCAGAAGCCAGGAAGTGGGTGGTCAGCACCGCACAGAACACGGGTCCCAGAAATCAGCTCGGGCAGGCTCCACCCATAAGCAGTAGGGCTCTCTAAAGGTAGGAGGGCCCTATGGGGAGCAAGGTCTGCTTGACTAGGGAGTCCATTTACTTAACGGTGAAGAGCTTTGGTGCCAGGCAGCCTGGATTTCACTGTTGGGCTCTACCCCTTATTGGCCATGTTAGTTAACAGCGCTGAGCCTCAGTTCTTTTTTTTTTTTTTTTTAATTTTTTTTTTTTTTCAACGTTTTATTTATTTTGGGGACAGAGAGAGACAGAGCATGAACGGGGGAGGGGCAGAGAGAGAGGGAGACACAGAATCGGAAACAGGCTCCAGGCTCTGAGCCATCAGCCCAGAGCCCGACGCGGGGCTCGAACTCCCGGACCGCGAGATCGTGACCTGGCTGAAGTCGGACGCTCAACCGACTGCGCCACCCAGGCGCCCCGAGCCTCAGTTCTTTCATCCGCAAAATAGGTAGACTAAATTAACGTACCAAAAAGCTTAGCCCAGGACTAAGATAAATGAGGCACAAAGAGCGACACCTGTCACTAGGGGCAGGGGGTTGGGTTGAGAGTTCGATTATCCCAAACCTTGCTCCTAGCCTGCTTTCCCAAAATGCCCGTGTTCAGAGCATTTGCGATCAGTCTCACAGCTTAATCTTCACTGCCCGCTAAGGGGCCTGAGGCTCCTCTCGACAGCATTTCTAAATGGCTGGCTTCTTGCTTTGCTCAGGGGTCTGTATATGCATTTCTTGGAATTGCTTTCTTGAACACAAAGATCAATACCGTCCCTGCCATTGGTCTTGGGAGAGGATGGAGGCAGTGCGCAAAATGATGGTGTGGGTGGGATGAAGGAGGCAAGGCTTGAGGGCAGTGATGTCGGTGAAGGGGGTGTGGCCAGGGAGGACAGTCACTCCTTTGGAGTGACTCATTCACCAAAATGAGGCTGCCCTGACAAGTTTTTGGTAAAGGTAATACATAGACATGAGAGTCACTAAAGCCAACACTTGCAGGCTTTAAAGGAAATAGCAAGGAATAACAGGGGCCAGTCCTGAAAGGTCCCTTCCACTTGTGACGCTTCATGAGAATGGTACCCAGTCATTCTAAGAGTGGGCCTCTCTGTGCCATATGCCATCTCCAGAAGTGCCCTTGGCAAGAACTCAGCAGGGATCCTCTATGTGAGAGCTCACAACTGAAGACATCACTATACCTGTGGGTGGAGTGTGGTACCACGAGGTTCAAGGGCCTCCTAAACCTGGAATTAGAAGACTATAGTTTCATGGGGATGCTCTTTACTCCAGTGGTCCAGCAATCACTGAGAGTCCATCTAAATGACTTTTCTCTGAGAAATTTCACACTGCAGCTTCTAGAGGGATGATGAGTCTAACACAACCCAGGCCTTCAAGAAGATGGCAAGACCCCAGAGGAGGGAGAAGATTCTACCACTGAAGAAGGCATCTGAATCACAGACAGAGCTCCCTGAGTGGGACTGTGCCCCTGCTACACAGGCCTGGAGACACTGGCTCAATGTTAGTGGTGTGGCCACAAGCTGGTGGCAAGGCAGTCACTGTGTCCCAGTTGCTCAGGATGGAAACCGCATTTCGGAGAGAGGTTAAGGAGCTTGGCAAGATCACACATTTGGAAGTAAGAGAAGAGGCTGTGTTTGGGCCCAAGCTTAAGCTACTTTGTTCATGACGAATAGACCAGGCAGAGTCTGGTCCCCCAAGCTGTGGGGGAACGTGCTTGACTCACTGGAAGAGTCAAGGGCCATGAACTTGACTCAGAAATAGAAGGTGAGGCCTTAGCTGCCTTCTGAGAATGGACAGGGACCCAGAACCCTAGGAGATTTCTCAGATCTCTGCCCTCTAGGGCTCCCAGATGGGGCAGGCAGAGTAGAGGGCAGGGTGGCCTTGGACTCCAAGTTTGAATCCAGATTCCCAGGCAAGAACTAGTAAAATGATAGTAATGAAAAATTGAAGATGGCATTGGGGACTGACTTTTTATTTTGCACTTAAAAAACTTACTATCTGCTATTCCCATCATTCCACATAAAAAGGACACTTTAACACACACCTAATTAAGAAGATTTTAATCTCATAAAAAGAATGGTCCTTTAAATTTAATAACGTTTCATGTATGAAAATTCTCTACTCTTTATTTTTTCCCATTTTGCTGCAGTCAAAGGCAACCTTCATTACTCACTGTCGGTGGTCCACGGGAATCCTGGCCCCAGGCCACCCTATCCTGTGTCCTAAACTCTGGGTCATTTTTGCTATAGGGGGAGTCAGGCTATTCAGCCTGCTGACTAGGGGTGATGGCTTGTCTTCCTTGGGTGGACAAGTCGCCCTTTGGAACTCGGGGCAAAAACTGATAATTTTACACTCACTCTACCTGAACTAGTGAGAAAATGTGCACTGTCTCGTCAAAGGTGGGTTAATTTTCTTCTTCTCAGACACATGCTTCCATACTGTGAAACGAACCAATTTAGCAAAGAGTTGCTAATTAGACATCTTTGGAAAATTGGGTTTCTTGGATGGATAAGACTGATTTGCAGACACTATTCTCACTGCACACCTGCTAATGGGCACTTCCAAGGTACTTGTGACGAGTCCAGGAGAGACTGAGCCAATGGCAGGGAGCACACGCAGCTTCTGGATTGCGCTCACAAAAGGCAGTTTCCCTGTTTAAACTCTCGCTAGCTCCCACCGAAGCAATTATTTCCAAAGTCGCCTCGGATGAAAGATTGACTGCACCCTGCAAGGCCCAGGGCTGTCACTGCCTTCTTGGAGGCAGCCTTTGTTATTGGCTAAGTGCTCTCGTGTGGGCACAGACAGTCCACCTGCACCGGAAGGTGTGTGACCTGAGCCCAGCCCTGTGTTGGCATCAGGAGGGGACACGGGATTTCTCGTGCCTCCTCCAGAGCAAAGCTGATAGGAGAATATTCGCTTGTAATAAAAAGGTCGATGAAAGGGTAGAGCAACAGTTAACAAAGACTCAACACTTACTGGCCCAAGGAAAAGAGGAAGAAAATGAACGTCTCTGTACCTCTGTGAGGTGCCTCACTGCGGTAGGTGCTGGGGGTTCACAGATAAGCTGGACAGGGTTGGAGCCCTCAAAGTGGGCCCCAGCTTGTGGGGGAGACTGACAAGTAAAACAACAGCAATGAAGGTATCTCGGGGTGCCTGGGTGGTTCACTAGGTTGAGCGTCGGACTTTGGCTCAGGTCATGATCTCAGGGTCTGTGGGTTCGAGCCCCGTGTCAGGCTCAGAGCCTGGAGCCTGCTTCCGATTCTGTGTCTCCCTCTCTCTCTGCCCCTCCCCTGTTCACGCTCTGTCTCTGTCTCTCAAAAATAAATAAAAATGTTTTAAAAAATTAAAAAAAAAACACACAAAAAACGAAGGTGTCTCTTCTGTAAGAAGCTTATGTGCAGCGTTTGTGACAAGAGTTCCACTGAGCACCTGGAAGGTGGGGAGTCTCATAGAAGTGACACTTGATAATGACATGGACTGATCACTCACTGAGGCTCAGGTACCCTCGTGAGCACTTTTATAACATTATTTTATATCCCAACAACATACTATTACCCCCTATTATATCCCCTATCCCTCCTATTATATAGAAATGGAAACAGGCCTGTGTGTGTGTGTGTGTGTGTGTGTGTGTGTGTGTGTATGGGCCTTACTTCTCCCTATATATACACATAAACACACACACACATACAAATATGTGTGTGTGTGTGTGTACAGAATTTCAACTGCCTAAGGGTACCCCTCACTTGTACGAGTTCCCTCCAAGGTCCTAGAAATCCCTAGCAATGTGGTCATATGTTTTGTTTTGTTTTTTAATTTTTTTAATGTTTATTTAGTTTTGAGAGAGAGAGAGAGAGTAGGGGAGGGGCAGAGAGAGAGAGGGAGACAGAGAATCTGAAGCAGATTCCAGGAAATGAGCTGTCAACACACAGCCCAATGTGGGGCTCGAACTCGTGAACCGCGTGATCATGACCTGAGCCGAAGTCAGACGCAGTCGGTTGACTGAGTCACCCAGGTGTCCCTCCATCTGGATTCTAGTCCCTTCTATGCATCGTTACGTTACTACCAGCCACTCTGGTGTAGGAACAGCTTCCAGGAATACCCAGACACCTACCATGCCAGCTCAGTGCGTGAGCCACGTGGTACCACATAGGGCTCCTGCACCCCACCCCTGATGCAGATGTGGGTCAGGGAGGAGGGAAACAAGGTGTGAAATGTTGCAGAGCCACAAGCCAGTCTGTGGGAAATTCTCCCAGTCGTGAGGTATGTGGTGCTGTACAAAAAGGTTCAGCCTATTCAAAGCAGGGCATTTCCTCCTTTCAGAGATGTGCTTGTGGGTCCGTTAATACGTTTGTACCATTACGTGCCGTACATTTCTTCTGTTCTCTGCATGGAGTCTTACGGAAGAAGGTTTCTCAGAATTCCTGAATCTGTGAGCTGCAAGCATGTCACGGTACCCCAACAATGGTTACATCTGTGTTTGACACAGCCCCCACTCTCATGATACCTTTTCTGATCGACCACGCTAGAAAAAAAAAAGTCTGAATTCTATTTCTATTCACTCCTTAGAGAATCATATCACAAAACTGCTGTCGTAGAGCGTGCCGCCAGAAATGGTGGGAAAAAGTACGACAGAGGTGGGTCAAGTGGCTCATTAATAAAGTCTTATTTTTCTGGAAACTGCTTGCGGCCTTTGTCGGCTATTTTATAATCTGCGGTCTGTTGTGATCGTTTTTATTCCCATTCTCGTTTTTCCTCACATTTGCACCTGATTTGGTATTTGTTATTCCTGCATTCTTTTCTCAATGGGGATCCCCGGAAGGAAGGATGTAAGTTTGGAGCCCTTCTGTGCCTCCTGGGGGGAGGTGTCTTTCCTGTGTATGTCACCTGTGTGTCACTGGTGTGTTGGACTGTCCTGAGCCCCCCTCCCTTCTCCCTTCCTCCGGTGACAACATCAGCCAGACCCTAACAATTCCAATTTTCCTTTCTTCCTCAAGACTAGTGGCTTTTGCACTAACACCTCCCAGCTGGGGGCCGTGCTGCAGACACAATGAGGCAGTGGATCAGCCAGATGCTGAGCACCTTCCCCGGTCACTCCCTGTGTCTGCCCCACTCCTGGTAATGAACTCGGAAGGGCCAAATGCTCCCTCCCACACCGAGTACTTTCACACCACCCTCTCAGCCCAGACTCAACCTGGGCACTTGGATGTTTGCTCCCTGAGTGGCAGGTACAGAGGGCCAGTCTCCTCTGTGCCCAGTGAAAGCCACTGGTCTGCAGGATTAAGGCCCTCTTAGGCCGGGCACCCCATAAGATTTAGGAATACTAAGGTGAGTCTCGAACCCACAGCTGTGCATGTGCCAGGGACAAGTCCGTGTCCTCATATGGTTCAGAGAAGGGCCCTGAATCCAACCTGAAAGGTCAAGGGAGAGCTTCTCGGAAGAACGAACTTGATTGAGTCTTAAAGGCCAAGAGAGCACTGTCCAGGTGAGGATAGGCAGCCGGCTTGCAGCACACACACACATCGTCTGCCAGTTACTCAGTTCAGCTCTCGTCTAGGTGCTGCTACAGAATTGTGCACACGCGATGCAAGCCCCGAACCAGCTCTCCTTAAATTAAGCAGAAGGGAGATTGTGCTGGGTGGGTCTGACCTAATCAGGTAAGCACTTTTTTTTCTATTTTTTTTTTTAATGTTTATTTATTTTTGAGAGAGAGAGAGAGACAGAGACAGAGACACAGAGTGGAGCGAGGGAGGGGCAGAGAGAGAGGGAGTCACAGAATCCGAAGCAGGCTCCAGGCTCTGAGCTGTCAGCGCCGAGCCTGATGCAGGGCTCAAACCCACAAACTGTGAGATCTTGACCTGAGCCGAAATCAGATGCTTAACCGACTGAGACACCCAGGCGCCCCAGGTAAGCACTTTTGAGGAAGGCTAGGCCTCCCCTGAGTTCAGAGACTCCCAACAGCCACCGGGTCTACCATTCTTCCCCCCTCCCCCACTCCGAGTCCCCACTCCCCATCTTCCTTACTGACCCTACCTGTGGCAACAAGCTTCGGCTCATGCTGTGGGACTCTGCAATGCTCATGATCTTTGCCTGCCTGCCCTAAAGACTTGTATTTAGCCAGCCCACAGTTGCATAAGCTGGTTTATGATAATAAATCCACATGTATATATATATGTATCATATATAATAAATCTTTTGTCTTTCCTATTGGTACAGCATCTCTGATTGACTGCTGATTGATAAAGGCAATGGCAACACAACAATAAAATGAGGATTTATCATTACCAGGCATTTCTCTCACTCATTCTCAACAACTCCATGAGGTGGCTGCTGTTATTATCCCCTTTTATTTATTTTTTTTTAAGTTTATTTATTTATTTGGAGACAGAGAGAGACGGAGCGGGCGAGCAGGAAGGGGCTTAGAGAGAGCGGGAGAGAAAGAATTGCAAGCAGGCTGACGGCGTGGTGCCCAGTGCGGGGCTCGAACCCACGAACCGTGAGATCACAACCTGAGCCGAAACCAAGAGTTGGACGGACGCTCAGCTGACTGAGCCACCCGGGCGCCCCATCCCCTTTTGAAGGTGAGAAAACTGAGGCACAGGGAGGCGGAACAACCTGTCATATGGCCGGTCAGCCTCGGCACCTGGACTGCCATCCATCTCCCCCGGGGCCTCATGCTGTGTGAGGGGAAACCAGCAGGTCTCAGTCTCTGCTGCTTAAAGCAGGGAGTGATCGTCACCGAGATGGGAAAATCCAGGATTCAGGTAAGAGTCAGAACCACCCCGTGTCCCGGCCTGTTGTCCTCCTCGATGGTGGAGAAGGTGAACAGAAGGATGTCAGAGGAAAGAGGATGTCAGGAGGAAGGCACTGCTGGACTTAGGAGCAAACTGGGGCCCTGCGAAGGCACAGAGGAGCAGCAGGGTATAAACAGGCTTTAGGTTTGTCATGTCAGCTGGACCAGGTTCCTTCTGATGCGCAAGTCTCACCAGGCCCTTGCCCTCCGTGGAACAGAGACTCTTCGAGGGAGCTCCTCCATCAGTAACCAGGCGGCCTCGGGTGGGTTCCCACAAGGCCCTGCCCACTGAAAAAAAAGTCAGTAGTGCAGCAAGAGTTCGTATGAAGTTTGGGGAGCAGACAAATTTGACTCTTTAACCTTTGGCATTGCCCAGGCAGGAAGGAATGAGTCTCTAGACCTTGCATATAAAGACACAGTTACCACAAATTTGAGGAGGTGGCTTTGTGCTTTGGCACAGGATGTGGGCCTGTATTGCCAAAGGAAGAGAGAGAGAGAGAGAGAATGGATATCAGGCATCCTTGCAGATAATGGTAATATCAGTACTGGCATAATAATAGCAATAACCACCCGCTGTATCTTTAAAGAGCTTCATGGTTAACAAATGATTCTCACATATTGAGACGTCTAACAAGACATCTTTTGTCACTTCTATTATTCCCACTTCACAAATGGACAGACAGACGGTCATTAAGGGATTGGTTCCAGGTCGCACAGTTGGAGTGAGCGGCTGGTCTTGGCACGCAGATTGCACTTGACCCCATTCACTGCTGTTCTGGGTTGCCCACCCCCCCACCACCAAGTGCTCCACACACACACACACACGCACACACACACACACACACGCGCACACAACTGGACAAGGATAATACTCCCCCTGCCCTGGCTGCCTGCTTCCATTTTGCTTTAAGAACAGAATACAGAGGTGGGGAACAGCTGGAGAACCGGCCGACTTCTAGGCTGAGAGATGATGAGGAGTTTGCACCGGCGGTGGTCAAAATACAGAGATTAATTACACTCAACCCAAGAAACGGGCTTTTATGGGCTGCCAGTCAGCAGAAAATATTTTGAAGTCCAAATTTGAAAAATGTCACAACTGCTGTTTTGAATTCATAGATATTTTGGGTGCCTAGCAATGCCTTCTATTTCTATTTCTTATTTAGAGAAAGTACCTGTCTTTAAAAATCATGGGGGCTTAGGAAAAGCTGACGCCATGGTCTAGTTTGGGGCTCTATAGGTGCCATGAGTCAGGCTGCTGGTGTGGAACACACACTACAGGCAAAGATGAGCCATTAGGAGCTCCGTGCGATGGGGCACAGAGACCAGGGGCTCACCGATGTGACTCCCAGGTCCTCCTCCCCCCAGCTCTGTGGCCTGAGGCAAATTCATCTCCACACACCCGTTTTCTTCATCTGCAAACTGGGACCTAGATGAACAACCTCTCCCCGCTGCCTGCCGCAGAGACTGAAACGAGATCATGTAAATTCATTAACTGCCCAGAGCAGGGCTTGGATGAGAAGTGAGGTTTTAGTCCTACCCACACAACCCTTGAAGCCACCAGCAAAATGCTTTTCAAACAGTAAACGTTGGATGGGTATGTGTGGAAGGAATGAATGAAAAATGAGGAGAGGCTTACACTGAAATGTTAACGCTGTTACCCTGGCAGTGACCCTAGAATCTCTCCAGCATGTTTTACACATTTTGCTAGGCAAGAAATATCCATGGTGATTCACAGATTTTCTAATAAAACAGCCGCGCACATCTACCATGAGTTCATAGGGATAATGATGACAAAATACCCGCAAAGCACTTTTTGAACTTTTTGCCGGCAGTTTCATCGTGTTCTCCTAATAATGCAGTGGGCTGCTGGGACCACCGATGCCCTTGCTGCTTGTTTTACTGCTGCTCCCTGCTTGCTTTATTGGGTATGTGCTGGAGGGCTGACCTCCATGCTGAGTGCCATATGTACGTCAGCCTGGTGGATCCCTGGGATGGAGGCTATTAACAGCATTTTATGCAAAAGAAAACCAAGGCTAATGCTTTAAAAATAATAATAAAATAAAAATTAAAAAAAAAAAGCAGCTTGCCCACAAGTCACCCAGCCCTGGCAGAGCCAAATTTGGACCAGACTGATCTCAAAGCCACTGTCACAAAGCGAGTGTCCATCTCGCATCACACAGATGAGAAATCTGTGACACCTGCTCCAAGCGACCCATCTCGTAAGGGGTAGAATCTGGAGCCCGATCCATGCACTCCTGAGGCAGATTCGAAGCTGCTTCGACCACCTAACGGTCTCCAGATCAGGCGATGGTGAAAAAGAGGACCCAGTCGGTCTGCCTTTACTGAAGGCTTCCATCTGTGAAGCGTGTGCTAAGCATCTGATAAATGTGGTCATTCGATCTGCCCGGGACACAGTGATGCACGCGCTCGGAAAGAGAAGCTCAAAGGTTCAGTCTCGAAAATGTTAATGGCAGATATCTCAAGCTGGAAGGATTTCAGGTTCTGATTATTTTCTTCCTCTGGATTTTATATATGGTTTGATTTTTGTAAACAAGTAAACAAGAAGACTTAAAGGCATAGTTCAGAGCGACCCTGCGTTGGGGGTGTAATCCATTCCTGCTTTCCAGCTGGGGAAGCTGAGGGGGAGGGTGAAGGGTCTGTTCAAAGTTACCTTCCAGAGCTCCAGCTCATGCATGCCACTGAGCTACCTCCTGGGAGCCCCAATCTGCCCAGGGCAGGAGAGTGGCCATCTAGGAGATTCTATAATCTCTTCCACGACAAGGGCATAGTTTCTTCTGCCCCAAATAGGTGCCTGGCTTCACATGGCAGTGGGGCCCCGGGTGTTCCTACAGCAAGGACAGGCGTGGCCATTCACTTGGGCTCAGGTGGCTTGTGTGTTGTGAAGGCTCTTTGAGGTGTAAAGGGCCCCCTGGGACCTCGCATTCTTCATCAGTCACTGTGTGGGAGGCTGGAGGCAGGGATGGCACTCGGTGGGGTAGGGCCAGCAGCCATCAGTGAATGGGTGAGCATGTCGGGCAGAGGGGGTGGGGGTGGGTGCACATGCCTGTTCAACCACCGTGGCTGATCTGTTCTTCAGTGTCAGGAATTTGATGTTATGTCCTAAATGTAAAAGTTGGGGACATAACTAATTTACATGACTCCATAGAAAGTTCATGGTGAAAAATAACATTTGCTGGACAATACTGGGTGAGCACTCAGAGACCATTAAATTCCAACGTTGTCCACAGAGGCAGGCAGGCCGTCTATGACAGTAACAGCCAGACCCACTTGGGGAACACATTCATTAAAACATGAAACCTCCTTGTGAGCTAAAGCCTTTCATCATATGGGCCAAAAAAGACCAGCTAGCAAAAAGACCCGCAGCTAGCAGGGTGTGGTAAAGACAACACTAGTCCCAGGGTGTGGCTCTAACAACCTTTGGCTCTGACAAGCTGGGCATCTTTGAATAAGACACTTGACCTCTCTGGGCTCCTCATCGGTAAGATAAGGAAACGAATACTAGCTAACCAGTCTAGTGCAGACACTAGATCGTCAGAAAGACCCATGAGTACCCCGGATGCAGTTCATATCAAACATTTATTGGGCACCAACTGTATCCAGTACTGCACTGTGGGAATCAAGGAACAGCTGGAGATGGTAGGGGCTGGATTTGGCGTGGCCACAACACATTGCTCTACATTATGGGGGAAGCATGAAGCCCCTCTGCAGCCAATGCCCTGTGCGCCACCCCCCCCCCCCCCCCACCAAACCTCATTAGGTCTGAAGCACTTGTTCCCCCAGTTGAGGAAGCTGCCTCACCCAACGTTATTTCCTCTGTCCACTGACTGATTGGTGCTGGAGTCTGAAGGTCTGGCCCTTCTCTTTGATGAGAGACATCCTTTCAGGGCGACCCCAGCCCCAGGGTTCCTCATGGGAACACGGATGCTACATGTGTTGTGGCTTCCCTCTCTGCCCCATCTGCTTCCCTTGCTCCTTCATAGGTCTTGTCCCCGAGAACAACCCCCAAAATGTCCTGTATGCAAATCTCGAAGAGTCAGTTTCTTGGGGGGGGGGGACGCAAACATTGCCATGGGACCCCACAGACTTTAGACAGGGGGGCGTCACTCAGAATGGATGTTTCCCATCCCATTTCCCGGGGTGCAGGCACAGATGTCCCTTGTGCGGTTTCTGGGAGTGGATTGGGTCGTCCATGCACTGAGAGATAGCTCTTGTGAATATGGCCCAGGGGTCTGGTAAATGTTTAACTTTGAAAGGGAGAGGAAGAAAGCCCAAGTTCTTGCTCCCTGAGTATCAAAGAGCAACATTTCTTTTGCATGAAATCAAACTGCTTTAGCCTGATTTATCCTGGGGCCCAGAAGCCCAAATCTACCCCTTGAAGTTAGAAAAAAAAAAAATCTCTGAGTTGAGCACATGGAGGAAACTCACGGGCATTTATTGAATCTGGGAGAATTCTAATAGAATATCAGAGCTCTAAGAGGAGGCTCAGAGAGGTTGGCTGAGCGTGGCTTCGCTGTGAAAATCCCCAGGACCACGAGAGCATTTTCCATTCAACAGGCAGAAAGCCACCATCACAGTGGATTCAAAGTATGGTTGTGCCAGAGGACAGACTCCAGCCTTCCTTCTGGCCCACCAACATGTTTAACTCCTACTTCAGGAAAATCGGGCTTGTGTTTAAGGCCATATGCTCTCCGGGAACCACTGTATACACACCAGAGCACTGCAGGGCTTACACAAGTGATACAGATCCCAAATCTGGCACTTGCCAGCGTGTGTCCTTGGAAGAATTACCTCCCCTCCCAGAATTCTTGTGTGTGTGCTGATAAAATAAGGCTCACCCTTCACTTGCGGGAATTTTGGTAAAATGGGAAATAACGGGACACCCTTAACAGCGGCTCGGTCCTCAGAGCTGTTACTGCTACTGGTAATAATATCTAGAGAATACGGACATTACAAAGTAAATGAATATTAGCTGACCAGTATAGTGCAGAGGTTAGACCCGACTAAACACCGAGTCTACTTATTTGAGCACTGACTTTGAATAGCGCGTAAAAATGCACACTCCCAACACCTATCTGATGCCGGACGGCAATGCTACCAGCATCATTGCTGCTTTTTTTTTCCCCTCAAACCCATACATTGGCCAAAGCTTGGCTGGAGCCCCAAGTATAGAGGGAGGGAAAATGGTGCCTCAGACACGCAGGGAAATGCTGGGCTGGCAGGGGTGACGGGGCGGGAACTGTGACTCCAGGCTTTCGATCTTGGGCAAACCGGCCAATCTCCCAAGCGTCAGTTTCATCCATTCAACTGACATTGATTATATACAGATGTCTCAAGCACGGCGCCTCTTACATAGGCAACAACACGGTGGGTGAGCCAGAGGCCAGCAAAGCGGGCGTGCTAAAGTGAGGGGGCGTGCAAGGGGGCAAGAGCCAAGTGAACACAGTAAAGGCCAGATCACTGCTCTCTTGCTGTGGGTTGCAGCCCAGGGACCCGGCGCAGCATCCCTCACGTCAAAATACTCAACAAAGAAACGGATGAGACATCCTGCTGCCTAGAACAGGGAAGGCTGGAGGTACCGCTTTGAGCTGGGTCTTCAATGAGGAACAGGATGAAGGATAGGAACGGACCCTTCAGGCAGACCCAAGAGCAAGCGCAAAGGCGTGGAGCTGAGAAAGCCTCTGAGGTGTTGGGGAGCACCTAGCATGGTGCTCACAGAGTGTGCAGAGGGCAGGATGAGAGCCCGCGGAGGTACTGGGGGAGTAAAACGAGACAGCCATTCACAACTGCCTGGGCGATAGGTCAGGCGGTATATTTGCCTCTTTTGCTCCCTTGGTGTATATACGTTACAGATGCATCTTAGAATCGCACTTGTCCTGACTCCAGATTTACATCTCATTGTGTTGGTCCATGAATGATCATTAGTAAACGAACATGCATATTGATGTGAAGCTCAGTTCTGTGTGCAGTGTTATCCATGGATTCATTCATTCGTCCAACAGATATTTTATTCCGATAAATGCTAACTGCTGCTCAGAGTGCCTGACCAAGGCAATTTGCTGAGGCACGAGTTTGCGTTTCCCCGCTTCCGCTTGCCTGCAGACAGAAGGCTGCTTGGGAGAGATCTGATGTTTGGGTGTGCTTTTTCCTGCTCTAAGTTTGCGCTTCCGGTCCCCGGGGACACTGTTCTGTGCACATCATGGGGAAGGAGGTCGGGCTTCTCAGAGGTACTGTGGCACCTGCCCTCTCCACCTGAGCTCCCACGGGGAGCCTCAGTCACCCAGAGTCTAGCCAAGCAGGGGCACAGAGGTCAGGGAGAGGCCGGGAGCCTGGGGGAAAGGAAAATCACAGCATGCATGGGGGGAGGATGAGAAGCACATGAGAAGAGGTGGTGGCAGAAGGTGGCAGCTGAGGAGGGGGAGGCAGGACTGTGAGGAGCAGACGGTGGCAGGGTGGGAAGGGAAGAGGCAGGAAAGAAGAAAATGAAGTGGAAAAGGGACGAGAGATACCAATGGATTGGAAACGAGGAGCTTCGGAAAGACAAGATGTTGGAACGAAAATTAAGGACGGCAGGTAAGTGGGGCCAGGAGGTGGGAGAAGGTGGGGAGAAAGTGAGCTGAGAGAACCGTGTACTCAGACCCGGTGGAGGAGGGGTCTCCATGGGAGCCCTGGGCTCAGGCTGCCCGGCAGAGGGGAAGGGAGGAGAGCGTCTGGCTGGCCCCGCTGGCTTGCCAGCCTGCACAGATTCTCCAAAGTGAGGAGCTGTCGCGTGTCAAAATATTCAGTGGTGATGCATGAATTAGCAGAGATCAGTCTGTGTTTAAGAAATCTTGACGGAGCAGCCCAAAGCACAAATCAAAGCCATCAAGTGAATGAGACTGTTCATCCGATTAACACACATCCAGCACCTGGCTCTGCAGAGCGCAGGAGCAGGGCTGGGGCTGGCTTCCCGACCGCGCGGGCAATGTTTGCCCGTTCGCTTGTCTGTCCGTGTTCCATGGCCGGGGAGGGGATCGTCTCCAGGAATGCGCTGCGGGCTCTGCTTCAAGGTCATCGCATCCCTGGGTTTTCAACAATCATAAAAGAGCTCATGCCGGGGCTCAAGGTAGGGCAGCATTTCCACCACCAGATGCGAACCCATGAGGACTCCGTACCAAGGGGATCAGGGCGGTCCAGCCGCCAGCTCCCTCTGCTCTTGGCAAGGGCTGAGGCAAAGCCAGCTCCAGGCTGAGAGGCTGAGCCTGGAGATGTCACCAGACTCTCTCCCGAGCAGACAGATCTCAGAGGGTGGGAGCTGGAGTTGGCAGGGGTGGAGGAAGGCATCTCGGTGGGGCCTGGAAAACTCTGTCGCCCTGAAGCTGCATCTCTTTGCTAGGCCTCATGCCTGGATTTCTACCTTGAAGCTCTACTGGGGGCAGGGGTTCTGCCCAGAGCCCCAACACATCTGACAAACACCTTGACCTCCCACTAAGTTCTTCCTGCTCTTTCTTCTTTGTAGAGGGATTTGTTGCCTGTTCCCCCAAGCCTAGGTTGGAACCCACGTTTAACCTGGACACATACCTGTGTATCCTTCCCTCATTCCTTCTCTTCCTCCCTCCCTTCCACAGGCCACAATTATCTATCAAATGCCAGCTCTGTGCCAGGCACCAGTCGAGCTTTCCTTCTAGATGGGGGGGGAACAGCTTTAGAAAATATAACATATAGGATGTTAGGTGATAAATGCCAAGGATGAACGTTAAGGAACGGGGATAAGAAGGCTCGATGTGAGTGTATGGACAAGTGCTGTGTGATCCAGATGATACAGAGAAATGGCGAGCCTGCCCCTTCCTGCAGGTCATGCCTCTTGGAGGTGGCTCTGCCTGGAGCCCAGTGTGGCATGAGGGCCATCTTCCCGGGTTGGGTTCTATAAGCTCCCACAATATTTTGTTTTCTGCTTTTACCCCTCTCCAGATTGCCAGCCTACTGCAGGGCTCTCAGGGTACCACCGGTCAAGGTGGCCTGGCACCTCTGCCCTGGCATGAATTACAAATAAGCCACATCTGTTAAAATAAAAACTAAAAAACGAATAAATAAATAAATAAATACATAAATAAATAAATAATAACCAAGCCACATCTGATGGTCTCAGGGTGATCATGGCCTCCATACATAACTGTAGTATAGGATTACAGTGGACAGCCCACAGGGTGCTCTTTATGAAGACTACAATGTGAACGGTGCTCCCTAGGGTTGGGCAGTACACAACCTGTGGAACTGATCATGGCAGCCTACCTGGGTCTGCTGCACAAACACTGCAGGGCCATGCTGTGGTTGGACTCCACGTAAAAGAGTGTTAAGCAAATAGTTTCTACCCGAGAACTGGCTTCCACCAGTACTTGGTCTTTCCATCTCCCATCCCCCATCCTGGACCTTGACCCACACCCTTGGAGACCTTTGAGACCTGCCTGCCCCTTCTTTCTGACCTTAGCTGGTCCTCCATGCTCTGTCACCTGGCTGACCTGATGACCTCTTCACTGCATTTGCATTTCAGGTCTCCCGCCCCCCATTTCTTTGGTAACACATCCACCCTGGCCAGCTCCTTCCAAGCTCCTAGAGCAGGGCATTCTGTCTGCTTTGCCTTCCTGCTACCCATGCCGTGGAGGCGCTCAGTTCAGAAAGCACTGCTCCCCTCCGCACGTCTAGAATCATAGGGTGTCGGATCTTGTCCATACAGCATCCATCACGCCTCAAAAAACAGCAGAGTCAGGTTGGAGACCAAGACCTGTCTGGCTCCCAAGCTTTGTGCTCTTCACCTCGCATCACTGCTGCCCTTGGTGTGTGTGGATTCTCAGCACAGCGTGCTCAAGAAACAGACACTGATTCCCCACAGAAAAGATGGCTGCCTTAGCCACTTCCCGAGGGCCAGGCACGGGAGTTAAGTTATTCGTCCAACTTCTCTGACAGTGAGAGCCATCAAGGGGTACTTGCTAAACATGTAAACCCCAAAGACCACTCACATCCACAGTATCAGGATTTCTGGGCAATGCTGTATTTAAAACACATCCCAGATGATTCTCATGACTGTGAGATTCTAGGAAATCTGGGGAGAGGATAGTAACAATAGCGAACATTATTGAACATACCCTTCATGCCAAGAACTGTCCCAATGGCTCTCCATATAGTAATTTTATCAGTCTGCTAACAACTTCCTGAGGTAGGTCTTATCATTATTCCCACTGTACGGGTGAAGGAAGGTAGGCACAAAGAGGTTAAGAAACTTTCTCAAGGTCGTACAGCTAACTTCTTCTGACTGCACAGCCTGCCCCTTGACTACCACGCTGTGCTGCCCGGCAAAGAAAAGATCTCTTGTCAATTTGAGGCACTGGGAGAATGAGCGATCACCTAAGCGGTGAGATAAAAAACCCTTTGGGAAAAGGAAACTTGCAATACACTAACAGTGCTTGGAATTCCGTGCCATCAGAGGGCTCCATCGTCCATCAAAATCTGGCCCAAAGGACTGTACTTGAAGCTGCTATCATTCACTTCCAGCTCTCGTAGAGGGAGGAGTTAGCAATAGCTTGGCTCAGGAGAAAGGGAAAAGAATGAGTCTGTTGCCTGGTGGTAGAAGGGAAAGGTAGCCATCAGGTGGGACCAAGCAGGACCTCCTGGCTCTGCTCTGCCCCCACCATCTCTATTTGCACAGCTCTGCTCTCTGCAACTCTAGCTCCCTCCACTCTGTGACAGTCCGATTAAATGGGGTCCATCAGTCCTCCCACCTCTGTTCTGTCACTTTTCATGACATTTATTTTTTACCATTAGTTTCCATATACACGTGCGTTTCGTTGCTCCTCCTATTCACTCAACAGACTTTGAGCTCCTTCAAGATTGAGATGAAGTCATACGTATCTTTGCATCCCCACAGTGCCCAGAGCATTCCTGTTCCCTGAAGGTGCTTGACAAATGTTTCACAAATACACATACAGATGAGTGGCTGGGACACCCTAAGAAAACTTCATGGACTTTAGAGCCCTGAGTAGGCTGCACAAGAGCAGTGTCTCTCAAAATTTAACATGCAAAGGAATGATCTGGGGCTGTTGTTAAATGCAGATCTTGGTGCAGAAGGTCTGAGGTAGGACCGGACAGGCCGCACTTGTTAACAAGCTCCCAGGTGAATGCCAAAGCCACTGGCCCAGGACCACACTCTGCTCTAAAGCAGGACTTTAGAGGATCACTTTCCTCTTATTCTATGTGCTGCCTCATGCTGATTTAATGTTTCACAAGGAAAGAACTGGGAGCTGGGTTCATTTCTCCTAAGAGGCTGTCTTCTGTGCTCAAGCTGAGCTAAGTCAACATTCTTATATGGACCATACACTGATTTCAAAATCAATAAACATGATTCAATTCAATTCAATTCAAGTCACTGCAAAATGCTGAAGTCCCAGTTTACATCACAGTTTTACCCATTTATGACATCTATCATGGCACCTCTCACGTTTCTGCATTTCAAACATTTATTCCCACATCAACATGCCCACTGTGTGAGATAATTAAAAAACCAATGCTTCCACTAGGGGCACCTGGGTGGCTCAGATGGTTAAGCATCTGACTTTGACTCAGGTCATGATCTCACAGTCCATGAGTTCAAGCCCCACATGAGGCTCTGTGCTGACAGCTCAGAGCCTGGAGCCTGCTTTGGATTCTGTGTCTCCCTCTCTCTCTCTCTGTCCCTCCCCTGCTCATGCTCTGTCTCTGTCTCTGTCTCTCTCTCAAATAAGTAAAAGAAAAACATTAAAAATTAAAAAAAAAGAATGTTTCCACTGTATTATTTTTCACATATTCTCTGCCTCTTTTGGTTAAAAACAGTCCCCATCCCATCAGCTGAGAGGCTGGTTTCCTGTCTCCCTTGATAGATCTGGGGATCCTTGGACTCGTTCTGTTTCTGTTACTCTTTTAATGATTTGCCAGGGCTGATGGCACGACTGTGTGCACATGATGAATCAGGAAACTTCTGGCTAGACTAGTCAAGTGCTTGAGTCTATCATAACACTGCAGAACCTGCTTATGATGGACACAGCCAACAGAATGGTACCTGCACCTGTTACTCATTGTCTCAAATTCTGAGAGCCAGGTTTTGCACCACCACTTATACTCTCTTCCTGCCTAACCCCACTTTCCACTCTTTCACGTCAAAGATGGAATCTGGAGGGCACCCGTCCTGGCACCCAATGGTGACTATGAAACTCTTCCCTTTGTCCCCTCTTCCTAAGTCTTCTCTGTGGAGGAGACACAGTGGACCTCTATATGAATAAAACACCTTGGCCTTTGGGCGTGTGGGTTGATCCCTTTCTCATCAAATATGAGATGGGGCTTTTCCGCCCAGCATGGACTAGCAATCCGGGTCTTCTAGTGCTGCACACTGCGCCAAGGATTTGAAGCTGATCGTGCAAATATATAGACGTAATGAAAAGATTTAATTATATACAAATTAAGACAATGGAGACACGAGATTGACGGAAGGTTTAGTCAAAGCAGAAAGTTAAAAGAGGCCTACAAATCACAGCTATTAAGGGGAAATAAAAAATACGGCTCTGAGGTTCCTTGTGGCCAAAGCGTAAGGGGCAATACAATCAGTTGTGTGGTCAGCAGTGGAAAATGCTTGCCATCTCCTTCCAGTTAACAGTGCTTTTTCTTGGTGATTAGGTCTAGAAGCAATTTCTCCTACAAGTATTCATAATGGGGATGTTGTACAGTAGAATAAACAACATCATTTTCAACATCTCTACAAGGTGTGTAATATCACTTTGTAGGACACTTTCTTCAAGGCAAGTCAGAGCAAAATGTTCTGCCTCATATCTGGGCAACTCAGATAAAGCGAATTCTTAACTTGGATTGAGAAGGAAAGGGGGGTTTACTAAATTTTCTAAGATGTCATGCACAGCTCAACAAAATATTAAATATCCTGATATAATTTTATATTTGTTAAATCAAAAGAGCCTTCATAACACAAATTGCATGAAGTGAAACCCGACAAAATCAGTGTAGGTAGTGAAATATGGTCAAAGAGCTTTCATGGGTTTTGATTTTGCACAAAATTCAACTAAAATGTGGGGTGAAACTAGAATATAGGGCTTGTGTGGAGTCGGACAGACCCCAGCTCTACCATTTACCCTGTGAGGGACCCTGGACAAGTTTCTTACGATCTCTGAGCTTCAATCCTCTCCAGTAAAATGGAGACACAAATATATTTACACATCAAAATGCTGATGTAAAAACTGAAGGAGGTGATGCATTGGAGATGTCAGCATATTATCTGGATGCACTAAACACCCAATGAATAGAAGCTCTTCAATTGTTATCATCCATAAGTACATTGTCCAGTACGATAACTACTATCCATACATGGCTATTGAAAGTTAAATTAATGACAAGTCAATAAAATCTAAACTTTAGTTTCTCATTCACAAGTGTTTAATAGTCCCACGTGACTAGTGCCTACTGTATTGGCCAGCACAGATACTGAGACCTTCCCATCATCGCAGAAGGTTCTATTGGATAAAACTGATCTAGAGGGACATATGAAGGACATATCATTGAAACTATTCTTCAAAATATTATTTCTCTCAAGCTAGCTTTGGTAAAATTTGGGCAAGCGATACTCTTTGGGAAAAGCCTGGTGGGAAGGTATTTTGATTTTCTAAGCAAATTAGATCTATATCCTCAAAAAAAAAAAAAAAGGAGATAGCTCATGAAATTTGAGAACACTGGCGAGGCTGACCTTCTAAATTGCCTGCTACCCCCTGGTCATGTGGAAAGTGGACCGAGGGTCCATCTCTAGGCAGAGTGAGAAATTGCCTTTGAAAATAGTCCTGCACCTGCTGCAATAACATGAATATGTAAAGTATCAGCTCCCCGGCCTTCCTTGAATTGTTTCCAAATTCCTGTACTTTTCCCGGTTTGAAATAGTAACTGCTATCATCAGGAGAATCCCCCAGAAACAGAAGGAGGAACAAAGAGAACAATTACATGAAAACCCAGCTCTCGTCTGCTGTTGGCCTACAGGCCAGGAATGTGCAGTTCCGGGCTCTTCGGCATCCCTGCTCATTTGCTCCTGGCAAGCTCCCTTCTTGCTGTGTGTCCTTCTGTCAGCGCGGGGAGTGAAGAGGGAGCAATTCCATAATCAATCTTCAGCCCTTTGAAGAAACTCCAGCAATGAACTCGAGCCACATTAACAGCCTCATGCTTCTTCCTTGACCTCGTCCTTAATTGCATGACCAAAGTTCAAGAAATCTTGAATGCAAGCACTGCCTTCAGATAACTGGTAAACCTCTCTCCCTTTTGCGTATCCCCATGAGGCAGGGATGAGGAAGTGCTTTCGAAGAAAAGGAAGCGTTTCCAAAGGTCTAGAGTCCTCTAGGTTGGCTAACTGTGGCACTCTGGAGGACAGGTTGGTAATTGCCTGTAGGAATTTCTAAGCACTCTGAAAACATCTCTGACTATTGTTTTTAAATGAAAACATGGGGGGGGGGCGGTAAAGAGAGGAGATCTGTCCAAATAAAAGCCAGAAACACAAGTCCGACTTGATACACACAAGAAAAGCTAAGTACCTTCCCTCTGTGTGTGTGTGAGGGTGGTGAGAAACAGGGGGCTGGGACATTCGCATAAATGTGGATTTCCACATCTCGGTTTTTTCTAAGTGGGTTGCACTTGCA
Source organism: Prionailurus viverrinus (assembly GCF_022837055.1). Taxonomy (NCBI): domain Eukaryota; kingdom Metazoa; phylum Chordata; class Mammalia; order Carnivora; family Felidae; genus Prionailurus; species Prionailurus viverrinus. The sequence continues at coordinate 21,481,433 of NC_062574.1, forward strand.
ATATAATGAAAGTCAAGTGTGCACTCCAGGGCACGGTGGCTCGCTAAGGCTGATGGGGGGGGGGGGGATACTTAATGTTTATTCCTGGAAGATGAAATAATTAAAATAAGGAAATGAAAGCCCTGACCAAGGCTGACACTTTCTTAAAAGGTTTTGGCTTCATATTTATCGCAAGAACAGGAGTTTGTTTTCACGGACAGAGGATTCATTTCGCCCACAAAACCCATATTTCCCTCACCTGCTTTCCGTTCAGACAAGCCCCATGAGAAAAACGTGATCTCCAATTCACCAGCAGTAAGAAAGATAAAGGCCTGGGAACTCCACAAGTACGTTCTCCTAATTATCATAACTGGCATTTTTTTTGTATTTGGCAAACCATCTATTCAGATTAAACTACAGCGCAGGAGTCTTTTATTTGAAGATTGCCAGTGTGTGGTGGAGAGGTAGCTCAATTGTGTGATTTCCACAGCGTTAATAGCCCAAAGAGAAGCACTGAAAGAGAGCCCAGTATTTGCGTGCAAGTGATTTTTGTTAGGGAAGATCTAAAAATACTTACTGCAGCCTCTCTCCCTGTCCTCTCCCCTCAAAGCCAGCCCAGGACCTTTCCCTATTTAAACACCCAGAAAAGATGTGTCAGAAGTCGTCTGTTATTACCCTCATGTCCCAGTTTCCCCTAAGATCTAAATAAACAAACGAGTCCAACAAATGTGTCAGGAGGCTCCGGCTCAGCTTAGCATTAGGGATATATTTACCCATTTAATAACTGTTATTTATCCAGTCATTTAATTGCACCATTGTAAACACCCAGGGAAACCCTTGGGGGAAGGTAGCTCAGTTGCTGAGATGAGACAGATATTAAAGCCCTGTTCCTGCAGCCCGGCCCCCTCACAGAGCAAGTTTCCGGGTCTGGGATTGGGGTGAGTTTTTTTTTTAATATGTCATAGGGACCCACCAAGAGGCCTCCACCCACTTGGCACGCTGCTTTTCACAGAGTAAGTGTGCGATGTATCAAAAAAGGGATGAGTGAAGAACACAGAAAGGGGGACTAGGGAAGAAAGAAATGCTCTGTTTAGAATATGTGGAGATCAAAGTCTCCGCCAGCAAAAGCCTTCGCCAGTGACCAGGGCTTTGCTGGTGCCACAGGACAGGTGGGGGCCAAGCTTTAAAAGGCTATTCATCAGTCTAGGGCCACAAGAACTGTGCATCTTGGGGTTAGGCCATCACAGCAGCAGGTACCCCCAAAGGAGTGATCCGGGCATCATGGCAGCGTTCCTGAATCCAGCTTTGCTTCCTAGCCTTTGACCAATGCCTCCTCTATCAGTCTCGGGGATTTGGAGGCTTTTGTTTTTCACTCTCTGGGAATCCCTCAGACCTGCCAACATTCACTGTGGCTCTCCTTTTGAGATAGAATTTTGCATTTGCCTTTGACCTTCTCTTTTAACCAATCTCAGGTCATTAATTCATCTGAGTAGGCTCTGGATCCTGGGACCCAACCCGAGTTCATCCACCTGGCTGGTACAAGCCAGCCTGGTACCCTTAAAACTCCCTCCTCACCTCTAGTGAAGGTCCCAGGTACTCCATGAAAAGCATTTGCAGCTATAATCCAGAAGCTCAGGAACCATCTAGAAGCGGCATCATGTTTTCCCTATCCCTCTTGCTCTGGTCTGATGTTTCTAAATTCTCTCAAGGGCCATCTTTTTTTTTTTTTTCCCCAGTTCTTCCTCTTTGCCTAACTCCTTCAGATTGATATTCCAGTCAGTCTAGGTTTCTGGTTTGTGATACTGACTTTGCCCCAGGAAACCTCTGAGGGAGAGGCATTTCTGCCATGCCCTCTCATGGACCCACGCTCAGTGGTTTTCCAGCTCTTTTATGGTTAGGAAAGGACCCAGCAGCAGAGGACCAGGGGTGAACACATCACGTGAGCGCCACTCACTATTACTGGATCATGGACTGTTAAATGTTCTCTGCAATCAAATAGGTTGGAGAAGGCCGCTTCTGACATTCCCCTTTAGAAAGTCATCATGGACGTGAGCACATAAAAGTCCTCACTAGTCTGTGGGGAAGAAACTGCTTGCTTTGCGTACTCAGTGCTTCCCATGCCTATGTGAGCACCAAACCCATTTTTATAATGTTGCATCTAAAACATCCCTTGGAGCTAGTATCACCCAGAACACCACCCACTTTGCAAAAATCTTGACCTTGCCCAAATTCCCCGCTCTGTTTTACACACGCGCGCGCACACACACACACACACACACACACGCGCGCGCGCGCATGCTTGCCCACAGGCAACAGACCGCTGTGCTGACATCGTTCTCCGTTTCCACAACACCCCTTCACAGAGCCACAGTCCTGCTGCAGAAACAAGGCCCATACCCCCATTTTTGCCTCCACAGGCCCCGCTGACCCACAGGGAGGCACTCATATCCATAGATACTAAGAATTCATCATGCAAATCAGGGTTCGCAAACTTCTGAAAAAGAGCCAGATAGTAACTATTTTAGACTCCGCTCAACTCGACTTTGCTCTTGTAGCCTGAACGCAGCCACAGACAATATCTGCACAAACAAGGGTGGCTGGGTTCCAACAAAACCTTATTTCTGGATACTAAAACTTGAATTTGATACAATTTTCACACGCCACAAAGTGTTGTTCTTCTTTTGACTCACTTTCCACCATTTGAAAATGTAGAGGAATTCTTAGCTCACCGGCCACACAGAAACAGGCAGCAGGCTGATTTGGCCCGTGGGCCACAGTTTGTCAGCTCTCACTTTATACCATTAAATAGGTTTCTAAAAACTGCCCGGATTTTTTGCACATAGAATCCTATTGTAATGTGTCCAAGAACCTGCTCCCTAAAGGATATTGTGACGAACCTTTAGCAATGCAAATCCCTCGATTCCTAAATCTGGTGCCAAGCATGGGCCTTCTGAAAAATGACTGCTCTCCTTGGCCCTCTCAAAGGGACCTCAGCACTGAAGTCTGGCTTTCTGGTGTCCCTGCATCCCAGGAGGAATCTCACGCCAAAAGAGCCTCTGTCTTTGGCCGACGTTAGCCCCACTGGCTCTCCAGCTGCAAGAGAGTTGGCCTCTGAGCCGGTTCTAGTTGGAAGCTCTCTGCCCCCAGCTCCACTCAAGGAGTTGTGTGTTTTCGCCACAGTGACACAAGCTGCAAGACAGCAGAGATGCCCGTCTCTTGTTTGCACGCTGTCACTGCCGTGACAAACGTTGCATCCCAAGTCTGAGAGCTGCTCTGACTTACTGACAAGGCCGTCCTCTCCCCCTGTAGAGACAAAGCCGGCCGCCTTGCCCACACGTGTGCTTTGCCATTAGCTCAGAGGCAGGAGGGACCCACTGTCAGCCAAGACGGTCATAGATAGCATCTCGCCCCCCACTCCGGGGAGATGTGGAAATGCTCAACCAGCCAATCATTTTCCCTCCAGGATGCCAGGCACCCAGCCTGATGGGGACTTTTCACTGCTGTGACTGAATCAGTGGGGGCATGGGTGGGGGCGGGGCAGATGCTGGTTTGGTGTGCTTTTTGAGGAAGGTTCTGGGTACTGAGCAGGTGGTAGGAGTTAGGTCGACTCTGCACGGCACTAGGGAGAGGCTTACGTCATCAAGTTTTTCATTCATGATTCACTCGGGCATTCAACAAGCACTGGCAGGGTACCAGTTTTGTGTGAGGCCCCATGCTAGGTACGGCTGATGCAGAAGCCGGTGAATGGCACAAGATTGCCTCTCTCCTGGAGCTTCCTGCCCAGTGAGACAGACAAGGACCTAATCAACCTGTCACAACACAAGGCTCCCGGAGAAGGTGCACAGTCAGCCAGAGGGAATGTTTCAGTCTCTCCTTCTCTCTTTCCCTCGCCGTCTCTCCTTTTCCCCTAACCTACTGAAATGACTTCTCACGAGGGTCCCAACTCTGATGGCGTGCCCCCCACCCTCCTTCTGCAAATCCACTCACGGGAGCAGCCATATACTTTAGAACCTGGTAACCTCACCATGACATTCCCTCTCTCAAACACCTTCCATGGGTGGATGTCTATAACGCTTAGAACTAAAATCCTACCAGGGCCCATGAGCTCTGTAGACCTCAGACCCTCCATCTATACCCTCCCCTCTTTGTTTACTGTGATGTTTCCAGATGCCTCATACATGTTCTTTCTTCTCCCATACATACAATAGGCCTCGAACCCCATGGTTGTATCCAAATGTTGACTCCCTTACGCATTAGCTGAACGATTTGGAACATGTCAGTTCACCTCTCACTGCCTCAGTTTCCTCCTCTGTCAAATGGGCATAATAATAGTGCCCCCCTCAAAGGGCTGCTGCGAGGATGAAACGAGGTAATACACACAGGTGCCTGGAAAGCACCTGGCACAGAGGACACACTCAATAATGTCTGTCACCACCTTATCATCAGCACTGCTTATCTTTCAGCTGGAAAGCTGAATGCCCCTTCTGCAGAGAAGCCTTCCTTGATACGATTCAGTTAAGCATTCCTTTTACATATTCTCTGAGTACCTTGCACTCTCTCTTTAAATCATGGCCACAAGTGGTCTTTATATGGTTACGTTTCAAATGGCGGGCTTTTGGTTTAAAATCTGTCTCACTACACTCTAGCTTTCAGGAGGCTTGGGTCCATGTCTACCCTGCTCCTGGTGGCATGCCTGCTCTACGACAGGCATTAAATAAAAGGATACTGAATGAATAAAGGAAGGAAGGAAGGAACGAACGAATGAATGGAAAGGGCAGGACAAGGAAATTCTTTCCGGAGGACGTGATCCTGAGAGTTTGAAAAATGTGAACGTGAGGTGCCAGTTGGGTGAAGAGGCAGGAGCGTGGGCAGAGGAGATCGCAGGGACAGAAGGCAGCTGGGGCGCACGCACACAGAGGGGACGCTCAGGGAGCTGAGCCGTGCAGTGTTACTGAGGTCGGCGTGGAGCCGACAACTGTGGTGAGCGGGCTCCCACATCATTAACCTCCCTGGGCCTCTGTTTCCTCATCTGGAAAATAGTGGAGGATAATCTCGATCCTGAGTACTGTGGGTGGCGTCTTCCTCGAAGCAGGGAGCACCAAGAGATGACGTCCTGGGGACTCCACTTTGCCTGCTGTCCCGCCCTCTGATGTCCCCATCTGGAGATACCCAGGACTGCTCAGATTCTGAATCAGTCTTTTATTTTATTTTAATTTAAAAAAATATATTCACTTACTCATTTTTTTTTTCTATGCCAGCCTCCTCTGACACCTTAGCCACTTCCTCTACCCTATTAGTGAAGAGCTAAGACCCCCCCACCCCAGGATCCAGTGCCTGGCTCACAGCCGCTAAGGGCCTGAGTTTCTTGCCTTCTGATCAGACTCGGGAGCAAGACCCTCTGGGTGACCTCCGGCTCCAAGCTGTGGCCTCCCTCACAGTCCCCTCCCTGCACTGGCTTTACCTGACTGCCGGGGCCACCTCTCAGCCCGGTCCTCAATACCTGGAGGCCACTGGGGTCCTCGATCTGCACAACTGCCCTCCTCTATGTCCAGCCCCTCGGACAGTGTGCAAGTTTAGAGCCAAATGAACTAGCGGGCAAAGGGAACCCGGTGGTGGCTGCCATAGGGGGACGTGCCTGGACTGGTGTGGTTTCACAGCAGAAGAGAAGCACTCTTCCCCAGCTGACTCATGCACACACCTCTGGGAGCTACTACCTAAAACTTGCCCTCCAGGCACCTGGGTGGCTCAGTCGGTTGAGCGTCCGTCCGACTTTGGCAAAGGTCATGATCTCACGGTTTGTGAGTTCAAGCCCCGCATCAGGCTCTGGGCTGACAGCTCGGAGCCTGGAGCCTGCTTCGGATTCTGTGACTCCCTCTCTCTCTGCCCCTCCCCACTTGTGCTCTGTCTCTCTGTCTCTCAAAAATAAATAAATATAATAAAAAAAAAAACTTGCCCTCAGGTGGAATGGTGACGGAGGCTTTGCTAGAAGCAGCCTTTGAGTAAGGGAGGAAGGGGTCAGAGGGCTTGGATGTAAAAAGGGCCGAGTGCAAGGTCTCTCTCTTTGTGTGCAAGTATGTTTATGGATCCCTGGTGCACACAGACCTCACGAGCTGCCCTGAGTATGGTACACCCAAATACTGAAGACTGAATACCCCAGAAGTTTACGTAACACAGCAGGGGACCCAGCCCTAAAGCCAGTGTTTACCAGGTTTACCTTGAGGAAGAAATGGCAGCCACAGGCCACAGCAGGAAGCTGCCCGGTCTTCCGTGTGTGTAAATACTAAAGAGCAGATGGGTGTTCTGTCCCTCTCGTTCCTGCATGCACGCAGACATCACTAACAGATCACAGCACACATTGTTGCTGACTCTAAACCGGGTCTCGGAATTCCTCTCCATAAAGCGAGCAATTCATTTTCTCTCATGCATTCAGGAGCTGAATCCCCTTCTGCTGATCTCATGCTCCCGGGGGGCTGGGGGGCCATGTAGGCAAGGACTTTAGATTTATCTTTTTCCAGCACAGACATTAACCTTCTGCTCTTTAATTTTCGCAGGTGAGCAAAATCTATGCATTTGGGGAAAAAAATCACTCATAGAATCTGGGTTATGAGATGTTATTTAAGCTCATTCATAGTTCATTAGGAGGCAGTTTATGGGGCAAAAGGTTACAAAAATGCTTGGCAGTGGGCCAGAGTCTTAGGATGCTTCTGGTGAGGGGCTCTCTTGACATCTCGGGATCTGGAGGAGACTGTTGTGGGGAGGCCAGGAAGTCCCATTCTGTCCCAGTGCTTCCCAAACTTTGCTGCAGTTGGGGGAACTATGAAAAATCCCAAGGCCCGGGTTGGACGCCATACCAATGACATTAGAATGTTTGGGGGGTGGGTGCCAGGAACCAGTAGTTTGTGAAGATTCCAGCTGATTCCAATATGCAGCCCAAGTGGGGAGCCACTGGTCTGGGCACAACACGCTTTAGAGCTGCCCATCTCCCTTCTCTTTGAAGAAGTCGTCAGAGCTCACGGGGTCTGACAACAGTTCCATGAGACCATCTGACCCTGAGACAGACCAGGGACTCAGCCACAGAGAAGCAAAGTGGGTTAGGTTCAAAGGATGTGGGTTAGTTGGCCACACCTGGGATCTTTCCTTTCAGGGCAGGAGATGCTGCTCCAATGGTATATAACAAAACAGGAGGAAGATGATGTTTTCATGTTGAAATTAATATGAGGGCGCACACTGAAGGATTAGCATGTGGCTCCTTAAACAGCAGTTTCATCTTGGAAGGACAATTTTCAAAGCAAATTATACACACACCTCCCCCAGTACAACAACTAAGGCTACCAAAAAATGTTCCCCTTTTTGACTGAGTTTTCAAAGGCCAATGATTCTCCTGTCCCACTGGCTGTCCTGCCCCAGCCTGAGGACCAGCCCCTGCAGCAGGAGCCCCTTCCCAGGAAGGCGTCGATGTTGGAAGGTGTGTAAATTGCACCGGCCTTCATGAAAGGGAATAAACGCAGGGAACACCATTTTCTCAGGCCGGGTCACAAGCTTCAGTGGCTCATGTAACGAGATTATTCCAACCTGGAGGCCAATTGGAAAACCAATTACCAACCATTAAAGTCCCATTGCCCGCCTGCCACCCCCCACCCCCCACCCCTCTCGTGAATCTATCACCCTGGCCCTCCTCTTCCATCTGTGTGCAGCCATGAGAACGGGGGCCTGGATCCAGGCAGACTGCGAGGGCACCCAAGAAAGTAGGACAGGAGCACACCCCTTGCTCAGTGAAAATCTGAGCAAACAACTCCTAGGGAGGAGAGAAGTCACACTCATCACACCCCTGCGTGTGCCAGGCCCCGTGTGAAACGTTTTTGCAGGCAGAGTCTCATAGCTACTAGTTCGTCCCTATCGGTCATTAGCCCACAGATGCTAAAGACTTGGTGTGTGTGTTGTTTCCTGCCTCTCCGCACATTTGCAGACATCATTAGTCGATCACGGCGCGTGTTCCTGCTGAACCTGAACTGGGTCCTGGAATTTCCCATAAGGCAGGGAGGGAGCTGGCATCCGCTTCAGAACCCTGAGGCTGGGTCTGCTGAACTCACCTTCCCAAGGGGATCCCCACTTTACTTATGAAAAAGCCACTCGCCTAAGGCTGCCTTGCAGGGAAGAGGCAGAGTTGGAGCTCCAGCCTGGACTCCTAGTATCAGAGTTTCTCCCAGGCCCGGTGTTCCTGGCGTCATGCTTTCCCTTACCTCCATGCCCCTGGACGTGTCCCTCTGCCAGCCTGGCTAATTCCTGCTCTTTCTCCACGTGCCACCTGCGTGAAGCTGCCATCACTGCCCCCCTCCGACCCCTGAGAGTTGGGGGGTCATCTTGTACCACCCTGGACGTCTCACAGAAAGCCCTCTATGGTAAGGTGTTTCTTATCTGTGTCACAGGATGCTACTGTGGACCTTTTACAGATAGGATTTGCTCCAAGCATTTAGCATTACTCCTGCCTTCTTGCTCTCCCACCGAGGGATCAGCAGGGAGCAGCGCATCATTTACTGACAGCCCTGGAGGTAGGAATACCCAGGCAGGGATGCCGTGTAATTGAGTCAACGGTCAACTTCACCACACACTCTTGAAATCAACGAGACAACAGCGTTGAAGGAAAAGGCCCTCAGAGTGTCGAGAGTCACGTCCAGGCTTCAACGACAGACAAGGAAGCTCTGCGAGGGTCATTCTCTCCCTGCCTGCCCATGAACTGGAGAAGGAGACTCAGAAGCACGGCCAGAGAGGGGCACCGGGGTGGCTCAGTCGGTTAAGCATCCAGCTTTGGCTCAGGTCATGATCTCATGGTTCATGAGTTCGAGCCCTGCATAGGGCTCTCTGCTGTCAGAATGGATCCCACTTCAGATCCTTGGCCCACCCCCCACCCCCCACCCAATCTCTGCCCCTCCCCTGCTCTCTCTGTCTCTGTCTCTCTCTCAAAAATAAATAAACATTAAAAAACAAAGAAGCACAGCAAGAGAATAAGATGCTGGTGAGCATTCTGGGGAGGCCAGCGGGAACCTACATTTGCTTTCACAGGGGTGAGGGTTGCTTGGGAAAGTGGACAAAATCCTTGGTTTCTTCCACATTGCTTCTGGGCAGGAAAAGAGGAGGAAAAAAATAGATCCTGGGCAGGGAGGACCTGACCAGACTTCTGGAGCCCCAAGCAGTCTCAGGAGAGCATCAGGAATCCTTTGTGGCCCCAGGAGGTATGTGACAAAACTGAGAAAGAGCCCTTCCTTAGGATAGTGGTGACATTTCCCAGCATAGAAGGAATTCTGTTTCGTCAAAGGAAGAGTCAGCCTGAGCCACTGAGCTATGAACTCTGTCTTAGCAAAGGGGTAACATCCATTGCCCAAAGGTGGCCCTCCAGCCCCACTCTCCCACAAAGCACAGCCCCCCAGAATGCCAACATGAAGGCCAAGGTTTTGTTTTTGCTTTTGTTTTGTTTTTACTTTTTTAAATGTTTATTTTATCTGTGAGGTAGAGAGAGAGAGACAGAGCATGAGCAGGTGAGGGGTAAAGAGAGAGAGAGACACAGACTCTGAAGCAGGATCCAGGCTCCGAGCTGTCAGCACACCACCTGACACAGAGCTGGAACCCATGAATCGTGAGATCATGACTTGGGCTGAAGTCAGATGCCCAACCGACTGAGCCACCCAGGCGCCCCTGTTTTTGTTTTTAAAAGGGAGTGTCCTCTTTGCTAGTGAGAAGGCGGTGGGGGTAGGAGACAACTTAACACTTGGTTGGCACACCTCCCATGTTGGGTTTTCAAGAGTAGTCATTGCCTAGGAACAGCTGCTCTCTCTATGACCACAATGCCTGTGAACTCACTGGCTGCCCAAGGCCGGCAGGTGGGAGAGCACAGCAGAGGGAGAAGGGTGGCGGTCTCTGTGGGGACATTCTCTTGGCCTGCCCCCAACTCTCCTAATTCTAATCTCTCCTCTGGCTCAGAGGTGGGTGGCCTCGCAGAGCACACCCGTTGGGAATGGCTGAGGAAGGAAGAGTGGGGGCATGTGCAGAGGAAGTAGAGTTTTCAGCTGAGTCCAGGTTATTCTTTCCTGTACCCAGAGGTAGGAGCTCTGTGGGATGGGGATTTTACCCCAGGCATGGCTCTATTCTTTCCTCCAGGAGATACCACCTTTTCAGGCCCTACAACCTCATCACAGGGGGGCTGGGAGATAAAGAAGGAGTAAACGTGAGCAAGAGACCACTTCCCAGCATGCAAGACTAAAGTGACACTTTATGCAATAGTGTGTGTGTGTGTGTGTGTGTGTGTGTGTGTGGAAAGAGGCAGAGGTCTAAAACACCCAATCTGGGGTTTGAGTTCTTAGGGTTCTTAAGCAATTGTGAGCCAGCCATGCATCATTATAAGGAGTATCTAATTTATTGATTGAATCCACATAAATGTCAGTTAACAATGTTGCCATAAAATCATGTCCCTATAAAAGACCCGGAAGGGTTCTCTTGTGGGAATAAGGGCAGAGCAGTACTCCTGCACTGGACAAGCAAGCTGGGAGGGGGTTAATGAATTCTACAACCTGCTGACTCAGCCAAGGTGGATGGGAACCCATGGGCTCCTTTTGCTGGTCTAGCGGGATTCTGTGTGGGGGTGGCCCCTGTGTGTAGGTATGTGTGTGCATAATCACCCACGACCTGTGTGTGTGCCCGTATGGAAATCCATGGGGATCCATAAACAGGCACGTGTGTATGTGCATTATACAACACGAATCTGGTCTATATTTTGGGGTACTGATGCAAATGTTTACCCTGAGTTCCTACACAGCAGTCTGTAGCCTTTCCATCTATGGACCCCAATGACTACCACGTGGATGTGTCCTAAGTGTCAATCAAAATGAAAAAGAAGCACATGCGCGTCTGTCAGTCTCTGAGATGAGCCTTGTTGGGGTGGGACAGATTAAGAATTGGATAGAGGTCCATGCGTGGGCCAGCATGGGGGGAGGTGACAGATTAGGAGTTGGATAGAGGGCCGTGTGTGGGCCAGTGTTGGGTGCTGACAGCACAGGTGTGCTGTAGGCAAGTGTGTTTCTCAGGGAAAGTTCTCGCAAGGCTCTGACTTGACTATGTTCCCCAAAGACAGAGCCACCTCAGGCCCCCAAATTTCCCAGTTCTCCACAGTGGGGTCCAAAGAGGCCCTCCCAGCGCTCGCAGACTTTCTCCCTACCCAGCTCCCAGGCTTCTCCAGGAACCTGGCCAAGGCAGAGGCACGAAGTGGAGCTTCAGATTCAGGGGCATGCACTCTCCTGCCGAGTCCAGTCTGGGGTATGGTCCCCGCACGCTGCCACCAGGCAGGAGGTCATTCCTTGAGTTTTGACCCTCCAGCATCGTTCATGAAAGTCCTGGACTGTGATTCCTCAGCCCAAACCGGTTCTGGCTTACCCAGCCATATGTCCTTCCTCCTTTTAGTTCTGTTCTGAAAGAGGTCTGGACTCCACTGCTTTTCTCTGGAAAATCTGAATTTCTCTGACCCACCTGTCATCCCTTGGATGACCTCGGTCACAGCTGCCCAGAAAGCTTCCATCCCCAGGCCCGATGGCACTGCCCTGTTCACCTGATGACACTGATGTCAAGTTAATTTTCATCCCTTCGCAATGACTTGCTGCCAGCTCATTACCACTTCCTGAATTAATTGATTTGTCATGGTTTCCTCTCTTTCCTCTCCTTGCTCTCTAGGTCCCTAGAGAGAGAGAGACCAGAGCTGGACTTACTCTTGGCATACAGCTGTTCCAACACTCTCATTTACAGACACAGAAACCAAGGCCCAGAAAGGGGAAGTAACATGGGCCTACTGAATAATTAATTTCACAGAAATTGTATTGAGTGCTTACCATGTGCCACATCCAGGGGTAGGCTCACAGTCTCCGGGAAGGATAGACACGTAGGTGGGCCATTATAATGGAGCCTGGTGGATGTTATTACATTGAGAAGCACGGGCGTGTGGGAGCAGAGAGGAGGGGCTCCTACCCAGATGGAGGGGATGAAGGAAGCCTTTCCGAGCAGGTGACACATGAGTTGTTTCCTGCATAGAAGCTCACCAGGTGAGGGGGTTGGGGGAGTTTGGGCAGATGGAGAAGCTTCTAATCTAATGCACTGCTATGGGCTCCTTTCCAGGGCACCTGCTTCTCATTCTTAACATCCCAAAAAGGAAGGGGTGCAGAAGCGTGGAGGGAAAAAGGAGGCAGATAATACAAGCATGAATGTATGAATGAATGCATGAATAAGTCAATGAATGCAAGCCACATGATCAGTGCCCCTCACGGGCTGGTGTATCGTGTATGCTTGCTCATTTCATCCTGACCACATTAATGTCCTTCTCATGTAACTTCTCAAGTAATTGCAGGTCGGGGAGAGTGAGGAATGGGTCACATCATGAAGAGAGAGGGAAGCAAAGTTCCAACCCAGCTCTGCCCGGCTCTGCAGCTGGGTCCTCCCCTCCGTCCTGCCAACCTAGTTCAGATGGCAGATGAGAAACGCCAAAAGGTAAGGCTCTGTCCACTCCATATTGCAAGGGAGGGTGGGCCTGGCCCCTGGCCACCGCCCCAGCGAGGGGAAGGGTCTCCCTCGGGCAGCAGAGACAGCATCGTCCCACCTGCCTGAACCCACCTGCGTGGATCAAATGGGGTCTCTGCCCGTCAGCATGCTAATGGGGCCTTTACCAGTTCCCAAATCTGTTGAATCATCTTCTTCACGGAAGCCAAGTGAAGTTTGATTTTTAACCTTGCAGAGTCATAACATTTATTTTTTTAATGTTTATTTATTTTTGAGACAGAGAGACAGAGCATGAATGGGGGAGGGTCAGAGAGAGAGGGAGACACAGACTCTGAAGCAGGCTCCAGGCTCTGAGCTGCCAACACAGAGCCCGACGCGGGGCTCGAACTCACGGACCGTGAGATCATGACCTGAGCCGAAGTCGGACGCTCAACCGACGGAGCGACCCAGGCGCCCCAAACTCACAGAGTCATGAAGCAAACTGGTGACTGGGGCTAATGCCCAAGCCCTGTCTCTTTCCGGGCTCCACAGCCAGCCTGCCCCCAGGGCAGGCTCGGCTGAACTGACCCTGACCTACAGACTCATGCCACCCTACCCCCGAGCGGCAGGCAGTGCACAGCGTGTGGTGCACCCCGGAATCACCTCAGGGATCCTCGACGATGTTGATGCCCGGGTACCCCCCTGGAGGGGCTGATGTCCACCGAGATGCTTAGAAAGCCTCCATGTGATGTGAGCAGCCTGGGCTGAGAACCACTGGCCCAGGGAGCATCCTTACCTGGGACAGGGACTTAAATAGCCTTACGCTCTGAAACAAGCTTTTGATGCTGGCCCACCCTGACCTGCGCTCTGTTTCCTTCTGTTTCGGGATCCTTCTCCTGGCCCAGACTCTCTAGGGCTGACGCCTGTCTCGTCCCCGTCATGCTCGTGTCCTCCGCATACAGATAGATGGGCTGAGTCCTGGGTAGCCAATCTGCTCACAGACCTTACTGGTGCTGTCGTCTGCTGAGTCCTGGAGCCCTACCTATCAAGACATCCCCTACTATCTTGGGAGCAAGCATCCCGAAAGGGACCCAGTGCTTAGAAGCCTTGGTTCAAATTCTAGCTTGGCTACTCACTAGTTGTGTACCCTCCCTGATAGCTGGTTTTCTGGCCCATCACAAATGGTTGCTACAGTGACTCATTTCTTTGCAATAAACTAACCCAAAACCTAGCACAAAAGCAGCATTTCTCTGGCTCAAGAAGCCACAATTTGGGCAGGGGTCAGCAGGGACAGCTAGTCTCTGGGGCCAGCGTCACCTGGGGGCAGCTTCAAAGCTGGAACTGGAGTCCCCTGGAGCCTCTTTTAACTGCACGTGGCACCTGGGCTGAGAAGACTCAAACAGCCAGGGCCAGGCCCCGGGGCTCCCCAGGCATCTCGGTCTCTGTGTGTCTCTCCATGTGGCTTCTGGGTGACCAAACGTTCTACCTGTGGGCTCAGAGCTCCCGTGGCTCGTGTCGGAGACAGAGCGAGGTGAAACTGCATCTTTCATGACCCAGCCTCAGAAATCACACAGTGTCCCCTTCCACTGTCATTCTCGTCACCAAAGCCGTCTCACGGGTACCTCTGGATTCAAGGGGTGAAGAAACAGAGTCTTCCTCAAGATGGGGCGGTGGCGGGGCGCCTGGGTGACGCAGTCAGTTAAGCGTCCGACTTCAGCCAGGTCACGATCTTGCGGTCCGTGAGTTCGAGCCCCGCGTCAGGCTCTGGGCTGATGGCTCAGAGCCTGGAGCCTGTTTCCGATTCTGTGTCTCCCTCTCTCTCTGCCCCTCCCCCGTTCATGCTCTGTCTCTCTCTGTCCCAAAAATAAATAAAAACGTTGAAAGAAAAAAAAAAAAGATGGGGCAGTGGCATAGCAAGGTTCAGGGAGAGCAGGTGAGATTGGAAAGTATTCTTATAGCCACTTTGGGCAAAGACACCTTCCCTAAAGGGGATCCTACTACTCTACCATAAAATAGACTTCGTTTATTAAAAAGTACGGCATAAACCCTTCACCTAAACTAAATAGCATTTATCAGTAACAAACCCTTCGAATGTATCTCCCTTAAGCCTCACAGCGTCTCACAGTAGGTATTTGGTCATTTTACAGAAGGGAGAAGTGGGGTACAGGGGGGTGAAGGGGCCAGCCCAGCCACCCACAGTGAGTGACAGGCCTGGATCTGAAGACTGTGTGGTTTCAGAGCAATGGTTCTCCGCCAGGGGTGATTTGGACCCCCGGGAGACATCTGACAATTTCTGGAGACACGTTTTGTTGTCACAATCTGGGGTGAGGGGGCTGCTCCTGGCATCTAGCGGAGAGAGGCCAGGGATGTTGCTAAACATCCTACAAGCCACAGGCAGTGCCTCCCCCCCACCCCACCCAACCCCACCCCCCAAATAAGGAATTATCCAGTCTAAATGTCACCATTGCCGAGAATGAGAAACCAGGCTCTAGAGACAAGATTCTAATCACTACATTATAGGCATTTCTTAGTTGTTTCCTCTGTTCTAATTTCCTCTACCAGCTTCTTTCCCACCCAGCCCTTGGCTGGATCCGTTCCACGGGGTTTGGGATTATTTACAGCACCTACAATCTGGCATGTCTGTCAAGCCCCTGTTCTGTTTTTATTTTATATTTTTATTTTTTATTTTTTAATTAATTAATTTATTTAAATTTATTTTTAACATTTATTCATTTTTGAGAGACAGAGAGAGACAGAGTTTGAGCGGGGAAGAGGCAGAGAGAGAGGGAGACACAGAATCGGAAACAGGCTCCAGGCCCTGAGCCATCAGCCCAGAGCCCGACGCGGGGCTTGAACTCACGGACCGCGAGATCATGACCTGAGCCGAAGTCAGACACTCAACCGACTGAGCCACCCAGGCGCCCCACGTTTATTTATTTTTGAGAGAGAGAGAGAGACAGAGAGAGAGAGAGAGAGAGAGAGAGAGAGAGAGAGAATCTGAAGCAGGCTCCAGGCTCCAAGCTGTCAGCACAGAGCCCGATGCGGGGCTCGAACTCACGAACCATGAGATGGTGACCTGAGCCGAATCGTGATGCTCAACTGACTGAGCCACCAGGTGCCCATCAAGCCCCCACTTTCTCTCCTGGGAGTTGTATTCAGGGCCAGGGGGTGGGTAGTCTCAGGCTGACTCACCCTGCGGGGTCTACGGTCTGGTCCCAGCTGCGCCATGAGACACAGCTGGCCTGCTGGGAGCCTGTTAGGTCAAGAGTCAGATGCAATTGAAGAAAAGGGCAGGGGAACGCTGTTTGAAGCCTGCTGCCTAAATGTTACCGCCCCTTCCCCAGGTGCTTCTCCTGCAGGGAGAGGCGGGGAGGAGGCTTCCAGTTCCAGGAAGGAAGCGGGTATTCTTTCACATTTGCATTGACGTTCGTACAATGTAGTCAGCAGTCAGATATTTTAAAAGCACTACAAGTTAACCTTTAGCTTAAAGGTCTGCTTTTGTTGCCCTCTCCTCCCCTCTCAACTGCTTGCGGGCACGCTGCCTAATGAGCCCAGCTCAGACCATTAGAGGCTGGGCAGATGCTGGGTGCAGCATGAGGCCGCCCTCTGAAGCCTTTTAGGAAGAGCTAGCAAACTGACAACGGGAGAGGAGATCCATTCATTGCAAGACAATAACTGCCCTCATGCTCTTGACAGAGAACTCCATTAATTCTGGATGTGGTCAAGGCCTGGTGCGCCAAGGGCACCCTCTGGAATTAAGTCTTCTAATGTGGCCACGATCCTGACAGGTGGCCTAAGGGCAAGATCAGGCCATCACTGAGGTTGGGAAATTCTAATGGGAGGACTGTGGCCTCCGCCATGAAGGGGAAGCAGGGTTGCAACACAGCGTCAGTGGGGAGTCAAACAAACTTGATTCTGAATCCTGGTCCTGATGCTTACATGCTGAGGGATGTTGGGCAAATCACTTGATCTTTCTAAGTAACAAAGAGCATCAGATACAATGACACAGAGTAGAAACTCGGTGTATACACATTGCTATCATTCTTAATCCAGTTCTGCAGAAGTTGCAAGTCTGATCTGGAACGCAAAACTACTGGAGTTCCTCGGGTCAGGACTGGGACATCTATATGTCTCCTGAGGCTCAGGGCCCCTGCCTCTGAAGGTCTTTGCTGGCTACTCTCCAAAGACTGCAAATCTGAGATCCCCCTGGAGGTTACAGTCAGCTAATGAGGCAATAATATAGATCTGTGCCGCCCAGTATGGTAGCTGCTGGCCACCCTGAGAAACTGAAATATGGTTGATGTGACTGCGTATCTGAATTTTAAATTGTATTTAATTTTAATCGATTTACATTTAAATTTAAAACTGATACTAAATTCACTTACTGGAAGACCTTTACGTATGTATGGAACAAGGCTGTAGTGAACCTAGTTTTTCAACTGTGACTTTTATGAAATCTACATGCGGAGCAAGTATTCCACTGATAACTGGGATGAGCTGTATGTAGAAAACATACACCAGATTTTGAAGACTCACTGCTATCTCATTAACAGTTTTTGTGTTGATTACATGTTGAGATATTGTAGATAGTCTGGATTAAATAAAAGATATTATTAAAGTAATTCCACTTGTTTCCTTTTACATCACTTCCACGTGGCTAGTGGAAAACAAAATTACGTATGTGGCGACATTATGTTTCTACTAGCCATCACCGATGTGGCCTACTAAAACAGCCTTAAATCTAGACTCCAGTCCGCCCCTAAGCTGGGGACAATAGTTCTGCCTGGAGTTCCACACTGGGGAACCTGAGCCAAAGCTTCAGACGAATAAAGCATGTACTTGTGCTGACTCTGTTCCCTTGCCTCCGTGTACACATTTCCCTTGGGGACCCTGTGCGAAGGTGTGACTGGGTGAGTTTGCAAGATCTAGATGGTCCTGGGTCTCTCTGTGAAGTATGATCCTGATATCAGCTCTTTAAAAGCTCACTGTCCTCTTACACACATTACTTACCCTCTGCTGAATGTGTCTAATCTTTATTCTCCCACCGCCCTACCTTTTAGACATCTACGATATTTCTCGGGCTAACTGCCTGCAGAGAAAAGGAGTTCTCCATGCTACTGGTCCCAAAGGTATCTTCTTCTATGGGGAGTCTTCTCATCCCAGCCCTGCCAGCTTCGTGGGTTTAACCCAACCTCTCAACCTTTTACAGAGCTAAGGCTTGGCTCATTTCTATCTCAGGCCTTCTGGACCAGGTGTCCTGATAGGCCCACGAAGCTGTGTTTGGGCCTGACCACATGGCCATTCCCAGTAAAAGCTCATGCAACCAAGGGGACAGGCAGGAGGCAGGTGCTGCAGCAAGTCAAACAAAGAGCAGAATAGCCAAGCTTGGGTCCCACGCGCAATTTGCACAAGGCTTTGTGATATTTAACCAACTGTGGAAAGAGATTAATATTTCCCCCCTATATCCCCAAGTCAGGTCTGAAACATATCCATCAGCAAACTCATTTCCTCCTCAGGATTACTGGCAACTGTTTTTGCTTGCTTACTGAAAAGCAGTGGCAGCCCTGATGGCATCCATGTATGTTCTTTAGCTACTGGGAAAAAATCCTTAGAGGTCACTAATCCAACCACTGCATTTCTCAGTGAGGAAACCAGAAGCCTGCAGAGTAAAGAGTGACCCCTTTCAGCTTCGAGGTCATGAGACACTACGGTACCAGTCCTCCAGTTTAGCTAGGAAGGTGGTTACATGTAGAGGACATCTCGTAGGATTTAGAAAGAGATATGGCTTGATCCTGGCTTGCCTACGTAATGACCAGGTGTTTCTGACCAAGATGCCTCTTCCCTAAGCCTTGGTTTGGACTCTGAAACTGGGAATGATAATGTCTGTTTCCTGGATTGGTTTGCAAGAACACGGAACCTGATGTGTAGCAAATGCTCAATAAATGGCAGTCCCATCCTCAGAGCTATTATAATAAGGCCCAGAATATGTTAGTTATTGCCTTACGAGCTTCTGAAAAATTAAAAACCTATGAACTCCCAATCATCTTTTATTTTATTTCAGTACATCACCGGGACAAATCCTTCTGGATTTCTCACCCTTGTCTCTTTCTGACATCCTTGGTAAAGGCAACTGAATCCCACATTCAACGTTATTCTTTGGATTGGTGAGGATGGGGGGGGGGAGAGGACCCTAAGTCCTGCGCTGATCAAAAGCTGTGTTCACTCTTGCTTCCTTCTGACTCTCGTCCCCATTAACTACAGGGCAGGAAGAAGAAGACATGGCACGTTCATGTGGGGCACTGTTAAACCAACCAAACAGCCGGGGATATGGCGATGAGTGGACAGTAGATCTTCACAGGTTTACGCAAAGTTGGGGAAATTTTAAGCCCCATCCCCTGGATCATGGCGGCAAAGTCTTGCCACTCTCCTAAAACCACAGGGATCACTTAGTTGCAAGCAGCATGCTGGAAAGTGGAGGACTGTATTCATAAATTTGGTTTTAGATTTCCAACCATTAAAGTGGCAGACGGGCACTCACTAGGAAAGCTGGCACTTGTTTTTATCTTTGACGTTCACCTCGGTGGAGAAGTATCTTCACGCAGAGGGTCTGCAGAGTGTGGACAGGATATGCAAGCTCAATTCTAGAATCTACCAGTGACTTTCTCTGTGACCTCGGGGAAATGCTGGCTGGGTATCTCAGAGACATGGGAAGGGAGCTAACGTTATCGGCCCTTGACTCCTCAGCTTGTCCAGCAGCAGAAGCTTTAGTCCAGCTTCTCATCAAGGGTTAACTAACTTGCCCAATCGCAAAAGGCTAGTAGGTGGCCTAACAAGGAGGGCAATTTAACCCAAGTCTCCCATCCCCTGAATCCCACCACACCCACCTCATTATGTCATGCTATATCTGCAGAAGGCAACGTCCAGAAAGCCCTAGACAAATGACCACGGGATCTCATGGACCCAGACGGGGTTTAAAGACATAGAGTCAAGGTGACTTTGGAAGCAGATGTGTATCTGGAGTCTAGATTCAAATGGGTGCCTCAGAGCCCATGCCCCAAAGAACCTGCCTACCTCTCCACCCCCATGCTCTTATAGACTATCAGTGGGTCCCAGCCTGCAACCATGTCCATGAGCAGGGGCAGCAGGCTGCTTCACCGCCTTATGCTCAATGCCTTATGCTGATTAGGACTGGCCACACTTCTTTCGTTGGTTCATTTATATGTGATTTCTGTTTCTTTATACACCTGACTTTTCATCTGTACATTGCAGATGCTGGACTACGGGGATGAACAACCCATAGTCCCAGACCCCTCCTGGGTTGGGTAGAAGCAGAGCATCTCAATACTCAATCCACTCTCCTTTCCAGGCTCAAGCACTTGAAGGTTTTCCACTGCTGGCTGTGAAGGACTTCATTGCACCTTGAGCTCCACCCCATGCCTTCAGACTTGCTCTAGGTCCTTTCTGTTGGTTTATTTGGCTTCTGATCCGTTATAGCTGCCCTGATATTTATATCCTGTGGATGTGCCATTCTTCTCCGGGTCTGCCTTCTCCCCCCAGCTCCCCTGACAGCTGCAGGGGCCTGAAAGCAAGGTGAGCGAGGTGTTCCAAACCCAGGCAGTCAGATATGACGCAGTCAGTCAGAATGAGGATATGGCCCCAAACTGTGCTACAGAAACCAGAGAAGACACAGAAATTGTGAGGAAACGTCTGTGGATAACAGAAGGGCCAGGAGGGTATGGTTTCCCTGGACTAGAGGTCTCGGGACTGCAGAATGACCATTTGAGACAAAGGTAGTATTGTGGGCCCCGAATGGCCAGGCGAGCCTATGTACTAAGGTTGGGGGCATTTATTGAGATCGCGTTGACAGCACAGTTTTCCATTTGGGGCCAGAGGCTACTTGCCTTTGGACAAATTACACCACCTCCTTGTCATTCCCCCACTGGTAGATGACAAGAATAGTGAGTCATACTTTCCCACGGCGTTGTGGAAAGCACTGAACAAGACGGTACACGCAGAGGGAGGAACACGAGGCCCAGCACACAGCGAGTCCTCAAGAAACACCTGCTGTTGTCGTTCTGTGGTTCTGGAACGAATCGCGTCATCTGCCATGTGTTCTTATTCCTTTGCCATTTCCCTGCCTGCATCCCTTGCTTCCTTGCCCGTAAAGTGTGGCCGTAAAACCATGCAGTGAAAAGGTCCTAGTCTTGTCCCTAGAGGCAGCAAGGTGCTTAAATCATCTGAGCAGGGAAGATGGGGTGACAGGAGCCCAAAGCAGTAACAGGATGGACTGTTGGGGGTGCGTGCCTGAAAAGGGAGTGATCCCTGAGTGTGCTGGACGGAAGAAAGAAGATACGTGGGATCTCCTCAGAGCCAGAGGAGGAGGGTTAGGGTTCCCTGCCCAAAGGAGACCCTGACCAAGGCCGTTAGACACTCTGACCAGGACGCTGCTTGTGTTTTCAGCGCTTCATTCATGTACCTCGCTATTTCCAGCCTCCACCGCTATAGCTAATTAAGGCAAGAGAAGACTCTGCCCTGCCCTAGAAGGTTCTCAACTTGCTATGTCTGGCCGTTCGCCACCGCTTCCCCCCATTCTACATCCGCTTCATAATCTCAGCATGGGTTTTCGGGAAATTCGCAAGTGTTTAAAGGCCTCAGAAGGCTGAAACGCTAAGGTGCCTTTAAGACTGTCAAATCTAGGAAGGAAAGAACCACAAAAGAAAATTCCCTTCTACTGTTTCATCCCCCAAAGCAGCTGTATCTAAGTGTACTAACAAAATGTAATCCTGAGGACATGCTGTATTCCTTTAAAAGATTTCTAAGGTGAATTTCAGTTGTGTTCTCCACTTCAGTAATAGATATATCTAATTAAATACTTGAAAGTCCATTTAATTTTTAATTCGGGAAGTCATTCACGGTGGAGGCAATTTAAACAACTCAGGAAAAACCTCAAACCCCAACAAAATTCCATTAACTACGTGGATGCCTTAATGGTACATTTAACTAATGTTGAATTATGATGAGTCCCCGTAGAGGTACCTATGCAGTGTATCAATTCCCTTTTGGGGAATACAAGCTTTTAGCTTTTAATGATCAGTGCAGTTGATTAGATTGACACAGTGGCAGTGATCAAGGTTACCTTTTATAGTTCACTCCTCAGAAGAAGAACATTTCCTCTGGCCTTCCCTTGAAATTCAGTGATCCCGTAGACCTTACATGAGAGTGACTCTCAGAATCTTCCTATGTATTTGTCACCTTCACTGCAGGTGCGCAGGGCATGGAGACATCCCCGTGGGAGTGAGGCATGACTGGGGGCTGCTGCAAATGTGGTTCTCAAGCTGGGGCCACAACGTTTGTCTCAAGCCATTGGTCCACCAACCACATGCAGGGTTCAGAGATCTTGGTTTGAATTCCTTCATGAGGGTCCCCTTTCCCTTTCCCAGAGATAGATCCATGGGGCTGGAGGGACAATGGGGGTCATGTAGCTCAAAGCACTCATTTGATCAGTGAGGAAACAGACCCAGAGAGGGCAGATGGCCAGGAGGAAAGGAGGGGCCAAAGCACAGGTGTTCCACTTTTCCTTCATGTTCTCTTACCACCTTCCCCTACCTTTGGATGCCCCTGAGCACCAAGGAGAGTGCAGACTGGACCAGCCCAAGGAGAGTGCAGACTGGACCAGCCCTTATGATTCATGTCCTAGGGGAAGAGGAGGAGAAAGACAGAGCAGAAAGGGAGATAAATCACTAAAAGGAAAATTCCATCCTCAAAGATTGCCGTGATGAACTTAATGGAGAAGCAGAACAAACACACTTGAAGCAATTAGGAGAAAATTATAAGACAATATATAATTAGGTGCTAAATTATGTGGCACAGAAAATGGAGAAAGCTTTATGTATTGCAGTAGCCTGAAAGCCTTTGTACAGGGGTTGGATACATAAGTGGCTTTGAATCATGTGGATTATTGAAGGGATGGGTTTCTTTTCTCTGTGTTATAAAGGATATGAATATTTAATGTGGCTCTGGAGTCATGCAGCCCTGACAAACTTATTGAAATTCTATAAGCCTCAGTTTCCTTATCTATGAAATGGGAATAAGACGCCACTACTGGTGTGGGTTTCCCTAAATAGGAAATAATCGCAACTGAAGGTGCGAAATTGAGCTCCTCACATCAAGAACAGAAGACAGGGGGTCAAGGGCTGCCTGTTTGCTAGTATTTACTTTAGTCCCATAGGACCAAGTCCTGCTTCAACCCAAATACCCTTATCCGTTAAGCAAGAACACCCATGTGACAACCTACTGCAGATTTCTTGTTATCTGATGATCTGTAGTCCTCTCCTACCCTCTTTGTCTACAGATAAGGTTATGCAACGTGGATATGGCTTTGGACCACTAAAGCTCACCTTACGAGGTAGGGCGGTGGATTTAACTTACATCACTGGTGTCACAATATGAAAAGAACTCAAATCCATCTGGAAACCTTTTAGGGCTCATGGGCAGGTGTTGTACCACGACAGAAATACGTAAGGAAGAGGTCAGCTTGTTGCAGGAGGTGTCCAAGGAGAATACGCAAATGACTGATGAAGCAAGGCATTTTCTCCCGACGCCTCTTAGCGTGGAATGTGAGTGCGGAGACAAACTTGGTGTGAAGTATGGAACAATGACATCAGAGACCATGAACCAGAAACAGAGGGTGACACATTATCATGCTGCTTACATATGTAATGATGAAGTACATTCCTTTCAGCCCCCCACCTTGGGATGCCTCATTGCCCACTCCCGATGAGAGGGGAACAATGCCAAGAACAAAGATCCTGAAGATTTGAACAGTTGGACCAACCTTGATCTTCTCAGAGCTCAGGGTTCCCAAGGACCATTGGCTACTCAAAATAAAGGAGAAGGATTCTAGTAGAGGAAGCACCTATTTTTAAAGTCATGGTAACGGGGGTGCCTGGATGGCTCAATCGGTTGAGCAGCCGACTTCGGCTCAGGTCATGATCTTGCGGTTCTTGGGTTCGAGCCCCATGTTGGGTTCTGTGCTGACAGCTAGGAGCCTGGAGCAGAATCTGTGTGTCTCTCTCTTTGCCCCTCCCCTGCTCATGCTCTCTCTCTCTCTCTCTCTCTCTTAAAAGCAAATAAACATTAAAAAATAAAGTCATTGTAATGGCTAAATGAATAGGAATCAAAGGGTCTGTCTTTGAGCCTGGAATACAGCAGGTATGCAAAAAAGTAGCCAATCTCTTCCCCAGACGGAAGTTTTCTGAGATGGATGTGATTGAGTTAAAGAGGATGAACTACAACAACCACCAGTTTCCACTGATAGCTTGACCCTGCCTGTGACTTCAGGGCCACACATTAAAGAGAAGGGCCTTGCCTGGGAAGGAGACACCACATGGTCAAGAAAAGGATGGGGTTTAGGGGCGCCTGGGTGGCTCAGTCGGTCAAGCATCTGACTTCGGCTCAGGTCATGATCTCATGGTTTGTGAGTTCGAGCCCTGCTTTAGGCTCTGCGCTGACAGCCCGGAGCCTGGAGCCTGCTTCGGATTCTGTGTCTCACTCTCCTTCTCTGCCCCTCCCCTGCTTTCTCTCTCTCTCTCTCTCTCAAAAATAAATAAATGTTAAAAATCTTTAAAGAAAAGTATGGGGTTTAACGGTGAGGAGAAGGTAGATTAGATTCCCTTTCAATTATTTTTTTTTTTTAAAGGCAGAAAGATCTGAGTTTATGCAAACTGTGTAAGAAATGGTCAGGTAGCCAGAACAGGAGTCCATTGTAGGGTTCTGAAAATGCTGACTCTTTTCCTTCCTGGTTAGTGGGTTCCCCACTGTCTGTTCCCACTATGACCAATAGGGGGAAAAATCCCCAAATACGAAGCCTTCGCTTATTCTCAGAGATGGTACAGATGGGGAGATAGCTGATACTGCCGTGTCCTGGGCTGCCTTACAATCATCTGGAGGAGAGAGCCTCTTGAGTAGGAAGCGCAGCCAAACAGAAGCCTGAGAGCAGGTGGAACCCCTGGAGCCGTGGGGAAGACTGGGAACAGACCCCAGTATAATTGCTTCGAGGCAGGGCATCATGTGAAACATTTTTACTCAGAGCTGTTCATTGATTTTTTTTTTTAATCTATAGAAACATAATCATCTTAGAATTAGAGAATATCGTGTAGCATCTTTCAACTCAGAGCAGAAATCTGTTCTCTAGAATCACTGGAAGGGAGGGGGATTCTGCTTAAATAGATCCAAAAAAAAAAAAAAAAGTATTTCAGTGTATTCATAGGCAGCTCTTCCTATAATTGACTTTTTAAAAAATTCTATCTCATTTGTTAAAAAGCTCTACTTTAAAAAAAAAAGTTTATTTTTTGAGAGAGAGAGAGAGCAAGTGAGCAGAGGAGGGGCAGCGAGAGAGAGGGGGACAGAGGATCCGAAGCAGGCTCTGTGTTCTCAGCTAGGGGTCCGATGCGGGGCTAGAACTCACGAAGCGCGAGATCATGACCTGAGCTGAAGTCAGACGCTTAACCCACTATGCCACCCAGGCACCCCAAAAGTTTTCCTTTATATTAAGCTGAAAACTTACCCCTGCCAATTTTATCTTGGCTGGTAGCTAAGGTCTACAACATGATGGCTTATCCAAACATAAATATTCCATATTGCCATTTCTTTAGTAACTTCTAATTGCTGGTCTCAAGTCATGTTTTGAGAGCTATTCTCTCGAAGTGGAGTGACCCTCTCTCCTTGGCATCAACTTTCTCTCCTCCCTTTTGCCCCCTTTTTTTGTCAAAATAAAACAAGGCCCTTTAACCTATTCTTGGCATGAAAATGATGGGGAAATGAGTCCTAGTGGGCCTGCCAGCAATCATGTGGCCCTCCCTTCTTTAACTGCTAAGCATCCAGGAGTGTCATATTTTCTTATGGAATCTCCCTGGTGGTGGTTTATAATGTATTTGCATTTCAAAAGTAAGTGCTTAGGAATGTGGCTGTCCTTTTGAGAAAATACTAATGATCCTGTATTTACATTTGAGTATAAATTATGTTGCCCCTCTCTTCCCCCATAGTCTGGAGTTTTGGGGCCCTGTTTCACTACCCACACAGGAGATGGAAATAGGTTTGTGAGCGCGCTGCCGGAGCATCCCTCCTGGCCTCTCTAGTGGATTCAGCGTCTCCTCCAGCATCAGGGAAGTTCCCTCACATCCGCTGACTCCCCGCTTTGGTTCAAGCCTGGTGTTAAGTTCGGAGCCACCCTTCCCTTGAGGCGCTTTCGGTCATTTCTATTCCTTTGGAAGAGAACATCACTGGGCAGACTCCTAACGTTGTTAATTTTTGAATCTTTCTCTGACCCAAAGTGAAAACGAGCTCCAGGGAAAGTTTCAGTCAAAGACATTTCTGCTCGCTGATTTAATTCAGGAGCTGTCAGTGTTTACGCATATGCGGGCACTTAGCTACATTTGCATCCACATCAGACTCCTCCCTGCTGACAGCAGGCCTGTCTCTTGGAGGGGACAGATGTAATTATCCTTTTGCAAGTGCAAGGCACACTGTCAGGATTTTGCTCTGGAAGAGAGAAAAGACCCAGAAAATGAGCCCGAAGAGGAGACTCCATGTTCTGTTGAACTCAGAAAGCTCCTTGGGAGCAGGCCCTTCCCAGCCTCATTTTTCTGTCCTTTTCCATTCTGCCCTCTCTTCGCTTGTCCCCAAAGCGTCCTTGTGGAGAAGGGAGGAAGAGGGGATAAAAGGCATGAAGGTCCCCTGTAGTTAACAAAAAGGGGAAAACTGGAGCTACTTTTTATCATCTCAACTCCCCTCCAGATACCTGTTTCTGGCCTTAAAAGATGAAGGAGGATCTACGTGGCTGGTTAAGCATTTTGTCCTTGTACCCTCCCTAGATGCAGAAATAACATAATCAAGTTTTGACCTACATACACTAGCTAAGTTTTATCAAAATATGGCTGGTTTTGTGAGTGGCAGGAGAGACGGGTCCTCCACAATTCCTGTCATCTCACATGACCCAGGAAAATCTAGACGTTCATAGAACCATATCCTGAATCAGTCACAGCAGGCAGGGGATCTCGGCATGTTCATAACACTGAACCCAAAAGCAAGCCTGTGGTCGACCAGAAAGCCGAATGAGACACAGCCCTCTGGACAACAGCTGTTGTAGGCACTGGAGTGCCCCACTGGCAGCAAGATGGAGACTGCATAGGAGGGGTTGAATGCTATCAAAATCACCCTTTTTACACCCAGCTAAGGAGTCCAGAGCCAGCCAGTAAGCTGCTGCAAAGCCCCAAATCTTCAGCATCAGCCAGACATGACCACTAATGCATTTGTTACCTTTAAAAAGTGCTATGTGGATACCTACTCATAAAAAAAAAAACGCTAAAGATGAAATCAAATACGTTTTTGCCACATTAACCAGTAGCCCCAATTTCTGGAATGTATCTGCTCCAGTTCAATACATATAAATCTATTCCAGAGAATAGATTGTGAAATATACACCAGAGAAAGTCTTGTGCAGGTTCTTTGGAAGGCAGGCACAAAATTTTCTTGGGAGGGTTGATAAGGACAGTGAGGAGTCAGAGCCAATCTAGGCATCCATGGTTAGCATATGGGTAAGTAAGAAAAGGTAAATAGGTATTAAGGAGTATTACATAGTAGTTGGAAGAAGCTGGCTTCAATATAACACGTCTTCATCTGTGTGTGTGTGTGTGTGTGTGCACGCGCATGTGTACAAGGGTCAGATGCCGGTGCCGCAGGAACTAGGTACCCTGTATCACATGGCATGGTAATGAAGTTAGTCACAAACAACATGATGAAAGGTGGAAAACAAGCCGACCAGGAGTAAGTCTTGACTCTTGCTCTCTGAGATTTGGTTTCTTCACCTACAAAGCGAAGAGCCTAGTACCGTTTCCCAGGCTTAGGGATGGCTCATGATAAACCACCGCATGTAGGCCTGGCTGAGAAATTTGAGGTGTTTGCCACCCCTGCACAAGCCAGACTCATTCTTGCTATAGTAGTATAGTCTGCTGCCAGCACCGGTCCCTGCACTGTTCAGATCCCAGTCACTAGCCGTCTCCCTCAAAGCCCTCTCTAGCCAGAGGGGACTTCATAGCAGAGCCAGGATATAGTGTTTGAGCAGCTATCAGTGAAGAACCCATTATACCTAGGAGAGCATCGAACTTCTACTCCAAATACCCTCTAGGCAGGTTTCCTTTTTGATGACTCTTCTATTAGAGATCTCTTCGAAGCCCATTAAATCAGGTCGAAGCCCAGTTATTGGTTTTTGACAGGTTCTGTTGCAAATGGTTCTTCTCTCGTGTGAACCAAGATAGATGCCAGTTCAACCACACCCTTCTCATCACTGGAGGGCTGTGCAGGGCCATCCTGTGGGGGAAGGGAAGTCTCTTTCCCCTGTGGTGACTTGGCAAATGCAACCAGATTTAACCTTAACACCAGAGAAGGGAATGAAAGGAAATGAACCCCCAAAGCCCTACTGTTCCAGGCATCAGGTAACCAATGACATGTGTTTATGTTACTTTAGAAAGATATAAAATGGCACCATTTCTATCTTTTCTCACTGCAACAAATTCATCTTTGCCCCAAGAGAGTGCTGTCACTGTCCCTTGGATGAACTACACTATCATCTTTCCCAGAGACTTTAGAAGCTTCTGAGAGCCCTGCTATGCCCCAGCATTGTTCTGTCCATCCCACGGACACAGGAAGAACTCTGAAAGACCCCACCCAGGCCAGTCTTCCAAATCAATAAAGAGATACCTTCTCTAGGTGCTTCCATTCACATTTTCAGCAAATATTCATCGAGTCCCCGCCATGTGCCAGACGCTGCAGGGTAACAATGATTAATGTGTGATCTCTGTTCTCACCGTGAGGCTCTAATTCTAGAGACCCCTTTCTTTCTCATGGGAACTGAGAACTGGTGCACCATGATGGTTCCCGGTGTGGGCTCTGGGCCCACAAGGCCTGGCTTCCAGTCCTGCCTTGACCAGCTCCTGGCTGTGTGATCCTGGACACGTTACCTCATGGGTTAAAAGGAATTCACTGCTGTGTTATCTCATATGCTTGTGTCCAAGATCAAACAGGCTGACGGGGCACCTGGATGGCTCAGTTGGTTAAGTGTCCGACGTGGGCTCAGGTCATGATCTCGCGGTTTGTGAGTTCAAGCCTCGTGTCAGCTCTGTGCTGAGCTCTTGGAGCCTGGAGCCTGCTTCGGATTCTGTGTCTCCCTCTCTCTCTGCCCCTCCCCCACTCATGCGCAAGCGCTCTCTCTCTCTCTCAAAAATAAAATAAACATTAAAAAAATAAGCTGAAACACACAAAGCACTCAGGACCACGAGGCATAGGTAGGCACTCAGTAATTTTATCCCCCTGAATACATTCCACCAACACTCTCCCACTTTCAGGCCAACGTGTTTTATATCTCATGCATGTGAATTACGAACTCCAGCTATCAGTGCTTTATACAGATATTTATTTCTTTTCCATTAATTTATGTCTATAAATTGTGCTAAGCTCTAATTTTGTCAACTCTAAAAAGCCTTTTCTGACAAATCCCAGGTCATTTTAAGTGTTCTTTACCCCTCCCCCTTCTCCCTCCAGGCCCGCTCCATGCACACTTAGGTTTATACAATGTTGTCACCTCTGGGTTCAGAAAAGGCAAGTGACCAGCAAGAGATCATACAGCTAACTTCCCATGCTAGATGTTAGGGGTCAGATGCTGGTCTGTCTGATTTCAAATTCTGTGACTTCTGGGGCACCTGGGTGGCTCAGTTGGTCAAGCATCTGACTTCGGCCCAGGTCATCATGACCCATTTCATGGGTTCAAGCCCCATGTCGGGCTCTGTGCTGGCAGCTCAGAGCCTGGAGCCTGCTTTGGATTCTGTGTCTCCCCTCTCTCTGTGCCCCTCCCCCGCTCATGCTCTGTCTCTCTCTGTGTCTCAAAAGTGAATAAAGATTTAAAAAAAATTAAAATTGACTGTCCAGGGGCACCTGGGTGGCTCAGTCAGTTAAGCCTCTGACTTCAGCTCAGGCCACGATCTCGCGATTTGTAGGTTCGGGCCCGGAGTTGGGCTCTGTGCTGACAGCTCAGAGCCTGGAGTCTGCTTCCGATTCTGTGTCTCCTTCTTTCTGCCCCTCCCCTGTCCACACTCTGTCTCTGTCTCTCTCAACAATAAATAAAAACTTAAAAACTTATTTTTAAATTAAAAAAATTCTGTGACTTCTTACTATGTTATTCTGACTTTCATCACATTGTAGAAGACTCTAATAAAAACATACTATTTCAATTACTATTATTTCGCTGAGTGTTCTCTATGTTCCAGGGACTGGATAATATGTATGTGTGTGTGGGTGTGTATAAAATACACATATATTATCTATAAGTATAATATATGTATATATTGTAATGTAATATGTGTATACTATATGTATATAGTTATATATTTATTATGTAACATATGTAATATATATTTTGTTACACATACATACATATATATGTTATATATATTATTATACAGTAATATATATCAGTAATATCTATAATATATATATTACTGTCTCATAATATATATAAACCTGGGGTTTACTAGAAAAGACTTCTTATACTTGGCAAGATCTGAGCTCTTAGAGCAACTTACAGACATAAATTTTCACATATTATGTAATTAGTATTATATACAACTTATAACTTAATTATATAAATTCTATCCCTACACCATTAGGTACACTTATATACTTATACCCATGTAATGCATATACATACAAATATACTTATGTAATATAAATATGTATACGTGTCTATATAAGTACTCATTTAACCCTCATACAGCTTGGAGAGGCGAGTACTATTATTATGCCCATTTTATAGAGGAGGAAACTAAGGCTTAGAGAAGATAAGCAAGCTTCCCGAGGTCACAAAGTGAAAAATGATGGGACTTGAACCTGAATCTGTCAATATGTATCTTTTCCATTGTTTGTACTTCACAGTACTTCATACACTGGGGGTTCAATAGTTCAGGCAAAATAAATGCTAACTGAAGGGATCAATACATCATATCCCAGCTCCTACAGTTCTTGCTCATCCTCTACACCCAATCTGCTGAGCTGGAATTTGAATGCACTTTAGCCTGGGGTGGATTTTCTGGGCCCTCTGGTGTGTGTGATGGTGATAGGGCATGTGAGGTAAGCCTTCATTAGCAGGATATGTTTCCATCTCTCTTTGGGTCTGTCAGATCCTCGGGTGGTGGCAAGAGCTGCTGATCTAGACCCTGGACTCTGCTCATGGCTCACTGGTAGCTGGGGCAGTCCTGAAGGGCCAAGGATTTGAGATCTTGCTCAATCAGAGGCCCCAGGTTGGCCCCGAGCTCCTGTTTATGGTTGGCTTTACAAATATTGGGAAACTTCAAAAAAAACCAAAACACTCAACAACAACAACAACAACAGTGCTATCCAGCAATAAATTAAGCCAGTCCCAACACTCACGAAATCCATAATGGTATAGATATCCAGATAGACCTTAATTGTGATTTAATAGTGTTTACTGTAATTTAGCTCCAGGGAAATGTACTTTCAATTAACCAGTATAAACACAATGTCTACTTACCCCATAAATGTTCTCCTAAATGTGCTCATTAAGGCCTACATCCAATGAGTTTCATATCATGCCTTCCTTTCTTTCCCCAAAACACCACTCTACTTCAGGATCACCTTACCTGTATCTGGATTGTTGGTCTATTATCTGCCTCTAATTTTGCCTATGCACCTTAATTCACCCTCCACACGTGACTCCCCCTCTTTAACCACATTCTAACTCCTGGCCCTGCATGCACACTACTCCACAAATATGGCCTCCAATCGACCCTTCTGGACTCCCCTTCCACTGTTCACCAGTATCACCTCGCCAAGCACTTCTGTATCCAGGCCTTTGTTCATGCTGTTCCGTCTTTTGGAACTGCCCTTCCCACCATCTGTTCACATGAAAATCCAACCTCTCTTTCAAGACCATCCTCAAACCTTCACCAAAAAACATTGGTAACTTGTCTGTTTAAACTTGGATGTGGCTTTGCTTCTCTTTAAGCTCCATACTGATTTCTCTATTCTTCTCTAATGGAATTTAGGAGATATATACATACACACACACACACACACACACACACACATATATATATATACATACATATATATATATATATATATACACACACACACACATATATGTCTTTCACCTCTACAACAACGATTAGAAACAGCGGTCCTGTGGTTTTATCTCTGTACCTTCACAGGGATCTGCATATAGATGCTCGATACATGATTATTGAATTAAACAGAGTTGCCCTGACCTCATAGGAAGTATACAAGGCAACACCCAGCTGCTTGGCTCTTTAAGAGACAAAAAGACTCCGGCGACCACCAAGGTTCCCCCTGTGTGTGAGTATTCACGATTCATCCAGATCATGTTCTTCACCTCTAAATAGTTCTTGTAGTTATTCAGTAAAATCCTTCAGACTTGATCAAATATCTGCTGACACATCCTTAGAGTGTCTTCTCATATATAAGTAACTGCAGTGTCAATAAAAATTCAGTGGTAGTTACACAATAGGACTTGAATCGGGAGTTGGGAGATCTCAGTTGTAGCCCCAGAAATATCATTAAATTGCTGCAGAACTAGGATAATTGGGGCTCCGTCATTTCATTCCTGTGCCTCTGTACACAGCAAAAGTGAGATAATTGGCTGGTGAACAGTATGGCGCCTTCTGATCGCATCCAAGCTGGGCATCAGTGGCCTGCCATCCTGGCCGCCCATTACAATCACCTGGGGCTTTACAAATACCACTTTCTGCTCCAGCCCAACCAACTGATGCTCTCTGAGGTTATCACCCAGGCATCAGAAGGTCTTTCAGCTCCCTAAGTCGTTCCAAAGAGCAGCCAGGATGGAAAGCCTCTACTCTGGACAGATGCTTCTCAGATTTTAACGTGCATTTTAACAAACCACCTGGGGATCTCTGCAGAGTCTGATTCCTTCAGTCTGAGGAAGGACCCAAGAGTCTGCATTTCTAACTAGCTCTCAAAGTGATGCCAGTGCTGTTAGTCCATGGACCGCACTTTAAAGAACAAGACCCGTTTTATTGTCTTTAAGTTCTTGAAGGGCTGTTCTTAGAAAGAGCCACATAACTAACCACAGGATGTGTTCTTGGCCCTAATAGGTGCTAGCTACTCCTCAGGCCCTGGGGAGGAACAAAGAGTGTCTGACTTCAGAAGAACCTAGGAAAATACTCCAGAAGGCAATCAAGACAATCAGGACGGGTCTAAAGAGAGCCACCAACAGAAACAGATGCCTAAGAGACTGTAGTAAAATAGCTGGGAACTCAGAAACTTTGGACGAATGCTGGCTTAAGGCCTTAAATCATAAACTAGCCATCACATCCCCAGTTCCCAGAGTCCCACAGGCCTAGCCTTCTCCAAATTATCCAGGCAAAGCACAGATTAATTCAGACAGCAGTAATTGATTACCCACTGTGACAGTCATTCACTTATTGTCTCCCAGCCCCACTGCCACCCTTCTACACTCTGCTCTATACTTCTGGGCCTGAGACTGCAAACCACATTTCTCCCTTGCTTCCTGACTCTAAGGGGACCAACTGTCCCAGTTTGCCCACAACTGTCCCCATTTTAGCCCTGAAAGGCCCACATCTCAGGAAATCCCTTACTTATTCTTGCTGGCTCGCTATTAGGTTCCGCAAATAGGTGTCACCAGGGGAGATCAGTAAGGAGGGAGAAGGGGCTGTCTTCTTCCTGGTTTGCTTGCTGTCCCCACCACTGAGACCCCGGCTGGTGGCAGGTGCCATCCAGCAGCAGCAGTTGGTTCTGGCCTCCTGCCCCTCTCAGCACTCAGAGCCAGCTCAGTGCTCCACTCAGATGTCCTAGCAGTTGGGTAGTGTCCCTCTGCAGAGACTCGAGCCCCAGCCCCATAGGTTCCTCTCCTGAGCTTCTAAAATCTGATGATCCACTTCTTCCCTTGTTCCTCCAGCTCTGGGGGCGAGTTTCTATTTCTTGCATTTCTCATATCTGGGTTACATCAGTGTGCTCCATTTAAACCTGTCTAAATATTTTTTTTTATTATTTTTTAAGTTTATTTATTTATTTTGAGAGAGACAGGGAGACCGCGAGCAGGGAAGGGGGAGAAAAAGAGGGAGAATCTCCAGCAGGTTCTGCGCTGTCAGTGCAGAGCCCATGCAGGGCTCGAACTCACAAAACTGTGAGATCATGACCCGAGCCGAAATCAAGAGTTGGGCACCTAATGAACTGAGCCACCCAGGAGCCTCTAAACCTGTCTCAACACTGTTTCTATGTTAAATTCCTTCTGATGATAAATCTAGTGTGGTTTTCCTGACTGGTTCCTGGCTGGTGTATATGCCCTGGATGCCAACAAGTCAAACAGATGTTAGAAATATAAAGGCACAAAGCATAAGAGACTCTTAAAAACTGAGAACAAACTGAGGGTTGATGGGGGGTGGGAGGGAGGGGAGCGTAGGTGATGGGCATTGAAGAGGGCATCTTTCGGTATGAGCACTGGGTGTTGTATGGAAACCAATTTGACAATAAATTTCATATATTAAAAAAAAAGAAGAAATATAAAGGCAAATACAGCACAATGTCGCCCTCTAGTGGAAGGGCAGAGGAGTACCGTTATTACAATGTAAAGTGCTAAGCGCTAAGCCAACTACACACTCAGTGTTAGGACAGCCCAGGGCAGGGGGTTCCCAAAATAGGAATTCATGGAAAGCTTCCTGGAGGAGGTGCTATTTGAAATGGATTTCAACTGGGGCTTTCACAAAATGAAGAAAAGAGCAATGGCCTTTCAGTTAGAGGGAACGCCGTGTGCCAAGGTATACAGAGCACAACATGCTCTAGGTATACAGAGCACAACATGCTCTAGGAATGATGCTGCAAGGTCAGAATAAGGACAGTAGGTAGAGGAGTAGTGGACAGTCCAATCCAGTTGTCTCAATCTGCTCAGGCTGCTACAACAAACCATAGACTGGGGGGCTTAAATCCCAGTTCTATGGGATCTTGGACAAGTCCAAGATCAAGGTGCCAACTGACCTGGTTCCTGGTGAGAGTGTGCTCCCTGGCTTGCAGATGGCTGCCTTCTTGCTGTGTCCTCACATGGCAGGGCAGGGAAGTGCTGGTGTCTCTTCCTTTCTTACAAGGGCACTAATTCCATCATGGGGGCTCCACCCCTCATAACCTCATCTAAGCCCAATCACCTCCCAAAGGCCTCCCCTCCTCAGACTGTCATATTGGGGCTTAAAGGTTGAACATATAACTTTGTGGGGAGGGGGACAGGAACATTCAGTGACAGCAGGCCTTTCGTGCTAAGTTACGATGTTTAGAGTTCATCCTGTAACCTTGAAGCCATTAATAAGCGATTTTTAAAGAGGCGATGCCAGGGTCATATTATCATGTCTACAGGTGGCTCCCAGGGTGGTCAGGTGGGAAACTGAGATGGAAAGTTGACACCTGTTAGGGCTCAGTTTTGCTCAATTCTAGAGGCCAGAAATCCATGGTCCTGAATTGTAAGAAACAGGTGGATGCTTTAAATAAGGATGCAGGATATGAATTCAAATCCATCTAGGTCATTGCTTCAGATGACCTGGGCACATAGATATTTATACACACACAGAGCCAAGACTGTTTGGTTGAAAGAATAGAATGGTTTCTTCCGAGGGCACACTAACATGATCAGAGTGTCTTAGTCTGTCATGAAGAGGGGGTGGCCATTCTGATGGACAGCTATACAATCTTGAAGGCTCCAGAGAGCACGCACTAGACTTTATAACAAGCGGATGATCCCTTACTTTTCCGGGACCCAGAAGCCACTTGGACAGGGAAGATGCCCGAAAAGCGTTAACAGGGGAAACATGGTCCTTTTCATGGGCAAGGGGTAGACGACAACTAGAAATACGCAGGCAAATGTGCCAGAGGGAAAATTCTCCAGCAGGTGCGTGAAGGTGTGGATACTGGACCAGAAGTCCTTGCAATAAGTTTTGCAATCAGTCGTTTTGGGAAATGCTGTGAGGGAGTGAAAAGGCTAGTGGGAGGCTGGGACCACTTAAATATACCTTTTAATATTTTTTCCAATTAAAGTCTGAAAGCCAGCCTCTAAGCCTAAAGTGCTGGAGGCCGTTAGCCACCCGAGGAAAGGAGGTTAGGCACAGGTGTGCCAAAGCTACAGAATTATAATAAATACATGTCCCAACTCCGCAATGGCTGAACCACCGGGCCCCATTTGATGCTAAAAAGGTCCATTGTGAAGCCTATCAAAGATAATGTCACTTTATGGAGTGAGAGCCAGCCATTGGGAACACGCCGTCCCCCAGGCAGGGTCCAGGCAATGTAAGGAACACTGACATGCTCCAAGGGCCACCTTTACTGGCAGAGGCCCAAGAGGGAGGAAGCCATCAGTCTTTCTGAGTGGCCATTACTGATGTTTTGGTCATCATCACAAGACATAATTGAGACCATCCCGCCACGTCCTGCACTAAGGTTTAAACACAAAACCGCAAACATCCAGGAGATAGAGAGATGTGTCAGCATCCACACCTGAGACAGTTCTGGGGCAAATGTAATTGACTATAAGCCAGAAAGGAGGCCACGGTATTGGGAAACCAGAGAAAAAAGTGGGTGCAAAGTTGGGGGTGGAAATGAGGGGCTTAAGAATGAGATTGTCTTGTTCTGCCCCGATCATACATAGAGCCCCTGCAGGCCTGGACATTATGACATTCTGAGAGGGATGTGAAGGAACCACAGCACTGGGTGGGCAGAGAGACGCTGGGAAGTGAGACAGGGGAACTCCAGGGGTGTTCAGGCGGGGAGACTGATGGCCCAGGAGAGCACCATCCAGTGGGGGTCACTGACATGCGAAGGGCTGTCTCAGGAAAGATCAGTGACACATGCTGAGAGAGGCCAGCAGGGAGAACCAGGACAGGCGGGAAGAATTCCAGGCGCGCCCTGCTGTATACATGGTACTTACCGCCTGGAATGGTCTTGTTTATCTGTTGGCTTGTTGACTGTCTCTTTTCCAGTAGACTATAAGCCCCATGAGAACAAGGACCTCATCTGTCTTATTTTCTGCTGTGCCCCGAGAACTGGGAACAGTGCCTGGCATGTGACAGGTGGCCAGTGAGTATTGATACAACGACTAAGGGAGGTTAAGAAACAGACTCAGCCACTGTTTGTAAGGTAGGTCTCTGAACTGGCTTTCCAAACTTAAAAAAAAAACCCTTTCTTGAAATACCCCTCACATGGGACCCCAATATAGATGACAGATTAGTGTGGCATTTTAATAGTATACATTTATATCATAAGTCCTAATATAAAACATGTATTATTAACTTATAACGGATGAGAAATCTGGGAATGTTTTGATAAACATAAGAAAACCTTTGAAATCGAGGCTACCAGAAGACCAAGAATATAATTTATTCCTCTCTTATCTTTGGCTTGCGGAGCACTGAGAAAACCCTGATTCATGCAGAGTAGTTGCAAATGATGCCAGTCTCCAATAGCTCATCTGGCAATCTCAGGATAATTCTTTAATTAAACTGATGCAGGAACTTGAAAAGGGAGTAGCTGGAAAATTCAGCTTGAAAGTTGAATCTCTTACAGTTTGTAACAGTGGGTTGTGCCTCTTACTATACATTCAGAAGTCAGACAAGAAGAGGCAAAGACAATAAGTGCCAATTCTACTCTGATGTGTGATATTATCATGACTCTGATGAGTTACACATTCAGTTATAACTATACAACCAACCACTGGGCCGTGCTGGGAGTCAAGCACCTTCTCTGTGCCTCACTCCTAACTGAACACAAGACTGTGTTTCTGAGCCATGAAACTCTAATTCCCAAGATGTAGGAGCTCAGGCATGATGTTGTCTTTTTAAGAAAAATCAGTGAAGGGGAGCCGGGGTGGATCAGTTGGTTAAGCATCCAATCTTCATTTTGGCTCAGATCATGATCTCATGGTTTGTGGGTTCAAGCCCCATGCTGGGCTCTGCACTCACAGTACAGAGCCTACTTGGGATTTTCTCTCTCCTTCTCCCTCTGCCCTTTCCCTGCTCTCTCCCCGCCCCCCCCTCTCAAAATAAATAAACTTAAAAAAAAATCAGTGCAAAGATGCAGCCTTCATAACCAATGACTCATTTTCAGTAAGTTCTGATATCCACAGATAACCCTGCTGGGAGAAGGGTTGCCAGAACCACACAAAGTGATCTGGTAATACAAATTAAAGTATTTGTGGTTAAAATTTGGTATATGGCATTTAAGTAGTATGTTGTTGTTCTAGATGACCTTACTAATTAAATATATGTATATGTATATATATGTATATGTATATGTATATGTATATGTATACATATACCTATTACGTATATATACATATCTACATATATATGTATATATACGTAATAGGCATATATACATATCTACATATATATACGTATATATGTATGTATATGTAATATGTATATATATGTAGATATGTATATATGTAATATGTATATATGTATATAAGTATGTATATGTAATATCTATACATACATGTATGTGTGTGTATATATGTGTATGTGTATGTGTATATATGTATGTGTATATGTATATATGTAATATGTAAATATGTATATGTATACATATATGTATATATGTATACATGTATATATGCATGTATATATATGTGCCATATATATACATATATGTATATATGTGTGTGTATGTGTGTGTGTGTATGTATATATATATATATATATATATATATATATATAGTTTAAATTAAAAACTCTTGCAGGATTCCAGCAGCCCTTGGACTTAAGTATTACCAGACAAAGCCAAATCCAAGGGTTCCCTGGGAATCTGAGATTCTTCCAGACTGGCCGGATGCAGTCATAACCTTTCTGATGCATGAAGACTACACGGACTGCAGCAATGAGGGCAGACGGAGATAAGCCCATTTATAGGCTTTACCATGAGACTTGTCATTACAAGTGCCCCAGTGAGCAAGAGTCATGACTCCCAGGTTCCTTGTCCCAACATTCTGGTGTGGGAAGGTATTTCCATCATAATGGAGATGGCAGATGGGCATATGTAGAGACAGTAATGACCACCTGGGGATGGAGAGTAACCAGCCTCCAAACCTTCACAGAGATGGCAGAGACCCTCATTTCTGTATGCCAGTAAAGGAAGAAACAAATTCTTTCACCCAGCTTAAGGGACTATCCACCTGCTAAATATACAGTGTCATCCTGTCGTTTAACTATATTTGTGATTATGAAACATCAGAGTATGGGGTGCCTGGGTGGCTCAGTCGGTTGAGCATCTGACTTGGGCTCAGGTCATGATCTCACGGTTTGTGAGTTCGAGCCCCACGTCGGGCTCTGTGCTGACAGCCCAGAGCCTGGAGCCTGCTTTGGATTCTGTGTCTCCCTTTCTCTCTGCCCCTCTCCTGCTTGCACCCTGTCTTGCTCTCTCTCAAAAATAAATAAAAACATTAAAAATTTCAAAAAACCCCCCCATTAGATTATAACAGCTGCCATCATATACTAGGTACTTACTATGTGATAGTAGTTTCATCTAGATACTTCATAATAGTATAGTTTCATAATTGATTTATACTAGATAGTATAGTTTCATATAGTTACATAACTATAGATAGTTAGGTAGTTTCATAATTGATTTATACAAATTATTTTTTCTAGTAGCAATCCTAGAATTCCCTTTTTTTTTCGTATCCACATTTTACAGAGGACAAAACCGAGGAATGTCAACATGAACCTGGCTAAAGTCATACAGCTAAGCATGCAATGAAGCCATGATTCATATCCTTACAGCTTGGCTCCAAAGTCCAAACCTTTAACCACTTTAAACACATGAACTGGGGCGCCTGGGTGGCTGAGTCTGTTAAGCATCAGCTCTTGATTTCAGCTCGGGTCACGATCTTGCAGTGCGTGGGACGGAGCCCCATGTTGGGCTCTGTGCCGACAACACGGAGACAGCTTAGGATTCTCTCTCTCCCCTTCTCTCTGCCCCTCCCCTGCTTGCGCTCTGTCTTTCCTTCTCTCAAAGATAAATAAACATTAAAAAAGAAAAAAGAAAAAAAAATCCAGAGTTACGAAATTCTCCAAAATTTGGTAAAGTTCTGCAAAAGTCAAGTAAGTGTCATACCACTGATACCCATTTCTGTGAGTTCACTGACTACCCAGTTACATTAATTGACATTAGGTTTCATCCCAGTCTGTGCTGAGACCTTTGTCTCTTTCATGGAAACTCATCTCCAAATTTATGGTGTATGCCAAAGGAAAACCAGATTCACTCTCCATCATTTTGGCGTGTAACCGACATCACTAGGATGCCTTTATATTGTTGAGTGAAGGACGCACGTATAAATGTGGCAGTGAACTCTGAGATATACGGTGGCAGGGGGAAAACAGGAACCCTGCATGAATGAGCTAACACGACACAGTGGGAAGGGCATCATTTAGGAGGCAGGCAGTGGCTCTGTCACTGAACACTTGCACGGCCTTGGACTGCACACTTAACCTCTCTAAATTTCAGTTTTCTGAGCTGAAAATGGGGATGATTGTAGCCCCATATCATCCCCTGTTGGGATAATGGAACGATCACATTTTGTTTTTTATTACTTTTAATGTTTATTTATTTTTGAGAGGGCGAGAGGTGGGGGGAAAAAATGAATAGGGGAGGGCCACAGAGAGAGGAGAACAGAGGATATGAAGCAGGCTCCATGCTGACAGCAGAGAGCCCGCTGCAGGGCTCAATCCCACGGGTGAGATCATGACCTGAGCCGAAGTCAGACACTTAACCGACTGAGCCACCCAGGCGCCCCGGAATGATCACCTTTTAAATGTCTGCTACACAGGGGCCGCTTACATGTTTGGATTCTTCCTCCCCACCCTCATCTTTCTCATGACGTTTATATACATGATTAAAATGACCTCACATATCCAGTATATGAAAGTGAGTATCTTATCAAAAGTTGTAACAAGGAATTATAAACTCTGACAAAGTGTCATGCAGATCTGAATAAAAGGCTTTGAGGATGAGGCCATGTTATTTCAGAACCCTGGCTGCCTCCAATCTTGCCAAAGCTCCTATCAATATTTAGTCCGTTAGCTAAAACGGACTTTTACTTCTTTCATGACTTTTGAATTAAAGGAGACTCTGGAGAATTCATGCAAGACCTCCCTGCTGCTTTCCAAGTGACAGATAAAATGTCTAATATTCCATGGGGCGGCAGGGTGGCTCAGTCGGTTAAACGTCCGACTCTTGCTTTGGGCTCAGGTCATGATCTCACGGTTCACAGTGCGAGCATTGCATTGGGCTCTAGGCTAATAGCTAGGAGTTTACTTGGGATCCTCTTTCTCCCCCTCTCTCTGTCTCTCCCCCGCTCATGCTATCTCTCTCTTCTCTCTCTCTCTCTTAATAAATAAATAAACTTTAAAAAAGGTGTCTAAGATTCCAAAAGCCAAGGTGACAGCTGGGGACAAAGGGCATAAACAAAATGACCTAAACTGGATACTGAAAGAACATAAAAGGCCTCCATGTCTGGGCCCAGTGAGCACAGGCTTTTCAGACAAGTTCTGGATTTGCACCCCTTCTCCTGTGGGAACGTGGTGCAGCTTCCTGGGAGTCAGCTCTCCCGAGTTAGAGTCTGTGGCAAGGAACTCAGTAGACAAGGACAGTAAGCAGTGGCCAAGTGGCCAGTGCCCAAGCCTGGCTGGAGTGCTTGCCCAGCTCTCTACTACTGGCCAACGTCCACCTGCTTGCCGCCCAGTCCTGCCGGGGGCTGACTTGATGAGCTATTTCCCCTACCCAGGGTGTGTCCCCTATGGCAGAAGCCTCACTAATAGCTCTGACGGCCAAGCCCTTGACCATCACCTTGTTCTGTTGAGTCTCACCTGCAGAGAGAGTGGGGCTGGTGACAATGGGTGAGTTAGTGCTGGATTCAGCAGGTACATGGAGATGTGATGCCACCTCTCCATAATGAATATTTGTCAGTCAGCTTAACTGGGATTTCCAATCTGACTCCTTTCAAAGTGGGATGTTTGCTGTTAAACACACATGCACACCCACCCACACACAACAACACTATTTCTTTCACAGCCTCTACCTGTGAGCAGCTTGGATTCCTGGTGATCACTTCTAGGAGCCTCAGTTTCTCTCCAGCGACCTGATCCTCCAAAGCAGAGTCCAGATGGCCAGGAAAGTCTGGCTTTTGAAACCTACCCACGTCACCTTCTGCCACCCCAGACAATTTCATCCCGGCTCTCCGGGCACCTAGCAAGTTCTAATTTCCCCCAGGCCTTCCCAGGGGCTATGCAGAAAAGCCCCAAGTTCAGCCAGGCACAAGTAAACCCAGGTACCTAGAGGATTTGGAACAGCTCTGAGGACCTCTTTGTATCCTTCCCCAGAAGTAGAGACCTCTGGGAGGCACCTGGTGAGGAAGAAAGAGAAGCCTCAAAGGAGCAGTGTTCTATTAGCTTCTAGTAATAGGTTCCCCAGCGTCCAGCCAGAGGCTCCATATTTTACCTCTCCCTGCAGCCCTCAGCCCGCCCTTTCCTGCCCACGCCTGGGCACACATAAACCGCAGAAATGAGACTAATCTTGCTCCCTAGGTACATGCTCCTCCCTTCTCTACTCCAGACAGCTTCCAGGGTACCACAGTGCCCTCAGCTAGCAACGGTCAACTAGACACAGTCCATTCTCCCTGTTAATTCATCAACTAGCATTCCTGAAGAGCCCTTATCTGCTGAGGGCAAAGAGGAGAATGGACTTGCCTCTGCTCTTGAGGATGGGCTAGAGGGTGAGGCAGATGAGCAAATGGGCAAGAACAAAGCCTTGTGGTGCATGCTAGTATAGAGGGAAGCACAAGGACGGGAGCCCAATGGAGGGGAGTGTGGGAAGGCTTCAAGAAAGAAGGAAGGAAGGGGGGAAGGAAGGAAGGAAGGGGGGAAGGAAGGAAGGAAGGAAGGAAGGAAGGAGGAAGGAAGGAAGGAAGGAGGAGGGAGGGAAGGAAGGAGGGAGGAAGGAAGGAAGGAAGGAAGGAAGAAGGAGGGAAGGAAGGAAGGAAGGAAGGAAGGAAGGAAGGAAGAAGGAAGGAAAGAGGGAGGGAAGAAGGAAGGAAGGAACAAAGGAAGGAAGGAAGGAAGGGAAGGAAGGAAGAAGGAGGGAAGGAAGGGAGGGAGGGAGGGAAGGAAAGAGGGAGGGAGGGAAGGAAGGAGGGAGGGAAGGGAGAGAGGGAAGGAAGGAAGGAACAAAGGAAGGAAGGAAGGAAGGTATAAGTATTCACTGGGCATAGGAGGGTTGTGGGGGTGGAAAGTGTGGGGAACATTCCAGGCTGAGGGAGATGCAAATGCACACATATACGGACAAACAGAAGGGCAGCTCTCTCCGGGAGCCCTATGAGCTTTGCGCACTGTCCCCACTGGACGGAAGAGAGGACTGAGCTCCAGGGCCCCACAGCCAGCCACCTGCAGGGCCGGGGCTCATTCCAGTACACGCCCTGTCTTTCCAGGAAAAGGGCTGGCCACATTGCCAGAGGTGAGGCTGCTAAAATAAAGCACAGTCACTGCTGCCCTTGC
The DNA here is from genome assembly GCF_022837055.1 of Prionailurus viverrinus. Taxonomy (NCBI): domain Eukaryota; kingdom Metazoa; phylum Chordata; class Mammalia; order Carnivora; family Felidae; genus Prionailurus; species Prionailurus viverrinus. Next base: position 21,524,566 of record NC_062574.1, read on the forward strand.
CAAAAAACCCATTAGACTGGCGATCCGATGAGTTAACTGGGCGTACGAGCTCTTTCCAAAGAGGACAGGAATGGGTTACTGCTAGAAGTGAAACAAGCCTCCTCAAGCAGCGGGGTCTACTTTCCATCCTCAGCAACAATAAATACACGATTAAGGGGCAAACAACCCTGGTTACCCGGTGGGGTGAGGGTCTCCCCTACTCTTCTCCCGACGCTGTCGGCCCCTTGGGTCACACGCCTCTTGTTCCTCTGCCATCCTTTGAATAAGCCACTGCCTGGGAGACGTGAGCATGTCAGCCTCTGTTCCCAGGTCGGGGAGGGATGTCGTAACCTGACAGCAACAGAGGCGGGCGCTGAGATGCCATCCACCTTCCCCGCCTCAAAGCAGGCTCGCTTTAGAATGCTCTCAGGGATCTCTCACTAATCTTTTTATCTGGATATTTATACAACGTTCTGCAGAGCCAACTGCCTGCTGCTTTTCTAAAAGAACAGAAATGACAACGTCAGCATTTCATGTACCCAGTAATTCCCAAATGCCTCGCTCCCCCAAGGCATCCCAGGCAGCGGCTGGGTGCGCAGGTGAGGGGGTGGGGGGAGAGGCTCTCGGGAGGGGGACAGGCTCCAGTCCAGGGTCCAGGGCCCACGGTGTTATCGGGCACGGCTGTCTACTCAGGGACTCTGCCAAGCAAAACAGGAGAACACAGGAAGGGGGGGGGGGTGATATGTGCCAACGAGCACATGATGTGCCTGTTATCCTCACGGCAGGTAGACAGTGCTGTGACTCCACAGCTGAGGAAGCTGAGGCTTTGAGAGGCGCTAACACATTTGGTGAAGTAACACATCCCGGATGTGGCAGAGTCTGCCCACTGGTTGATTCCTGGACTATTTCTGCATTCGTGTTTCTGACAACGAGCCCAATTTTCACAACGGGTTGGTGCTAACGTCAAGAGTAGAGCCTGGATCCTCGGTCTTCTACGCTAGTGAATAAAGGCTCTCATTCTTCACCACCCTCATTCACAAACTCACAGCCGGGGCTGACTCTGGGCTGGGTCCTGTGCTTAGCCCGCACCCTCTGGGAGCTCCGTAGTCAAAACCAGATGGGGAAGCAGAGGGGGAGCTCCTGGGAGTAACCTGCTGCCCCGGGACACGGCCTGGGAGCTGGTGGTAACCCTTCCAAGTGACCCAACAGGTCACTGTCATTCCCACTTTGTAGTGGAGGAAGCTGAGGGGTCAGAGGTGCTGAGTGACTTGCTAAAGGTCACGTGGTCAGTAAGCGATCAAAGCAGGATCCAGGCCCAGGTCTTGTCTCAGGCCAAAGCCTGCTCTCCTAAGAAAAACATGCTATTTGCTGCCACGGCTCCGGCGTGGGTGGGAATCATGGGAATCAGGGATCACTTTCCTGGGAAGTGATCTTAACTGATTATGGAAGGTTGATTCAGAGTCAACTGAGAAAAGACAGGGAATGTCAGATATCCCAGAAGACTGCATCAGAGGCTGGGAACAGAAGAATAGAAAACTCCGGGTCAGGAGTAAGCAGGTCTCAGGCAAGGAAATCTCTTCATGCCCTGCAAAAGAGTTCAGATTCTACCTGAAAGACAATAGGGAGCCAAGAAGGACTATATTCAAAGGAGGAGCTGGCATGATTTGCATTTGGGGAAGGTCACTTTTGCCACAGCGTGGGTTGGGTGAAGGCAAGTCTGGAGGCGGAGAGATCCGTGGGTGCCACCACAGTCCAGAGCAGTTGCAAAGGCAGAGGCAGTAGCGACACAAAGTGAGTTTTGAATTCAGACGTGTTAGAGGTTACGCTCTTTTTTTTTTTTTTTTTTTTTTTTTTTGCCAGAAACACATCCCGAAAGACATGGCCCTTCACTTACCACAGTCTAATCGTGCCTACCATCCTTCCATTACTGTTCCCGCCGGATGCTCCAAATAAGCGGGGATTCTGTGCACGGGGGTTTGGGAGTCAGTTTTGAGGCTGGGAGCACAGAAGCAATGCATGAAGCTGAATGTGCCTGCGTTATAATCCTCTCACCTCATTAAACAGCACGTTCATGAGAATTTATGTGCATCAGTCCAAGATAAGATAAAGTGAAATAAACACCGAAGTGCAACGACCCGGGCCAGCGTAGCTTTCCGCCGTGTCCCTTGGGTGTGCTCATGTCCCCACCAGGCAGAAAGACAGTTCCTGGATGCCATTTCTCTCCATGTTTAGCTCTTCTCGCATAAATTTCCTCAAGCCTCTGGCAGCAGTCACCACTTGTCTGCTAGTGAGTACCAGCCGCTGACAAAGGGAGTGAACAATGGCGAAGAGTTATTAAAGGAAGAACTTGAGAACAGCTGATCTACTTCATTTGACAGCCTGTTGTTGCGTTTTGTCTTGGGGAGGGGGCGTTGTTTGTGGGCGTGTTTCCTTTGGGTGGTGACTGGAGAACACACGTATAATAGAGTCATATTTTCTGCGGGTGGAATCGTCGCCAGTCCTGTTGACAGAATGGAAGCTACCAAAAGTTGCAGGTGCTCTGCATCGAGCCCCGGGCATCCAGGGCTGCCTTCACCAGACCAGTCTGGCTTTTACGTCCGAGTCGTTTGACCACACCACTTCCTGGCACTCGGCACGTGCAACATCTTGGTGCCATTGCCTGAGCCCAGAAATCCAATCCCAGCAAAATTACTTGGACCTGGCCGTTTCAGCCCATTAACCCACGGACAGGGTTGGGAAAAGCACGTCCAGCACCAGTCGGCACCCACGGTCTGGAGAAATGTGGACAGAGGATGCTGTGGAGACGTCTCGGGGCAGGGGGCAAGTTGAGACACAGACCCAATTTTGTTGCTCCCAAGTGACCTTGGGCCTCATTTTCCCCATCTCTTAAAGGCAGAGACCGCAAAAGGCGTGCAGGGAACAAAATGATTTCAACGTTCCCTTCCACTTGGAAAACTTGAGGGTGTTGGGAGGAGCTGCCTCTCAAGGAGAGGGAGGAGGGTCACTGTGCTCCCCAGTTCTCATGGAGAAGGCTCTCTTGGAAGCAGGCATCCCCGAAGGGGAGGACCCGTGATGAAGGAGGAGAACTCCCTCCCGCACTCTCCTGTCACCACCCCCGAGGGCAGGCTGATGTGTCAGAGACTAGGATGCTAGGACAATGCCTGAAAGAGAAGCCCAGGGGAGTCAGCCTTACTGACTGGCAGGGACGGGGCAGGGGGTGGGGGTGGGCAGGAGGCATCCAGGGAGAAAGGGTGAGGAAGCGCCCTTGTCAAAGTCGGGGCCCAGTTTTCAAGAACGAAAACAGCAACGAAAGAAGAAAGGTCTTTCTTACTCATCTTTGTTCCTGCTTATTCTAGAAAATGCAAGTTGAGAATGTGTTTACAGATCTAAATCAGGCTTCTCCACCCCAGCAGTACTGACATTTTGACTGGATACTTCCTCACTGTGGGGGCTGCCCTATGCCATGTGGGATGTTTAGTTTCATCCCTGGCCTCTGCCCACTAGATATACCCTCAGTTGTGACAACCACATATGTAGAGACACATTGCTGTATGTCCCATGGGTGGGGGGAAGAGGGGGAGCAAAATCACTGCAGTTGGGAGCCATTGCTCTAACTAGAAGATCGGTCTTTTCGAAACCTCAGTTTGCCTGTATCCCAAATGGGGTGACACCTGATCAGCTCAGTTCGCAGAGTGATTGTGGGAAATTAAAGAAAACCACCTGGATAAGAAGTCCTGCTACTGTTTCCATGACCAAAGCTAGAGTATCTACCTCTAGGGGTCAGGTGAGAGAGATCATCCCAGCAACCAGTGGCCCTTGAATTGGGATGCATGCCAAGCACATGACAGGCGTGGAAGCCCCTGTGCCCCCAGCCTGCATTCGGTGGCTCAGGCTTGCTCTGCATCACTGGGACCAAACCCTCCCAGCTTCTCCTCGGAGCATCAGACAGAGACAGAATGCTAGACAGCCAGCAGGCTGTGCAAATGGAATGGGGAGCCCAGTGTCTCTACTTGTCATCATGCATGGCTATTCTTTAATAAGGAAAACAGAGAAAGCCATCTTTCTTCCAAGAGGGCAATGAGGACCTTTGCAAAGCAGCTGTTTCCTTCTAGAATCTCCTAGATACAATGAAGCCACAGAAATCAGTGGTGCAGGAAGTTTTCCTTGTGTCATCATTATTGATCATTGGACTGTGGTCATTTGTAGGCTGGAGAGGGGAAGGAAGATATCTGTAGGGTCAGAGGGGACAAGCATACAATTAGCTTAACCTTCTCCAATGGCCTCGGGATAATCTATGTCCCCTTCCTGCTGGGGAGCAGAAGCTACAGACCTAATACAGGTCCTCTCTAAGGGGAAGGGATAGCAGAAGGAAGCAGGTGTTTGAGCACCAACTATGTTAAAGCAACGTGCTAGATTTTGCATGCGTTATTTCAATCCACATATAAGTCTGATGCTTAATAATTTTGATTTTACAGCCTAGGAACTGAAATACAGAAAGGTTAAATAACTCCCCAAGATGACTGGGGAGTCAGCATTTGAACTCATGGCATTCTGATGGCAAAGCCATGTTCCTCCCCCTTATACCTTGCTGCCTTCTGATAAGGACATTGTTTCTCCAAAGTGGAAATACAAGATATTGAGAGCCTAGCACTGAGTCTGGTCCAGAGGGGATGTTCACCAAAGGCTAGCTGAATTTGATAAGCAAGTAGACACAAAGATAATCTGACTGGGAGCGATGAGACCAGAATTCTGATGCTGGCTTTCCCACCAAGTAGATGCTTGGCCTTAATCTCATAAATTCTACAGACCTCAGTTTCCTTATCTGTAAACCACCTTTGTAAATCTTTCTTTTGATTCCATGAATTTACCCCTAAAAAAGCTGAGGTATTTGCTTATCAATGTTAAAAGTCTTAGACCCCTGATGTGACAGCCATTCTGACCAGGAGGGTTATGGACTGGACAGAGGTCAACTCTGGTGCAATATATCTCCTAGTGTGGGGATTCTCCATCCCAGGACATGTCTATTGCTAAGGAAATGGGGTGGGGAGGAGGCGCGTTTCTTTGGTGGTTAACGGTCTCGCTCCAACTCCAGCTGAGTTTTGGAAGCAAAGGGGTGATTCTATGTGCTTCTGCGCTGAAGACACATGTGCATCTCTGTTTAGAGGGTGGAATTATGAACAGGTGCTGTGCAGACAGAGTGTGTGTGTGTGTGTGGGGGGGGGGGGGTCAGCTGTGCAGTCCCGCCAGGCTGCATGGTGTGGCATTTGTTGGTGTATGTGCTCCGAGTTCATCCACATCTGTGTACATTTGTGTGCATGCATATGATACACTGTACAGCAATGGGCTTATACTTGGCACATGTGGGCTTAGGTGCTTAATGTGCATTCCTGGGACACGTGCAGATTTGATGCCTCGCTTGTGGCGGGCATGTCAGAACAGGGGTCTGAGAATCATGCCCCCAAGACTCCAGCAGCATATGGGATTTAGGGACAGGAGGAGTGGGTTCTTTACATAAACAGGAGCCGCAGAGCGAGCCGAGTTCCAGCACATGCTGTCCAGATGTGCCACCTTGCAGACACCCGGGCAGGCATCCCCTGAGGATGGTCCTAATGATGTGTGTGCACAGCTGAGTCAGCTCAGGCTGAGATCTGGGACTTCCGTCACACAAACGGCCAGTTCCCATTTGTCATCTGCTGGGGATGAGTTTCCCCCGATTGGGTCATCTTTCCCTGTACGTGGTGGGCACTGGCTTGTGGCCGTTAACATTCAGAAAGACGTCCTGTCTCTGGGTTGAGTGGGGCTGTGGCTTCGCCACTTCCCTCTGATTGCTAGGCTTGAGCAAGAGTTGGAGGAACTTCTGACCCAGGCTCCTGCAGGGAGGGCAGCTGAGTTAGGTAACCAGTGCTTTCCTCTTAAGATGGAGGGAGGCATGGGGAGAAATGCAGGCAGGAAGCAGCGTGGCCACGGGAGACACCTTACTAGGTTACCAATTGGGAAAGCCGGGTTGCTGGGGAAGGCAGACGGGATGACACGAGGAGGAAGGGATAGGGTGCCGCGAGACACCCCCCACACATAAGTGAGCATAATTGGGCCCTTGGTGCAGCAAGGAGAGAGTCAGGAGCCAGCCAACCCCAGCCTGGGAACCGTGGTCTGCTCCCAACTGGCTGTGTGACGGGAGGTCAGTTGTTTATCATCTCTGGGCTTTAAAGTCGCTCTCAGGAAAATGCCATGTGCATTTTACAGTATGACACAACAGTCATCAGTGGGGAAACTACGGGCTTTGGGTCCCCACAGGGTCAGGTGTGATTCCTGTCTCTGCCACTGCATAGCTGTATGATCCCAGATGAGCGAATCTGCCCACCTGCACTATATGTAAATTCAGAATTAATAATATTATGAGCCCCAGATGGCTGTTTTGAGGATTAAGTGAAATTACTCTGCAAAATGGATGAAACTACACAGTCAGGATGATGCTTCTAGAGGCATTAGTTAGTTGTAAACCATGGATACGCGGAGTGAAATTCCAACTGCATCCACTCTTGGCTTATGGGACTGAGAGATGCTGGGATGAGGAAGGTAAGTCAGGGCGAATGGTGGTGCTCTGTGTTTCCTGACACACCCTCAGATTGTGCCTTCTCTCCTGTTGTCTCACCAGAATAAGGGGATGGAGATTGGGACGAAGCCTGAGTTCCTACATCTCTCAGACATGGCCCCAGAATGGCCAACTCTGTCAACGCCTCGACACAAGTTGGGCCCTGGCGTGGCTCAGACTGTAGCCAAGTCACTGGGCATAACCCAGTCTGATGGCCGTTGATGCTGACTACACGCCAACATTGTGTGCGACCCCAGACAGTCAGAGACCAAAACATTCAAAAGTCCCTGTCCCTGAGAAGCTCACAGTGTAAGAAGGAAGGAAGGGAGAGCGAGAGGAGGAGAGAGAATGATCTAGAGGAAAGGGGAGGAGAAAGAAAGGAGCAAACAACTAGTTGTATGTGTTACATAATGATCCTACAATAAATGTATGTGTCTGAGACACGGTACACATAGTGGCCAAGTACAGGGGCTCTGGCTTCAGACCGGCCAGTTAGGTGTGAGTCAGTAAACCAACCTCTGTGTCTCATCCTGTCATCTGCAAGATGCATTACGAGTATTAGCACCGATTTCGTCAGGTCATTGTGGGGAATTTAACGGAATCATGCACAAAGCGTTTGGAATAACACACAGCAAGAGTACTTGCTGTTACATTATCGTGGTCGTAGCTACGTTCTTGGAAGCCGTGGCGGTGGTCGTAGCGGTGCTAATGGCAGTGGTATTAATGGCAGTGATGGCAGTGGTGGCAGCAGTGTCATAACCCCAGGTGGCTGCGATGGCCTTTTCCGCGCTGAGGTGCAGGACAAGCTACGTGCACTGGGATGCCCCCTCCGCCATGCGTGAGGGTGGGCGTGCCAGACACAGGGGCTGCAGCATCCCAGGCAGAGCTCACAGCACCTGCGAAGGCCAAGAGGCATGAGCGATCACGACAGTTGTTCACAGGCGAAACTTGGGTGTGGCCTCTCAGAGGACACCCACTCTTGGAGGACCCAACCAAGCTCGCTCCTTGGGGCCAGGAAGTCGGGAGCACTGGGAGACTGGTGAGTGTGTGTGCTATTCCCTCCCACCCCTGTCACCCCTCTCAGCTGCTCCTCAGCTTCCCTGAAATTTGAGAGTCTTGTGCCCCAGCCTGCAGCCACACCCATACCAGCTCTGGTTTCCAGGGCTCTGGGCACCTTTTCTGTTCCCAGTCTCCCAGCACCATCCTGAATGTGGTGCATCTTTTTTTTTTTTTTAGTGTTTGTTTATTTTTGAGAGAGAGAGAGAGAGAGAGAGGGACCACACGTGCACAAAGGGCAGAGAGAGGGGCAGTCAGAGAATCCGAAGTGGGCTCTGCGCTGACAGCAGAAAGCCTGATGGGGGTTCAAACTCATGAACTATGAGATCACAACCTGAGCTGAAGTCGGACGCTCAACCAACTGAGCCACCCAGGTGCCCCTGAATGTGGTGCGTCTTGAACTAGATCTCTCAACCCTGGATGTCAGAATTCTACTAATAGCAGAATTAAAGGCTCTGGTGGTAGAAATATCTCTCAGTTTCACAGAAGAGCATTTATGGGAGCAGAACAGGGGAACTGGAGAAGGAGAAGACTCGGTAAGGTGAGAGGTGAAAGCCAGTGGGCGTCCAGACACAGAGAGGACAGCATGCTTCTCTAGTGCTACCCCTTTTCATAGGTTCCATGCTGGTTCGGCCAGTCCTCCTGGACTCCTCACACCCCTCACTGTGAGGGAGGGAAGAAGAAAAAAAAAAACAAGGCAGAAATGAACTTAGAGGCTGCTGAAGCCATTGGTAAAACTCAACTGGACCTCACCTGCCATTAAGTCCAACACTTTATTTTACAGATGCAAATACTGGAGCCCAGAGAGAGCTGGGAACTGTCCAAGGTACTGAGGTTTCATTTTGGAGGTGAGCAGACAGAGGCTCAGAGACTTGCCTGAGGTCAGATGTTAACACAGGAGCTGGGATTCAAACTGCTGACAACCTATCCTTTGTGCCAATGTAACTCCTGCAAGCCACCACTGCAGATTCAGGAACTGCCCTTCAAGTAGGAAAAGTGACTATGCCAAAATCCTGTAGTAACTTAGGGGCAGATCTAGAAAGATCTGGGATTTCTGATTCACCTTCCACTACAATGCATGGAACTACCAGGAACCAAACACGGTGTCCTTAGCAAATGCTTGTTCAAGGCCAGCATCCTCAACAGCAAACTGTTACAGCCTGGGGTCTAGTGAGCGTCAAGGACAGCACAGGTAGGGGGGCATATTCTGTCCATAGCAGTCCCTTTACCTTAAAATAACAGCTTTCTTTGAAAATGACATTCTAATATCCATGGCCCATGGAGGGAGGAGAGTTCTTTCCTCTCTCCTGATGAGAAAGACCCCCGACAGATGTCAGATAAACTGTGTGTCACTGGACAAGTCAGGTCCTCTCTCTTGCCCTCAGTTTCCTCATCTTGAATCCCCAAAAATGATGGTATTTAGATATGTGGCTTTCAGGTTTAGTGCCCTTATAAGAAGAGACAGGAGAGAGCCTGCTTCTCCTCCCCTCTCTCCAGCACTTGAGGATACAACGAGAAGACGGCCATCCGCAAATCAGGAGGCGGGCCCTTGCCGGACACCAGATCGGCCGGTACCTTGAACTTCTCAGTCTCCAGAACTATGGGAAATAAGCGTTTGTTGTTTCTACCACCAAGTGTACAGTAATTTGTTATAGCAGTCCAAGCTACGCAGAAATCAAAGTCATACAACATAAATAAATGTTTCCTATCATCAGAAATAAAAAAAAGAAAGAAGAGCTCCAATAACACCTGCGGGGGGCACCAAAGTCTGAGAGGGCTCTGAACTCTTGTCCTCATAAGAATGCCCATGGGCAGGGGAGCAGATCCGGGCGGGTCAGTCCCTATCCGCCACCTCAGCACAGTTTCTCTCTCACCCTTAGGCCACCTACTCAGAGGAAGAGCCTGGGCCACATGCTTTGCATATGTTAACTTGGGCAACAACCTATATTATCAAGGAGAGAGAACAAACCTCACTACAGATGAGGGGACCACAGCTGTGACATGAATGATGCCTGGGATGCCAGACTCTGCAGTACTGAAGCCCTGTCTCTATACCCCTCTGCGTGGCCACCCTGCAGGGTCCAGCCTGCCACTTACAGAGCAGTGGCTAATGAGGGGCTCTACGCTATCAGCCTGGGACCAATTCTCTTTGTGGTCTCAACTACAGATATAAATTTGGTTCAGTTCATAGACCTCATTAATGCCAGGGTTAGTGGGAGAAGCTTCACAGCTGATTTATCTTAGGGAATCAAAGACGACCTGAACCGCCCCCCCGCCCCCGAGCATCAGGGAATGAGTTGCTCAGTGGGGCATCTCTGCTGCTCTCTCTCATCTCCCAGGTGCCTCCTGTGGCCTGCAGCCAGAGCGAGGGCCTCAAGTGTCTCTGGGAATCTCAAGGGACAACACCCATTTGAACTGGCCTCAGCCAGGCCCTACCTTCTAGACCAGCACTGGTGGGTTGCTGGAGGTACAGTCAACTATTGCACATACTAGGCACAAGGAGGGGATATATAGGAAGGCAGTAGGGACACCTCGTTCTGTCACTAACTCAGTGTGTGTGTGACGTCTGAGCCCCCAATCAGTCCCATGAGTGATTGACTTAGAAGTTCATCGAGGTCCCTTTCCGCTCTGATACCGACATGACCCAGACTGTCCAGGAACTAAAACTGTCCTTGGGAGGGTAAGACATTCATTCACGTAATTCGTATTCACGGAGCACTTACTATATGCAATCCATGGTGCTGAGTGCTAACGATGCAGGGGCAGCCACGTCCACATGCATAAATACCCCAAATAATTTCAAGTGGCATGAGATAAGAAGCAAAGAAGGTATAAAAATAATAGCGTTGCATTATATGAATTTCACTTCTATCCAAGAAGTAATCATAGGGAATAACTTGCCCCAAATCAAAAGGTAGGCGGAGGTTCTCCAGGTCTAGAAACTGTGGCTTCGATTCCTAGGTCTGTCTGCGGCACAAGAAAACCTAGCCCAACATTCGGTGCTCAGTAGGTTTTCGACAAGGAGTCGCTGAAAGAAGGAGGGGGAAGAGTGGAGTAAAAGAATAAACGGAAGGGAAGAAGGAAGGAAGATAGCTCAGAAAAGACAGATAGGCATCAGCACTCTCTCCTGTTCCTAAAAGAATCTGAAGACAGTCAAAAGGTTAAATAGCTCACCCAGTATCACACTGGGAGCAACTGACAGATCTTAAGTGTGGAGTGAGGTCCCTGTCCACTGGAGCTCCCAGGAAAGGCCTCATGAAGGCAGAGTGAGTAAGAAGGGAAAGACATTAATGATTGGAATTCGGTAAATCAAAAAAGCCAGGGTTGGCAGTGAGAGTGTCAGTGTGACCTGGGCTCAGTAAATGTGAGTTCTTTCACCTTCCTGTGAAAGTGAGGATGGGGAAGAGAAGCAGGGGCTGCTGAGAGCTCTTGAGCTGGGGTATAAAGTCACACAGAGTAAGCACTGCATTCCATTCTGGGGCCGATCCTCTCTCTAGGGGCAGAGCCAGTGACCGTCTACACAGTCAGATTTGAGGGGTCTAGCACCCCTCCATCTTGGGGACAGACAGCCTACCCAAAAAATGGGATCTAGTGAAATACTGGAATTGTTAAAAAAAAATCTGAGCCAAGCAATTATTTATCTGATTAGTTCTTTCCAACGGTAAACTTTTCTAAGCCACACAATATGGAAGCTACTTGCTTCTCTCTTAGAAGCCAGACCATGGGCTGAGTAATTTTCCAACAGAAGGGACTGGCAGCTCATACCAGAATCATGTCACATAGTTACAGAGCCTTCTAGGACTTCTTGTTATGCTGAGGTTTTTACTTAGTTTTCTTTCCACAGCATGAGCTCATTCTTTCACAGGTAGGCTTTTTGCTGCCATTCTGAAGTTCAAAGTTAAGTAGTCTATGAGTTCTGTGTGCAGGTGCATGCCCAATGAGCTGGCCATTCATCCTTCAGCAGAACTGACTGTGTACCTACAATGTACTCCCACACTGTGGTGGACAGCAGAGGTACACGGGTGAGTAATCGAGACCTGATCCCCGTTCTCTGTAGTTTACAGCCTTAGTCGCCGAGGACCTAGTGCCCACAGTCACGCACAACCTGTGGAAGTGTGAACTAGCACGATCCTTTTGGAGAGCAATCTGTCAATTTGTAAGCATAGTTCTGCAAGCCATTGACTGCTGTTCACCACGGCAACTTCTCTGGGCCAAGAAAATCATCTGAGGTATTAAAAAGAAAGGGGAAAACCCCTGTATATACAAAGGGGGGGCATTTTTGTGTTAGTGTTAAAAGCAGAAAATTGGAAATAATCTTAGTGTCCAATACTAAGGAGTGTTTATGTAATTTAGGGCACATTCACTTTGTGGAGTAGAAGCATTGTTAAAAAGCCAGAATAAAGAGTTTCCAGTGACATGGAAAATGTCTACGGGACAATGTTGAGTGAAAAATACTGGATTTGGGTGCCTGTGTGGCTCAGTCGGTTAAGTATCCGGTTCTTGATTTCAGCTCAGGTCATGATCTCACAGTCCCTGAGTTTGAGCCCCGCATGGGGCTCTGAGCTGACAGTCTGATGGTGCAGAATCTGCTTGGGATTCTTTCTTTCTTTCTTTCCTCCCCTGCTCATGCTTGCAGGCTCTCTCTCCCCCGAAATAAATAAATAAGCAAAGAGAGAGAGAGAGAGAAATGCATGATTCGAAGTTGTTTATGCAATAATATCACAGCCGTGGAATCCTTTTTTTCACACTCATATGGTACTTTTCAGCTTCTGAAGTAGTTTCACATGCACTACTTAATTTTGAAATTCATGGCAGCTCTTTAATAGAATCAGGCCAGGCATTATTATTCCCATTCTGAACATGAGGAGACAGGTTCGCTGAGGTTGATGCATCTAATAACCACCAATTTCACTTGCCTTAGAAGTGTGGAGCATACAGGAGAATCGTTACCAACGCTTTGAAACGTGTTGACTTTTCTTCATGCTTGACGCCAGCTTGAGAACTTGGAGCAGCCCACCCCTTCCCTTCCCATCTTCTCTGCCTGCTGAGAGGAAAATGAGAAGACTCCCATTGGTTGAATTCAAGTAATCATTTCCCACAACTGTCTCGTTGTGCCTCCACCACTGCTGCTCTCCATAGCCAACTTCTCTGCGCTTTCGTTCGGGCACTGCTGTGGCCGGAGATGGTTTCTTGCTACCCAGCATATAAGATATCCCTAGGATGCAGGGACCTCCATTCAGTGAGGGTCAAGCAATGACAAAGCTATCAGGGGCAGGTGGGAGACAGTGGTCTTCAGCTCTGCTCAAGCAGCTTCTCCCCACCTCTCTGGTCTCAGCATTAACGGTCCCTTCTGCCTCTGCTTCAGTTACACTGCTCTGATCTGCAGCCAGGACTTACTCCCATGTCCCCCCTCTTCACCACTGCTCAAGCTTTCCTTCTGCCCAGTACCTCGTTCCTGCGTGCTCTGCCTTCAAAGAGGTCCCTCGCTCCCTTTGAGGTCAGCTAAAGTGAGCTTCCCTGGTGGCAGAGTCAGCCGCCCCATCCTCTGTTTTGTAAACACTGTGTACCATCCTCTCTTACTATTTGCTGCACACTGTATTCCTGTGTGCTTGTATGTTTCAGTCTGTTCCACAAGGTGCGGATGTATATTTCAGTCTGCTCCACAAGGCAGTGAAAGTTCAGGAATAGACAATACACAATTACACCTCATCATCACAAAAGCATCGAAGATAGAGGTCTTCTCAATCCCAAGCCTGTAGTTGAGAAACAGGTGCAAACAAGTACACAGGGTAAAATAGCTAGGAAGCCGCATGCCCCTATCGGAACTCACATCTACTTCTGCGACCCCCGTCTCTTCCGTAATACCAAGCAAGCCTTCCTTAGCTGATGACTGAAAGAATTAATGATTGATCAAAGATATTGCCCAGCAGGACCCCCTCCCTGTGTACCCATGTGAACCTTCCTTCTGGTGACCCACATTGTCATAACTCAGAGAAGAAGCCTGAAATGGTCCTTCCAGGCTGGTTCACTGGACATTTGGTGAAGGTCATCCAACAGATGGAGAGGGGCAGCTGGGAAATGAATAGCTCAGCTCCGGTTCACATGGGAGCCCCCAGTAGGACTCTTGCCCTTGAATTCCCTATGATGGTTTAAGCCCCATCATACTTTACTTGATGATATTTTACTAGGTTGATGGCCCTTGTAACTGAGAGAGCGCAGACCGGAACACTGGGAACACTGCACAGGAAAACTAAGTCTGGGGATCAGGTAGCTCAGGTGACCTGACACCTGTTTGCAGACTCTGGGGAAGGGTCTCAACATCAACTCCTGGAGTCTGTGATTCCCCTCTGCTAGGGTCTATTCTCTCATAATTGCTAGAATCAGGAAGGACTTTCTAGACTACCTAAGCTGCTATTCCTTTTAAGTTATCCTATAATCAGGAGTTTATTTCCTTGTCGGGTCTCTTTTATTCCTTCTGGTATTGCCTCAGGAGAAAGTCTCAAAGTGGTATTAATATGCCTCTTGCAAGTCTCTAAACATTTGCTATTTTTTTTTAACAGAGAACAAGTATTGGGCACAGAGCCTTGGCAGAAAACAACGTCTAGTTACAAGTTAGCAACACTGTTTGTTTTCATTATATCTATTTTTACAGTTACCTTCTATTTATGGTGAATGATAATATTTTACCATTTGTCTAGTGATTTAAAGTTCCCATTATAAATATATACATTTCTGGGGGGAAAAAAAAGAGAGTCAATCTAAAGAAAAAGATTCTATAAATAATAGTCCAGGAGGCATGCAGGTCAGAACAAATAACGAAAATATGGAAATAACCCACCATTTGGGAAATGGTAGTTAATTCCAACCACCTATTTTGCAGGTGGAACAGAAGCTCAGAAAGGGCAGGTGCTTTGCCAGAGATTACCCAGCCAGCTCCTGGCTCAGTGTCCCCACTTGTCTCTGCCACGAACATCTCCAAGAGCTCTTTCTGTATTTATTTTGTGACTGTTAAAGAAATGGCCAAGAACGCGTTCTGTTGACAAGAAGGGGCACATGAGGTGGGACTGGGGGCTTGAGGGGCTGCGTTCTGGATTCCCCAGCAGGGAATAGGCACCTTATGTTCTATGTGGTGTCAGCAATGTGGCAGGCACCTTGGTGGCACCATTGGTTACTCACAGACTGAACAGAGCTCAGAGAGAAACAGACCATTAAGAACTTACAATACAGAATAACAGTGATCGCTTATAACAGAGCATTAATAAAGACCACAAAAATCTACCTAAAAGAGGGAAATGAGTATCTCTGCCTCTGTAAATAAATCCATGGCTTGCAAACAAAAACACGCCAGAAAAACCAACTGCAAATGCACTCCTAGAAAAGGAGACCAGATGTCCCTGGAATCTTTTTAATTAAATTGTGAGTCAATTGCAAGCCAGAGGGCGGGGGGCTGAGGGGAGTGGAATTTTGCTTTCTAAGACTGCCAGATGCAAAGTCCAATTTCCAGGATAATATATCCAGGGTGGAGGAGGCTTTCCAAAATTTAATTACATATTGCCTAGCAACTGAGGAGATGAACAGGAATGAAGTTGGGGGGCCTGGGGTGATGCATTAAAGATGTTGACGCCCCAGGTTGGAGAATGCATACTGACATCAGGCTGTGGTCAGGAGCCACAGAAGGTCGGTTCAGTTACATATATTGTGAGCTTCATTCTGTTCTGTTTCCCTTGGGCTGACCAATTTGGCAACCTGGCAGAATTAGGACCCTGCTATCTTCATTTTTCAAAATCAAAGCATCTTTTCAAAATTTTTGTATGAAGTAATAGATATTAAAACGTTCCTGCCAAGTGGAGTCATAACTATTAACAACTTGGTACATATATTTCCAGAATTTTCCAATCATAGCTCATATGTCTCTTTCTAACTTAAATGAGACATTACAATATATTGTTCTGAAGTCTGCTTTTTTTTTTCTCGAATATATGGTGGATATTCTTTTTTTAACTTTTTTATTTTTTTACTGAAATAGAACAAACACATAGGAAAGTCCACAAACAATGAAACCACCATCGAGGACAATAGTTAGGCCGTTATCAGCTCCCCCTTCCCCAGTGCTAGCCTCCCCTGCAATTCTCTTGTACGCCTCCCTCCCCTAATCACTAATCCCTTCCTTCTCTCCAAGAATAATTATTCTCCTGACCTCAATATATGTCAGTTTTGCCCGATTTTGAACTTCATATAGAAGGAATCAAACACTATTCCTTTGTGTCTGGCTTATTTGCTCAACATTTTGTAGGAATCCTTCATGTAGCTCTGTGTCACTGTGGTTCATTTTTATTTTATGGTACTCCAAAGTCTGGTTACATAATCATCAGTGGACCCATTCCAATGTTGATGAAATTTTAGCTCGTCTCCAGTTTGGGGCCATTGCAGATAGAGATGCTTTCTGCACTCCTTTCCATAAACCTGTAAAGACCCTTCTCTTAGGCATATAACCAGGAGTGAAGTTGCCATTTTTCTATAACATCTGTGCCAATCTACGCTCCCAACATTGATTTGGGAAAGTTCCCAAATTCGTCCTTTTCAACGTCCGCATCATGTTTTATTGTGTGGACATATTCGTAGTTTTCTATTGATGGAAATTTGGGTTGTTTCTGATTCTATACACGTTTTTTATTTAACAAAAACGCAACGACAAGGCTTCCAGGAATATCTTGACATTTATCTTCTAGCACTTATGGGATTATTCTTTAGGATGAACTCCTGGGAGTGAGATTTGGGGGATCAAAAAGTGTGTGTATTTTAAACTTGTATATTTCCAGGTTTCCTTAGTTTCTAAGTTAATTTCCTACAACTCCATGATTCTTTGGGCTCTTCCTGAATTTCATCTTTCTAGTTTCTTCCTTAAAAACATTCTAACTGCCAAGTGTCCTATAAAATGTGGGCCCCAAGGACTGATCTTTGAGCTCCTGGGCAGCCTTGAAGGGGCCGGGTGAAGAAGTGGGGTCTGGATGTGCCGTGAATCTAGACACGGGGATCACAGTTCACAAGTCTGCTCCAAAGCCTAAGAAGGAGCCAGTCTCTGAAATGTGCTTCTCAAGTTTTGCCTGAACCTCTTAATAGCTGAGAGCACACAACCTTATTGCCAAAGAACATGATTCACACGGATCCCAGGAATTCCCGGATCTTTCTATGTCTTTTGGACATATCAGTCATGTGGGAATAAAAGAGTATATCACGTGAATGCTGACAGTCAGACATATATCGAGAGTCAGCTGCTGTTCTAGACAATGGTTACCCAGTGACAACTGACATCTGGGAGACAGAAACTCAGGGCAAAAATTCTGTCATGTTGAAATGACATATTATGTGAGCCCAGAGGAGGAAACAGATACTTTTAGTAGCAAAAGCAACGGCTTAATGGAAAATTCATCTATTTTCTGCTACATCTGGGTCAGGTTGGATGGGGATTACTAAGCTTTAAGTGGGATGATATCGTCAGTAACTCCTCTTTCCTGACCCCCTCCGGTGTACCAGAAGCTGTATGGTGAGGTTTTATTTAGGTGAGGTTTTAGCCCTTCACATTTTTACAATAACCTGATATATTTCTTGTTCTCCCTCATTTCTCAGTGATGAATGTAAGACTCAAAGAGAATTAAATTAACTTGCCAAGACTGTGCAGCAAGGACAGGTAAGACCAGAAACTATTTCTACCCAATCCCAAGAACCAGGTTCTTTTCGTCATCCACAAGACATTTTTTAAATGTTTATTTTTGAGAAAGAGAGAGAATGAGAGCAGGGGAGGGGCAGAGAGAGAGGGAGACACAGAATCCAAAGCAGGCTCCAGGCTCTGAGTTGTCAGCACAGAGCCCGACGCGGGGCTCCAACTGGTGAAGCGTGAGGTCATGACCTGAGCCGACGTGGGACGCTCAACCGACTAAGCTACCCAGGTGGCCCTCACAAGACATTTAACAAAAAGCAAAGCAAAAGCAAAGTTCTGTGGCCACAGGTAGATGCCCTGAGGCTTCCCTCCCATGCTCACCTCTGCCTCCTCACACTCGGGGAATTCTGCGAGAAGCCCTTTAACAAGGTGAATGGAAAGCGCAAACAAGGATGTGAAAGCCGCAGTTGTACCAGAGACCTGGCACCTTCCGAGACCAGAGCAGGGACACGGAATTTAAAGACAGTGACACTAACGGCTTCCTCCCAAGGAGACTTACATAAGTGGCAAAGCTGAGGCTTGAACTCACATCTCCTGGCTCACGATTTGCATTCAGGAAAGTTCTTCTGCACTAAGTCATTGAGACGGTTTGCTCTTAACAAGAGCCAGGGGACATTTAGTGATAGCCGTGTATTTATATACTAATTAAATTTTATTTATTTATTTGATAACCATTTATAGGAAGGGACAATAGTTCATTTTGGTTTTTAAATTGTGTGTGTGTGTGTGCATGTGTGTGTGTGTGTGTGTGTGTAAAGAGGCAGTAAACATTTCAGACTTATTACATATGGTCTCGGTAGCAACTATTCAACTCTACCATTGCACCATGAAAGCAGCCTTAGATAACATTAAAATGAACGTGTCTGTATTCAAAGAAAAAAAACTTTATTTACAAAAAAAAATGACACGGGACACAGGATAGCCACATGGAAAAGAATGAAGTTGGACCTCCACCTCACACTGATCACAAAAACTAACTTAAAAATGGATCAAAGACTTAACTATAAGAGTTGGAACTGTAAAATCCCGGAAAAAAATAGACATAAGTCTTTATGACCTTAAATTGGGCAATGGTTTGTAGAATACGGCAGCACAAGTAACAGAAGAAAAAAAAAATAAGACGAATTGGACTGCACTAAATTCAATTTTTTTTGTGCTGCAAAGGACACCATTAAGAGAGTGTGAAGAATCCACAAAACGGGGAAAACATTTGCAAACCAAATATCTCATAAGGGACTAGTATCCAAAACATATGAAGAGAGTTACAACCCAAAAATAAAAAATAAGTAGCCCAATTAAAAAAATGAACAAAGGATCTGAAGAGACATTCCTCCAAAGAAGATATAAGCACATGAAAACCTCCTCAGTGTCGTTAGCCACCAGGGAAATGCAAAGCGAGACCCACAGTCAGGTATCACTTCACACCCACGAAAATGGCTATAATAAAAAGACTCATTCTAAATAAAAAGACAAGTGTCAGTGAGTATGTAGAGACACTGAAGCCTCATTTCACATGGCTGGGAATGCAAAATGGCACAGTCATTCTGGAAAACTCTGACAGTTCCTCAAAGTTAAACATAGACTTGTCACATGACCCATATCCAAAAGAAATAAAAACATATGTCTACACAGCACTAGTGCATGAATGTCCATAGTAGCGTTATTTATGATAGCCAAAAGGTAGAAACAACCTAAATGTTCATCCGCTGATGAATGGATAAGTAAAATGTGGTATATCTATACGATGGAATATCATTGAGCCATAAAAAGGAATGAAGCACAAATTCATGTTGTAACATCAGTGTAACTTGAAATCAATATGCTAAGGGGCGCCTGGGTGGCTCAGCCGGTTAAGCATCCGACTTCGGCTCAGGTCATGATCTCGCGGCCAGTGAGTTCGAGCCCCGCGTCGGGCTCTGTGCTGGCAGCTCAGAGCCTGGAGCCTGCTTCAGATTCTGTGTCTCCCTCTCTCTCTGGCCCTCCCCCGTTCATGTTCTGTCTCTCTCTGTCTCAAAAATAAATAAACATTAAAAAAAATAAATCAATATGCTAAGTAAAAACTCCCCAGTGATATTGCATGATTCTGTTTAGATGACATGCCAGGATCAGGCAAATCTATAGAGACAGACTAGTGGTTGCCTAGGAATGGAGACGAGGGGTTAGAGGGAAATTAGGTGTGCCTGCTAAGGGGGTTTCTTTTGGGGATGATTAAAGTCTCCTAAATTGATTGGGGTAATAGTGCCTGAACCCTGCGGTTATACTGAAAAACCACTGTATACTTTAAAGTGGTGAACTGTATGCAATGTGAATGAGATCTCAATAAAACTGTTACATCACAACCACCTAAGAAAACTCAGATGGCAGAGTGTATTTTTCCAACCCCTAATTTATGGGATTGCAGGTGGAGCGCTGGATGAGGGAGACAGAGAAAGGAAAATGACACACATCGCTGCTTTGATAAAGCATACAGTCCAGTGGCAGAGATAAGGGTGGAGCACAGACTCATTCTAATCAGTACACGATTAGCAACTGTAGCAGGTGCTTCAAAGAAAATAATGCAGACAAGAGAGGAAGAGCTGGGTCAAGTAGAGCCCGTGGGCCATGATGAGGAATTCTGTTGTTGTTGTTGTTGTTGATTTTCCTTAAGTGCCTTACTGAAAGCTCTCCCTGCCTGCTGTTTAGAAAACGGGTGGGGAGAGATCCAGAATGGAAACAGACCAGCAGGAAGGTGGACGGAATGAGAGGTGTCTAGGTGGAAAACCAAGAGATCATGATGCTGGGTTGGATTTGGGGGGGGGGCGGTCAGGGGAGGGACAAATCAAGATGCTTCCCCAGTTTTTTGGCTTAAGCAGCTGATGGAATGCAATTTTCTGAACAGATTTACTGATGTGGGTGGTATGTGGGGAGCATCCCAGGCCAAACCTCTTAGAAACAGGGAAAGAGAGACACTCATTTATCAATTCTCACCAGGAAAGTCCAAGGGTCAACAGCTCTCGGAACTGACTTCCCTCATGTTCACAACTGCAATAGCAATACCTACCTTGCTGTGGGGATTACCCGAGTCAGTATTTGTAAAGCTCTTGGCACAGTGCTTAGTATATGTAAGCTCAATATCAATGCTAAGCAAAATATACCGAACGCCAAGGACAGCAAAGAATCCGCCTCAGGAGGAAAAGAGAAGCAAGGAGAAGCAAGACCCTCTGAGACAGTGCAAACTGTCCTGGCCTGCTGCCCATAGTCATGCCTCAGTTTCCTCCCCCGTAGAGTGAGCAGGACGGTACCTAGTAGTGGCAAGCACTCAGTGAGTCAGTACATGCAAAGTGCTTAGAGCAGTGGCTGCGTGGACATGTCTGACAGCCTGCTTTGGTATTTGGAACTGGCCCTGACTGAAGACAGGACGCACGATGCTTTGTCTTGACAGGAGGCGTCTCGTTGCAAAGTCGGGGCACCTGCTAGAGTTGGGAGCTGGTTTTTCTCACGTGAGAGATGTGGGGGTCCGTGGTCCAGCAGCACAACGTCACTTCTAGCTCTTTCCCCCTGAGAGGGCTAGGGCCCCGTGGCCCTGTCAGGGGTGGTGGGGACTCTGGAGCTGGGTGGGGCTGGGATGCCTCCTGAGGGTCAGTGTCTCAGTCACCCCAGCTGGGACAGGAAGGAGGCAGCGTCAGACGGCAGCAAGTCAATTTGGAATAATTAAGCAGTACGACTGGGAACTATTTGGGGCAGCCCTTGAAGAACTAACACCAGTGGAAGCTGACTGCAGCCACAGTGTTGGCCCCAGCCCCCTTCCTCCTGCTCCAGCCTGACCTGCTGCCTTTCCCAGTTTCCAGGGGAGAGGATGCGGGAGAAGACCCCCCACAGGCACTCAGTGAGGAAGGGCTTCTGTGTTCTCAGAGCCCTCAGAGGAGGAAGACTTGGCCGCCTGAGTGGGGACCGGGGGAGAAATGGCCGCAGAAAAGAGGGAGGCTGATGAATTATGCATGGCTGGAGGGGATGGTAAACAGTCCCTGGATGGCTCTGATGAGCTTACAGCAGAAAGCAGCAAGGGGGAGCTGGGTGCTGAGTCACAGCAAAGGGGGTGATTAGTCTGTCAGCTGTACCCACCTCTAGGTGGGGCAAGGTTTTGGGCTGAGTCACACTCTGCAGAGGGAGAGAGAGGAGCTTGGACCCCAAAAGGACCAAGGAGAAAGTGCGTATTCCTGACGAGCCACACTGTTGCTGTTCTGAAACCCTCCTCTCCTTTGCTCTCAGGCTCAGTCTCTCTGTCTAGGAACCCTCCAGGCGACTCACCGGGACTACCCAAATCTCAGCCACGAGAGCACTGAGCCTTTTCTCCCTTCAGCGAGGAGAGGATGTAAATAGTCTTCCATTGTCTTCTGTGTGTGTTTGAACATGTCTTGTGGACAACCTCTAAGTCCAGCCTGGGAATCTTGAAGCTGGGCCAGGAAGCCAGGAGTGGGACTGAGTGATGACAAGCCATGGAGCATAGAGCCATAGCAAGCCAAGACATAGGGAAGCCAAGATCCCACAGTTAGCCCCCAGCAAGGGTTGGTCTGAATGGGGTGGGCAGGGAGATGTTAAAGGAGATAAGACAGCAATGAGAGACACCAAGATGGATGAATGGGTGGGTAGATGGGTTGATGGATGGATGGATGGATGGAAAGAAGGAACGAAGGAAGGAAGGAAGGGAGAGTGGATGGATGGATGGATGGATGGATTCATTCATTCATTCATTCATTCATTTACCAATACATGGTTATTGAGTACTACTATGTACCAGGGACTCCTCCCAATGACAGGAATACAGGAATCAGCAAGACAGTTGCAATGTAATTATTCTCATGGATTAGTATGATGAGGAGACAGACAAAATGCAAGCAAGCAATTAACACACAAGTTGACTTCAGATAACAAATGCTTAGGAAAAATGAGAATGGGAATGCTATGATTGACTAGGAAAAGGCCTACTTAAGATACGGTGATTTGGGGAGGAGACAGGGTTGCTGATCCTGGGAACCAGGAGGTGAGTGTACATAAAGTCCCTGAGGCAGAGAAGAACTCTGCACATTCAGAATAGCAGAAGGGCTGGAGTGGCTGGAGAGAAGAGGGAGGAGAAAGTGGGAGGAGGTGAAGGTGGAGAGCTAGAAGGGCCAGATCGTGCAAAACAAGGTGTAGACAGATTTCCAGTGCTGTGCGAAGCTGTTGATGATTTCCCAGGGACTGCAAAGTTTTGTTTATGAGGGCAGATCCCAGGAAAGAAGTGGGTGGAAATATTTATCCAGAGCCTGCAAAATAGCCTCAGAGTTGTAAGAACATCAAAACACTTGAAGACAGAGTAAAAGGAACACTTATGAAGCCACGTTTGTATGCTGGAGATTCACATACATTGTCCTTTTTATTATTTATAACAATTCTCACCACAGATGAGATTAACTGAATTCAGAGTTAATTCACATGTCCTCACAGGAAGTGGCGGGACTTGATCTCTGACCCAGACAGAGCCCACGATCTTAATCACTTGCCTCCACTTTGGAGAATGGGAGGGCATGTTTAAGATCTGCATGTCAACTTGTGCCTCTGACATGTGAGGACAGGCTGGGCCTGACAATATGGCTGGCTGGTGGTCGAGCAGAGCCAGGACGGAAGCCAAGACCTTTTGACTTGTGGGTGGGCTTCTCTCACTACACCCTTGGCAGGCAGTGTGATGTAAAAGAAAAGCCAGAAGAATTTGGGATCATTCCCATGCCCTCCCTTAATACTGTGTGTGACCTTGGACACATTCCTTCACCTTCTTGAGCCTCAAAATCCTCACCTATAAAATGGGGTATTCATATTGATTTCAGTCTATAAAGGATTGTTGTAAAGATTAAAAGGTTGTAATACCATATGCAAAAGCACCTGAGGCAATGCTTTATAATACACATACACACACACACACCTGTCCATGTATATGTATATGTATACATATACATATATGTGTGTGTATACACACACACACACACACACCTGTTCATGGTTTACCCACCCACTGGCATAGATACTTCCAAAATATGAGAATCCTGTGGAAGCACCTGGAAGCAGATACCTGGGAGCTTTCCTTTTGGAGGAGGGCAGTCTGGGGCTTGGGCTCCCTCCCATGGGCCTGTGACCTCTGGCACTTGGAAGGGAGGAGCTTGAACTCATGTTTTAGCTAGGCAGCTAGCTGGGCTTCCTCCGCTTTTCCAGTTCCTGTTCATCCTTTTCCAGGCTGACCCTGTTTTCAGTACTTCTTGCCTCATAAGACTTTCTAGCTAATGCTCTGGAGATCAAGGCTTTAGCCCTACATCTTTGGGCTTGGGCCCTCCTAGGTTATAATATCAATCACACTGTACTTGGCTTTGCCCCTCCCCCTAGGATTTGGTTGATGGGGACATGTAAATCTGACCATATGGGCAGAAGGGATGGAAAGTAGAGTTGTCAGGTAAAATCCATGACATCGTTAAATTTGAATTTCAGATAAACAACAAATTTTGAGTACACCTAAAATATTGCATGGGACATCCTTATACTAAAAATTATTTGTTTGGGGCACCTGGGTGACTCAGACGGTTAAGTGACCGACTCTTGGTTTCAGATCAGGTCATGACCTCACAGTTCATAAGTTGGAGCCCCAAGGTAGGGTCTGGAGTCTGCTTGGGATTCTCTCTCTCCCTCTCTCTCTCTCAGTCCCTCCCCCACTTACGCTGTCTCTGTCTCTCTCAAAATAAATAAACTTGAAAAAAATAATCCTAACAAATAAAAATTATTTGTTTACCTAAAATTTGAATCTAACTGGTGTTCTGTAATTTTCTTTGTTGAACCTGGCGAGCCTAGCCTGAAGTCGGCCATTCTTCTCATGACTTTGAGCCTCAGCTCTGATCCCGGCTTACCTGGGACTGGGCCTCGCACCCAGACCTCACAGATATGCTTCATTTTCCTGGGACTGAGCCATCACGTGGAAACCTGTTTCACAACACCCCAGGCATCCTGACCTTCTCTTTCTATTACCATCCCTCTCAGAGTCTTCCCCACCCCTTTGCTGGCCGTAGACGTCTCTCATGCCAACCTTCTCCTGACTAGCCATTGGGAATGCTGTGTGTCCCAGTGGCCTGTTCCTCCCTGAAGCTCCCTCTGGAGAAGTCGGCCTGCTGCTGGTCACCACATGCTCTCTGGGTAGCTGGTTATTAGGCAAAACAGCTGTTTTTGGTCTTGCCCCTCCTGACCAGCAGTATTCCCATCCTGCTAAAATTAACCGCCCTCCTCTCTTGGCCCTGTGCCAAGCTCTGATGACACCTAGTCTCTGAGCTCCAAGAGGACAGGGGTTGTGAATCTGAACCAACATATACTGTATTCTCCATCTGATGATACCACCAGTCGCAACAGCACCTGTTAGAGAATATATGTGGAATAAATGAAAATAGAATGGGAAACTGAGGCTCCGAGATCATTGGACTTATTATTATTTTTATTATTGAAAACAGAAAATCTGCTGAGAGACAAGCAGAAGTTTCCAGGGTACAGTTGGCCAATTTCGCCTGGATCACCATCCCACAGTCCTCTCCACACATGCATTTTTTGTAACCACATACATACGCACATATAAAATATGTGGTTCTTGGGGCGCCTGGGTGGCTCAGTCGGGGAAGCGTCCGACTTCAGCTCAGGTCGTGATCTCACGGTTCATGAGTTCGAGCCCTGCGTCGGGCTCTGTGCTGACAGCTCAGAGCCTGGAGCCTACTTCAGATTCTGTGTCTCCCTCTCTCTCTGCCCTTCCTCTGATTATGCTCTCTCTCTCTCTCTCAAAAAAAAAAAATTAAATAAACATTTAAAAATATATATATGTGGTTCCTTTGGCAACAGGGCCTCAGAGTGAAAGACATCCCAAAAGGGTGAAAAGGGGGAGAATGGAGAGAAAGTGTAGGTACAATTTGGGCCACTATAGCAGAATTCTCAGTTCAGACCAAGGATTTGGGGCACCCTTTACTTGACAGGCCCTCCCTCACCAAGGCCTGCACGGAACTGTCCCGGCTTAGTCACTTTTTTGCTTCTGCCCCAGATGCCAGGGCCTTGCCCTCCCCGGCTCCTCCCCGAGCACTGAGAAGATGCTTAATGAATGAGCTGAACCCAAACCCTTGGCTGCCAAATTCATCCCAGCCACAGTAACCTGCCCTACAGCAAAATGATTAACTGGATGGGTTTTTTTTTTAAAGAATAATCCCCTTGAAAGAGCAAAGGGCTCGAGAGTTAGTGGTTTAATCCCAGCTTTTATAACATCACTCAAGGGAGGTCTCTTAATTCCAGGAAAGGGTAGTGAAATCTCATTGATTATCACAAGGAAAGAAAAAAAAAAAACTGCTTAAATCAGGAAAAATGCTGAATTATGTGTGTCTTTTGTTTTTAAGAAAAAGGGACGTATTTCAGATAAGACATATTTAAAATAAAAATTACTAATTAATAACGGGCCAAATGAGCAGCAGGGTCACGACATTCAGACAACGTGGGGCCAAGATGCTAATGGCTTTGTTCAAGGTCCCACCTTGGTACTTACTGATTGTGTTATCTTTATCACTGGGTACCTCTGTGTTCTCATCTGTAAAAGTCACTAACAGTGTGACCTTTGGTCATGAGAGAGCGAAGTAAGACAGGAAATGTGCTCACTCTTCCTTGAAGGGAGGTAGTCTCAGCAGCCTCCCTGTGGAATCTCCTGCCTGGGAAGGCCTTGGGGACATCGCCACTGTGAACCCCTTAGGGCACGGCCCCTTCAAATCTGACCTCTGGTTAGGAGACGAGACACTGATTATCCCTTTCAAACCAGAACGTCTACAACGAACAAATATTTTAAAAATAACATGCTAAAAACTCTAACGCTGCAGTAATTTATATTTTTGACCTTCCTTTCTCCCAACCACTTACCAGGGATCAGTACTTTATTGAGCTCTCTCAACCCTTTTCAACAAGAGGGGAAAATTACTCTCCCCATTTTACAGCTGGGGAAAGTGAATCACAGAAAAGTGAAGTGAGATGCCCAAGGTCGCACAACTCAACACACGGAAGAGCTCTTTTTCTTTTTTTTCTTTTTTTCTTTTTTTTAACGTTTATTTATTTTTGAGACAGAGAGAGGAGACAGAGCATGAATGGGGGAGGGTCAGAGAGAGAGGGAGACACAGAATCCGAAACAGGCTCCAGGCTCCGAGCGGTCAGCACAGAGCCCGACGCGGGGCTCGAACTCACGGACCGCGAGATCATGACCTGAGCCGAAGTCGGACGCTTAACCGACCGAGCCACCCAGGCGCCCCCAGAGCTCTTTTTCTAATACAAGACTACATTCTCCTAAATAGCCTGCCTTGGACTCCCTATGGTTTCACTCATTCAACCATCATTTGTGGGGCACCTGCTGTCTGCCCCTCACTGTGTTAGGCACTGGGAACCCTGTGGAAAACATGCAGTCCCCAGCCAGAGCTCACAGTCCGGCTGTCTTTGAACTTGGGATTTGAACCGGGTCTGCTTCGCATGCTCACCGCGATGGGCAAAAAGTAGAGCAGATCCAGTACAGCCCCAGAGGCAAATTGTGGTACCAAAGAGTGTGTGACATTCATGGACTTCCACACACTTGATTCTCTGCTCATCTGGCTGAGAACTGTAGCCTCTGTTGAAATGTTCCTACGATCTGATAGCCTGTATACTGGGCTTGGAATCAGAGTTTCACATCGATTCGGGTTACTTTTGCTTTCCTGAGCCAGGAAGTAGGCTCTAAATTATTTCTAAGCTCGCAAAGGTCCAAGAATATGCATGTTGCCACAGCCAACACTAAGGCATACCTCAACATATTAGAACAAGTAAAAGCTGCTCATGAGGCCAAGGCCATTTTTTAATTATTTTTACTTCTTTCCCCTGTTCCTGTAGAGTACCCTACACCTGCATAGTGAGCACAATTTTGAGGAATGAATGAAACCCTAGTGGGTTTAGCGCCATACATCGACGGTAGAGTTTGCTCCTGGTTCCACCCAACTATTTAACACATGAGTGAATTTGTACCCAGGGAGAACCAGGCAGAGGGTTAGTGAGTTGCCTCCCTGTGATGGGAGGTTACATTGGAGTGAAAAGTAGCCTCATCAAGTATAGAAAGATTCCAAACCCTTCCCTTCCCAAAGACTTTCCCTGCACAGTCCCATCTATTGCCCTGTCTTGAGAACCATCATCCCCACACAGCTGAGCTCCAAATCTGTTCTAGCCCTATAATCCTCTTTGCAGCCTTAGCACACATGTCAGCTTGTCTGCTGGCCATCTCTCCATGAACAGTCCACAGTACCACAGACCCCATAAAAGCAAGACTCAAGGCTTAACACTTAAGACAGCATCCCTCTGTGACATCATTAGCACAAGAGTTGGGATTCCAATCCCGGCAGCCTGGCTTCAGAGCCCATGTGTAACCACAAGACGACCCCTGTCTCCAGGCCCTGTGCTGGGCATTCTTTGTTTGTAACCCCACACCAGTCATTTCTCTGCCTTTCTCTGCCCTTCTCTGGGCTTCAGGAGGCTGACTTCTATGCAATCATGCCATCTGTGCTCCCTTGCCCTCTGCCTGAAGCTTGGATGTGGCCAGTGGGAGACCAGAAGGTTGGGAGGGGGAAAAGGTGGGGATGTTTACCCCCACACCCTACCTGTTCCCTCCCAGCCTCACTCAGGTACCAGCAGGAGCTGAGTTCCACGGTGACAACTCCCCCATGGGTCTGGTGACACCATTTCCTTACTTTCGTCTGAAGTGCCAGGGCCAGCAATCATACCCCACTCTTGTTCATCCTGCTTGCTTCTCCACAGTTGCTGTTTCCCTTATCCCTGCTCACACCTTTGCAAAAGTCCTTTCCCTCTTTTTCCTGCTGGCATCCATTCAGATTCTAAACCTCAGTGTCACCTCTGACCTCTCCCTCCCATCACGTCCCCTCTCCCAGCATTATGAAGGCCTGTGGATTCCATCTAGGAATGTATCTAGCATTTTGTTCTTCTCGACCTTCCTGCTCTTAGACTTTCCATTAGTTTCCCACCTGGCTTCCCCGTGTGCAGGCTCTTATGTCTCTAAGCTGGCTCCCACAGCAGGCAGAGCCCTCCCCACCAAACCCAGATTCACTCTTCTTCTTGCCTCTTCAGAACCGTTCAAAGGTTCCCTAAAGCCCGAAGAATGAAATCAAAGTCCAAAGCCTAGAGTAGGTCTTGTTCATTTTTGTATTTCTCCAAGGGCCTTGCCCGTATTCAATGTACATTGTGGTGAGTGAAGAAAGGATTATCGTTATCTGTGAAGTTCCAAAAGGTGCATAGCACAGGAGCACAGGGCTACAGCAAGAGCATCCTCAATTTTGTAATCTCAACCAGTGCCGCCGCCCCAGGGTGAACAGCTTTAAACGCCCTTCCCAGCCCTATCTGCCCTTCCTTCCTACTTAGCCCCAGTGCCTGCACCCACAGCAGTTTCGGGCCTCTCAGTCCCCACACGGGGAGGCAGGACAGTGCAGTGGTCAGGGGCAAGGGCTGGAGTCAAGCTGCCTAAGTCCAATTCAAAGTCTATTTTCTTCCCTAAGAAGGAGGGATAACAATAGTTCTTACCACATAGGGTTTTTGAGAGGATTAAATAAAGTGTGAAGCATGGTACTAAGAACAAACCAAGCCGTCAAAAATGTAAGCAGGAAGTTCTATCTGCCCCGTTATAAGACAGGATTCTTACATTGCACACTACTATACAGCATGTGCTTGTTCGTAGATGATTTTATTCATACGCTCCCCGCCCCCCCCAGTATAAGATGTGTTATCAGCCTTGCTTTGCAGAGCAGTGAGATTCAGAGAGGTTATGTATCTTGCTCAAGATCACCCAGCAAGTAAATGCTGGAGTCAAGACTGAAATATGGGGCTTCTGATTCAAAAATACACCCTCCCGTGTGCTATGCTTGATGTACTGTGATGTCGGATCAAAAGGCAAGTCATTTTTTTTTTCAAGGCCTAGCTCAAATGCCCCTTCCCTCATGAGAGCTTCCTTAATGCCTTAGATTCACCAGTCTTTCTTCTGTAGTCTAGAAGTACCTCAATTATGGACCTGCTCTGATGAACTGCATTTACTTGTGTGTTATCTTTGCGAATTTACATTTCTGGCCCATTCACTAAACTCCGGGTGCTTTGAGGACACGACTGCTGTCACAGTCCTATGACAACATGACAATGTACAATCTCAGTGACCAGCCGGTATCTTGCATAAGCTAGACAGGAAGGCA
This sequence comes from Prionailurus viverrinus, assembly GCF_022837055.1. NCBI lineage: Eukaryota > Metazoa > Chordata > Mammalia > Carnivora > Felidae > Prionailurus > Prionailurus viverrinus. The sequence continues at coordinate 21,554,180 of NC_062574.1, forward strand.
ATAAACATATGGAAGGATTTATCAGTCCAGACAAATGACTTTTGCGGCAGTAACAAATAACCCTGCAAATCTCAGGGGCTTTCAGAAACAAAGGTTTGTTTCTCCCTCATTTAATCTCCTTGCAAGCCAACTAGAGCTCAGCTGCATGCCACCCATAGTGTGGGAGCCTGGCTGAAGGAGCAGCTCCTGGCTCTGTCACTGATGGTCTCATGGGAGATGGACAGAGGAAAGAAGGGAGAAAACACACTGGGTGATACACATGCCTGCAGTCACATCTCGTCGGGCAAGGCAGGACCCCCGGCTAGTTCTGATGTCAGGGGCAGGAATGTAACTCTCTTTCCGAGAGGGGCTCTGAGTATGGAGAAGAACTATGGCACATCAGAAAAAGCAAACAGCTGATCCATTCAGAAGGAAAACTGGCTCCACTGAGAAGTACATGTATAGCTAGTTATTGAATGCCTACTCCGAGGCAGGAAGTATCTTACATGTTGCACATGTAATCCTTGTTGAAATACACACACACATACACACACACACACACACGCATGCATGCACACACACACACACACGCATGCACGCACACACACACACACACACATCTGTGCGGATACAGATCACTGTTTCATTTTTACCCTTTCTCCTAAATCACCTGTTCTTTTTGATTCTTGAGGCTTCTAATCAGAAAGTGTCACCCCTTTTCCAAGAAATGGAGTAAACTCTTGCTACTGCAAGTGTTGCCCCAGAAACAGTGGTATTGGCATCACCAGCTAGCTGTGTAGACCCTCTGGCCCTGCCCCAGACCTGCTGAATCAAGATATGCATCTTTAAATTTTTTTTTCAACGTTTATTTATTTTTGGGACAGAGAGAGACAGAGCATGAATGGGCGAGGGGCAGAGAGAGAGGGAGACACAGAATCGGAAACAGGCTCCAGGTTCTGAGCCATCAGCCCAGAGCCTGACGCGGGGCTCGAACTCACGGACCGCGAGATCGTGACCTGGCTGAAGTCGGACGCTTAACCGACTGCGCCACCCAGGCGCCCCAAGATCTGCATCTTAAGATCCTCAGGTGATCTGAAGGCACATTCACATTTGAGAAGCACGGATGTAGAGAACAAAGGGAAATGGATATATTTTCTCTGCACTGGAACAGGGAGCACCAAGAGCTGTCTGGTGCTGCCCACTGTTGAAAGCTCATCATGCTAATTTTGTAGAAACAGGAGAAAATGCCAGAACCCGCTCTTTTAGAGCATGTGGGAGCAGTGGCACGGGTGCTGCTGAAAGCCCGTGACCTTAAGTGCATTTTCCAACACTTTTCCTCACCATTCACTTGGTCGTTAACTGAGTCGGCGAATGTTGTCTCCACGCCTGCCACAAACCAGGAACCCCTGCCACGCACTGCAACGTGACAAGGGTCTCTGCCCTTGAGTGGCTTACTGTTTAGCGGAGGGAGACAAACAGGCAAATAGATACTGGCAATATGGTGACATTTTACTTTGAGACCCAAGAAAAAGAAGGCACTATGGACTGTCTTGGGTGTCAGGGAAGGCTTCATGGAGGAGGCGCTCTTTAAGGTATGAACAGGAATTCACTATGTAGGAGCTCCAGAGGGCCTGGCAGCTTTCCGGCAGTGACTGGCAGTTGGGAGATCACTTGAGCAACAAAGAAATCCTGGATATGGCTGGTGCTTAGGGTTGGAAGGAGGAAGGGTGAGGTCTTCAGTGTTCCTAGGTACAATTTCTGGAAGGCTCAGTGCAGGAGCCTGATGGGATATACAGGAGGATGTGGAGGGACAGGCTTTGGTCAGGAATACAGTGCAGGGCCTGCCCCTCTCCGAGCCTCTTGATTTGACCATCTGTAGGCTCAGGCTCTGCCCTGTTTCTGAGCTAATCTAGAGTAGGGCAGGTGGCATTTTCAATGAAACATATAGTTTGTTTTAATGTAGATAATTTTCACATAATGTAATTTAAATTTAATGTTTAAGTAGACAACGTGTATATTATATATAATGTAATCTATTGTATGTATAAGCATTTTATATTCACATACACACACACATATATATATGCATACATACATACATACATATATATGTCTTTTGTGTGTATACATGATCCTTTGCATCATAGGGGTCCATGATTTCCTCAGCTTAAACCATGAAATCTGTCCTACCTCCTAACCCTACCCCCCCCCACCCCCCCACCCTGTATCCCAGTTTGGTCTGGGGACAAGGACAAAAAGTGCATTGCTGGCCACAAGCAGCACCAGGAAGGTGTGGACCAGAAAGGGAGACAGCTGTTGAAGTGTGATGTTAGGGGGAGCAGAAGGAGGAGGGGGGCAGGGTGAGGGTGAGGCAGCTCTGGTGGCACTGAGGGGGCAGAGGAGTTAGTCGTCTGTCCCCAAGCCTCCGAGTCACAAGTAATAATGTAGGTGCCCCTGCATACAGAGGCAATTAAAGTACAATTAACCTCCCTGAACTGCTGTTCTGAGTGCATGTCTGATAATGATTTGGCGATCATTAAATATGGGGGTGGGTGAGTGGGGGGACCACAGAGATGGGGCAGAAGAAGTAAAACCTTTCTCTGAGCCTTTGGCTACCTTTTGGAGTTCTCTGCAACACTCAGTCCCCAGTGCAGCTGGGGTACTAGACCACCACATCCTCCCCAGGCCTGGCCTTGGGAACAGAAGCGGCAACGGCAAATTCATGTTGATGAGTACAAATGCTTCCTGTGTGGGGAGGGATGGGAGGGGAGCCGCTGCTGACAGCTGCCTCCAAGGAGCCCGCTCGGTTTATTAAATTAGCAGGGTCTCTCTTGTAGCGAGGGCACTGGAGAATGAAATGCCAAATGGATCCGTTTCATGGAATCTGAGACTGATAAATTTTCCGAGCTGGAAAGCTCCTTGGAGAGAGGGACCTGCAGCCCAGAGATAGGAAATGACTTCCGTAAAGTCACAGTTGCTTCCTGAAACTCAAAACTAAGAGGACCCAAATGATGGCAGGTGAATTCGCTCCATAATTTATCACGTCTGCATGTTTAGTGTTCTCTATATTGAATTTACTTTTGATAAGGAGTACCTGCAATCTCAGAGGTAATTTACTGTGGAAGATAATTCTTAAGATTTCCCATCATTATTAACATTGACTTGAATTATGTTGCATTTTATATTGGAACATGGGTTTAATTTAACCCACGGCAAACAATTCTCTCAGTTAAAAAAAAAAAAAGAAAGAAAGAAAGAAAAAAAAACCTCCTTTCCACAATGAGAAGTCAGCCTGGCTTCGTACAAAGATAATACTATTGTGAGTTGCAGTTCCTTCCCTGTATCTGCCTTTTCAATCAGATATTCACACCTGTCTTTAAAATCTTCATTAATGTCCATTGTTAGGCCGGGCACCTCAGAACAGGTAATCAGTCCACACCACAGCACGGATGCGACAAGCCTGACAGATGGGAAAAGAGTTAGCCAGACTCAGCCTGAGGTTAATGAACTTCCAATGCTGGGCATTGCACTAGACCCTGAGGATACAAAGGTCAGAACCACACCATTAGGTAGCACTTTTCCAGAAGCTCACTGCCTCACCAGAAAAGGTGGCTGGAGAAGGGCAGTGTACCCCCAAACAAATATAACCTTCTTCCGGCATTTGCAGGGAGCTCAACTCAGCCCAGGCTGAGGCTGCATCCCATGACTAGAGTAGCAACTCAAATGTCTCCTTCTGGAGGTGCACTGTCCAATATGGTGGCCACTAGCCACAGATGGCTATTTCAATTTATATTAATATTGCAAAATAAAAATTCAGTTCCTCAATCACACTAGCTACATTTCAAGTGTTCAATAACCATACTGATTTCTCATACTGTTTTCCATAATAGCTGTACCTATTACTATTCCCACCAACAACGCACAGGGTCTCCTTTTCTCTACATCCTCACCAACACCTGTTATCCCTTGTCTTTTTGAGAAGAGCCTTTCTAACAGGTGTGAGGTGGCATCTCATTGTGGTTTTGCTTTGTATTTCCCTGAAGATAAGGGATATTGAGCATCTTTTCATGTGTCTGCTGGTCATTTGCACGAATTCTTTGGAAAAAAAATGTCTATCTAGGTCCTCTGCCCATTTTTAACTGGATTGTGTTTGTTTTTAGTGTTTTTGTTTGAGTTTTGTTGTTATTGTTTCTTTGTTCCTTTGCTATTGAGTTTTATGAGTTTCTTATATATTTTGGATATATATTAACCCCCAAAGATACATGGTTTGCAAATGTTTTCTCCCATTCTGTGGGTTGCTTTTTGATTTCTTGATAGTTTCCTTTGCCGTGTACAAGCTTTTTAGTTTGATGTAATCCCAACAGTTTATTTTTGCTTTTGTTGCATCTGATTTGGTGTCACATCCAAAAAAATTTTGCCAACACAAATGTCAAGGGGCTTTTTCCCTGTTTTCTTCTAGGAGTTTTATGGTTACAGGTCTTAGTCTATTTCAGTTAATTCGGGGGAGGGGAGTGGTGTAAGACAGAAGTTCAATTTCATTCTTTTGCATCCATTTTTTTCCAGCACCATTTATTGAAAAGACTATACTTCCCCCTTTGAGTATTTTTGGCTTCCTTGTCAATATATGTTGGCCATATATGCAAAAGTTTACATTTTTGGCATTCAATTCTGTTCCATTAGCCTATGTATCTATTTTTATGTTGGTTCCATACTGTTTTGATACTATAGCTTCATAATAAAGTTTGAAATCGGGAGGTGTGATCACCTCCTTCTTTCTCAGATTGCTTTGGCTATTCAGGATGTTTCGTGCTTGCACATGAATTTTAGGATTGTTTTTTCTATTTCATGAAAAATGCCATTGACATTTTGATAGGAATTATATTCGATCTATAAATGGATCTGGATGGTATGGGCATTTTAACAATATTACTTCTTTGAGTCATGAGCACAGGCTGTTTTTCCATTTGTGTCTTTTTCAAGTTTTTTTCATTGATGTTTTATTATTTTCAGTACCCATATCTTTCACTTTCGTTAAATTTATTCCTAAGGGGGCACCTGGGTGGCTAAGTCGGTTAAGCGTCCAACTTCGGCTCAGGTCATGATCTCGCGGTTCATGATTTTGAGCCCTGCATCAGGCTCCATGCTCACAGCTTGGAGCCTAGAGCCTGCTTTGGATTCTGTGTCTCCCTCTCTCTCTGCTCCTCCCCTGCTTACACTCTGTCTCTGTCTCTCTCTCAAAAATAAATCAACATTAAAAAAAAAAAACTTAAAAAAATTTATTCCTAAGTATTTCATTGTTTTTTGATGCTATTGTAAATGGGATTGTTTATTTCTTTTCCAGATTGTTGTTATGTATAGACACACAACTATTTCTGTTTTGATTTTGTATTCGACAACTTTACAGAATTCATTTATTGGTTCAAATAGATTTTTGGTGGCATCTTCAGTATTATCTACTATATAAGAGTATATCATCTACAAACAGAAATAATTTTATTTCTTCCCTTCCAATTTAAATGCCCCCCCCCCCCCCCCGCCCTTTTCTTGCCTAATTACTCTGGCTAGGACTTCCAGTATTATTTTGAATAGGAGTGGACACTCTTGTTCCTGATCTTAGAGGACAAGCTCTCGACAGCTCACTGTTGAGTGTGACGTTAGCTGTGGGCTTGTCATAAGTGACCTTTATCATATTGAAGCACTTTCCTTCTATACCTATTTTGCAGAGAGTGTTTATCATGCAAGCATGTTGAATTCTGTCAAATGCTTCTCTATGTCTGTTGAGATGACCATGTGATTTCTACCTCTGGTCCTACTAATGTGGTGTGTCCCATGTACAGATTTTCCTATGTTGAACCCTCCCTGTATCCCAGGAGTTAATCCTACTTGATTAGGATGTGACATCCTTTCCACGTGCTGTCGATTTTGGTTTGTTGGTATTTTGTTGAGGGTTTTGGCATCTCTGTTCGTGAGAGATATTGGCCTATAGTTTTGTTTTCTGGGTTTTCTTGGAGTGTGCTTATCTGGCTTTGGTATCAGGGTAATGCTGGCTTTGTAAAATAAGTTTGGAAGTTCTCCCTTCTCTTCAAATTTTTTTGGAAGCGTTTGAGAAGGAATGGCACTAATTATTCTTTGAATGTTTGGTAAAACTCACCAGAAAAACTATTTAGTCCTGGGCTTTTCTTTATCAGGAGGTTTGGTTGTGGGTTTTTTTTTTTTTTTTTTTTTTAGTTACTAATTCAATCTTTCACTTGTTATTGTTAATCTACTACTTCCTGTCTATACAGATTTTCTATTTCTTCATGATTCAGTCTTGGCAGATTATCTTTTTCTAAGAATGTATCAATTTCTCCTAGGCAATCCAATTTGTTGCCATAAAGTTGTTCATAGTAGTCTCTTATTTGTTACTTCCTTTCTTCTACTAACTTTAGGCTTTGTTTGTTCTGTTTTTTTATTCCCCCCTCCTTCCTTAATGTGTAAAGTTAGTTTGTTTATTTGAGATCATTTTTTCCTTAAGGTAGGCATTTATCACTAAACTTCCCTCTCAGGACTGCTTTTGCTGTATCCCGTAAGTTGTGATTTCAATCTCCATTTGTTTCAAAATGTATTTTGATTTATCTTTTGATTTTTGGTTGACCCATTGTTCAGGAGTGTGTTGTTTAACATCCGTATTTGTGAATTCTCTAGTTTTTCTCCTGTTATTGATTTCTAATGTCATACCATTTGATTGGAAAAGACACTTGGTATGACCTCAGTCTTCTTAAATTAACTGAGGCTTCTTTTATGACCTACCATCTGATCTAGCTTGGACAACGCCCTCTGTGCACTTGAGAAGAATGTGTATTCTACTGCTGTTGGATGGAATGATCTGGATATGTATGTCAGGGCCACCTGGTCTATAGTTCAAGTCCTTATTGATTTTCTGCCTGGATGGTCTGTCAATTATTGAAAGTGGGGTACTGAAGTCCTCTACTATTATTGTATTTTGTCTATTGCTCCCTTCAGATTTGTTAGTATTTGCCTAATATCTTTAGATGGTCTGATTAAGGCCACAAGTATCATGAATAATCAAGGAAACATGGCACCACCAAAGGAAACTAATGAAATTCCAATGACTGACCCCAAAGATGTGGAGATCTGTAAAGTGTCTGACAAAAATATCAAAATAACTTTCTTAAAGAAATTCTGTGGACTATAAGAAAACAAAAATGGACACTTACACAAAAGTATGAAGTGCATAATAAAAATGAGAAGTTTGACCAAGAGACAGAAACCATTATACACACACAAACACACAAACACACACACACACACACACACACACACACACACACACATGCTGGAGTTGAATAAAATAACTGAACTAAAGAATTTAATAGATAGCTTCCGTAGTAGACTCAACCAGGCAGAAGAAAGAATTAGTTAACTAGAAGACAGGTAATTTAAAATTATTCACTCAGAGGAGCAAAAAGAAAAAATGAAAAAAAAAAAGTAAAAAAAGCCCTTTTGAGTTACAAGACACCGTGAAGAGAAGCAATACATTATTGAAGTCCCAGAAGGAGAAGAGAGGGATAAAGAGGCAGAGAGCTTATTTAAAGGAGTAATGACTGAGAACTCCCCAAATCTGTACCGAGATATGGATATCCCAACTTCATGAAGCTCATAGGTCCCCCTAAAATTTCAACCCAAAACTATATCCTCCAATGTACATTATAATAAAACTGACTTAAAGTCAAAGACAAAGAGAAAATTTTGTAGTCAATGAGAGAAAAAAATTACTCATATGTAAGGCAACTCCCATAATGCTATCAGCAGCTTTCCCAGTAGAAACTTTACGTACACTTTGCATGGCAAAGTTGTCCTTCAGAAAGGAAAGAGAGATAAAGACTTTCCCAAACAAAAGATGAGGGAATTCATTACCACTAGTCCTGCCTTATGAGAAATGCAGAATGGAGATCTTCGACCTGAAAGGGAAGTTGCTAACCAGCAATATGAAACATATAAAAAGAAACAGCACCCTGCGAAAAGCACATAAATGGTCAAATTCCGAATACCCTAACAGAGTACTCTGATGGAATATTAACTACTTAACTCCAGTATAAAGGTTAAAAGACAAAATTATTAAAAATATCCATAGCTACAATAATTTGTTAAAGGATACATGATATATGAAGGGGGAAATTTTGACATCAAAAACATAAAATGTGATAGAGGTAGAAAGGGTAGAGTTTTTGTAAGTGATCAAAGTTATTATTAGCTTAAAACAGACTGTGATATCTATAACATGTGTCATGTAAACCTCATGGTGGCCACAAAGCAAAAACCTACAGTAGATAGGCAGAAGATTAAGAGAAGGGAAACAAAGCATCCCAGTATGAAAAAGCATCAATTCACAAAGGAAAACAGCTCATCAAGAGAGGAAGAAAGAAATGAGGGAACTATAAAACAAAAAAAAAAGTTAGTCAGATGGTGGCACTAGTAAGTCCTTATCTATCAGCATAGAGTGGCTGGATCCATATAACTAAACAAGACCCAACTCTATGCTGTGACTGAAGTGACTGAAGAGAGTCACTTCAGCTTTAGGGACACAACAGAGTCAAAACAAAAGAATGGAGTAAGATACTCCACGAAAATAGAAACCAAAAGAGAGTGTGGGTGATAAATACACTTCTACCAGACAAAACAGATGTGGAGCCAAAAACTGTAGTAACAGACCAAGGTCATTATATAATGATAAAGAGGTCAGTTCATTAAGACAACATACCAATTGTAAATATATGTGCACTCCACATGGAAGCGTCTAGATAAATCAGGCAAATACTTTCACATCTCTAAGATGTTCTCCAATCTCATTCTGGTCAGCCCATCAGACATGAGCTTAGATGGCCTGGTTTGGGCCGCCTGTAGAAAGGTTTTTGCTAAATTGCACTTTGGCATTAGGTCATTGGTCTGCTTTAAGAAAATTTGCTGTAATGAAACCCTTTCGTGTATACCAAAGGCATGCGACTGAGGACGTTCCATTCTTCAAAACATCTGCCCCTTGTGAGAACCAATGCAGAAATGTCTCAGGTTTTAGGTCCAGGAAAACCTGAGCTCCTCTTGAGCAATGGCTTTGGGTTTATGTCCCCGTCGGTGAGGTTTGAAAGTTATCACATTTCATTTCTCCTTGTTTTAGCTGTTAGGAGGTTCAGAAGCGAATTTGCTACCCACCTATAGCAAGATGTTAAAGCCTATGCACACACTAACCCCACCCTGGTTTGGGGTTGGGTTATTTTTGTGCTTATGTATTTTAATGAGCTATGAAACCATCAGTAACATTTTCCAGGGGAAAGGCGACAAAGGAGGCTCCCGGTGCGCATCCCACAGCAAACAGATGACAACTTCTTTATCAGCTACTTCTCTATCCCCATTCCCGCCGCCTCCGAGCTATTTGGATGGTGATTTCATTTTGCTGCCTTTATTTTTCTTTTGCTTCGGCAATCTTCATATACCATTTCCCTTTCTTGCATGGCATGCAATTTTTTAATCTGCCTTAAACAAGTTTCTTTTAATGAGCCGCGCAGTTTCATGAATCTTTGCCTAGAAGAGTTATTAATTGTCCATTAGGTATCTAGAACTGTTCTAGGTACAGGGGCAACGATGGCAAATAAACTAGACGAGGTTCTTGGTGTCACAGTGTTCCCGCTGTCCTGGGCATCCGGGAAATAGAAAAAAACAAGAAAACATGGAAACAAAATGAACAAGGAGACAAATAAATTTAAAAAATGTAACTTCACAGAGCCTGCTAGCTTTGTGGAGAGACTAGAGAAGGTAGTACGATCACAAGAGTGGGAAGGAGAGACATGGGCAGGGTGTGAGGAAAGGCCTTCTAAGGTGATGTCTGTACCGAAATCTACATACTGAAGTGACAGCCACACACAGATATCGGATGAGTTTTCCGGGCAGAACAACGGTTCTGATGCAGTGGTGAGGGTGATGTGTGGGAAGGATGTTTGAGCCCACCTGGCAACCTCTAAGCAGCTCTCAAAACCCTTCTCTTTCTCATTGACGTAATCCCCATCACTCTTGACATCATTCAGACAGAAGGTCAACCGCTTCGCATCTGCACGCCTTTGCTACCTGTACAACCCATGCTGAATTGCACCTGTCACTTTGTAAGCATACCTTTCTCACCGGACCGGGAGCACGAGGGGTCCTCGGGGAGGATGAGAAGAGCACCTCCCTTCTGTCTAGCACTGTCCTGGCACATCGAAGGCACCTCATTTTATTTTTCCAGATAAGCCTTTGCTAAGCTGATGGTGCAGGCAATGCTCACACTCGAGCGAGATCTACAGGCACTGGTCTGAGGGATGCTTCTATTTGCAGATTCAAGAGGTGTTTGTGCTGTTTGTGACCCGGAGAGATTGGCAGCAGGGAGCCAGCCGCCTGAGCCAGACTCTTTGGGAGGAGGGAGCCCGCTACCTCCTTCCTCGGAAGAGCCCCTTCTGGGAAAGGAATGACTCTTACTGTGGTATTGGATTTCCCTGCAAGATTTATGACCCAATTTAAAGTTATGGGGCTTTTATTAATTATAATAAACACCAATTTCATTACACTTCAACTTCCAAAGAAATTACATACTATGGAAGGGAAATAAAATGTTAGTTTTGTGCTAATGCCAGGCACACATTAACTGGCTGGGTATGGTGTTCATCCTGGCTGTCCAGCTGGAGCAAGGAAGGGGCATTATGGAAAGAAGAGGCTGAGGACCTGTTTCCAGAATTTAAATCCATTTGGTCAAAAACAATGGAAGTGAGCTGTTCTGCCCCACGGGGCTTGCAGGATCACTCCCTTTATGTGGAGCTGCGTTGGGTAATGCATTTTGAGCCCTAAGCTTTGAATTCTAGACCTGCTGTGTGACCTTAAGTATGTTCTGCCCCTCTCTGAGGCTTGATATCCTTATCTTAAAAATAAAGGTCAGGCTGGCTATAAATAGAGCTCCTCTCTTGTGCCAATTCCAATGCATAGGAGGTAGCCACCTACAAGGCTATTTTTGAAAAGGGTTTTGAAGTTTCATCCAGGATTCCTGGGAAAGAGCATTATGATGAATTAGCAACGTCAGCTAGAAGCACACGCCAGGGGGACGGCCAGACATGGCTGGGTATCCACCATCCCAGAGAACGTCTGATGATGTCAGAGCCCATTTTGGATTTCTCTATTTTAATTTAAGGTCATAAGATCACTTATTAGCAGACCCAGGACAAAAATCTCAGGATGCTGGATTCTTGGTCCTTTAACCACATAACAGGTAAAACAGAGCCTACCCCACGGTGATGTAAGGATTCGGTGATGCTTCTTATGGCATGAGGTTTGCAGTAGAAGGCACTTAAGAAGTGTTATTCCCATCTTTCTGCGTTTCCATCCTGCCCTGAACTCATACCCCCATGCCGGTGGGTGGCTTCTCCATCTGATGTGGGTTTCCGAGAGCTTACTCTTCCAAAGCCTCACCTGAGTTGACATGAGGAACATGGGGGTTTTCTGCTATATGCTCCTTGGGCAAAACCTACAGCCCCACGGATTCCCAAAGGAGAATTCTGTTTTCAAGCTGCTTGGTTTCAGGCCTTATCGTTATGGACTTTCCAACTGTAGGCCACTTTTGGTTTTGCTGGGGAATGGAAAATATTTTGACATTTCTGGGATGATGGGGGTTGGTGACCCCACCCCACCCCCGCCGGGGGCGTGGAGAAGAGAATTCAGCAACTTTGCACAATTGCTTCCTGCCAGATGTGAAATTAAGCTGCCGGGTACAAACCCCGAGTGCATTTGGATAATGGGTGGGAAATCCTGCTGGGGCTCTCGGGGAGGGGGGTGATGGGACGAAGAAGGAAGGATGGGCTGAGAAGCTCTGTGTGTGTGTGTGTGTGTGTGTGCATGCGCACTGAGTCTGCTGATGTCCATGATCACATATTTCTTGTTTTTTTTCTAATGTTTATTTTTTAGAGAAAGAGAGAGTGAGAGAGAGACAGAGCATGATCAGGGGAGGGGCAGAGAGAGAGGGAGACACAGAATCTGAAGCAGGCTCTAGGCTCCAAGCTGTCAGCACAGAGCCCGATGCAGGGCTCGAACTCACAAGCTATGAGATCATGACCTGAGCCAAAGTTGGATGCTCAACCGACTGAGCCACCTGGGCGCCCCGATGATCACATTTTTCTGAGCACAGAACAGATAGTAGCAGAACTGTGCCCTCCAGAATGCTCTCGCCTCTCGCCTAGTGCCACTGTTAAGAGAGTCACATTGACATCCCCTGGGAGAGAAGAGCCCGCGTTTGGGGTAATTCAGACCTGAGGCTGAATTCAAACTTCAACCGTCACTAGCTGTGTGAACTTGGGCAAATCCCTTAACTTCAGTGGGCCTCAGTTTCCCCATCTGTTAAATGGGGTTAATACCGGTGGGGTGTATAATCAATTGACGTACACCACGTGAGTAGGTGAGAGAGGCGCTGTATTCAAGACACCTTGAGGGGCGCCTGGGTGGCTCAGTCAGTTGGGCATCCGACTTCGGCTCAGGTCATGATCTCACTGTTCGTGAGTTCAAGCCCCGTGTCGGGCTCTGTGCAGGCGGCTCGGAGCCTGGAGCCTGCTTCCGATTCTGTGTCTCCCTCTCTCTCTGCCCCTCCCCTGTTCACACTCTGTCTCTCCTCTCTCTCTCTCTCTCTCTCAAAAATAAATACACATTAAAAAATTTAAAATAAATAAATAGATCACATCCTAAGAGGCCGAGTAGTGGTAAGACAAGAACATGGACTTCGGACCCCATAAAACCTGAATTCAGATCCTGAATCCACCATGTACCAGGTGCAGGACTCTGAAGCAAAGCCCCTCAACTTCTCTGAGCCTCAGTTCTTTCACCTATACAATGAGACAAGGGTAAGCACGAGGACTAAATGAGATGAGAAACGCGAAACCCTTAGTACACAGCAGGTACTCAATAAGGAACTATGGTTTCCAAATATGAATGTGTTGTTCTCTATACTGTTGGCCAACCAGCCTCCAATTGCTTCCGAGCAAAGATACTATTTATCGGTGCTCTTTTCTCTTTCTGCCTTGGGGCCTGGTAGAGGGCAACGGGAGCTCTCGGTGACCTGTCCTCAGGCTAGGCCTGTGCTTCTCTCCCTGGTCTGAACGTGCCTCTCCCCGGGACGGCATCTTGCAAGCTGGCGCACAAGCAGAAGCCACTTCCACAATAATCCCCCTGATTCCCTTCGCCAGCTTTGTTTTCCCTACCGGTTCAACCCACTCCATCAGATGTTTTCTTTGGGGGAATCTTCCTTCCCGCCAGCCCAAGTTCTCATTTTGCATATGCAGAAAGTCAAGTGACTCTAGCACAGCCAGAGGATGAATATTCATAATCACTCCTCAGCTGTGCAGTGGACACAACATGCTAACAAGGAGGAGGGGGAGGAGGACGGAGGGGAAGGGGGAGGAGGGTCTGCGCACTTGGCTTGTGGATGCTCAGAACTCCCAGAGCACACGCCTTAGCCCAGTGGCCTGGCTCCTATCAGGGACTCTCCGTGCTTGATGGATCTGGTGAGTTCCAACCTCGCTGCACCAGAGCCTTGGCCCTCTGGGCATCTCACTAATCTGAATCCTCTTGGGACGAGTGTATACTTGCACATGCTATTCATAACATGAGAAACCATTTGCCCCAGAGATTACAATCCACACGGTCGCCTGTGGCCCAGGCCGACCTGGCCTCAGTGTAGAAGGCAACACTCATATTGTATTCCATGTGCCTGGTGTCCTTCCCCTGGGGCTGTACAACGAGATGGCCCTGGCCCCACCTGTCGCTCACTTATTCTGCCCTCTGCAAGCACCCAGAGCAAGGCACACCCTCTCGTTAAAGGGCAATTGGAGGACATCCCTGCTTGACATGAATCAGACATTAGGGAGGAGCGGCCCCTTGGTCCTATGGAGTAGGAGTCTTGGGCTGAGTGGCTGGAGGCTTTGAGATGATGAAGTTTCACTCAAGTTCTGAGATGACGCTGATGAGCAGGTACATTGGAGAATCGGTGTCACATTACGTGAAAGGGATCTTTTCACTTAGCGGGTTACCTGCATGTGTGGCCACTGGACAGACACCGAAAAGGAGGGACTTTGGAGAGAGATGTGAGCTGCTGTTCCAAATGTTGAGTGTCAAAATGAGACACCCTCAGAGGCCATTTCCTCCTTCCAACTTCATTGATATTCTGCACAGCATCTATCAAATGCACTTCCACTGTTCCAGAAAAAAGAAGATGGTTTTGCCCGAAAGCCTCTCTCTCCCTCTCCCTCCCTCCTTTCACATTAAACTTTGTATCTTGGCATCGCGCCCCACTGGACTCTGCACCTGCTGGAGGGCAAAGACCACGTCCTCATCATCTCTGTGCTGCCGTGGCACAGTCCGGGGTCCGCTCCGTTGTGGCATTTAAAAAACGGTTTTGAATTGAGCACATTGTGTTTTCATCCAGCTCTCTCCAATTGGTTTATATGGACCTTCCCGGGAAATGAAGTTTGCAACCACTCCCGGCACACAAAAGGCACAACCATGAGGTGGGAAGACTGCATTTGCAATAAACACACCCACGTGTGCCAAACGGCGCTGCATTTCCAAACGGCAAATCCCCATGGAAAGCTATATACCCCTTCCAACAATATTGCCTTTGCTCAAGTGCACCCGAAATTCTAGTTTCATAGCCGCTGTGCTCTCAGGGAAGCGCCAAGCTGCGGTCCAAATGGGCTGGAGCCCATGGTGGGGAGCTCACCGGTGGCCAGAAGGTAGCCCCAGATGTGCAGTTGTGGACGGGTTTCTGGGAGGGAAGGGGTCTGTTGTGCGGATAATTCTAGCAACGGTGAAAACAAGCCTGAGAGTGGGGACAGGCGGGTGGAAGTGGGTTTACATCAGGGACGCCCATGGCGGAAACTGCAAACAGATAATGAATATAGGTCGTCGGGACAGTGATAGCAATGCTGACTGGTGGCATTCAAAGCGGAGGAGGCAGTTATCAGCAAGGTGATCTGGGCTAACGAAAGGGTCATACATATTTTCCCTGCAACATACAAGATACTGGCGAGGCAAAGGGATTCCAAATAAGCTAACAGTTAATTTCGTTTTATCCCCAGGTCGGGTGCTCTGCCCACATTTCCTTCTGTTTTTCGACTTTTTGTTTGAAATAACTTTCGGCTTACAGAGAAGCTACAAAAATAGTAGAGTTCATGCACTCCCTCACCCAGCTTTCCTCGACGTTAGCAGCATCCTTAATCCCAGAACGATCCAAGATCCCACACTGCATTTTGCTGTTGTAACGCTTTTCGTTTCTTCCCATCTGTGACCACTCCACGTGCTTTCATGATCTCGGCAATTTTAAGGAGTACTGGTCACTTATTCTGTGGAAGATCTCAATCTTGTCCCGATTCTAAATGGAGGAGATACACCACCGTCACCAGGTTACGGGGCCCACAAGAATACTAGCTTTCATTTCACAGTCACATTTGTCTTGACTGACCCAACTTCCCCTTTCCTCCAGTGACTTTTGTCTGCTCCCCACATTCATACTCAGTTACAAAGGGAAGACTCTCAAGTTTGAAGAAACAACAGAAAGCTGAGTCAAAGCTCTACAGAAACCCCCCAAAGATGCAGAGAAGCTCACAGCAGAGGCGGCACCCCCAAAGAATTTAACCTCTCCCCGAGTCCTAGCTTAGCCACATAATGGGGCGAGACGGCTGCCAGCTGTCAGCACCGAGGCGGCAGTAATGAGCTGAAACTAGGCGTGGGTTCCCAGGGTGAGCCTCAGGAAAAATGTGGGCACCAAGCTAGTATGGCCAAAGCCAGAGGATGGCTGGGATCTCACTCACACAAAGCAGAAGGGGACGTGCTGCCTCTGTACCAGTGAAAGTCAGAGCCCACAGGAAGAAGCCAGAAGTAAAGAGGACAAGGCTGGGGATGTGATTATGTGAAGTCTGAGTCCCTTCTCTACAAGAGGGCCTGGGAGACCCAGCATCAGATACATAAGACTGTCTCACTTCAATTTCAAATCCTGAAATCTGTGTTTAAATTTCAATTACAGTGATATTCTGTAATTTGTAGGTTATGTACAGATGTCATGTATATAAGATCATATCTTCCTGCTTCTTTATTCTCAGCACATAACATATTTTATACAATTGGGCAAGTTAAGAACCTCAAAATTCCAGAATATCTACATGAACTGAGTGATGTGGAGTTGTGCAGTGCACAACCTGTACCACTGTACATACAAGACAGTCTTCACAGGTGATTGCATGAGTCCTATGTTATGAGGGTGGGGGAAGAGTATCCTACCTTAACTTCCAGGACCCTAATTATTTCACCGGTCACATAAGCATGGCAATCCCTTTCTCCTGGGGTTATCATGCATTTCAGAAAGTTAACCTAGATAAAACACGGTACTCAGCAAATAGTAGAGACTAGCAAAGTTAGTTCCTTCCCTCTCTTCACCACCCTCACTACACATTAATAAGTATCCACGTGCATTCTTCAAGCCTGTGTGTGTTCACCAGTTAGTTAAACATGGGGAGGAAGGCTGCCATTACCACACTCATCCCCCAGATGAGTTAGTCTCCCGTGACTGACCAGCAAAAGAAAGTTATTGGTGGTTTTGCTTTCTTTTTCTGAATATTATTCCAGAGGGTCCCTCCTGCGATACCCACACCTCCATGGAGCACATGATCTTAGGAATATATATCTTTCAAATACCCCATCCACATACTCTCCCAATACTGAAAGCTTGTGCATTCTCATTAAAATAAATGACCTACTGTGTATTATTTGTTACTGCTGGGGCGGGAATAAAAATCTAAACACTAACTGTATTATTTTGACTCATGACAAGTAAAACAAAAAAATCCCTATCAGGTTATTTATCAGCCTAGTGGAAAGTCCTTAACCTCAGAACAGCAATGCTTGGTCTATTTTGATACAATTTCCTTGCCGAAGTGCAATAAAGACCCACTAATAGACAGTTTTATACACACCCAGTGAGGTGTAAGGCAACCCACAAGATTCTGGAGAAGGCAGGGGCACGTAGGGAAGAAGATGGGCCGCCCGTTGAACTGTCTCAGGGGCTGTGCTGCAAGCCACAAATTTCCACCTGTGAGCCACAGGCCTCCTCCTGTATCCAAACTGAGCTGCAGACAGCAGGGAGGTGGTACAAAGCTAACTGGAGAGACAGGGAGACTGGCTCACAGCTTCCTGCTTCCTGGTCCTGGGATGCTGGCCTCTTTGGATTTAGGTGCCTCTTTTAGGCAATAGGGCTCCACCAGACCCAGAAGGATTGTCGTTGAGGGTCACATCTCTTCTCAGGTGGGCCAGCAGGCCCAAGCTCTCTTTTTTCCTCCTCTGGCCCTCTCCCTCTGCTCTCTGGCTCCCAGAGTCCCTGGTTTCGTACTTCCGTCTCTGCATTCTTTGGAGCGTCTTTTTCACCACCGACTCCTCCTTCCGCCTACCCTCACTCACTCTCTTCAAACTCGGCATATTTCTGGGATTATGGCAGCACCAGTGACCACAGAAGGAAGATTCTGGAAAAGGGACACTGACGTCAGCAGCCTCGCTACTGCGGCTGTTGATCCTGACCCTGGCCTCCCCCCGGAAGCTGAGGAGGAAAGATCTTCCACAGAGACAGGGTATGTAAGCTTTCACCTGCTTCTTCCCCCAAGTCTGTGGGTCGGGCCCGAGTCAGGTGAATTCCCCCACGTGGGCCTCAGCCTCCTTCCTCCATTCCTCTCCTGTCTCTCCTTTCTCTGATTATGTGCCACCCAGCACGTGCCTGGAATCGAGCTCAGCACTGGGAGTTTAAAGGTAACCAAGATCCAGTCCCCGCAAACCCACATTCCACCTAGGGAGACCGATTTGAAAATGAAGAGTTAGCAAGCCGTGTGATAAGCTTTATGAAAGGAGGGATCTGAACAGGCTTATCCCCGGAGTCCCTTTAAATGCCCGAACGGGAGACGTGTGGATGGTGTGGCAAAAACCGTGATGCTGGTCAACAGAGGTGTAGTGATATTGACCTGGTTTCCGGGACTCCGTGAAATTGCCTTGGCAGCCTGTTCCAATCAGGGGTTCTGCATTTCCAGTCAGGGGTATGATTGCCTCATGAATATAATAGGCTTCATCACTCGCCTAATGACAATGACATTGTGGCTATGTTCCATCACTCCCGTCCCAGGTATGGTAGATTTGCTCACTCCGAAACCGTTGTGAGTTCCTTTTTGTGTGTCTTTTGGTAGTGCAGAGACTGGGAAAGCTAAAACTACATTTCCCAGACTCCCTTGCACCTAGGGATCTGACTATGAGCTAGATCTCTCGATCTTTGTTCTTCAGTCTTTGCGCAAGACTGAAACTGGAATCTGAGTTCTGCAGGGGGAGGCAGGGAGGACCAAAGGAGGGGCTCTGAAGACTGGGAATCATTCCTGGGAGTTTATCCTCCTCCTTAAGCCCTGCCAATTATTTTGTAAGCCACCTAACAACTATTCAGAGTTCTTTCTAATGAGTGCAACTGAGCCTTAGCCAACACAACACCTGAAAGAAAAATAAACCCAGCATGGCAGCACAGAATCCAGTTCACACAGAAGGAAACAAGGGTATACCCTAAAATGCACCCCTTCCCACCCACCCAATGCTTAGAGGCTCCTAATTTTGAAGTTATCTCTGTTTAAAAGTGTCAAGATTACAAAAAGGAACGTCCACTTCAGCAGTGTGATACCGGAGTTGTCCAGCCTCAGGCCAGTGAATGGACAAGCAGGTGCTCTAGCAGTCAGTACAAGATTATCACCATCCAGGCTTTCTACCCATCAGCGGGTGAACAGGTTTCCGACCACTGGCCCGAGTTCACTAGGAACCTATGTTTTGGGGAGAAAAAACAGTAAGACCCCAATTCTTCAAGGAGTAGAATATAAGAGCAGAAATTCTGCCAGAACTGTTAAAATGCTACCATTTCCCCTAAATTCATCAATTTCCAGGAGATTAATGTCAAATCCCTGGGAAGAAACAAACATCCCAGCAAGCATCCTGCCACAATCTGCATGGGATGTTTGCCCACATACAGCAGTCTTCTCTGCTTGAGTCCCTGGGAACCACTCATATTTCAAAAAAATAATAGATATGAAGAGAGGAAATTATATCCTCGACAGAGCAACATCCATTCCGTTGGCCCATCTCCCAAGACCTTTGACTTTGCAGGAATATTTTAGTTTCAACCTCTCTCCTCGGTGCCATAAACACAGTAGCCGCAATTTATTCCTTTCCAGAAGCCATAAAAATTATCCCCCTTATTTCTCAAAATCATGGCAAATTAGCACCTTTGGCCATCTTTTTCTCGGGCCTGGGCTTTCTCTCTCATGGCTGCAGACACATGAACAATTTACGACGGTCCACAGAGGGTTCCCCTTTCTTGCATGCTGATGGAAAATTCCAACCAGTAATCTCCATACTCATCTATCCCTATGCTCATCTCATGTCTGTAGAAATAAATCTAAAGTAGCACTGTCCAAAGTGGGTTTAAAGCTCACCGGGGCTCTAAAACGTTATCAGGTGTCCCACACATAAAGTATATTGTAGTAAAAAAAAAAAAAACAACAACAACTTTGGGAAATGCTGCACGGTTTAGATTTCAGCACGCGTATTTGCTTATCCAATACATCCTACGGTAAAGAAACCTTTTCAAGTTTCAGATTCGGTCAGTTCAGAATTCCCAGTTTATTTAAACAGGAAAGGGTTTTATATTTGCTTCCCAGGGTTCTGTGGGTTCCCAGTGGGGTAGATGATGACGTTTGGGAGTAGAAAGTTTGAATTACATAACCAGGGGTCTGTGCATGGGACGAGTTTCCAGCTGCCAGAACACCTGCTGCCGATGGCTAAGACTCACAGCCAGGGGGCTTCGTGCTGGGCTCAGGAGAGGGGCTCAAGCCTAACAGGTTTCTCCTGCTCACTGCTCACAGTTGGTCCTGAGCAAGGAGGGAGTGTACGGCTGAATCTGCAGGCAGGGTTTAAAAAAATATAGCCGTGGTTATGAGGAAGGCTGCAGAGGCTTTCTGCTCAAATGTGCTCCCAGACGAGCAACATCAGCATCACTGGCAATGCAGAGTCTTGGGCTTCACCTCTGAATCAGAGGTTGCAATGTAATGAGATCTAAGAGATTTGTATGCACATTAAAATCTGAAAAGCACCGGTGTTAAGCTGTGGCTCTCCATCCTGCCTGCACTTTAGAATCATCTAGGGAGCTTTAAAAATACAGATCCCTAGGATCTGTCCCCAGAGATTCTGATTCAAATGCTCTGAGGCAGAGCTCTGGCATCAGTGTTTTCCGAAACTTCCTATCATGCAGCCAGGACTACTGGTCTCACCCAGAGGAGTGCTGTGGGTAATGAGGGCAAACTTAGGAGACACCACGAGGACCGCCACACCCAGCCTCTTCCACGTCCCTTCTTGTTGGGACCGAGGAGTGGTTCTTTGGAGCCTGTGGCATGGTTTCCTGCAATGAGTTAGAACGACCCGCAGAATATTCCAGAGCCTCTGGAGAGGCCTCAGCACAGATGCTATCAGATGGAAACGCCACACTACCCTTCTGGGCGCAGTTACTATGGTGACTTCTTCCCAAAGAAATGTAGGAGCTGCGCCATTACATCTCCGGGTCTCAGCACCTCATCAGAACAACATCCTGGCAGGCAGGGATGCAGGTGAGGTAGAAGGCCAGCAGCCATAGCTACAGAACGCTCTTCCCCTGGGAGCTGGTTGGCGCCATCTTGAAATCTCCAGTTGGGTTGAGAATCCAGGGCTGGACAGAGAATTTCAGAAACAGGAAGCACCCCAATGGTGCACAAGCCTCAAGTCCTTACAGGGATGATTCTTACGAGGATGAAAACAGACACATATATTAAGTAATTCCACATACCGGGCAATTTGCTTGAGCCGTCTAGTTCAAAAGATGATTTTTTTCACTGGGAGGTAGCTACTAGCCTTCCTGTCTTTGGGACAGGAAACCATGATGCCTGGCAGGTCAATGTTTTCCTGTTACGTGGTAGACAGGGACTGAACTCGAGCGGGGATGACACGAAAGGCTCTTTCTTCTGCACCACGGACCAGGGCATTCAGAAGGCACTGTCCCTAGCAGATACGCAAACCAGTCCTGGTTCAGACCCAAGGCAGCCAGGACTGATTTCCCATCTCCTGGAGATTCTGACAGTGGACCACTAGACAGCCCCCACCCATCAGAGGCTGGAGCTACCCATCACCCCCTTACACCATGGTCTTCCTTTGCTCCTGTGCTGACGTACATAAGGAATGCTTGGTGAGTGTCCTCCAGCAGAGGGATGTGTGAGGACAGGCTGCGTGGAGCGGGGACACAGGAGAGACTGAAATGCTAATGCGGGGTCTGAGCTCGCAGATACAGCATTCAGTCAACCACCCCTCATCCGCAATGGTAAACAGGAGAAAGGTGATTGCCACTGACCTAGCTTGAAGCTGGTCCCCACCCTGCTGGGGCAGAGAAAGAAGCTAGTCTGCCCTCAGACAAATGGGAAACGACCCGGACAAGTCTGTTAGGGTGGTCACAAGCTGAGGTTCTTAAAAGAGGCTGACACTGGGCTGATACCTACTCTCTTGTGGGTTGTGTGGGAAGCATTCCCAAATAGGAGATGTATGGTATTCCGAAAGGGTCCACCCAGTGAAGCTGGGACTTCCCATCAACGTTGATCAAATATTTCTCCCTTAACATTCTGGGCAGCATAGGGAAGGTATTGGCATGGTGGAAATATACCTATTCTCAGGCTGGGCATAATGCCTTTGTCCACTTGTATGAAACTTGTCAATAGTTTAATAGGTTCAAGGCAGAGGCATGAAAACTCTTTCCTCACCGTGTGTCCTATAAACACACGGGCGTATATTAGAACATGCTGCCGGGAAATGAGGACATCATTCAGTCAGTTGAGACTCCTGGTTCCATCCACCAGCTCCTCCAGGGCTGTTGGAATGTAAGTAGCTCACAAGGCAATCTGCATTTCTCTAGGACTTTGCATCATTTAAATGAAAATGGATCTGTCATCAGCTCTGAGGCCTTGGCTTCAAAGCATGCTAAGATCTCACTGGGGAGGTTGCTGGGGACAGAAAGGTCACTTGGCACTGAGTGGGGCCATGGACAGAGTGACTGCCCTAGCTGGCAGGCCCTGCATGTCTAAATTACAGAGTCCAGGAGGCATGCCTAAGACGGGCACCACTGGCCTGACTGATGTTCGGGGTTGTCTGATCTCTTGGGCAGGGTGTCTTCTCAATTAGGGGATAGATGCTCTCATGGCTTAGGGTCTGTCTAGGATGCAATCAACCCCTGCCAAGGCTTGGATCCATGGAGTTAAGATCTGGTCCCTTGAGGCAGGGAATCAGGGTCTCAATTCACCAGGCTAGGAATCACAGTCTGGGAACCAAAGGGTCACCAGGAACCCCAGAAGCAGACTCCCCGTTTTATGCCTTTGCCACATAAGGATAAGATGAGGTCAGCAGCTCAGTGGGTGCCAGAACACTGGGGCACAGGCAGCAAGACTGACGCCAGCCCCCTCTTCCCGATAGGAGTGGAGGGCTTCTTAGGGCCTGGTTCTCTTTGACATAGGGGCTGGCCAGGGAAGGCAGAGGGTGACAGCCTCACTTTGCAACTGCCTTCAAGGAGCCTGTGTGCTACTCCCTTTTGACCATCTCCTCCCACCTCTCAGTGGTGTCTAAAGTCTCTCTGTTTGTCACCGGGTTTGCTCCCTGCCGTGCTTTCGCCTCACACATATTCTCTCCCTTGGTCCCACTTGTCACTCCTCTCTACCATGAGCATAGCACGCTCATGTCAGCTGTGCTCTATGTGTCCATTCATGCTGCTGCTTGGTCTTGAACGGTTTCTTTCTCTGGATGCCTCTCCAGCCTGTCTACCTTCAAGGAAACCTGGCGATCTCTGTCTTGTGTGAACCGTCTGCCAATGGCAACAGGGGACTTACCACTTCACGCCGAGCCCCGGATGACTACAACGTCTTCAATGTGTGCCCTAGAGTTCAAGTCCACACTGGCTTTAATTGTAGGCTCTTGTTCAATGCCATACTTCTTATTCAGCTTAATTCAGCAAGCATCTATGGAACACTGACCATCAGCCAGGCACACTGTGTTGGGAGACTCGAGTAGAAGGCAGGAAAACAGCTTATGCCCCGCACAGTGAATCGTAAGCTTCCGTTGCAATAGATTTTTCTAGTCACAGAGGACTGAGTTCTTATAGACTGTACGGAGATATTTCCCATTATGCTGTTTACACCTGACAGCAGCCCAGTTTCCAGAGTTGCCCTCTGCCCTGGCACCTCCTCTTGGAAATCCAATCCATGGGTTTCCTCTTGGAAAGCCAATTCTCATAGGCCTGACTCCATGCCATGTTGGGTGGGCAGTAGGCTGCATGGTCTTGTCCAATCCCCTGAGCAAGGCTAGGCCAACCATATTCTCTTTCTTTGGCGTTTGTAACGTGGACTCAAAACTTCCAGTGATCGTCGGACTTGCGGTCATACAGACCCAGGGGCCAGGGACACAATGGTGGATAATCTATTTTCTACTGTGTGTGCAGGGAAGCCAAAAGAGACAGACACACACAGAGAGGGGCAGAGAGTGACAGCTATGAATTAAACAAATACACAGAAAAAAATCAAAGAGAGAGAGAGAGAGGAAAGAGAGAGATGGAGAGACAGAAAGAGAGAGACAGAGAAAGTGTAGCTCACTCCATTCCTGATGGTGTCTCGGTTCCTGATTCCACACCCCTGTGAGACTGGCAGTAATTCCTGCCCTTGGGTACCTTGAAACACATACCGCTGTATCCTTCCAACAGTTTCCGGTTTAACGAAGTTGCCTAAATGGGTTACTATTACAAGCAGCCACATAAAGACGGCTAAGATGCGCTAGGAGCAACTGAATCGTTCCATTGCACAGAATAAATAACTGAGTCTCGGAGAGTCCCATTGTCTTTAGCAAATGGTCGGGGCTGGAAATTGAAGCTGGGCCTGTGGATTTAAATATGCTGTCCTGCGCTTAGAGCCTGATCCAGAGTTAAACACTGAGTAGGAACCTCAATTAGCACTTCTTAATTTGTTGAGACGTGGAGCTCTCTGGCGACACGGTCTTGATCATTCTTGCCCTAACCCCATGTCTCTCCTTCCCTTCTCCCCACTGCTGACCTGATGTCCCCTGGCTGTTCCCTCAGCCATTTCCTCAGCCCAGCATCATCTCTGAGTCACAGCAAAGAGCCCACCCATCGGCCATTGGATGGGGAGCGTGGAAATCATGGCACCATTTCGACGGTCCCATCTGGGGTTGCCCACGGTTTGTCTCATGGACAATTTCCCACGATGCCTCCTTACATAATTGGATAATTGGGATGGGCGGCTAAAGGCAGAGGCGGCCCCGCACCTCGGAAAACATTAATCAAAAGAACAGCAGTGGTGCCCGCACTCTTGGCAGTTTATCACAATTTCCGTAACAAGAGGAGCGAGGGGTATGGAAGGCATTATCCTCTCCCGGAGTTTCTAACACAATATCCCAGAACAGCAGGCCCACAAGGACATGGTGAGGCCATTCTCCATTCCAAATAACATATACTTTTTTGAAAATAAAAGAAGCAATTCAAGCATTTTGGCTTCCCAGGGTGAGTTGGCAGGCATACTTCTCATCTTGCAGATGCCTTCGGGTGAAGGTGTTTTAATAAGAGAGAGAGAACAGGAGGAAGATAGCAGAACTCGCCAGAGGCAGGGAGGAACCGGGGAGCACGGGTTGTGGGGCCCACAGGCTGGGGGAGGTGTGGGCGGAGAAGCAGGGGAGCGATGCCTTGCTTCTGCTCAGACACCCATGCCAGGTAACCCCGAGCCCCTGGCAGGGTCCCCTCAATGCCAACCGAGAGGTGAAGAATGAATTCTATTTGTTTCACTTCTTGATTCAACCACAGTTAACGAGAGCGCAGAAATGATTCTTATATAATTGGGGAGGGGGCCAATGCATTTCCCAAATTAGTATACCTTTTGAGAACCTACACCTGATAAGGGCACGGGTCAGAGGAGGCTGCATTTCTTTGAAACGATGGAGATGTTTCTTTCACCCACCACGGAGGCAATGGGGTGTAGTTGCTCGCGAACGAACCCCGGTTCCTCCACCAGCTGACCACAGGACCCTGAGCAAGGGACTCGGCCTCTCTGGATCTCGGTTTCCTCATTAGTAACCTGGGGATAACGGAGCCCCAGCCTCATAGAATTATTATGTGTGTTGAATGAGTTAATGCCCATGAAGTTCTAAGAACAGTGTTCGGCCCACAGGGGAGTTCCATCCATGCTGGCTATTACGATTCAAATGACATTTAGGGGTGCCAACTATATATCCTACACCTAGGATCCGAAGAGGAATAGAAGAATCTGCCCTCAGAGCATCCACATTCCCGATGGATGATAGACACTCAAAAATAAGAAGAGATCGCAATTATTGAGCACTTGCTGTGTGCCAGACACGGTGCACTCTACTCAACGAGACAGATGCCGTTCCCTTTCAGGCTTAAGATAAATGACTGGCCCAAAGTCACACAGCTAGAAGTGGCAGAGCCAGGGTGGAGACTCAAACCTGGCTATTACCCCTATCTGGCCTCATAATCACTGATTCCGAGCATGAGTAGTAAAACCCACATGAGTCTTGCTTCAAAATGATGCGAACATCCCCAATCTGGCTCTTCCTCCTCGCAGAACCCCATTCTCTTTTCCTTCAGAACACTGATCACAATTTTCGATTGCACTTTTATTGATTGTCCTTCTCCCTCCCCTGCCTATAAACTCCAACAAGGGCAGGGGACAGATCATCTGCTTTGTTCATCACTGCCTCTCTAGCAACTGGCCCACAGCCAGTTGTGCAGTAAGCACTCAATAAACAGCACTGCATCAACTCGGACAGACCACCCGTCTGACGGTAAACAGCACGTCACATCACCTTCCTGAGTCTATAATAAGAATACGAAGAAGGATGTGGGGTTTTACTCCAGGGCACTGGGGAAGACTTCTCTGGGCAGGTGACACGGAAACTGGACAGAGATGATGAGGGGGAATGCATCAGCCGGAGTGAGGGTGGTTTCAAGCATGTGCACAAGAAAGTCCATGGGCGAAGCCATGGCTAAAGGAAAAAGAGGTACCAAGAGTGTCTTGGGCTCCTGGTCACGGGCCCAGAAGAACCATGGAAGGTCCCAATTGTGCCCTACCCAGACTGAGTGCCTGTTGGCAAGGCTGTAAGGCATTCCTCACACTGAGTTTCTATGTTGCCAAACCTTTTCGGATCCCTTTGAGGGAGAGTGAAGCAATAAAGATGCTTTTCTCTTTATCATGTGAAGACAGAGAGGTAACACTTGGATTAGAGACCTCTGTCTAATCTACAAAAGAGCATACACAGGTTAGAACTCAGTGGCTGGCAGAAGTAGAAAACCCTGCCCCCATGGGAGTGGAAACAGGATGGACACGCATTCTCTTGTCCAAGCTCAGGGGTAGGCAAGACTGCACCAACAAGTCCTGGGAACCAGGCGGCCTCTGACGTCCTGCTGTGCTGTCCCAAGGGCATCATCCTTGTCTTCATGGTCCAGGATGTGCTCTGGTCATGCCAGCGTTCTAACAAACAGTGTGCAAGGGATGGGGGAAGGAAGCAGCTTCTGGCCCCTTTCTGCTTATATCCTGTTAGCCCGGCCTAGCTCTACAGCCATACCTGCGTCCAAACGAGGGCTGAGAAATGTGGTCCTTATGGATGCAGGAGATCACGAGCCCAGCTAAAACTCAGAAGCCCTAGAGAGAACTGGAACAGATACCGGGGGGAAGGGGGCACCGACAGCAGTCAATGCCCATAGCAGGTCCAGCCCTTTGCACAATTTCACCTTGCCTCTTGCATGTGCAGTGAAATCACTACCTGCACGGGGGGGGGGGCAATGTATTCTCAGGCTAGCCACTATTTTCTATTTATCCATGGGATACCATGTCATGCCCATCATTTCAGATACCGAAAGCCTTGAAACACAGGGTTGCTATCAAACTTGATTATGCTAACCGCTAGGATACATATTTCTCTGATGAAATCAGGGGTGGGAGGTCTGGAGCGCCACCTACAGCCCCATCGCCTTCAACAGCGCACCTCCCCCCCCCCCCCCCCCCCCCCCCCCCCCCCCCCCCCCCCCCCCGCTCTGAGGCCCTGGGAGTACAACACAGAACCTCTGGCTTAAGGCAAGTGGCAGAGCTGGAGACTGTCAGCAGCACTTTTTGCACTCATTCCTCTCCTCCGTAGCAGCACCTAGAGCTTATCGCTTTTCCAATCCGGAGGGTTTCCCCGGCCCCCCCCCCCCCAGTTTCTGCCAATTCTCACAGATTTCTGAGCTTCTTCATTTGGACCTGCAGGGAACCAAGATGACTGGGCACCTTGAGGGTTTTAGAAGGATGAAATGAGATAGTGCATGGGGATCTTAGCATAGAACTTTATGTGTTTACATTTGTGTATAAAAACAGCTTACTGCATGGTTTTCAATAAATGTTAGCTATTATTATTCCTCAAAATGTATTCTGCTTAGGTGACAATGCAACTTTAACATATATATAAACATACAAATATATACACATAAATACATAAATACATACATATGCATATGTGTATATAAATACACATATACAGATACATACATGCATATACACATATATGTGTATGTGTATGTGTATATATGTATTTAACCGTGTATATATGTACATATGTGTATATGTTTATACATGTGTTTACACATATACATATACATATATATGTGTGTGTTTATTTATTTATTTTTTTTGCCAAATTGGCTTAACAGTGAAATTGTGCCTATCGTGTGGCAAGCTCCACTTGTGATTAATAAAATACATTTCCCTTCTAAGTTAAATTCTCCACCAGGGGACTTCTCTTGATTCTTAGCTACTGCTATTCCGTTTATCAGGGGATCAAAATGAGCAAAGAGCTCCCCCTTTAACTCATGCTGAGTTTCCCGAATCTTTTTCTAGGATAAGCTGATTTCTAGGACATCACTACCATCAGCCCAGCCTACCGAATTTCACCTATATCACAAATCTGAGCCATCATCGCCTTCCGTCTCAATTTTTTGACAAGGTTCTCAAATAAGTTGCACGTAGCCCACTTCATACACATCATAAAAAGTGCACTTCGTCTTTTTGCCT
This sequence comes from Prionailurus viverrinus, assembly GCF_022837055.1. Lineage (NCBI taxonomy): Eukaryota > Metazoa > Chordata > Mammalia > Carnivora > Felidae > Prionailurus > Prionailurus viverrinus. The sequence goes on from NC_062574.1 coordinate 21,582,412, forward strand.
GTCCATAAGATGTTCCTGCTGCCAGTTGTGACACAAATACAATTATTAAATGCTACACATATATCAGAACCCCCAAAATAGTTGTGATTGTTGGTAACAGTACTTTTCATATTTATTGAGCACCTACAATGCGCCACTCTAGGCCAGGTGTTTAATGCAACATGATCTTAATCCCTCCTGCCAGCAAGCCTGTGACACAGATATCATCAGCTCTTTTTTATAAATAAGGACCCCAAAGCTCCGAGTCTGGGTTGGGTTCCCTAGAGAACAGAGCCTGAGGCAAAACTTACTTGCTAACCCTGCATTTGATGGGGAGCGAAATCCCAGGGAAGCTTGGATACAGGAGAAGGGAGGTGGGGTACGGTAGAAAGGGAGGCGATTTCAAGGGGGTGCGTGTGCAAGCCGGCCACACCAGCAGAAGAAAACACAGCTGGTTGCTCCACCGCACAGGATGGCTCTGGAGAGGCCATATATGACCTCCGCACATGTCTTGGACAGGCACACGATGTACCGGCTGGCTTCTTCGAGTCTTCTGTCTTTTACTGCTCAAAGGTGCCCCTCCCCACAGCGTGTTGACTTCCCCATCCTTCCCAGTTATGTTATCCTGCCAGTGGGGAGGCCAGAGCCTCCCGCGGAGGCTGGACCTCGATGCTGGATGTCTGCGGCTCCCTCCTCATCAGGTGCAATGGAGGCCCCGATCAAGCCCAGCTCTTCGTCCCAAGGGAGGCTCAATCAAACTGTGGTATTTGGGAATCAGGAGATGGTGATGGCGGCCAGCACCTTATGATTGCAAGAATGGACTAATGCAGGATTCCTCAACAGGGAAGCAAACGTGTGACAGAGAACAAGGGACATCTGGGGCCAAGTAGACCAGGGGTGGCACATAACCGTGTTCCGGTACATCCAGCCGACGTGACTGACTTACTCGCCCAAGGTGACACAGACACGGCAGGGTCAGCACTCAAACCCGGGCCAGTCTGGCTCCAAAATACTTTTATTTCTCAATGACATCAAGATGTTCTGCACTGCTGAGATTCAGAGCAAGCTGGGGGAGGGAAGTGTCTGATGCATTCCTACAGGCAGATAAATGCTTATCAAGTCATTGTAGGGGATCAGTGGACAAGAGTGCCCACAGGCCCGTGTTGTCCTTTTCTAAACCCTAGGAACAGCTGCTTTCGGAGGACACCGGTCGTCGTGGTTGGGATGCTTCACGTGATCTGCTGTGGCTGCCTTAGCTCAACCGAAGGGCAAGCCCCAACGACAGCTGGTGTATGTAGGCGACATATGAGGGGGTCAACGCTCCGCCCTCACCTCTGCCCGCTGGATGTCAAGGGCACCAGCGATGAATCATCCCCTTGAAGGGTTAGGAGGAACTGTCCCATGTTTTGCAGGGACAGTCTGCTTGGATGTCCAGTGACAAAACCAATAATCCAAGCAGTGAGGTTCAACAGCTGTGCAAAGCCAAGCGCTCTGCTGGAGATGCGGACTCTTTCTGGCATGCCCTGCATTAGGAGAGCCCCTCACTCACCAACAGCTTCCCTGCGTTCCTCTGCGTCCGTCTCCCTGGCTCGGAAGCACGAGTGGGCCCCACTCCTCTCTCGGGCTGGCTCTGCTCTGCCTCCCACCCCTCCCGCCTTCTCCTGGAGAACCGTCCTGGCGCCTCTCGCACACTCCGGGTCTTCTTCCCCGCTTTGGGGTCTTCCCCTTAGCCTTCAAATCCGCTCAGATTTATCCCTATTCAAGATGACATTTGCCCATCTCTCCTCCAGCTACATTCCGTCTTTCTGCTTCTCAAGTCGCTCAAATGAACATCGATGGGATCCAACCCACATACTCAGTTCTTAACGGTTTCAGCGCTGGCTTCCTCTTGCCGCTCCGCTGAAATGCTTGCTCCCCAGGGGGCCGGGGTAAACACCCACTGGGCCTGCCTCTCCCCACTGCACCCACTCCCCCTTCCTCTGGTAATCATACCCCAATTCTCCTTCTAGAAAACCACTGCCTTTCCCATGCCCAACCTCCGAGATTTGCCTGAGCTGCACAGGGAACCGAGGGGGAAGAACAGGAGATCGCCATTCGTGCGGGGATGGACACATGACACCTTTTCCGGGACTGCTGAGCGCGAGGCTCTTTCCCTCTGCTGTGGCACTTAAACCTGAGACAAAGCGAGCCTTGGACTGTTAGCAGCCACCCGCCACCCTAAGGAGACAGCCTGCTTAGGAATGAAGCCAACCTAAAGGAGACAGCTGAAGGAAGGAGGACAGATGATCTGATCCCAGAACATCCTTTGAATGTCTGAACCCTGTCACCCCGGGTGACACCCGCCCGTCCAGCTAACAGCCTTTTTGCTTAAGCCAGTTTATTGGGATTTATATGCTTGCAGCAGAAGGAGTCCCAGCTAATACAGTAATTGAATATGGCTTTCAGTAAAGTGTGAAATGCCAGTTCAACAGCTTCCTTCCAGTGGCCCTCCAGAGCGGGAGCCGGTGCCCCGCATGGGAGCGAGAGCCCAGCAGGCTCAGGTCCCAGCTCTAGCACTTGCTATCATGATGCCTTCAGGCTAGCAACTCTGCTTCTCTGAGCCTCAGTTTCTTCACCTGTAAATGGGGCCACTAGGCCAGTGTAGTGCGCTCTGAAGATACGGTAGCAGTTCTCTGGATGCTACGGGCAGACAGTGGCGGCAGTGGGGTCCCCACGGTGTTGTCCCTCTCCAGGCTGAACACTGCGGGTGGCCAACCAGCACGGGTTCCTTTAGCCCTCTCCTCCTTTGGCTCCGCTTGACCTGTGCTTTTTTTTAATTTTAATTTTATTTTTTTAATGTTCTCGAGAGAAAGAACAAAGGAGGGGCAGAGAGAAGGCGGGGACAGAGGATCCAAAGTGGGCTCTGCACTGACAGCACAGAGCCCAATGCAGGGCTCGAACTCACACACTGTGAGATCATGACCTGAGCTGAAGTTAGATGCTTAGCTGACTGAGCCACCCAGGAGCCCCTCGACCTATGCGTTTTGAATTTCTCCACCTGCCTTTCTAATCACACCTTTTCTTGGCTCCCTGCTCCTCCTCTAAAATGTAGGTGTCTTCCAAAGTTGTGGTCCGGGCCCTCTTGTAGTCTGTTTGGACCCTCTCTCTTGCAACAATATCAGCTTTGCTTCTCCCACTACATGCTGGATGCTACCCTCTCGATGTCCCAGGGGGGCCTCCAGCCTGGCGTGCCTCAGACGTCACACGTGCTGTCTCTACTCCAAAAGCCCTGATTCCAAGCTTGCTTCTCCTCTTGACTCTCAGCCTTCTGCTAACGGCACCTCTCTTCTCCAGGTCCTTGAGCTTGAGCCCTTGAAGTCATCGCAACTTCTGACCTTTGCCCCAAATCTGTTTCCGGGTCCTGTCACCCTCAAACCCTTCTTTCTTATCTCTGAAGCACTCCCCCTTTCTTGCTCCCAGTCTACTGCTGTAGGTCCTGCCACGCCTGGGGTCATCCCAGCAGTCCAAATGGTCCCTTAAAGGTCTCCCACACCCGGCTCGCTCCTCCTCTCACCTGGTTTCCTTCTGAATGCATCTTGTCAATGTCAAAGCCTCCTAATTGACCTCCTCCTCCTCCCAAACTGCCATGAGTGTCCTTTGCCTTTTGGATGCAATAAACATCATTCAGCAGACGTTAATTACAATATCTCCTCTGTGACTGGCACTGTGCCAGGCATTGTGAGGAAGACAAAATTAAAACGGACATAGTCCCTGACCAGGGTCCTTACAAGCTAGTGGTTTTGGTGACCACAAAGCCTGAGCCTGTGCATGCACGTGTGTGTGCATTTGCACACACAGGCGCGTGCACACAGTACTGAACAATGCAAGCTTTCTTCATTCATTTCCCCCCGTCTTCCCGATTTTAATTTGTTTTCTTGTGCGTCCTGCTTACGTCAGGGTGAACTACATGCATTTCCATGTCCTCCTACTTCCCTGACTCTGCTTATGCTGTTTCCTTCCCTCCAACTCCATTTGGCCAAACCCTGTCTATCTTTTGCAACCTTTCTCATATAATTTTCTCCCATCATTCTTCTGTTGATTACTCTAGCAGCTGTGATCTTTCTCCTCTCCTCTCCTGAAGCACCTTATAAGAAGCTCCACCTTGCATTTCTATTAATGAAAAAAAAAAGGTATTTATGTAAGTAACTTATCTGCCCAATTTGACTGTAAATTCTTTAAGAGCAGAAACTATGATTTATTTTCACATCCCCAACAACTAAGAAAGTGTTCCTCAATTAGCGCTAAGCATGCACTTACCGACACAAAGCATGTGCATTATTTCGGGACGGCTATTTTGCACTACAGAAGAATTGTTTACCTAAGAAAAATTATTTAAGATATCCCAAAGGTTCTTTTAAATAAATATTCAGATGCATTTTAACTTATTTATGGATTATCAAGAAGCCTGGAGGAGAACTGTGGAATGGGAGAAATCACACACACATACACACACAAACAAAAAAGTGGAATTGTTGGAAACCACTGCCCGTTAATGATTTCCCAGAAAGAACAGGAGAGTAGACGTTCACCCACTATGGGAGCTGCTGAGAAAATAGGATTTTGTGTTCAGAAATGGGATTGAGGCATAGGATTTACTTTTCAAACTCTGCATTCGAAAAGCTTGATTTAGAGAAGCCAGCCTAAGGAACAACACTCAGGCAGATGCTGTGACACACACGAGTCGTACCTGCAGAGGGGACCTGGGTCTTACTGGAGTGTCTGAAGGATCCTGGGACATGACATGGGAGTTAGCCTGGGGTCCCGGCTGCCAACAAGGGCCAGTCTAGGGGACCTGATGGACAGACCATCCTTGCTGTTGTGTGATGACTCAAGATGGGGTGGGGATGTGACATGCTCGCTGTCAGCTTCCCCGGAATTCCTGAGCAGGCTGGGGCCGTACGCTGTCTGGCTGGCTGTCCGTCTGAGTCTCGGCAATGAGTGCAGGAGGTGGAGGAAGAAGGAACAGAAGGCCATTTTGGATCTTCAGCTGAGACCCTGCATTCCTCCCAGGGCTATCAACAAGGTGCAGATTTGGATCCAGATGGTCTGGGAAAGATGTCAGCCTGGCTATGATGTTCCCAGGACCAGGATTCCCGGGCCAGCTCCTGATAGCATGGTGGTGAACAGACGGAGATGTGGGAGGGCAGCAGTGAAACCCTGAAACCAACCTGGTGTTCAGCACCCGGGAAAACCTGTGTTCTGGGCTGAAGTGCTCTTGTGACAGCATC